>NC_044332.1:45434251-46045918 GCF_007399415.2 Gopherus evgoodei
CCCACAGTGAAATACACATAGGGACCAGCACTTGAAGAAGAAAGTGAAGTTACTTACTTACTAGTAACTGGAGTTCTTCTAGATGTGTGGTCCCTATGTGTATTCCACTAACAGCCTTTCTTCCCCTCTGCTCTGGATCATAATTGGATTCATGAGAGAGAAGGAACTGAAGAGGCAGTTGCTCTGCACTGCTTTTTATACCCTAGTTACAGAGCATGAGGAGAGCAGGGGCACTGGCACAGACCAACAGACATTGCTTGCAAGATTCTTCAGTTCTCAGGTGCATGGAGCATGTGTACCCACAGTGGAATATAGATAGGGACCACATCTTGAAGAACTCCAGTTACCATATGTTAAGAAATTTCCCTATATACCAGATTTACGTGAGTGGAATTGAGAGCAGAATTTGTTCATTTATTTCCAACAACAGTAAGAGATATGTGGTTTATAGATGCTCTCCTGTTGGCCTCATTTCCATGCATACTAATCATATTTCACAAAATCCAGCTGCCTGCTAGGCTGATTTGCATGCCTGGAAGGCCATGTCCATCCTCAATATCACATCCCATCATATTAACTTCTTAAAGCTGGGTATAAAATCATAGTAATTTAGGGTTGGAAGGGACCTCAAGAGGTTATCTATTTTATCTCCTTGTGTTGAGGTAGGAATGTGTACACCTAAACCATTCCTGACAAATGTTCATCTAATGCGTTCTTTTAAAATCTCCAATGATGTAGATTCCGCAACCTACCTTGATAACCTATCCCAGTACTTAACTATCCAGTACTTAGCTAGTGAGAGAGTTTTTGCTAATATAGCCTAAGTCTCCATTGCTGTGGATTAAGTCTGTTACTTCTTGTCTTCTCCTTGATAGACATGGAGAGCAATTAATTACTGTCCTCTTTGTAACTGACATCTAGTTGAGGTATGCCATGTAACACTAACCCATCTTGCCCTCAGGGCAACCTGAGAACCTTGTGCTGTTTCATGTGAATCGCTAAGTGGCTCTGTCCTAATGTGTCAATAATCATCATCTTGTTAGGATGCCCTTTAATAGCAGCACTTTAGTAACAGTGTCACACACAAAGTGTTACATGCATACTGAAGCAAACTTTGCACCATATTTTTCCCTATTGATATTGACTCAGCCTCTTTTTAAACAACATTTATCAAATAAAAAAATTACACGTATAGTACTGTGACAAACTTATTTGAAGTTGGCATTAAATCCTATTTTTTGAACAAATGTCAGCTTATTTTAAGACACAATTGTTATTCAGTGGTAGCTTGATAAATGAAAGGCATCTTACTCCATGGGTATTGGCAAGGTCAAGAATTCTGCTGTCAATGAGTTCTTGAATTATGGAGGGATCATCAGTAAAAGAGAGATTTGTGAGCCTGTTTATTCCAATTCTGCTTCTTCATATTCTACTTTATGAAGTGGACCGCTTAATTGAAGCACAAACAAAAGTCCTTTGAAGATGACCCCCAGGTCTGGCTCAAGTGTAGATTCTGCTACCATAAAATGAATGTGATTTCTGGATTTTATTATGCTGTCAAATAGACAAGTGATAGTGATCAAAATAGCTTTAGGAATGGGCATCTGTGACTAGAAATGAAACATATTTCTTTATCATTGGGATCCTGAAAGTAATCACTCTGAGATGTAGAGCTACAAGGTTACTTCAGTATCAGGCTAATAGCTGTTACAATGACAGGCAAAATTATGGCAACTATCTTTTCAGATGCTGAACTAGTGATGATAAAATGGAACAGCTCTTTTTAAAATGCATACAGGACTGCCATAGCAACATACTGTATAAACCAAAGGTTCTCAGACTGAGGGTTGTGAGGTTATTACAGAGGGGGTTGCGATCTGTCAACCTTCACCCTAAACCTTGCTTTGCTCTAGCATTTATAATGGTGTTAAATATATAAAAAAGTGTTTTTAATTTATAAGGGGGGGTCGCATTCAGAAGCTTGCTATGTGAAAGGGGCCACCAGTAAAAAAGTTTGCGAGCCACTGGTATAAACTAAAAAGTTCCCCTCAGATGTCCTATCCCTTTGTGTATTTTGATGCTTTCATATTGTGTGCACACTGGCAAAGAGCCAAATCCCTATTTTTGTTAGAATATTTGTTAAAATGTTGTTGTTACAGTTCTGTCTTTAAACCATATTACAACATATTTAGGAACATTCCCCATCAGAGTTTTCTGACATGGGCTTTTTTAAGAGTGAGAGATTCCAGGTTACTCTCTTCCTAACATTTGTGACAATTAATTTTGTTTACCGTCACTGTTGTGATACATCTTTAACTATCCAACGCTATACGAGATATAATTCCCCTCACTTACTGCTCCACCATTTTCTGATTATTTTTCCCCTTGGGAATAGTTTGAAAGTATTGCTCAGAGAAGCTATTAGAAAATTAACAAGTTGTTGTTTCAATTTTGGTTAATAGTGGATGAGGATTGTTATCTCAGGTATACATTTTGCAGTACAATAATCAGACTTTTCTTGCTGTTTCTCGGAATACTCTTGTTCTTTTGATTTTCCCCCCGCTTAGGGTCAGTTGAGACTAGGAATAGTGAGAACAGGTTCTCTGCAGCTCAGTGGCACATCATCTGTTAACTCCTCTTTGAGAAGAACTAAGCGCAAAGCGCCCTCTCCACCTTCTAGAATACCACAAGACCAAAGTGACAACAGTAAAAGAACTGGTAATCTTTTTACTTTTTAACTAGGCAGAAATGGAAAGATGGTATAACTGTACCTAGGCTAAATACTATTGTTAAAGAAATGTCACCCTATTGCTTGAACTTTTAAGTAAAACCATACATACATGTTAAACATCTATATTTAAGAATATGTTTAAGTAAAAAGACAAATGAAAACAGGACAATGTTAGAGAAAAATGTCATGTATCAAACTTCAGTTCTATGTCAAGGTCTGTAATATTGTAACAGCTGAAATGCACAGAGGGGTGTGTGGGTGTGTGGACCATGGAATTGACAGTACTGTAGGTGTGGTTGCAACAAGCTTTAATCACTGAGACGAAAGTACTTCATTCCTTAGAAACACACTAATCTGTAAAGTCAAAGTTAGAAATTTTGTTTCAGGTTAATATTGGTGTAAAAGAAATAAATGATTGCATTTGAAAAGGGACCTGTCTGTTAACATTTTCTTTACTTTGTTTCAGTATCAGAGTCTGCAGAATCAACCCCTGTAGAAAGTATTGTGGAAGAAAGAGATACAGAAGTACTGTTTCCAACAGGTAATTCTTCCCAGATGTTGTTAAAACATAGTCAAGAACAGTCATAGTAAAAGCACGGTAATAAAGAGAAATAGTAAAAAGTCATGCTGCAGATGTTACAGGCCCATTATTGTATTTTTCGTAAACTATCGTTTACATTTGAGATTTTCCCTGGATACTGTTTCTCCCTCCCCTCCCTCCCCATCCTGTAAGTATTGATATGGGTTTCTAAAGTACAAAAGCTTTACTTTTTCATGATTTAGTAACAAACATCTGATGTTTGTATTGGTTACTATGTGTTACATTTTAAAAAGAGATACCTAGTGGGTATTCTAGAATATTTAGACATTCATGGAATAGTTTTAAAAAAGAACACCACCTGTGTTGTGTGCGTCTGGGTCAGAAGTTGTCATGTCCATACATCGCTTCCCTCCTCACCCACATAACCAAGTATGATTCTTGTTTATATGACTATAACTACCGTGTTGCCTATGTTTTTGTATCAGTGCATTCTGGGAAAACTGCTATCTCAGTGTTTCAGCGGGGGATAAAATGTCTTAAGAACACACACATGGAGTGGCATTAGCAATATATGAGGCTCTGCACTTTGAGATTTCCTACTATACAGATAACTAGAAGCAGGAGGATAAGCTAAAGTGGTTACATGAGCCTTGTTAGGGACTCCCATTTAGACTGCAAAACATAAGCATGCCACACCAGTTATACAGAGACCCATGTGTTATCTTAGGCCTCTGGAAAGGGGGAAACTCAGTTACCAACCAAGAAGAACCCATAATGTACAAACAATGTTTAAAGCCAGCTGTGTCACTAATCAGTTACCAGCTTGGATACAAGTTGTGATGTGAGTAGTTCTGTGCATGAATGAAAAAGCTGTAATTGGTTGAATCACAAGTGCTCACTAGACTCTGTCCCTGTTCAATTTGTGATCTAAGATCACACCCTGAGGAAATATGTTTGCAGACATGTACATGGGGTCACATACCATTATATTGTGTCTACATTATAAAGAGTAATAAGGAGAGCAATAAAATTCTTAGCAAAAAACTTCTTATAGCAAATAAGATGTCTTGCAAATCATGGACCAGATTGTTTGGACACTGCCTCTAACTTTTAACTCAAATTGTGTGAGCAAATAATTGCAGGTGAATTTTAGGTAACTCGGACTTCTGAATAAATGATGTGTACACTAGGTACATTAGGTACTAAAACGTCTTGGTGGCCCAAGTTGTACCTAAGAGTTTTTGGCATCTGAAAAATCATGGGTGCAGAAAAGGAGGCTGCCTTAAGGATGCTGAAAATTTAACTTGAGGATAAGTGTATTTAAACAAGTATAAACTGTAGTTCTTATAAAAAGAGAAGTACAGTTGGAGTATTACTGGAGGCTCAACTTCACAAATAATTTACTAAAGTTCCTTTAAAAATAACTAATTTGCTTTGAAATGTGTTTAGTTACATTTTTGTTTGCTGTCATTCTAATTTTATTTTGTGTAATCTGCAGATTACATCAAGCTAATTAACCTTCTTATTCCTAAACTGCTTTTTAGGCAATAAAGTTGATATAACCAGAGCCGCAGTGCCATCATGTGCCTCTCATTGCTTAGATGCAACCAGTCATGAACAAAACACTCTCCAGCAAGTAACCGATGAAACTAACCTTACTGGTAACACTGGCTGTCCTGATGCAACTGAAATGCCTTCTAAATGTAGGTTGTAATATCTTTCTGTAGGATACTATGGATAGATAATTTACAGTAGACCAATATTATAATGCATGTGTTGAAGTTTTCACTACTTCTAGAGCCGCTGTAGGGAACAAAAAATCAGCTGTAATTGTGCCATACCATAAACTTTTCTTTTCAGATAGCATGTATAAATATTTAATTTTCTCCCTGTTAAATTTGTATCCAGTTACAGATGAGACAATTCAGTTCTAAAATGAAGAATGCAATCAGAGATCTCTCTGACTAATTCTTTAGCTATAATATGCTTCTGTCTTAGGGGTTTTGATCTATGTTGAATTTTCTTCATTTCCCATTACTATAGTACCTGAATCCAGCTCAGGTGAATTAGATCTGTCAACTTTTTGGAATAATCTGTTCTTTGTTTTTCTTAGGTTCTAGGAAGCTCTGCTCGTGGTATATGTACTTTCATAAAATATAAATATTTTTCAAATCATAATGAAAAAACGTTTAAAAAAAATAAAGTAAGGGCTTGCAGTATGCTAGCCTAATCTCTTCTAGCAGCTCATTCCACAGCCGATCCTTGTTGAACAAGAATGCTTTCACTCTAGCTCTCGCGCATTCTTCCTGGGTTTTATTAGCCACGCTGCCCTAGAGGAATGCAGCAGTTTACACAAGTCATGGATAGATGGGTCTTGTCCACTGGTGCCACACAGTCTTGAATTGGCAGTAGAAGCAGATTGTGAGCTAATAGAGGATGTAGAGCAAAGAGTTGTTGATGTGTTCAATATTGCGTGTTCCACTGATAAGGCTACTGTATTCTACACGAGTTGGAGCCCTCTGCACTGTTTCTAACTTCAACCCCAGATACAGTGAATTCTTCTGAGTGTTCCCACTGGTCAGTAGTACCTTGTGGTTGACTGTCAAAAGCTGTAGAGAGGTATACAAGTGGGCCTGATCCAAAGCCCACTGAAGGCAATGGGAAGACTCTAATTGACTTCAGTGGGCTTAGGACAGGCCCAGTATGAACACTGAGATATACACTATGCCTGCTGAGGGGGAAGATTATCCACTGGTGCTTGTGTCTTGTTTTGTTTTTAAGCCCCATTACAATCATCCAGATTTGGGACAAGTTGCATGATGGAGTTTTTTGTCAATACTTTCTAAATGGATGCCACTTAGATGCAGCTCTGCTTCAGTTCCATGGCCTGTGGTTCTACAGGACCCCATGAGGAAAGCCCAGTTGTATTCTTCATTGTATCATATCAAACGGCTGCTGCTTAAATTTATTTGCTCATTCAATAAAATAGCAGTGCATAATAGGTTTACCATATAATACCAGTCACAAAGTAATGATCACTTGAAGGAATCTATTTTTGTTCCTGAAAGTAATAGAATGCGTTTGTGCTTCTGTTAGCTATTCATTAAAGTGGTACTGCACTGTATAGTTTAAAACATGATAACATATCCATTATAAATTATTATTTTCAGAAGTTTATTTTCTCTTTAAAAAGCCCACTCTGGGCTGAAAAATGCTTTAAAGGATTATACCTACTAGAAGAGACATGTAAAAGAAAAATAATTAGAATGATTTTTGCATTGTAAAACTACAAAAAGATGTATCTTTCTCTCCATAATGGTTTTAGTTTTCATTCTGAACATTTTTCTAGCCTAACATACATAGTTCCATTAGAGTTTCGTGGTTTAGGAGAGAAGAGTAAAATATCTGCATGTTAATTAACAATTATTGTATATTTCCTACAATTTTTTAAAATTAAATTTCATGAGTAGCAATCTTATTGACAAAACACACTGTAAAGTCCCCAAGGAATCTGAGGTTCATTAGGTCAGTAGCCAACGCACTGAAGAGAGTGATAGACTATAATGGGTGAATGATGAGAGTACGCAACTCTCTATCTCTGACACTTTGAAGCATAATAGCTTGCAAAGACATGTTAGACTATTATTGTATACCATTTAAATGGTACTCTTATTGACCCATGTCTCCAAAGGAGATTTACATTGTAAGATCATTGATCTGTCAACTAAAACCTCTTCAGGTATCTTTTAGCCCAATAGGCTGTTAATAGCTTGAAAGGAACATTGTTTAAACATCGTAGCCTAATATTTGCTCTGGTGAATAACATATATATCCGCACAGATACATTTTAAATATCTTGTTGGTTTTCTGAGATTCTTTAATGGAAAAAAAAAGTATATTTTAATGCCTAGTGCACGTACACGTGTGTGTGTGTGTGTGTGTGTGTGTGTGTGTATACTCACACAATTGTACATGTTTACATACATGTCCCAAGAGTAACACAAGTATAATTTGTAACATACCATTGCTAGCATGGGCAGCGGAGTGGAGACTCAGCTGAGCTGTGCTGAGTACAAACTGGTTTGAAACCAGTGCGTACATATGCAACATGGCTCAGCCATGCTTCTGCCCATGCTGCTGTGTCTGTACTGCTATTTATACTCTCACTGGCTCTCATCAAGCTACTGCATACTGCAAGTATGTGTACAGCAGAGGAATCACACCACTAGTTCATAGTGTAGACATAGTATATCACATACACACAATGCAAAACCAGTTTCATTAAAAAGGAGAGGTGGCTTCAATCTTAGATCAAAATTAAACCTAGAAAACCAGGCATTTGGAACAAAGTCAGGAAACATGAACTGATCCTTCAGCCACCGGGAGCGTATGGGTGTAACTGTGAAAACATAACACAGCTCTACTTATTCTTTACTACGTACAGCTATTCTACTACTACCAAGGTGACTCGGTGCTTGGATGAGATCAGCTTATGGACCCCCTTACTCACCAAAAAAGATAGTTGAAGCTGAATCTGAGGCAAAGACGGGTGTGCGTGTGTGTTGGGAGGGGTGTCATGCTGCTGGGCAGAACAAAGCACTTTGAGTTTGCTTTCATGGTATGGTCTCCTTTGTTTCAAAGTACACACCACAAACTAGGGGGCCAGTTCAGCCTGTAGTTTAGGAGTGCTCTTGAATTGCTTGCTGATAATAAGCTTTTATGTAGCAGCACCTCACATCATATCTCTGGGTGGCTAGGAGACTCCATTCCATCCTGGTGGATTATCTGGCCTTGGTTAATGCATGACTCTGTCAACTTGCATTTGGATTACACATTGGCAATATACTTGGATATGAAGCCCAAGGAAACAGCCCTTAGAAAACTACAACTAATGCACAACCCTGCAGAATATCTCCCCAGCAGCATGAATTGCCGTAAGTGTATTGTCCTGTGCTCTCTAAACCAGCTTCCCATAGAACATCTAGTCAAGATCAGTGTCTCAGTCTTTACCTTCAGAGTGCTCAATTTTCTGTGCCCAGTGTATCTAAAGATTGCCTAGAGCTTCAGGATGAGGACCATGGCAAATAACTCTGCCTCTTAGGTAAATTGGAGCTTTCTCCCGCAGGGTAAAGCTCATATGTGCAGGAGATGACACTTTCTTGGAGGCTGGCCCAAAACTGTGGAACAAATTCCCACTAAAAATGAGGCCCATCACAAATCTCACTATCTTTTTTGCTCCAGGTGCAAGGAGAACAACTTTCACCTTGTTTAACATAAACATATAGCAATGTGTTGTTTTTTTTAAAAGCCACCAACAGAGGTTCCCCACCAAAACAAAATGCTACACTTCATACATCATTCTGTCTTTGGGATGGAGAATCCACATGTGACAGAAGTTAAACAATGTGATTAACAAGCTACTGGAAAGCCCTCTGGTATTACAGAGATGAAGACAGTATAAAATCCTATAGAATAGAATAGCAGAATGTGCTTCTCTGGCCTTCATGATTAGTTTTTAACCCCACGTTCAGTTAATGCTGCCGTGACCATTTTATGTGAGTAAGTGAAACCTTTAACACTATTTAAAACTTTGCTGCTTCCAGTTTTGAGTTTATCCTTACAGGCTATGATTTAAACTGCTGTTCTGGATTTGAACTGTTCTCAGTCTTTACACAATTCTGTAAAAATACTAGGTAACATGCTGTCCAGCCTGTGGTGGTGTAAGTCTGCTAGTTGAGAAAAGGCAATTTGTGATTTTTCCCTAATCTTTAAGAAAGGCATGCGCCAGGATCCTTGTGATTAACTTTTTCCACTACTAGTTACTTCCCCCATAGCTCCCAGCTGCTATTTTGTCACCATTCTTATAGCCTTCATTTATTTAGAGATTGTCTATACTTATAAAGTTTCCAAAATAGCTATTCTGGAATAGTTATTTTTGGAATAAATGTGTGCGCACGCGTGCAGGGGTTGGGGTAGAGGAGTTACACCAAAAATAACTCTTCTGGAATAATTATTCCACAATTGTTTTCCTAAATTTCCAAGGTATAGCCTAACATTTTTTGAATAACAAACAGTACCAGCAGCAACACAACCAGTAGGCTAATTGTAAAGTCTGTTTACTAATGTTTTTAAAATACTAATTGACATCTAATTGTAGAAAAGTTTGGGATAGGAAGTCAATGGGCCGTAGGGCATTTAAATTTCTAGAGGTGCTAGGTGACTAATCTTGAATTTAGGAGCAGAACTGGGTGAAACTTTTTTTTCTTCTGAAATATCCAGATTCAGGTCAGCCAAATTGTCATGAAGTGTTTCAGCAAAAAAGAAATTTTAGAAATATCAGGTTAGATTCACATGGTGGCAGTGCTGGGTGTTCCCCTCACACCCAGCTGCCTGCTGGTTAGGATACTCACTTTGGAGCAGGGAATTGAACTCCAGTCTCTCACATTTTACGTAAGAGCCCTGAGCCCGACAATATTTTGGAGTGGGTCCCTCAGTCTCTCCAGTTGAAACTGTTCAATACCTAAATATTCATTGGGTCAGCAAGGGACCATGAAAATAACTCTGTTGCCTGGTGGTTAGGGCACTGGGCTATTGAGTGTAAGGAGTGCGCCACCATTGTTTTGCAAACCTAGGCCTTAATTTCCAAATTTCAGTTTCCTTTATTAAAGTGCCCAAAATCAAAATGAAGGTTTTTGCTTGCCCCGAAACAAAACAATTCTGACTTTTCAGTTTGCTGCCAGAAAAGGAAAAAAATCACTTTGGGGTTGATCTGAAACAATTTCTGCTCTCCCCCATTTTTAATAACTGCCACCAAATGGAAAATTAGTTATTTGCATAGCCTTATTTAGCTTTAGGTACCTCACCCTTAGAAATTTTATTATGTCTTATATGGTATTTTATATGGTATTTGGCCAAAGCTGATAAGTTACACATTTTTGTTGAGTTACATTTTAACTGAAGTACTGTTACATTTTAAAATGCATTTAATGTAATATTACATATTTGTTGAATTCTGTTTGTAGCATATGCAGCCACTCTATATGCTAAATATCAGAGTACTCTTTTAGCTAAATTTTGATAAATTCAAGGTATTACAGCTAAGTTTTGATAACTCTTGGGTGGGTCCCATGCCAATCAGTGGCAAATGGCCCACTGAGCTGATTGGGACTAGGTTTGGGTCTTGTATCTGTTCTTAAATCGACTGGCATACTACTTTTGATCTAAAAAGCTGAATTTTTAAAGCTGAATTTGAGAATAACAAATTGACTTATCAGAAAAAAATAATAGTGATTTGATTAACATAGAATTGATATTTTTCTAGTACTATGTTTATTGCTAAGTACTGCAGATTTTTTAAAAAAATGCAGTACTCATTTTAAACAAAGTTGTCTCTGGTATTCACAGATATAAAGAAATGTGTCTAGTTGAATAGGAAAGAACTATATAGTAAATCCTGTAGAAATTTAAACTTGAGTCATACTTTAATGTTTTATGTGATATCTTCAGAAAATTTTCTTCAGTTTACTATTTTAATTATAAATGTTTAGACTTGCTTTGTCCCTTAATATTTACACTCTGGGTGGTTGTTCTGTGAGTGCAGCTGGAATTTGCTCTGAATATATCCTGGATGAGATCAGTGAAAAGGAAGAGAAGAATATACAGCACAAAGAGGAAAGTGAAAGTGCAGATACCTTTCTTACGACACAAGAGATTTCTGCCTCCTTCATTTCTATTGATGTACCACTAGATATTGAAAAAAATGATTCTGCTTCATCATCTTCAATTCCTGGCAGTGGTTCTGTAGATAACTTTCAAAGTTCCAGGGAAGAAAAACAAGAAAATATGAGCACAGATGGCAAGTAAGTACTCTTTGTAAGAAAGAAAGGGAGAGAATGAATAAACAAAACCATGAATACTTTTTCATTGCAAAGAACAGAATAGAGATTTATAAGAAAGTGGCATGAGATTAATATTTCTAAACTCTCATTTTCTTTTTTCCAGTATAACAAGTTCATTACACAATCGTTAAATGTGGTTAAAAACATAACCACGTAAACATTCCAGGCTATTGTGTTTAGGCCCACTTTTCCTCACTAAATAAAAGATAGCTATGTTCAGGTTTCACATAGTAATAGAAATGACAATAGATTAAAATGTTCTTTCATTGTTAATTATTATTTAAGCAACACTCACTTTCATTGAAAAAAAGTATGAAAACTAGAAATCTGGTCAGTTAGCTGTCACAACACAAAGGACTGCTACAATATTATGCTGACAATTTTGGGGAGATAATGAAGAATGGCCTTCCCTGGATAAATGCTCTCCACTTTCATGGTCATAATTCTCAGTTTGTTGTTTTTATTCATTGTTGTGTTTTCTTGTCTTTTACACACAAGTTTTATCCATCTATCCTCAGAGAACACTGCTAATTCTCTCATCTTTTACTTAGGAAGGATGTACATATCTCAGTTTTCTTTAGCATTTTTTCCCTTTCTGATACCTCTGCAGAGTCTGACTTTGCTCTTCAGCCTGTATAATAAACTGCCTGACTCAGGAGGCTTCTAACATAAAGTAGTGCCTGCTGGAAATGAAAGCTGATTGGCCAGAGAAGTTCCATAATATTCATTTAATCTACTATTCCTCTGTTCCCTGAGGGAAGTAAGTTGGCCATTTTGCCCAATTTAAATTGGAAAAAGGTGTTTTTTATAAAACACTGCACCGGAGTGAACTTGTAGCATGCAAGTCACCTCCATAAATACTGTGAGGGGTTTTGATGAGAGCTGGAAAGGACATGTTTTTCCCATCCCACTAAACTTTTCAAGATTTCAAAAATTTTCCTTTTCCACATCAAGTTGAACCCAAGACCTGTTTCAGTTTTTTGTGTGTGGGGGGGGAAAGAATAGAGACTCTCAACACAGAAGAGCCAGTAGCCTAGTAGTTATTCAGCTGGGATATGAGAGAGGTTTGAATTCCTGGTCTGAAACCTGGGTCTCTCACATCCCAGGTGAGTGGTCTAACCACCAGGCTCTTGGGTATTTTGGAATGGCTCACTTTCTGATGAGAAATTCCATCCTGCACCTGAGAATCCTGTCCTGATGAAAGTTTAATTGAAATTGGTATTTTTCAATGAAATATTTTGGTTCTGACAAAGCAGCATTTTCCAATGGAAAAACTTTTGCTGAAAAATTCCTGACCAATTCTAGTTTTGACTGCGATCTCCACATTCCTTTTAGTCAGTCTGGGGTCAAGAGGGCCTTGCAGAAATCCCTACTCTGTCAACTACACTATATAATTTGCTTGTTAGCTAACAAAATATCATTTTTCCTAATTGCCACTACTTTTGGTAAGAGAAAAAAACTTGTGTTCTACGTGGACAAACATTGTGCTTTACTCTCAGCTGTACCAAAGCTCTGCTTAGTGTAGCTGAGAAGAGGAAAATGCCAAGGTGGCTTTAGGACTTCTTGAACTCCCCAATTTCCAGGATTATTGAGGGCCAGTTTGGTCTATTGTGTATTAGAGCAGCCCCAGGTCTGCTCTTAGTTCTGTGAGCCTGTGGGCCTTATGTTTCGAGTACAGAAGAATTATGTACACTTGCAAAATGCTTAGTAATATGCTGTGCTCCTATTTCTTTTTTGTTCTTGATATTGTTAGGATATTTCTCAAAAATGTAAGGAAAATGTTATCTGTCCTTTTTTAAGGAAAAAGTATGCACTGCACAAATTCAATCCTCTGTGGTTTTGTAATTGCAAGATATTCATGTATGGAGTTCAATTTTTCCCCCCTTTGAGGTAACATACTGTATATACAATGTACTGGACAACATCCAGAAAATTACCTTGGTGGTTACTTTTACCTCAACAAAATAATTAATATTTTGAGTATGATCTTGTGGGATCTTGAACATCTTGAGTGGTTTCACTGGAAGTTGTGTGCTCATCAACTTGCAGAGGTTACTCGGGGCCTAATAAATTGGAGTAGGGAAGTAAAATAAATAAATAAATAAAAATGCACATAGCGTTGCACTAAAGAGAAACTGCATATGCACTGTGGTATGTAAAGTATCATAGCACCATTTCCGCTCAAATTTTTTAATAATCTCTGTTGAATTTTTCCAGTGTTTGGCAGAAAGATTTGATTAGTTTTCTCCATCTGTCTTTAGAGAACATTGCCAGTTCTTGTACATCTTTTCTGTGTGTTTGCTGAAATGAGAGATATTAGCATATGTAATATTCGGTGCTGTCGTTTTGCAGAGGACCACACAGTAAGATAGATGGTGAACAAATTACATTTGAAAATGACGAGAAGTTGGGAATATTGGATCCAAACAAATTTTATGGTGAGTTATTCTGACTAAGAAAAATACTTGTAACGAAAGTTGAGGAGAATTTTGGTTTCCAAGTTAATAGAACTTTCATACTCAAAGGCATCTCAAACCACTTTATGAAATACAGACATTTAATACAAATAGAAGCTACTTATGCACACACATTCAAATACAGTAGTGTCTTGATACTTCAAAATTGTTCCAAATATAGAAGAAATTGTTCCAGTCCTAGGTTATAGAATCTCATATCATCAATCTATGGCTCACATTGTGAAATCACTTTCAGAATAAGTAAGACGTTTCTGTAACTGAAAAAAAGAAACCCTTTATTTTACATTGCAAAAGCACACTGATTGTAACTGAACTGCAGTGTGACTCAGGACATAGATTTCCCAGCACATTGTTTAATAGCGCTCCCCAGCCGATTAAATTGCACTGGCAGACTCTGAAGGAAGTCCTGTTCAGAATAAATCTTCTGGATAGATGGTGTCTTCTATGCTAAACCTTCAGAGTGAGAGATTTAAAGCAAACAGGTGCAGCAGAAGAATGATATCTCTAAAAGAGAGAAATTTTATATTTGGTCTGAATTATGTTTCTAATTATGATGTCAAATAGTATTGCAAGAGTCAAAAAATTATGATGTCAAATAGTATTGCAAGAGTCAAACATTCAAGAAAAAAATTCTCATCCACCCTCCCCCAATTAGCTATTTCTGGCTTTACTGGCATGATGAAAAGATGTATTTCAACCTTTATAGTGTCAAATGAAATGACAGGCACCTTGTTTGAAATATACAGGAATGAGAGCATCTAATGATGGTAAACTAAATTCCTTAAGTCATGTCAGTTGGATTATTATTAATTGTGGAAGATGCTATTGCCAGGATGTTTAGATGTAAACCTGAATTTGAGCTTATTTTGTTTTTGAGGTGTTAATGCAAAGATTTAGTTATCCAGTACACATGTAGTAAACTTTACTCTTAGATTATTGTTAACAAACAGAATAGGATCCATCATTTATGTGTGTAGTATAAACAAAGTTGGCCATAGTGGCTTCATTGTGGCAAAAATCTGTCTGGGGATTGGTCCTGCTTTGAGAGGGGGTTGGACTAGGTGACCTCCTGAGGTCCCTTCCAACCCTGATATTCGGGCTTGTCTACACTTCCGCATGAATAGTGTAGCTGAAGTCAGTGTAATTAGATTGACTTACCATTGTGTCTCCACTGCGGTAAGTTGACAGCTGATGCTCTCCCATCAACTCCACTTATGCTCCGCATTCTGGGAGAGCGCTCAGCGGTCAATTTATTGCATCTATATTAGGCACAGTAAATCGACCCCTGTTGGATCGATCGCTGCCTGCCTATCCGGTGGGTAGTGTAGACAAGCCCTCAGACTTATGGTGTATGTTGCATTAGATGTGAACTTCATGAAATAATTGCCAGATATGCATCCGAGATTGCTGAAGTTCTATTGATTTTCTGAAATGGTTAAAGATTTTCTCACATCTGTGTGAACATAGAGGATCTTCTTGTCAGTTATGAATTCATTTTGTGAATCTGATGAAGACAACATTGGTGTGTTCCTGCAAATATTCATTCTTTATTTGATGATAAAGATGAGAAAATGAAATGACCAAAATGATGCTCAGTTAAACTGTGTTTTGTTTGTGTTGCAAGTTATTTGTAAATCATGTCATGAATCTAACTGTGTGGAACTATGAACAAAATCTATTAAATTAAACTTTTCTTGTTCCCATTGTAATCCATTGTTGCATTACATTGTTTAGAACAATGTAGAATATCCCAATAATGGTTTCTAATATGTTAATTTTTGAATTTATCACAAATATCCTGCCTAAGAGGAAAATCAGGTTTAATTACAAAACTGCATTATGTATGTCATTGTGTTTGTGGAAATATGTTTTGTAGGGAAGCAAAGGCCCTTCCATAGTTCTAGAAATGGATAATTCATTCCCCTAGAACTCATTACTTTCATAATTTCATGAACCCATTACTTTATCCTTGTAGTGTAACACATTACATTCTGCAAATATATAATCTTAAATTGTTGCACTCCTTCAGATACATGCCTGAGTGTTTTTATTAATCCCATCTTTGTTTTTTCATATTTACAATTCAAATAATTTAAAACTAGTAAACTGATATTTTTAATACACACATAAAATACATCAGGGAGAGACATTTATTTAAAAAAAATAATTTGAATTTAAGATTAATTGTATAATAATGGGCTTTTTAATGAATTTTTGAAAGGCTCAGATGTGATTCATAGTCCCAAAATTTAAGACAGGCCACTTTAATATAAACTCCTGATAAAACAGATGTGCAGTAATTGTGTTGCTCAGATATTTTTAAAAGCAGTGAAGAATCCTGTGGCACCTTATAGACTAACAGACGTTCTGGAGCATGAGCTTTCGTGGGTGAATACCCACTTTGTCAGATGCGCATCTGACGAAGTGGGTATTCACCCACGAAAGCGCATGCTCCAGAACGTCTGTTAGTCTATAAGGTGCCACAGGATTCTTCGCTGTTTTTACAGATCCAGACTAACACGGCTGCCCCTCTGATACTTGACAGATATTTTAACTGCATCAGTGTAGAAATGCTAGAAACGTATGGCAAATCACATCTTTTTACGTGAAAAAATATAGTAGGTATGGAAACAGCAGAGACATGGGACCAAACAAGAATTACAGGATATAATCTGGAATAGTCCTTACCAGTTTATAGACTATATGAGCTAGACCTTGTATATAATGGGATGAAATTCAGACTCCCTCCTCACCCCAAAACCTTAAGTGATCCCTAAACAGGCTTGGCCATCTAGTCTATCCATGACACCAACAGCCTCAGTGGGTAGTATTATTCAAGTATTTTTCATTTAAAATAAATTGAAAAAATTACCAGTACTAATCAAGCTAAAATACCTTTCTAGTGTTTTGAAAGGGTGTAATAAGGGAAAGTTTATTATTTCTAAGGAACCATTTCTAGTGGTTAAAGAAAATGGGGGTATTGGGTTTCATGGTTTAAACAAATGTCAGGCTGTTTGATATTCATATTAGTTTAGAAATATTTTTTCTTTTAAAGATCATAGTGGCACAAGATTCCTCCTAGCAACCACAGGAGAAAAAGAAAATCTATGTAAGATGGGAGAAATTAATACAGCAGATGTCAGAGAAAAAAATAAGCTTGAAGTTGACAAACTATCAAACAGCCAAGAGTATAACAATGACATCTCTACAAATCAGGATGATAATCCTCAAGTGAATCTAGGGATACAAGTTCGGAAGCTAAATCAAACGAACATGGAGATAGTAAAAACTCAGGATGTTGCAATTCAGACAACTCCATCTGATAATAGGTTTGGCAGGACTACACTAAGTGAAATGATTGTCCTTCAAGATTGTGAGTCATCCACCTTCAGAGGAGAAGCCCACATGCAGAATTTGAATATAGACAATCCACCTTTGCAGTTGATGAACCAGGTGCAAGAGTCTGTAGAAGTATCAACAGAATTCAACTATCAGAGACAAGAAGCTGTGGATGACAAAGCAATTCCCATAGAAAATCAAAGTAATATATATGATAATGACAGTGGTCTTACCCCATCAGAGAGAGCTCCAAAAAGTGTAATTAGTTCTCCTATTAAAGGTTACCCACTTTATAGACAAGACTTCAAACCTAAACCTAAACCCTCTAATGAAATTACAAGAGAATATATCCCCAAAATTGGAATGACTACTTATAAAATAGTGCCTCCAAAATCCTTGGAAATACTGAAAGATTGCGAGTTGGATGCTATGTCAGACATTAAGGGTCAGGATGGAGTCACCTTGGAAATGTCCCCACAGTCAAAGAATTCAAAAGAATTTGGAGTGCAAACTGAAATTCTTTGGGATTCAAAAAATACCAGTCAGTCAGAGTCTGGTTTAAAATATGAACCTGCTTTAGCAGTGAATGATCAGCTGCACAAAACTAACAGAATTACTGACAGTGTCTCAACTTCTGAACTTCGGGTTACTACTGAAAGCAAGCAAATAGAAACAGAGGCTTCCAAACCCAGCATAGGCAATGGCATAACTCCATTGATGCTAAGCTCAGGTAACACACATTCTTCAACTGAGACTCAAGAAAAATCAAGTGTTTTCAGTCCTACAATGAAACCTAGTTCTTTTTACTTACAGATGCAAAGAAGGGCTTCAGGTCATTATGTAACATCTGCAATTGCCAGAAGTGTCAGTGCTGCTGCTAGTCCTACTCAAAGAGAGGCTACGAATACAGAGAGAGACAAAAAATTGACATCAGATCAGTCTTTTTTTCCTTTACATAAAACACATAATTTCCCTGCTCAATTAAATGAAGAGGAGGTTGATAATGAGAAAAAAACTGACACTTCCACTTCTGTCAAAACTGCTAAACCTTTGAGTTTTCCCTCGTGTCAGCCAGCAACATTGAACTTAAGAACTCTTAGAACGTTTGCCATTCCAAAACCATATTCCAGTTCTAGGCCATCCCCCTTTGCTCTTGCTGTCTCATCGGCAATCAAAAGATCACAGTCATTCAGTAAACCACATGCCATCAGTAGCCAGCCATCAAAAGAGAAATCTCCTGTTGAACTATCCTCAGCAACTTCCACAGGAGATGTGAAGAACCAGTTTTTACAGACCTTAACAAGAGGTTCACAACACAATATGATGGATAAGGTAAATTTTACAAAGTTAAATATTTTTTGGACATTAATCATTGTATCTTTCACAGAAGAGTGAGATTCACTCTGTCCCTTCTTTGAATAGTTCACAAATATTAGTAGGCTTTGGATTAATAGCATATAAACATCTAGTTGTACATTCTGCTGTAACAGCACCATGTACAACATTTCAATGGAATATAAGAAAAAGAAGTAATGTTGTTTTGTATGGCATTTATAGAGGATACTTTTATTAAATGAAATTTTTCTGCAAAATTGAAAATGCTGAGAAATAATTCTGTCTTGCCATAATTAATAATGTCTCAAATTTATAAGCAAAGAAAAAATAACTGGATCTGGTTTATCTATGCATACCTATTTTCCTATTCAGAGTTGTTGACTTTGTTTTTAAAAAAATACCATGTGTAAAACTGTTTTTACTTAATTTTTGAGTGATGTCCCAGATAATCGTTTGAGGGACATTGAGACAGGAAATGTGTAAGGATGCAGATTATCTTCTGGTATGACTGGCACAAGTCAACAGTATTCTGTAACCTGACTGGCATCCAGGGGTTGAACTGGAAAAGTAGAGTTAGTGGAACTCTTCAAAAGTTTGCCCTGTATAATATCTATTCACTTTAGATGTTACAGTGAGATGCTAATGTTAGTAGATTGTGCAGATATTCAAAGTAGGATCATGCATGCTTCCTGGGCTCAGCTCTCTCACGGAATCAAATGCCCTGTTTGTGCACCTTGGATTTGGGTACTCTTGAGTGGTGGGAAAGGAGCAGTGGTCCTCTCCCAAGTCTACCCACTTATGGCCCCAAAATGAGCTGTCACTCAGAATAAATTGTGTAGCTCATGATAGTATGTTTTTTAAAACATTTTAATGATTAAAGAAATATTTATCAACATTGACATTTAAAGTATCATAATTGGCCTGTAACACCTACTCAGATGAATGGGGAAGTTCATACATTTGAGCTATAGTTTCATATATTCTGCAGATTCAGGCAGATGTCACTGCATCAGTTGCATTCAGTTCACATTTTGAAGGTGACCTCTTCTCCCCCCCCCCAACAGCTATATTTGCATAAAGTAAAAACTGAGATTTCGGAGAGCAAGTGGGTAGCTTGTGAGAGGCATCCATACTATGCAATGGCCTAATTCTAGCCCTACTGGCAATTCTTTGTATAATTAAGTTGAGAGTATGAATTCAGATCTAACTGTGAATATTCCTGGAAATCTTATACCATTCATCTTGTGGTAGTATCTTTCTATTTCCTAAGGCTTTTGTAGTCTTAATAAGGAACGTGCAGGCATAGAAATAAATTTGTTTGATATTAATTAAACTATGAGAGATGATTATGTGGAGAATTTGATAGATATCTTGGAGAGAAAATTCCCCATATTTAACAGTAAAAAAAAAAAAAAGTTCCTTAAATCCCTTCTGGCCTATAACTTGTTCAAAATCCAGGTGTAATTCCCAGATGCTATTTTATGGCATCCTCAGCAGGGTGCTATCAATCGCATCACATCATCAATTACTTGCAAAGTGAAAGTACAAAATTAGGGCTGTTCCCAGAAATCTTGCATGAAACAAAACGCAGAATGAGGTACAGTGCTGTAATATTTGGCCAGACTGCTTCAGATATCCATTTATGACCTCACTCAAATGAAATGCTTTGATTTTTCTAATATTTTTCCTAATAGAAAAGTAACTGTACAAACCGTGAACAAAACAGCCAGGTGCAATCTTCAGCTGACCACCCAACTTCTGTTTTTGAGAGAGAAACTGCTTTAACGTTCCAGAGCTCTGACCCAGAACAGATCCACCAGAGTCTGCTGGCTGCTATCCGCTCTGGAGAAGCTGCTGCCAAATTAAAAAGGGTGAGTTTTCATCATCACATCAGTAACAATGGACTTACAGTGCTTATTTCAAAATTACCCAATTAATGCCTAAAAGCAATCAGTCCTGGAACTAATCATGATAAGGGAGTCTCCTGAAATATTTTTTTTTTTTTTAGTTGTACCAAAGCAGATTTGTAAATGTACATGCAAGAAGCTTGTACTGTCATTTTTTTCAAATAGAGAAAATATTGTGTTTCTGAAATAAATTTTATATTAAAATTAATTAAGGCTCCACTTCAGCAAAACACATAAGCATGTGCTTATCTCTGTTTAGCAAAGCACTCAAACATATACATCTATTTAAATGCTTTTCTGAACAGGGATGGTTTTAAGCACAAGAGGTAAATCAGCTACAACCTTCTGCCAACAGTATGCATGCAGAAGTTGTAAAGATTAATTTCCTATTGGTTGTCGATACTATATACACACTTAATTCTTTTTATATTTTAAAACTTGTGTCTGCTGTTTGGTTTCATTAGCTAGAACAATCTCATTTTTCATACAATGTTTGTAAATGTTTTGTGGCCAGTAATTCCGGAGAGAATTAAGTATGCATCTTACTGTACTAAGTGCTGATATTTTCCTATTTCTGGAATGCAACACTACATAAGAAAAATGATTCCTTAAATGTAAACCACAATACTTAATGAAAAAAAATTGAGTAGTTGTAATTCATTCTATTTGTGAGCTGAGATATTATAGTGATATATACTTAGTAAAAGCTTTTTAATAATTAGGAAACATGGAAATAATATAGAAGAAATCACTGATGTAAAGGATAAAAACACGAATTAGCCTGCGCTATTACTTAATACTCAAATGACTATAGGTAAATGGGTTGCTTAAAGCATAGTCGTTCTTTATAGTTACCATGAACAATCTGACACCTCAGAAGAACATTCTGTTTAAATTATTTTGCAGAATAAATATACTGTGTTTTTAATGTCAGATCATTCCGTAATTTCAACTTGTATTTCCCTCAGTTAGATGATATTTGGAGATCTACCTTTTAAAACAGTATTGTTAATTAGAAACCTTTAAAAATACTCTGGCTTGGTTTGATAGACCTTCTCATTTGTATCTTTCTGTCCTCTAACCCCAGTTTTTTGTCTTCCACCAGCGTGGTGAAGTATGACCTGTTACTGCAGAACCCTGTCTCTTTTGAAGATCCAGAGCTTTGTTGCCCACCTACCCAACCCCTCCCAAAATCCCTATTCCTAAGCAATTATTTTATAGATGTCTTTGATTCCTTAGAACCATATTAAGGAGAACATGGGTTCTGTGGGTGTCTGTATTTTGGCACCCAAACAGCTTACATTACATGGTAAACCTTACTCTTAACAGAAGTGTGGCAATGGAATAGCGTCTTTGAGTTTCCCAGGCCTCCCACCATCTCCACACAGATTGAATAGCCCTGCTTCCCCAGAATGGTCACAAGTGGAACGTCAGAATGATTGGTCAGTCAGTCCAGTGTGCTGTCAGAGTGGTGCACGGTTAGAAGCTGTATTGCAGTGAACTAGTTGTCAGCCAGTTACAAATCATTTAAGGACAGTGGATGAGATTAATCAAACGTTAAATCTTCTAGAGATTTGATGAAGTTGGATCTACTGATGTACAAGAAACATGCTTGATTTTTATGATGTAGCTTTCTGATTATTGTTACATAGTTGCATTGTGAACAATATTGAAACTGAAAATACAATGTTTAAAAAAAGTGGATAAAATATTAAAATATCAAAAATATGTAAAACCTGTTCGCAGTACTTGCCGTAATACCTGATAACTTATTTGGAAAAACAAGGTTGATAAAGTGCTCTTCAGAATTCAAGAAACATATCAAGCATAGATTGAAAGCTGGAAAAAGGTTAGCAAGGAGTTCCATAACTTTTTGATTTTACGTACTTTCCTTGGCCAACTTTGTATCAGTAGAGAATTTTTGACACTCCCTGGCTGAGGAGTTGACAATCTAAAGGACAGAAAAATATCAGATAACGGTCTTTCACAATAATTGAATTTGAAAGTTTTTCTAAAATAGTGGAATATTGAAATGGAACAGCATTTTTATGGACCTTACAGAAGATGTGTGTTTTCAGGGAGAACTTGAAGAATGGAGTGAAGGAACCTAAACCATACCTAAAGCATTCAACAGCATGGTGGCCCGTGAGAATTTCATGAAGTCTGTTCAAGTATAGGGACACTTGACACTCCAAATGTGTAAAATGCTAACTTCTGCACTGTTTTCTCTGTAACAAATAAAGGGAAGGTGACATATGATGGGGGGCTGGGGAGAGAGAGTGTGACATCAGCTTTATTTTTAGGCCTGTTGTGCTGATGAATTCAGGCAGTGTTTTTATTAAAAGCTTAAAATTGAGAGCAGGGCACATTGTAATCAATAGAGAAATGAAACACCTTTGTCAGCAGGGTAGAAGTATCCAGATAGTCAGTGATCCCGGTTGGGAAGAGCATTTTAAGTAAATTAACTCATAGCTTCCATTAACTGGTTCTGTGAGTGATGACTGGCTACTATTTGGTTCTGCTGAATTAGGTAAAAGGTCTGTCAGGTGCTTGCCATCCCCCTTCCCTGATGCAGCTCTGTAAGGGAGGCATTCAAGAAACCAGACAAAAATGCTACCATGGCTAGCCAAGTCTTTTTTTTCCTTAATAACTTGTCAGAGTGCAGAGCCAAGATCTGTGGCCTTTTGTGCTGTGGATCTTTTCTTTTGAATGGAGCCTTCAGTAATTACTAACCTAAATGGGTCAAATGAGGTTGTTTTTAAACAATTTTTCTCTCTTCAGAATATTTTCATTGTGCTAGTAAATTCTGTTCAAGATCTTTTCAGTGGTATCTAATCTTAGGGCCTGATTTTCAGGATCACAGAGCACCCACAGCTCTCACTGACTTCAGTTGAAGTTGGTGGTGTATTCAGCACTGTTGGAAAAAAGGGTCCTGAATGTCTTAAATTAACAGGTTTATCACTTAGTAAAACTTTACCACTCACTAAAAAATTCATTGCAGTGTCACGGAACACATTTAAATCAAGAATTATATCTGGAATCAGTTCTAATGTGTACTTGACTAAAAGAAGATGTGGATGTATTCAGTGAATACATTGCTTTTCACATTTTTCTTTTGAGATGGCAGCAGAGCTCCAACACATTCGATAATTGTATTAAGTGTGCAGTTTGTGAAGAGTTGTTTCACACTTAATGCCTACCAAAGTGTACATGCTCTGGAAGTAGTAAATATCTGATTTTTAAAATTGCACAAAGGTAATTTAATATTTGATTGAACTTAAAAAAAATGATTTCTGCATTTGTAAACTAGTACTGAATAAAACATTACAGAGAAAATTCATTAAAATTGGACAAATATTTCTATTTCAGCAATGTGATGAAGTTTTTCTTTTCTCCTAGGTTGCTGCTCCATCAAATACTAGATCTGTCAATGGAAGATCCAGGCTCAGTCACTCATTTCCCACAGAAGAAAAATATAACCATTAGATATTATACCAAATACTTTGCACTTTACTACCATTGCCTAGGCCAAATTAATACTAACTGCAAATTTTTGCAAATGTAAATGCAGGTGAATGTTAGTATACCTTGTAAATTAAAATATAGGAATTTCATTCTGGATCTCTTAATTCCTGCGGAAGGTTTATTAGAATGTGTAATTTATAGTAATATTTTTGCCTTTTTTGTGAAAGCTGAAAATGCTGCTTCAGAACTTTTAAGATGAGTTACAGACGAGTTTCATTTTTGTTTAAATGTAAATCATATGTTAATTTCATTTTGTACTGTTAAGACTTAATGACATGTAGCAACATGCTGAAAAGTACTGATGATTTAGAGGAGTCTGAGAATTTCAGATTTTTAAGTTTATAATTGTATAATAGTAATGTTAAATTGTGAGTTTAAATATACATCTGCCACTTGTTGCCTCAATGTTACTTTGTTAAATTAAATCTTAAAATTATAGTCAATGAAGTTCACTTGAGAATTTCCTAGAAAATAGGTATGTTTTCCTTTCTTCAACTAAGGGTTGGAATCAATATTTGGCTTTTAGTCACCTTACCTTTTTTTTCTAATAGCAGGACCAAAATGATCTGAAGTTTTTCATACTATTTTAATATTTTCTTAACACTAATACTATTTGGCTTTTCTCATTCTGCTTTATAACAAATAATTTTTGTGAATAGCTTTTTCTCATAATATTCTGATAAGCAATAAGTACCAGATACCTTTTTAAATATTGTCATCAACATGTAGAAACAGTGGTAGGGAAAAAAAAAATCCAGTTTTCATATTTAGTGACAGAGAAATAAAAATTGTGCTCACATGTATAACTAAAAAGATCCTAAAATGCTTTGAAATTATTCATACAGTTTATTATAATCTTAAATCAGTACAATAATGAGAAAACAAAGCACATTATACAAAAGTCTATATTTATAAAATAAGTATTTGCTACTGAAATAGAAAAAGAGGTGAAGCTGGAACACTATATAAAAAGGAAATGCCTAATAATAGATGCAGTGTTTGTATCACTTTGTCTTTCTTGTCGAGATGATAATTTTTAGGGGAAAATGTGGTTATGGTGGTGATTAAAAAAAAAACTGGATTGTAGATATCTACTGCAAATATTGAGATATTTTCCATTTTCTAAAATTTCATGTTGGGTTTTGGTTGAATAAAAAGTAATTGTATTTAGTTTAACAATATATTTATTTTTGTGTTATGGAAACCGTTTGTAACATTCAACGGTATTTTAATTGCACAAATTGCTTTATAATTGCTCATTTAAGAAAAGGTTTATTTTGAAGAATGGCATATTGCCAATGTTTTTTGTGCAATAATCTGGGATCAGTGTACATTACTTTCACTAGTTGGAAGTGGTCACAAGTAAAACTATATTAAAGTTGTAACAATGATGATAAAAAACCTAAGAATGTCCTAGTAAACAGTAATTCTTAAATAGTAAAGCAATGAATATTTATTTGCACAATCCTGTTGTCTCATACGTTTTGTTTTTACCCCTAAATCCACTGATAAAATGTATCCCTCTTTTTTCCCCCCACATAAAGAAAGGATCCCAGATTTTGAATGGGAAACAAATAATCAGTGAGGTTTCAGCAGATCTTTCCAAATGGCTGCCTGAAAAAGAATGTTTTCCATAGATCACCGGAAAAAATGGTGGCATCTGTAACAGAGGAACAATCTTTTCTCTTTCATGCTTAGCTTTTCTAGATGTCACTGTGCCTTTAGGGACATATTTAGAAAATATAACCAGCCATAGCTGGTTTCATGAATAAAACTAGTTCTAGTGACCCTCAGCTTTGCTGTACCATATTCTGATTTATAATATGCTGATTGCACTATTAAAGGAGTCCCCTTCCATCTGCGCCTGGATTTTTAACATTTCAGTTTTCTGTCAAGTAATAGTTTACTGCCAAAATATTAGTAAAGCTACCTCACATGACTCTAATTCAATTTCCACACATGGTGACTTTAGACTATCTGACCTTTTTCACAAGTTGGTACCCGTGGAGCCTAAATCTTTTGCGTCAGGAAGAAAAGATCAACTTGCATTTTTCACCTGCTGACTTTACCCTTGGCTTTGACTGCACCACTACTGTATAATCCCATATGTCCATGTATGCAAATTGGCTTGGATTGAGGATATTAAAGTCAGAATTGCCTTGATCTATAGGTATATATGGCAGAATGGCCATAAGTTAAAAGGACACCACTACAGTGAATGTGAGCTCTAGAAGGCAAGCATATTGGTTGTTAATTGTTCAGGACCACATCTACCACAATTCTAGACATTTGGGCTGCTCCCTTCCTCTCTGCAGCTCGTGGAGACAGATCAAGTCTTTGTGCTGTGTGCTCTGGCCATTCTTCTTCTCTTGCTTGCCACTAGATTCTCTTCCTCAGTGGCAATGTGTGGACAGGGGTACCTCCAACCTATCTTCTGCTTTTCAATGGAGCAGTGTGAGGAGTGTTTTCCCTCTCCAGCTTCTTCCTCCTCGACGTCAGTTTTCATCCCAGTGACTTAAACCACCCTGAGCCTCTGCTTCAGTACCTCCTTGCTGGCTACTCAGCACTTCCCTGGCATGGCAGAGTAGCCTATAAGACAAATCCCAGGAATTTGGGCTATTTTGGACTTTCTCCAAGAAGTCTTCGACAAAGGTCTCCAACCCCGCACCGTGTCAGGTGTCCACTGTTGTTAGTGTGATGTTTGCGTGATCTCTGGATTCCATGGCAGAGAGCCCGCAGGTAGCCAGATTTCTTAGAGCAGTCTCCTTAGCCAAGCCAGCAGTCAGGACACGTTCCAAAATGGAACCTACCCCTTGTGTTCAGAATTCCAAGAAGTCTTCCCATTGAACCACTGACATCAGTGCCAGCATTCTACTTGTCCATCAAAACTTGCTTTCTGATTGACAGTTGTCTGGCAGACATGATGGCTGAACTGGTGGCCCTATCTTTGCAAGAGCCTTACTGTATGTTCCACAAGGACAAGGTGGTGCTTAGAACTCAGAATAATTTATTCCTAAAGCAAACCCTTCCTTCCATGTTCCCCAACAGATTCTCCCTTCATTCTGTCTGAAGCTACAATATGCCACTGAAAAGAGGTAGTACATGATAAATGTCAGAAGAACTCTGAAAATCTACCTTAAACATAACAGAATTCATAAGGAGGTCAGGTGCCCTATTAATATCCTCTCACACATAATGTCAAGTACTCAGAACTTTCAAGACTTCCATTGTTAAACGCCTTAGGCTGTGCATTGTGAAGGCATACAAGGCTTGAAGTTCTAGTTCTGAAAGGGGACGGGGCACCCTTCATGCAGTCCTGACAACCTTGTGGGCAGAAAGAGCAAATGCATCCACATCAGAAATTTGTGAGGTAGCCATGTGGCCAACTGGTATTACCTTTATCAAGCACTATAAAGTGGATTTTCTATCTGTAGAGGCTTCCTTTGGCAGGAAGGTGCTGCAAGTGGTGGCCCAGAAATAATATTGCCCTTTGAGGAAATCTTATAAATGGGGAGGGATTCCATTTTTCTCCTTTCTTTCTGACCTTTTCTATAACCTTCAGTACCTTTGTTCACTGCTAATTACGTCCCAGGCAACCAGAATTGTGGGAGATGCTGGGCTGCACAATGGAAATTTCTTATGAATAATTTCCTTTCTGCCACAATTCTACCCACTCTGAAAGGCTTATGAGCCAAAAAGTCAGATGCTGAGTGGGCTCTTTACTGTGTGACTGGTTTTCAGACCACTGCACATAGTTGGTCTAGTTACCTTTTGGAATATTTGTAACTCATATTGTTAGACAAGTTTCTACAGCTTTGGAATAATTCATTTGGTGGCGAGTGGAAGTAGAGGGGGTGTAGCCATAGGTGCCAAGACTTTGATCTGTCTCTGTGAGCTGAAGAGAGGAGGGGATCAACCCAGATGCCCAGTACTGTGAGAGACACTGCTAGCAGAAAGGAAATTATTGGTAAGATATTATCTTTTTTGTGTCGTATGTAATAAGGAAGGTACATTAAAACTAAAAAGAAAACATATGCTTTGTTAAGCCAAGCTTTTTGCTTCCTTCAAAAAATCTTATGGTCTGTGTAACAAATACTGTATGATAACTATCTGAAATCCCTAGAAGTTCCTACTATACCAAAAGCTAATCATGCTATTCCTGACCAACTGAAAAGTCTGTTTTCTACACACATTGATAAAAGCTGGGACACAGATGAACACTTACTGATTCTGAATCTTGCCTGTGAACGCACAGGCATAGCTCATGAAATTGCATTGTGGTGAGGTATACTGTTCCTACTTGTGTGTATTGGCTTAGCAAAATGCTCTGTCCAGCCTTTTTTACTCTAGTAGTAGCTGTCCAGTGCGTCCAATTATACTCTTGGTGATAGCACTTGACATGACACCCCAATGGAGAATGTGGTGTTGATTCATTTTTGCACATGAAAATGGCCCAAGTATTAATTATTTGTATTGTGGTAGCACCTAGGAGCCAATCATGTGCCAGGACCCTCTTGTGTAAACATACACACAACAGTTCTTGCCCTCAGAGAGCTTACAGTCGAAAGTGCTGCTCTGCAGGTGTCGCACAACAGAAAGCAGCCACTAGTCTAGTGTCTTATACCATTTGTGGTCATCTTGCAGGTTTTTGGGTACAAGTCAGTAGTTTTTGTGAAAGAAAGCCAGGACACGACGTTGAAGTGCAGGAATATATAAGATGGAAATACAGACAGAAAGCATGCCCACAATGACCATTTGCATAGAAAGCCAGCAGTTATGCATTTGTACAGCACAGTGGGGTCCTGGCCTATGCTTGGTGTCCCTAGGTGATACAGTACTGCAATGCAAATAATAGCAATGCCTGTGAAACTTTGGGATGTCCCCAGCAGACACCAGCCTCCCAGCACCAGGGACTTCTGAAAACTTTGGAGAAGGAAAGCAGTTCTGTTGGGCCCATCAGACACCTACTCAAAATAATATTGCAGGTTTTAACGTGTATGTTCCAAGTGCAGAGGGCATCATAAGAATAGCAGTTGTGGGAAAGGCAGGATTGAGGTTGAGGTCAGAACAATGGCAAATCTGTGAGAGAGCTTAAACTGTTACAGGCTGTTTTAGGAGACAGGTTGAACCATTTGTGTTTATTTTCTTTCAGCTCCCAGCACAACTTATGATTCTGACTCTGCCAAGCAGATGTGGTTTGTAGCTCATAGAATACATGCCAGAAGGACTTGGCAGCTGTCAGACACGGAAATGGCTCAGTTTCAGTATGAACACAGTAAATGAAAGGACAAAGGGGTGTAAAGTAGGCCAACGCACGCTTTCAGTTTTGGGGTTGTAGAGTTGCTTGCTACTAGCCAATGTGATACCTTGTCTTTTTAGGTAGGAGTGATTTAGTTGATAGGAGTGAGCTTTTTTTATGCTCATATTTTCTCATAGTGTTGTCAAACGAGGTATTTGGTGGAGAGTTCTTTGGCCATTATGATCGAAGGTCCAGCATAAATGTGAACCAAAACTAAGGAAGGATTCAGTTGAAGGTGAAGGACATACCAGAGCATATTACCTGGTCAGCAAGAGCATTTGTCACACATTGGTGGTGATATTTTTTAACTTGGACAGCCATTTCACAATGAGGCAACCATGGCTGATCCATGCCAGCTGACTTGGGCTTGCAAGGCTCGGGCTAATGGGCTGTTTAATTGCAGTGTAGACATTTGGGCTCAGACTGCAGCCTGAGCTTTGGAACCCTCCCACCTTATAGCTTATAGACATACCTTGTAGCTTTTCATTTGAGACTAGCATCCTGGTTTTGGTGATCAGGACAATCTCAATTGGCATGGAAAAGGGGAGGAACTTTCTTTTATCTGAAGATGAAGAAATAGCTCTAAGGGATAGCCCAAGGTCAGAGCGGTTGGCTGTGGCCACCCTTTCCTGTAAATGTTAGGAAAAACACATTGATTTGATTGTTGCTTGTTATTAAAAGATACTGCCATTCTGAAAAAATTCATTAGTTAGAGATGTTTATTCTTGAGGGTATCCTGGGCAATGCTGTTTTTTCCCATGGAGATATCCATGGGGAAATATGGCTGAAAATATGTTGTTGGAATGGGATATAGCTGCACTTAAAATAATTTTTTGTAAAGCCTTTGTGAATTTTTTAATGCACTCTGTGTTTGGCTATGACAACAATGGTAAAGAGAGTAAGGCTCAGGAGTTGGGTATGAATTATAATAAATGAATTAACTATATAACTATGAGAATAAACAATATGAGCCATCATAGAGCTATTGTACATATCTAATATAAAAACTCTATCGGTAGAGGGAGAAGTAGGCCTTGAAGCCATAATATTTCACTGAAATATTCTATGAAATCAACAGAGTTAAAAAATTATTTCAGATATCCTCCTTGAATCTGTGACTCCTTTGTTATTATGAAATAACTGAAGAAAATTGTTATAATCCTTCTGGAAAATTTAGACTTTAAAAGAAAATAATAACTTTGCTATATGTTGTTTGAAGCCATCTCAGAGATATCTAAAGCAAGGTTTTATTTTAAATTCTATAGGCTTTTAGAATAGAATATTTTAGAATCCCTGTTAAATTATATGGGACTGTTCAATAATGGAAGTCTCACAAAATATTTCTTTAAAACATTTTTTCTACTCTGTCTTTAAGGCTTGTGTGTTATGCTGGATGCCTGAGTCACCCGCACTGGACTGTGCCTACACACTTCTCTCTTATATATTTAATACCTTAAATATACCAAGAGAGTCGTTTTCTCCAGTTCTTAAAGGCACTTTCTCTCCATCTGTTCCTGCCATCATAGGAAGGTAAAGGTTATTCCTGGTTCCTACACATTTACTCAAGGCTGAATTTCCTTGGTGCCTGACTTTTTTGCTTGCATATGTTTAGGTGATCTGCTCCTGTTCCCCAGAATCTATTTCCTGCTAAGTCACTCTAGGGATGGTGGTATTTACAGTCTGGTGATCCTTCCAATACCACACTGAGCTCGCAGATAACAAGCTCTGACTGACTACTATTAAGATCACCTAGAACCTGAACTGGAATAGAAAGGTTGTTCAGGAGGGAACAGTCTTAAAACAGTGTACGCGTTTAAAGAAAATATAATGGGTATGATGGTGTAATCAAGACTTGAATAGCCTCATTTTAAACTTAAAAATTTTGGACACACAAGGTTAAATTTAGAGTGTTCAGCTCAATAGGCAGGTGAGCTGTGATCTTGCACGGAACGTGAGAAAAATAAATTGAAAATCAAATGGGACTAGTTGAAACAGGATTGAGCTAAAAGAGGCTATGCATTAGGTATAACAGAGCTGGAGTACACAATTTGTTTTTCAAAATGTTCTCAGCATCTCAAAACCATTTATTAATCATTTTGTTAAAAGCTAGATACCAGAAAAGAAGGTGAAAAAAGAGCTTTTTCGCTGCTGGAAAGTGTGGTGTCTATGTGGATACCCGAGGGTAGTAGGTTTCTTCCCCACTCCTTTGTCATTTAAGATACAAACTGGAGGAAATCAAGTCGGAAGGTGAAAAATCTGTTGAGGAATTTGGTTTTTCTTCCTCCTTACTTAAGGGCACACTTCACCTCAAGTTTTGCTTTGTGCTCTTTATCTTCACCTTGATAAAGAAATTATTATGGAAGGAAATGCCACTTTCTTTTCTCTCCTTTGCACTTTCTCTCTGCTTTGAGATCTGAAGGATCTTTAGAGCACTGAAGTCAATGGGACTACTTGTGCTTAAATTATGCATATGCTTAAGTGCTTTGCTGAAGTGGAACATAAGCCATTAGACCAGGAACTGAAAGCCACAGTCTGATTTATTTGTTATCCCCATACACCTAAACATCACACCAATAAAATACTCCTCAACACTCTTAGGGTAGGGAATCATCATTGTATTCCGTGTTTGCTCAGCATCTAGCATTGTGGGGTCCTGGTTCATGACTTGGGTTCCTAGGTGTAGGTGCTATGGTAACACAACTAACAACACATTCTCATTCATGTTTCACTAGCTACTGTGATCATAGATTACACAAACCAAAAGTTTTGCTTGCCTTCGTTTCTGAACTCAGCATTGTGATGGCAGAGCAGTGATAGGAAGGGGAGAAGAGACTAAAATCTCTGAAGATTTGAACTACTTCCAGCTGATGACTGTTATCCCAGTGTGACCAAATATATATTTAGTTTTGGGTCTTAATTTTAACTAGGACTGCTTACCTCCAAGGCTGGGAGCATTGCAGCCATCAGTCCCAGGAGGAAAGGTAGGGTAGTGGTGGTTGGTGCCCCTCTTCTGAGGGGGATGGGGGCTCCCATCTGTTGCCCTGACATGGCATCCTGGGAGGTGTGCTGCCTGCCAAGGGCCTGTATCCCAGATGTTACAGAGGGATTCTCGAGGATCATGCGGCCCTCTTGACTACTACCCCATGCTACTCATCCATGTGGACACTAATGATACTGTGAGGTATGACCCTCAGAAGATCAGAAGTGACTACAGGGCTCTGGGAGAAAGGCTGAAGGAGTTGGGAGCACAGGTGTTGGTTTCTTTGATCCTTCTGGTCAGGGGTAGGCGCCCAGACAGAGACAGATGCATCCTGGCAGTGAATGCCTGGTTGCAAGGATGGTGTCGCCAGGAAGGCTTCAGCTTCCTTGACTATGGGATGCTGTTCCAGGAAGAGGGACTGCTGAGCAGAGATGGGGTCCACCTATTAATGAAAGGGAAGAGCATATTTGGCTGCAAACGGGCTAACCATGTGAGGACGGCTTTAAACTAGGTTCGAAGGGGTGACCAAAGCCCAGAAGTAAGTCAAAAACATGGAGACCTGAGAGAAGGGTCGGAATTTGGGGAGCACATTGGCTGTTATAGCAGCGATAAGGGAGAGACGAGACAGGACAGAACCGGTGGGAAGAGGGGAGAATCAAATCAGTATCTTAGATGTTTATATACTAATGTGAGAAAAATGGGGAATAAGCAGGAAGAACTCGAAATGCTAGTAAACAAACACAGCTATGACAGTTGTGGTGGTGAGTTTGTGATTTTATATAAGTGGTTTTAAATGTTTAGGATAAGATTTTTTATATGGTTTCCCCTTATCAATATGGACTTTGATACTTTTCAAAATGGAGCCAAATCTCCATTTTGTCCCCAGAGGCAGGAAAATTAAGGTGCCGGAGCTGTGGCTTGAGAGCTGGTTCAGACCAGTTGGGACTGGCTTGTAACTGCCATCCCCTGAGAACGTTTCCTGCCACTCACTCTTTAAAAGGAACTGTGCCACGTCTTCACGGTGCTGTCCGTTCAGGAGGCAGCTGTGTGCAGTTGGGCTTTTGTGTGGGTCTCTGGATCAAGAGCTGCGAAGGATCCTGTGAAACCAACAACTTACCTGCAGCAGCTTCGGTCCTAGCAGCTTGTCAGCATCCAGCAGCTGAGATCCGGTGTTCCTCCCCAAAGGCCATCGTTTGGCCCGAGGGTAGAAGGTCCTGGACCCACCGCTCACTACCATCTGACCTGTCCATAGATGACATCCGATTAGCAGTAGGCTATACTGGGGATTTGTTTTGTTCTGTTGCCAAGAAAGGGATATTTTGGGTCTGAGCTTCAAGCTCCTTCGTTGAAGTCCACTGTTAGCTGTGTTTTATGTGTTTATTTGTGGTGTTCCCCATATGCACCTTTCATGTAACCAACCCTTAATACACTACTTACCTGTTTCAGCATAATTTTTGTGTCTCCTCTCCTTTCCTGCACCACACTTCTGAGGGAGGGCGAGACACAGGAGCTACTTCCTCAGGTGATGGATTGTGATGACAAGTCCAAGAATCTGTAGCTGTAAAAGGGAAATGGGAGGGCTTATTTAATTTTAATTTTTCCCTGGTTACAGTTGACATCACAGATTATTGGTATAGAAGGGTACAGCTTGCTCAGAAAGGACAGGCAGGGAAAAAAGGGAACAGGAGTTGCCTTAGATATTAAAGATATATACACTTGGACTGCATTTGAGATGGAGATAGGAGACAGCCTTGTTGAAAGTCTCTAGGTAAGGATAAAAGAGGTAAAAACAAGGGTGATGTCATGGTAGGGGTCTCCTACAGACCACCTAACCAGGAAGAAGAGGTGGATGAGGCTTTTTTTAAATGGCTAACAAAATCATCCAAAGTACAGATCTAGGTGGTGATGGGGGACTTCAACTACCAAACATCTATGGGGAAAAAGCACAGCAGGGCACAGATTATCCATCAAGTTCTTGGAATGTATTGGAGACAATTTATTTCAGAAGGTAGAGAAAGTTACTAGGGGAGAGGCTGTTCTAGATTTGATTTTGACAAATAGGAAGGAACTGGTTGAGATTTTGAAAGTGGAAGGCAGTTTGGGTGAAAGTGATTATGAAATGGTAGAATTCATGATTTTAAGGAATGATAGGAGGGAGAACAGCAAAATAAAGACAATGGATTTCAAGAAGGCAGACTTTAGCGAACTCAGAGAGCTAGTAGGTAAGATCCCATGGGAAGCAAGTCTAAGGGGGAAAACAATTGAAGACAGGTTGGCAGTTTTTCAGAGAGACATTATTAAGGGCGCAAGAGCAAATTATCCCACTGCATAGGAAAGTTGTGCGGAGTATGGCAAGAGACCACCCCGGCTTAACCAGGAGATCTTAAATGATCTGAAACTCAAAAAAGAGTCCTACAAAAAGTGGAAACTAGATCAAAATACAAAGGATGACTATAAACAACACACGTATGAAGGAACAAAATTAGAAAGGCCAAGGCACAAAACAAGATCAAACTAGCTAGAGACATAAAGGGTAACAAGAAAACATTGTACAAATACATTAGAAGCAACGGGAAGACCCAGTACAGGGTAGGCCTGTTGTTTAATGAGGGAGGGGAAACAAGAACAGAAAATATGGAAATGGCAGAGGTGCTTAATGACTTCATTGTTTCAGTTTTCACCAAGAAGGTTGGTGGTGATTGGATGTTTAACATAGTGAATGCCAGTGAAAATGAGGCAGGATCAGAGGCTAAAATAGGGAAAGAACAAGTTAAAAATTACTAAGACAAGTTAGATGTCTTCAAGCCACCAGGGCCTAATGAAGTGCATCCTAGAATATTCAAGGAACTCACTGAGGAGATATCTGAGCCATTAGTGATTATCTTTGAAAAGTCATGGAAGATGGGATACATTCCACAAGACTGGAAAAGGGCAAATATAGTGCCAATCTATAAAATGGGAAATAAGGACAACCTGGGGAATTACAGACCAGTCAGCTTAACTTCTGTACCTGGAAAGATAATGGCGCAAATAATAAAGCAATCAGTTTGCAAACATCTTGAAGATAATAAGATAAATAACAGTCAGCATGGATTTGTCAAGAATGAATTGTGTGAAACCAATCTGATAGCTTTCTTTGATAGGGTAACAAGCCTTGTGGATGGGAAAGTAGTAGACATGGTATATCTTGACTTTAGTAAAGCTTTTTATACTGTCTCACATGACCTCGTAAACAAACTGGGAAATGCAACCTAGATGGAGCTACTAAAAGGTGGGCGCAAAACTGGTTGGAAAACCATTCCCAGATAGTAGTTATCAGTGGTTCACAGTCATACTGGAAGGGCATAACAAGTAGGATCCCACAGGGATCAGTTTTGGGTCTGGTTCTGTTCAATATCTTCATCAAAGATTTAGATAATAGCATAGAGAGTACACTTAAAAATTTGTGGGCGGTTGCAAGCGCTGTGGAGGATAGGATTATAATTCAAAATGGACCCACAGCCGTCCACTACTCCTGGTCTTGGCCCAGGGATCCTCTAGCCAGCAGCCACACACTGCGTCACCTTCAACCCTGCGCCATCTGTTTCCCTGGGCCACTTCCCCACAGCCCTAGCATTCTCTGTCCTTGTATCAGGGCTTCAGTCTGGCAACGATCAGACGGAACCTCACTCATGCTCCCCGATCCCACACAGCACTGCACTGACCATGGTGCTGTCTCTTCTCCCTCCTTCATGGCAACCAGTCCTCCCTCCCTCCAACTCCAGGGAGTGACTGAAGCTGCTCTGTTCATCAGCTCTTCTTATATGGCCCAGCCTGGCCCTGACTGGCTGTCTCTATACTTTTTTCCCAGCTGGCTGTCTCTACAAGCCCTTTCCTAATTGGCTTCCTGTGCAGCCTCTCTTGGGCTGCTTTAACCCCTCTTCTGCCAGTGTGGGACAGACGCCCCACCACAGATCATTAGAATTGTTTTGTGATAGTAACAAGACAACAGCCAATGTGACTATACAGATATGGCCAGTGACATTTACTGCTAGTCTGATCACATAAATGACTTTGTCATATATGTATAGTTTTAATAACTGTTCTGTCAATATTTGTCATGTGAAACAGATGTTAATTTACCATTCTTTCAACAAATGATCTTCATGCTTCTTTCTGAAGCATTTGTCTCTGGTCGTTCCCAAATGGTGTTCTGAGGGGATTGGTGAGGAAGACTAGTTTGGGATTCTTATCTATAGTCTTTGAATGATCACTGTGACAGCAGGCACTATGGGTTCAGCAGGAGATTGAAGTAAAGCAGTGACTAGCCTAAGGGCTTGGCTACACTAGAGAGTTGCAGCGCTGGTGAGGGGGTTACAGCACTGCAACTTAGGATGTGGCCACACTTGCAAAGCACGGCCAGCGCTGCAACTCCCTGGTTGCAGCGCTGGCTGTACACCCAGTCGAGCCTCGGGTGTAGGGATTCCAGCGCTGGTGATCCAGCGCTGGTCAGCAAGTGAGGACGCCCACCAGCACTTTTATTGACCTCCGGGGTATAAGGAGGTATCCCAGAATTCCTGTCCACAACAAACCGGAAGAAAGGGAGAGCTCGGAGTTCAGCCAAACTGCTTATTTAAAAAACAAACACAGCTCCTGTTTGCTGAGCGAGCTGAGGCAGGCAGGGGAATTACTTTGGAATGTTCACAGCTGTTTGCTTGAAGAGAGAAACAGCACGCTCACACGGCAGGAGGGGAGGGGGAAGTCCGTGTTCTGGTCTGACGGGTATTTAGCAGTACATAATTTGCATTTAGTGAATGTGAGAGGAGTGGGGGAAGGGAGTTAGAACTTTTAAAATGATTGATGGTAGGCACAGTCCTTAGAACTTGCAAGGCAGGGAGCTGAGAACAGTGTCAACTCCAAAAATCCATTCTGTCTGTCTCCTCCACGCTCCCTGTCACATTCCACCCCCCTCTTTTGAAAAGCACGTTGCAGCCACTTGAATGCTGGGATAGCTGCCCACAATGCACCACTCCCAACAGCGCTGCAAGTGCTGCAAATGTGGCCACACTGCAGCGCTGGCCCTACACAGCTGTACGAACACAGCTGTAACTACCAGCGCTGCAAAACTGTAAGTGTAGCCATACCCTAACACCAGAAATTTTTCTTGTCTTGTGGGAATGTGAGCCATTCCTCTTTGTTCATGAATATTAATAGTGACTCCAGGATATCACTTAGAAATGTATCAGAGGACCACAGGGAGCATGATCATAAGCTTTTACAGCCAAAATAAGTGAGGTCAACCAGAGAAACCAACGCGGTGGCAGAACACTTACCTCCTCTAATCATTAGAGAAGAGGGAAAACCAAGATTTCAAAAGTGAGTGTCTAAATTTGGGCTCCTAAATTCTTAATTAGGCATCTCAATAAGCAACCTAATTCTCAAGTGCACCCAACAGTTCCTATTAGAGTTATGGCAGCTGCTGCAGGCTGAGCATCTCTGAATATCAGGTCTTATATTTAAGTGCTAAATATGGACTAGGCAGATTTTCAAAAGGCAATTAGGTGTCTAAATAGGCAAACAGACACCTACTGATTTATTTAAAAGCACCTAATCTAACTTCTTCTGATTTCAGGGAGGCTAAAGAATCAAATCTGTGTGCCTAACTGCATCTTCAGGCACCTAGATATCTTTGAAAATCTGGTCCTGTGTATCTAGTTCTTGATCTAATAGTCTGTTCTCTTTACCAATAAGCAGGAGTCTTCCACCAACCCACCCACATTTCAGCCGAATAACCAGCAGCATTCGATTATGCACATTATAAATCTGTGGAATAGTATCTTACTGTGGAGACAGGAATGTGTCATGTACCAAGAAGTGCACATTAAAATCTTTCTCAGTCTTGGGAGGTGGGGGGGAGAGGGGGTGATGGGAGAAAAGAGAGAAATTGAGCTAAACTACAAAAATAGTAAAATGATTGTCAGTGCAGGATTCTACTTCTACATTGTGCTATAATCAGAGAATGAGACACTGTAGGGACCAGTGCTTTTAAAGTTCTAACGCCTATATTTGGTTATTTTTCACATTTGAATCTCACATTGAATTAAATGTTGAACAGTCACACATGGATAAGATGTCATGACACCTTTAAGTGTGAAGGATGCCCAAATGCTTTACAATATATAATTATTAAGGCAGTCGATTAATCACAGTTAACTCACGTGATTAACTCAAAAAAATTAATCGCGATTAATCATAGTTTTAATTGCACTGTTAAACAATAGAATACCAATTGAAATGTGTTAAATATTTTGGATGTTTTTCTACATTTTCATATATATTAATTTCAGTTACGACACAGATACATAGTGTACAGTGCTCACTTTATATTTTTATCACAAATATTTGCACTGTAAAAATGATGAACAAAAGAAACAGTATTTTTCAATTCACCTCATAAAAGTACTGTAGTACACTCTCTTTATCTTGAAAGTGAAACTTACAAATGTACATTTTTTGTTACATAACTGCACTCAAAACCACAACAATTTAAAGCTTTAGCACCTACAAGTCCACTCAATTCTACTTCTTGTTCAGCCAATCGCCGAGAGAAACAAGTTTGTTTACATTTTTGGGAGATAATGCTGCCCACTTCTTATTTACAATGTCCTCTGAAAGTGAGAACAGGAGTTTGCATGGCACTTCTGTAGCTGGCATTGCAAGGTATTTACCTACCAGGTGTGCTAAACATTCATATGCCCTTTCGTGTTTTGGGCACCTTTTCAGAGGACATGCTTCCATGCTGCTGACACTCATTAAAAAAATAATGCATTAATTAAATTTGTGATTGAACTTCTTGGGGGAGAATTGTGTGTCTCCTCTGTGTTTTACCCACATTCTGCCATATATTTCATATTATAGCAGTCTCGAATGATGAGCCAACATGTTGTTCATTTTAAGAACGCTTTTACTGCAGATTTGGCAAAATACAAAGGTACCAATGTGAGATTTCTAAAGATAACTACAGCACTCAACCCAAGGTTTAAGAATCTAAAGTGCCTTCCAAAATCTCAGAGGGACAGGATGTGGAGCATGCTGTCAGAAGTCTTAAAAGAGCAACACTCTGATGAGGAAACTGCAGAACCTGACGCATAAAAAAAATAAAAAATAAATCAACCTGCTGGTGGCATTTGACTCAGATGATGAAAATGAACATACATTGGTCCGCTCTGCTTTGGATTGTTATGAAGCAAAACCCATCATCAGCATGGATGCATGTCCTCTGGAAAGGTGGTTGAAGCATGAGGGGACATATGAATCTTTACCGCATCTGGCATGTAAATATCTTGTGACACTGTCTACAACAGTGCCATGCAAACTCCTGTTCTCACATTCAAGTGACATTGTAAACAAGAAGCAGGCAACATTATCTCCTGCAAATTGTAACCAAACTTGTTTGTCAGAGTGATTGGCTGAAGTAGGACTGAGGCGACTTGTAGGTGCTAAAGTTTTACATTGTTTTATTTTTGAATGCAGGTTTTTTTGTACATAATTCTACATTTGTAAGTTCACCTTTCATGATAAAGAGATTGCACTGCAGTACGTGTATTAGATTAATTGAAAAATACTATTTCTTTTGTTTTTTACTGTGGAAAATATTTGTAATAAAGTGAGCACTGTACACTTTGTATTCTGTGTTGTAATAGAAATCAGTATATTGGAAAATCTAGAAAACATCCAAAATATTTAAACAAATGGTATTCTATTATTTTTTAAGAGCACTATTGATCATGATTATTTTTTAATCACATGATTAATTGCAATTAATTTTTAATTGATTGACAGCCCCATTGTGAATCCTTTGCACTCTCATGCTGATGAATCCTTCCAGATTCTCTCACTATTTCTCAGTCATTTTACTTGCCTCTGCTGAAACCAGTGTGAAAGTGTGCAATTGATTCTATGTGCTTTGTAACAATGCAGTCACCTCTGCCAATGTTTCAGTATGCACCCTTGGAAGTCACTTTCTGTAAGTATTACACAATAAACACCCAAGCAGAGATTTTATATGCTTCTCAGCATTGTGTCTCTCAGTCTACATCTGTTTTATTATGAATTTCTTCAGTGGGGGTTTGTGTGTATGTGATATGGAACATTCTTAGGAGTCAAGAAATGTGTTAGAACTAATATGTATTGGAAAGGGAATATTTAAACTACCAGTGGAACAGAGAATTGAGTCTGTGTGTCTGCTAAAGGATACATTTTACAAATAAAGGCAATTTTAAAAATTAAATTATTCAAAAATGCAAGGACTGGATGATTAGTAGGTGGGACTTGCAGACCCAGAAAGAGGTGGAAGGTGTCTATGAATATGAATTCCTCCCACTCTTATGACACCCTTTCCTTCTGTTTTGTTGCTTCTCAGATAAAAAGGCTTTCTGTAACTTCCATGTTAAGGGACCTTGGCTGGGAATTTAGACTCAAAATCAGGTCTCATTTAAAAATAAATATATAAAATATTTAAAATAGAAACTTTCACAATTGGTTTAAAATGTCAATGAAAACATTGGTTGGTTGTAAACATGCCCTTATAGTGTGCACTATCTAAATATTTCATCGCAGCTCTAATGATCAGAACTAAAGTACTAAAAGTAGACAAGTAAACAATTAAATCTTCCAAAATCAGTTTAACTATCTCAAGGGTAACTAACCCAGGGAAAGAAAATTATTTTAAAAAGATTTTTAAACTGACCTCAGCTCTTTAACTGGGAAAGACATGAACCACATAGTTGTGTGTCTTCCTGGGCAGATTTTTTTTTAAGTGTGTATCATAATTGAAAGTGTCTGTTTAGCCTGCTGATTTATACTAATTTCAGTGACTGTATTTATTCTTGTGCTTATTATTCAGTGAGTTTTTCGCGTGGGTGGTGGAGTGTGGGAAACTTTTTGCTTTCCCATGTGTATCAAATCCTTGAGCATTTCAACAAAGTGAAGCAAAATAATAACTGGAAATGGAAATTTCTCATTGCTCCATATTTACTGTCATTCAAGTTTGCAAACAGTCTTTGGAGTTTTTATCTTCTGAAACTCATACTGTAGCTACGTGTCCTGTTTTGCTTTGTTTCCTAAAATGAGACACTTACACACATACTGAGCTGTGCTAATGTTCCCATAAGACAACGCATAAGGCTGCTAAAATAAGCCTGTTAAGCCTTCTATAGAGATTTGGTAACTACTCTTATCATACTTGCAAATTTCTAGCAAAAGTGCAAGTATTTTTTCTGTGTAAATAAAATAATACATTTGAGATATCCTGTGCCATAGAAACTGGGGTTTTTGGTGTGGTTGGTGTTCTAGAAATACTGGCTAAGGTACATTTTACTTATAACTAATTGTTTTCTGTCTGGCAGCAAAACAAGATTTTTAGTGCTGTATTAGAATTCAGTTTTTGTGCAAAATTTACTTAATTTGCATGGGAACTAGATTATATTTATAGCTGCATTTTATGAAATATAATTGGGGTGTATATGAAAATATGTAGTTGACTTTTCAGGCTGCACAGCATAACCTCAAAAAAGTGATGGATAATGAAGAAAACATTGCTTTAAAAGTTTTTTTGTTTTTATAAATTCCCACATATCCAACCCACTAGCACCTTGATAATATGTGAACTAGCAAATTTTAAAACTCCAGGATAATATATCACAACACGCTATACTCTGTTCATTTATTTTGACAGGTGCCTTTTAGTTTTAATTTTTCAACATATACATATACTAGGACATATACTGTTAGATATAGTGTAAAAAGACTAAAGTCTTAGTAATAGGAGGCTGCAGCAGCCTGACATTGATTTTGCTGAGAAGTATATCAACCACCTAGCCTTGCACCAATGACATCTCTTGAATACCTGGTGTAAAATAATATGCTAATAATATGGCAGAGGACTTTTAGCTGAGCAAAGAAGAGAGAGACAAATCAGCACCCTTGTATTAGAGGCAAGTTGCGATGAGGTTAGTGTGTGAAATGATTGGGGGCTTGTAATTAACCACACAAAGAAACATTTCTCTTTATTCAGAGATGAGGACAAATTTTCTCAAGGCAAATCATTTGGGCTAATCTTTCACTGTTATTGGAAAAGTGTGTATCTGTGACAGAACATTTACTTTAGACAGGCCAAAATGTTATGTTACAATAACACAGAAACAAGTCACACCTTTTGTCACGATCATTTTTACAGCAGCACATATTGTAACTTTTGTGTTTTGTCATGGATTTGTGCAGTGATTTCAATGGCACAAACTTACATTTGCTTGGGACACAAACCTAAAAATTATGCTGTCAGAAAGCCAGAATTCTTCAGCTTTACTCTACACACACATTTCCAATCCAATCTGATATGAAGATTTTCCTAACCCTACTTCATGCACTGATAAATAACCCTCACCTTTCTTAGAGGCAAAGACTATGCCTGGACTCTGTTATAAAAGCTAATCTATTTTTTCACACAGCATTGCTACTGTGATTTATCAGCTGTGCATTAGAATTTTTCCCACTTAGCTTTCATGACTAGAATACATTTAAATAGATTTTCAGCAGTGGGAACTGCTCTACCCTAGATCCTTTGTGTTGTGCTGGAGATACAAGGGGGATAGAAACTGACAGTGTCACACCAGATGAACATTCCTGGAGCATGGGGGAATCCTCAGGTAGTGTAGAGCTGGCTATGACAGCACTTATGCCATCTCTCCACCCGGCTAGGGCACAGAGAGTGCGCTGGGGCAGGAAATGGAGTAGCTGGAGCAAAACAGTGTTCCAGCTATTTTCAGCTGTCACTCAGCCCTTAGGAGCCATTACCAACTGTCATACATCGGGGCTGGCAAAGAGCCAATCTGAGAAATAGGGAGCCACAGCCAGATTCCTTGTGGCCATCTGTTCCCCTTCAATGGAAAATGGATGCAGTGAGAATCTGGACAACTATACTTGTTTCAGTAATGAATGTTTTCCCAGTAGCAAAATGCTGTGTTGCCATAATGCTACATACTAGTTGAATGGAAAATTGTACTTATCATGCAAGTACATTTCACCTGAAAATATATATGTGCAAAAGTCCAGAACAGGTGGACAAAAACCTTTTGTTCAAATATTTTTTTAATTCTGATTTGCAATTCAACAGTATTTTTTTCCCTGAATTATTTCTACTGATTCATGATTAACCTACTTTGTATTTCAGATTTTTAATGCTGAACATGTTTCCTTAGCACTCTTTCAGTGAAATTACTTTTGTGGTAGTATTTTGAGATTGTCTTTTGATGTCTTTTTTTTAAAATGGTAATTTAAAACTTATTGCATGCTGAATAACTGGAGTCCTTATGGAGGCACATATGGCATCCACATTGATATCAAATGAATGCATAACGATCAGTGAAATTGCTGTGATTTCCACATGAATCAACAGTGCCGAGACACTTACTGTTACACTCAATTACATCATGTTTAATTTATGTAGCAAAATGTGGACATTATGTTTAAAATGTCTTTAGTAAGCCATTGGGACTAATTGAACCTCCATTTCTGTGACAAATTGCACTGCAAACATTACATTCTGGTTTTACCCAACAGTTAATGTAGGTGAAAGCTTGTTTGCAGAGGGTCAACAATTTTTGATATATTTTCACTGTTTCTCCCTGAATAATGGAATCCTAGTATGAAATCAAATTATAGCATCTATTAAACTATTTCTGTTTCCTTAGATGCGCAGCATCCCAAACAATGGAAGAATAATCTATAATAATTTCTGAACTCCAGACACAACTATTCTTCTTATGTTAAAATATAGTTTATGCAAAGAAAAGTGTTTGATGCGATGTCAAGGGGACATTCGAGTAGCTGGGAATGGCCGAGATGCAGGGACACTCTGTTTACCTCTGCTGGCCCGATTACATCCCCTGAGTTGGCAACAGGTGCTGTGTCTGTATGTTGGGCCAGGAGGTGCTACAGCCACTGTACATCACCCAGGAATTCTCCTACACAGATAGAATTCCTCCCATAGCAAGCTGAGCTAACTTGGAGCAATGCAAAGTGCAATAATGGAGTAGTGCAAAGCTACCCTAATGTAGGCCAGGATCTGGCCCATTTAGTGCAGCTTGGCAGCTGTCAATACACAAACCAGTTGCAGAGGGCTGTGCTATAGCCCACCCGTGGGGTAGGGAGTTGAATTCCATTCTGCTTCCCCTTTTTCCACACTTAGTGACATGCACAAAATCCAATTGCTTTGTGCATGTTGGTATCTATTAAACATATTGGGTGGGGGAATTTCACCTTATTGAAAATATCACATTACCATAGTAATTTGCTGCTCCTTTTGATCCACTCTGATAATTTGGTAACTAGAGAAGCAGTTGACCAACAGTTTTGTCAGAAGATCTGTAAACAAAGACTTCTAGCATGATGATAATCATAACCATAGGAGCTCTTATTTGCCTGGATTGCTGAAACAAATGCAAATTCAGACCTTTAGTAATTGCAACTCAAGCTTTCATTTTTCACAGCAAAACATGAGAGAGAAATTCTTACCTTGCTGTGAAGCTGTAAAAGATACTATTGACACTTTTTCTCATTATAGTTGACTTCATTCTTTTTAATAAATGAATTAACAGAAAAGAATATACTTTTGGAAACTTTTCTATTAATTTTGTTAAAAGTATCCTTTTCCTGCTTTGTTTTGATCATTTTAATTATTCCATTCATATGATTCTCAAACACTGGATTGTGTTAATTCAATTCAGCCTCAATTCGCATAAAGTAAAATATTAATATCTAACTTGGCATTTATGAAAGTAGAATATGTATTATTCCTGAACTGATGCTTATAAACAGTAGTGCTGTACATCTTGAAACACAACAGGCATGTTGCAACAACCTTAAACATTCTACTGTTCAGTAGATTTCCCTATTAACTAACTGTCTTCCCCAGTTTAAGAAATTGTGCTAATGAAATGGACTGAACATACTTGTCTTCGAATGTCATTTTGGAAAACAGGTGTTGAAAGTCTCACATTTAAATGGTGCTTTTTATTCAAAATGGGACACCAAGATGATATAAAACAGTGAGCCAGTTTCTGCCCCCCACCTCGCTTTATACTCATGCAACCCCATTAAAACATCTGAAGATGTAACTGATAGCAGAAATGGGCCCATGCCTATATACAACTCACTTCACCCACTGCTGAACAGGAATTACCTTTGTAATGTAATGTAGTGAATGACTTGCTACTTCCTGCTACACTATATCCAATTTAAACCATTATGGGTGGCCAAATGTGAACTGGCATTTAGCCAAGGCTCTGGCTAACAAAAAGCATCATAGAATCTTTAGTAGTTAGGACCTTTAACAATACAGTGACCCTCAGGGGTGCAGGAACAATTTGCATAGTGAGGATGCTCTGAGCCGTTGAACCAAACTGTAAACCCTGTATATGATGGAAACCACTTCAAGTTAGAGGGGGCTGCAGCATCCCTCATTCCAGCACCTATGATGACCCATAGCTTTAGGCTAAATCCTTGTTTTTGCCAATTGCCCTCTGACTCAGAGGGAAGTGGGACAACTTCTGAGTTTCAAACACCACTTTGTGCAGCTCCTGAGGGAATCCGTTATAGGTATCAGTTCAAGGATCGACCGGGTTGGCCCTTCTTGACTAATGAGATGAAAGCTGAAGACCGTGACTGCTGATTAAAAGGGTGTGTGAGATGCATTTGCTATAATTTTACCAAGGTCAAACAATTTTTAAAAATGAATGGGTTTATTTTTGTTATAATTAAGAGTGCCTGTAAGTACAATGGCATATGGCTATATCAATTAATTTGTCAATAGGGCTCTGCAGATTGAGTTTCACAAAGTAGAGAAACAAAATAACCTGCCAACTCTCAGATCTCAAAATACCCTTCTGCTTCAAAATGTGTCAGATTCATCAAACACCTGACTTCTATTTATTTCAAGTGTTTACAAATTGTTTATGGATTTGTAAAATCATCAGCAGTTTTTCCTTCTTTCTCTGCTGAGAGGACCTTTGTAGGACTTTTCAGGAGAGGTTGGAGTGCCACCATGTGAAAAACAATTGTTTAGAACTGTCTTGTACATTATCGGGGGGAGGGATAACTCAGTGGTTTGAGCACTGGGCTGCTAAACCCAAGGTTGTAAGCGCAGTCCTTGAGGAGGCCACTTAGGGATCTAGGGCAAAATCAGCACTTGGTCCTGCTAGGTAGGCGGCTGGATGTGATGACCTTTCAGGGTCCCTTCCAGTTCTATGAGATAGGTATTTCTCCATATATAAGCATCAATTTATTGTGTAATCACTCACACAACACCAAAAAAAACCTGGACTATAAATGTACTTACAAATTTGTCACTGTAAAAATCAAGACTATTAGAAACAAAGATTTCATTGTCTTAAACTGGGGGCCAACAATTCCTAAGCAGCCTGGAAAGGAGGCAGAGCAATTAATGAAACTTAATGGATAAGATCTAACATTTCTGTGGTGGTTCTAGTCACATATATGATGATATCCCAGTTTTGTATTTGTTTTTTTGCTTTCCAAATTGGAAATCTAAGTAATTCAAAATCAGCTATATTCAAGGCTTAAGCTATGTAGCAGGGTAGACTAAATACTAGCGCAGGAACCCTAGAATTATGCACCACTTCCTGCCAAGACTAGTATTCCTTGTGTTTATATATTTATACTACACTGCTTCTCTATTTTCAATGGATGGCAGCGTTTGGCATCAGAAGCCCACAGTTCCAGGGTACAAGTTGCTAAGGTGAAAATCTTAGTGGGAGGGGCTGCATTTCTTATTCCTCACCTCAGAAGAACTTGCACTTTACTGTCCCCTTTCCAGTATCTGTTACTGCATCATCCAACAGCTCTGTGGAATTTTGGTAGCTTGATGTTTCTGATAAAATGATTAGTAATGAATTAGATGTTTGTATTTAAGGGATCTTCACTGACCTAAGGAACAGGTAAAAATGCCAAAAACCACATAGCACCAGATGGGAGTCAATCTCCCAGCACAGCTGGGAATTTTAGGAAAAAAAATTCCTAGTGTAGACACAGCCTTAGAAACCTGTACACAGTGATTTTAAATTTATTTTTGTTGTTATACTTGGTGTTTTTATATAGTTTGAAATTAGAAACAGCAATATGATACCCATATTGAGATAACCCTCAGAAAAATCACAAGGCTAGATTTGTGTGAATGATCATTATATTAAAGTACAAAGAAAGGCACAGTTTGCAGATTACATAAGGAATCCTATTCAAGTTTCCTATGCAATTTTAGAAACGAGCACTATGAAGGAGGTCTCTTCAGAATCCTTTCATAGGCCTGTCATAAAGCACATCATCCACTGCTGATGACTGGAGAATGGCAAACATAGTATCTATTTTTAAAAAGGAGAACTAAGATGACTTGGATAATAGAGTGGAGAGTATGCTTATAATATTTGCAGATGACATCAAGCTGGGAGGGTTGAAAGCACTTAGAGGGCAGGATTAGAATTCAAAATTACCTTGAGACATAGGAAAAATTAGTTTGAAATCAGCAAGAAGAAATTCAATAAAGATGTGAAAGTATTCACTTAGGGTATGGCTACATTTGGAATTTCAAAGTGCCGCCCCGGCAGTGCTGCGGGAGCGCCGCAGCAGCGGTTTGAAGTGTGAGTGTAGTCAGAGCGGCAGCGCTGGGAGAGAGCTCTCCCAGCGCTGCACGTAAACCACATCCCTTACGGGTGTAGCGTGCAGCGCTGATTACACTGACACTTTACAGTGCTGTATCTTCAGCGTTCAGGGGGGTGTTTTTTCACACCCCTGAGCGTGAAAGTTGCAGCGCTGTAAAGTGTGAGTGTAGCCATGGCCTCAGTAAGAAAAAAATCAAATGCACAAATACAAAATGAGGAATAGCTGTTTCGGTGGTAGTACTGCTGAAAAGGATTTAGGGATTATAGTAGATCACAGATTGACTATGAATCAACAATGTGATGCAGTTGTGAAAAATTAATATTCTGGGTTGTATTAACAGGAGTATTGTATGTAAGACACAGGAGGTAACTGTCCCACTCAACTCAGCACTGGTGAGGTCTCAACAGGAGTACTCTATCCAATTCTGGGTACCACACTTCAGGAAAGATGTGGACAAATTGGAAAGAATCCAGAGAACAGCAACAAAAATGATAAAAGGCTTAGAAAACCTGACATGATGAAAGGTTTTAAAAAAGTTCTTAGACTTTCATTCTGGTTATATAAAGTGGTCTGCTGCAAGCACTCTCTGGTGCAGAAGCAGGATAGAAACACAGCTTCTCAGTTTTTCAAAGTGCTACATTCAGATTGGCTTGAAATTCACCATATCAACCATGGCTCTGCACCTGCAGGCATACCAATAGGGAATGGGAATATAACAGTATCTTGCCCTGTCCTAAACAAACTTGTCATTTTCTTGGTGCCCAAAACAACTCCTAATGAATGTCCCTATTCCCACAGTCCAATAGACTCTGATTGTGTTTTGTGTGGCACCACTGATCCAGAGGTACTTTCTGCTGATTGGCAGAGACTGAGGGAGGGGTGAGGTACTCTGATCTCCCTGAGGGACAGACTACTTAGGGCAGAGTTAAGGTTGTTGTGTGGGAAGAGTCACCTTAGCTCTATATTTCCATTTTCCAATCTTTTCTTCCTGTACCACTAACATTCTTGAAGGGTACCTTAATGCTGGTTTGCCCATGTTTGAGTTTGGGAATTAAACTAATGTTCTGGAAGGGGATGAAGAGCACAGGGCAGTGCTAAGCACCTGCAATATGATCTCCACATTAATGATGTTTTTGTATGATATGCATAAGGTGTATATGTCAGCAGTGATGTTTTTCTGTGAAGAGACTGAGTTCCAAAAACCGACTAAAAAGATACCAGCAGTACATTTGCTGTTATAAATAGCACTTGTCCAACTGCACTAGTTAATTTATAAGTTACATATTGTTGTTTGCGCCATAACTAAAGCATTAGTCATCATAGTGTATTCACTTGGGCTTAAGCCTGAGTCCATGTAAACTATCATCTTGATTATCTAGGAATGCTGGGGAACAGATAAGAGTAATATTGTTGCACCTAATATTCTATTGTGTATAATTGGATATCTGTGACCGGAGTCCCAGGGGAGCCAACTGAGGTAACTCAATTAGGGTGAACTTCAAAGAATGGGGCAGACAATCCCCAAAGCTGGTGGATATTCCAATACTTGGATTTACCAAGCCAGCACAAAACAGCTTCTATAATACCTCACTGGTTACCCAGAAGCCAACAACACAGTCTCTTAAAGTAACCCAGCCTTAGGCCTCCACTCAGACACCCAAGTCAGATATGATGAGGATTACTGAAAATCTTATTCATCATATAAAAAAGTTCTACCGATCCCAAAGGATCAGACACATTGCCTCCCAGGTTAATGAATATTGCACATTTTACCCAAATACACGTTTACACTCAATTTTTATTAACTAAACTAAAAGTTATTTAAAAAGAAGAGATTATTAGTTAAAAGATCAGTATACATACAGACATGAATATAGATTCATAGTAGAGGTGGTAAGCTTTGTAATTGCAAAGAGTTCTTTCAGAACTAGTTCATAGTTTATAGTCCAATGTCCATTTTCAGGGTGATTCCAGATTAGGGCTGGAGACCTCAGTCTTTTGTTTTAAACTTCCCTTGTATGAAGCATCAAGCAGATCTGATATTAAAAGGATCAGGACCAAGGGGGTTTTATAAGATTCAGGCCTTCTCTTGACAGATCAAAGTCCTTTGGCAAAGAATAGTCAATTATGGGGACTTTTGAAGTAGATCAATTTCCTAAGAATCATTGGTAATTATACAGATTAACATAAGGTAATTTCCTGTTTTTCATCATTCTCAAGCGATTTGCTATACATTTCAAAGAGAGATGAATACAGTGATATCCTATGTTTACAGTTCATCTAAATGTTAAGATGTCCTTTTGATCAGTGAATTAACAGAATACAGCATAGACAGGGACTGTTTGATTACATTGTTAACCTTTAACAATATATATCTAAAACCACAAATATTATCTACCAAATGTCTCTAAAGGTTGAATTTGGGTCAGTTATCCTGCAGGATGCCTAACCCTTTCTTGCCAAGTGTCACATCATCCTATTCCAAGTACCATCTCTAAACTTACTGAATGCTTTTGTGAGATCCACACCAGGTGAAGGGTGAATGGATTCAGCTAAATCTAGACAAGAGTGAGGTCATATTAGTGAGAAAAGGGAAGTGCCTAGAACTCCTCCTCTCCATTACAATCACCTCCATCAAAGGCATCTGCCATCACATGGTCAAAGAGATTCTAAGCCTTGGGATTCTGTGATGGGGTGTACCACCAGTTCATGGGAAATGGTGCAAGGGGCTTAGATGTAGGAAGCGGTCCAGGGAAACAACAGCACATCTAAAGAAGCAGATCTAGCTCCTTAACACAGGGTCCCTGGACCAGAACCCAGAGCAAAGGGTGCAACTGGGTTCCTCTACCAGCCCCAAAGGAAGGTGCACAAAAGCCCTACACATGGTCTAGTGAGTTGAGACTGAAGACTCAGTCCAGAGGATGGCTGAGGAAAAGCCCAAGAGAGGGCAGAAGCATCATGTGTTGGGACCTTTGGACTTTTAGTTGGACTTTTGTTACTCCAGAATGGACTTGAACTTAAGTGTGACCTGGCAAAATCGGTGTGTGTGTGTGTGTGTGTGTGTGTGTGAGAGAGAGAGAGAGAGAGAGAGAGAGTGTGTGTGTGCCCTTGCAATGCTGCATCTTGGCATGAGAGGGAGATCTGGTGGTGAGTGCCTGCCAGGACAGATCTGTTTAGATTTGCATGCACTTGGCTACAGCAGCAAAAAACTTTTAATCCATCTCTGACTGGCTGAAGATTGCACCTGTTCCTATTGAACGCAGACCTGGCTAGGATGATTTATGCATTTTGTAAATCTAGATTGGACTATTGCAACTCTGTGTAACTAGGAAGGAACTTCCATATCCTGAGGAAATTTTAGTTTAATGAGAGCATAGCAAGTTGCCTATTGAGCAATGCAGATAACCAGGAATGCATCATCCCATTATGCTGCCCCCTGCATAAAGTCCCCTTTGAACACAGGGTCTACTTCACAGATTCATAGAGTTTAAGGACAGAAAGGACCATTTACATCATCTTTGTGATCTTCTGTGTAATACAAGCCATTAAATATTACCCAGTTACCTTGTGTTGAGCCCAATAACTTGTGTTTGATTAAGGCAAATCTTCCAGAAAGGCATCCAGTCTTGATTTGATTTAGTGGACTTCAAGGTCACTGTCCTAATATTCAGAGTCCTGCATGGAATTGAACTATAGCCTCCTATAAAAGCTAAGTTCCATTAAACTTTCAGGCAATAGGAGGAGGTTCCTGGCCTGTTCAAAATTCTATGGGAAGACTACAACTATGGAACTTGCTACTGGAATAAGACTGAATCCTAACCTCACTGCTTGAGATAGATGCAAAAGCCACCTCTGCTCAAGCTTTCCTTTCATTCTTATTGATTTCTTAAAAAACTAAAATACATCCACAAGACCTCTAAGTTTGCCTCTTGGAAGCAGACCAGTGAGAGAGCATTTTTAAACCAGGGGAAGCACTGCACTACTACAATGACATGGGCAATCTAGGCATTACTTAGAAGCTACTTCTGAAAACATGAAAGTGGCTGTATTGATCCCATTCCTTGGAATGTTGCTTCTGTGTTTAATAAAATGTTATGCATTTTGTTACGGGGTTCTTACCTTGTGCCTGGTGCAGGATGCTCAGTGATTCTACACTACTCAAAACTCTTCACAAATACACAGAGAAATGTCTTTTTAAAGATTTATGTACCATTTACCAAGAAGCTGCCTTTTTGTAGCTATGGCAATGTTTATGTAACAACTTTGTCTCTGTTGAAGTACTGTCCAAGCAGATGGGACATAATTTTCAAAGCTGTGTAATGGCCTTTCTAGAAGTAAATACAAGGAAAGAACAATGCTGTGCAACACATTATACTTGACTGTCAGAGTCAAGGATAAGCATTGTTAGCTGAGCAAAGTTAATCTGTATTCAAAATATTTTAATGAACTGAAAGCTTAAAAATGTGGACTCTGACTTTTGACTGTGCTTGCTTTACTGGTATTCTGATATGTTTCCTTTAAGTGAGCATTTGGATCACTCCTTTAAATACTTTAATTAAATTCAGGAGGACTAGTGGTTAAAGCACAGGATTGGAAGACAGGAGATCTGGACTCTGTGACCATGGCAAGACACTTAACTTTCGTGTACTTCAATTTATCCATCTGTAAAGCGGAAGTGATACTGTATACATCACAGGGTTATTGTGAGGCTTAATTTAATTAAGATTTTTGTATGGTGCTTTGAAATCCTCAGATGGAAGAGTAAAAGTGGAGAATATCATTTCCATACTTCTTAAATGTTGTACAGAAGCTTTAAGGGCATACCCCATACCTGTACAAGCCAAATGGTGAAATGCTTGACTAAAACAAAACACAGATGTATCAAAGCACATTTTCTTGAGATTCACTGGCTTACTAACAACATTTTGGCCATCACTACACATGTGCACATGAAGGAGGAAGAAACTTTGTACTGAGTAATATATTGTACATGTTCATTGTAACAGCATTTTAAAAAATTAAAAATTCAAAGCAGGCTAGCTCTAGTAGTGCTAGTCTGATTGGCCTAGGCATTTTAGTTCCCCCTCACCATCACCCCACAAGGATAACTATGACACTGTGGGGATTAAATAACCTTCTAAGTTTTTATACTGCACTCATCACTGCAATATCAGAGCACCTTCTGGTAGTACATTAAGTAAAGTGAGTACACATTTGTCATGTACTGTTTGTTCTCTTACCCTCTTCCCAGAGGGACAAGAGTGTTCAGAAAGTGCCTCGTTTTGGTATGGTGTGGGGTTGTTTTTTTTTTAAATTGTAGGAGAAGTTCAGGACAAAAATGTGCCTTGCATTTGGAGCCTAAAGAGAGGAGGTTTGTGATGGTCCTTAGTTCTTGAGGGAGTTCATTCCATACTTTCAGACCAACCCTGAAGAAAGTTATGCCCATGTATATCTCATTGCTGCAATATATCAGGGAGATGAAGAAGGCATGAATAACTGGTTTATGTAATCAATGGTCTATGTAAAAGCCAAGAACAAAGCATTGTCAGCATGATCCATGCCAGTATCTTTTGTTTTCCTGTATCTATAGTCTATCTAATGTTTCAATCTTGCGTTGAGATATCTGTGGAGAATCACAGGCACCGGAGACCACACTAGTGGATCCATATGAAAGATAGGGCCTAATTCTGTAATAAATTCCACTCCTGCAGCTGGAAACTTTTATATTATATTATATTATTATAATATTGTATATTTCATTCTGTATAGTTTGTTCTCAGCTTCATGGAGTATAAGAGAAAAAAAGAAATTATTCTACCTGCAAGCTCATTAGGTGGTATGCTTGGTTTTTAAATCTTCCCTTTGATGCTAATTGTGAAGGTTTTCTCTCTGCTAATTAGAGATACAACTTCTTTTGTTCTATTATTCAATTTGGTTTGGCCGTGAATAGCACACAAACTTCTGAGAGCTGTGGAGTTTGGAGTCTTCTGATTGTGAGTTGCATACTCTGAATAGCTTCAATCTGTTACATTTAAAAAAAAGTTATTTGATTTTTCACAACATCTACAACTGACATTTTATATCCGCAAACAGGCTACAGGTTATGAAAGAGGAAACCAGGAGGAGAATGGCGGACGGGGAGGTGCTTTGCGACTGTGGGGTCTATTTCTGTTTCTCCATTCGATCATGCATCCAGGCAGAGTTCCTTTAGATTGTGTCCACTGGTTCTCTAGACACCTTTGAGGAACAGTGGACCCTGTCCGGGGTTCTCCATTCAGTGGCCCCTTCTGGTTATGGCCCTATGACCTCACTCCTGTCCCTGTTTCTTATTAGTTGTCCACCAGAATCATTTGAGGCCTGGGTTCAGTGGCTCCTCCCTTTAGGGTGGGAGAGGGATCTTCAGACATGGGTTAGCTTGTGCCTACCTGCTCTCGGATCTCAGTAGGTGGTTATGAAAGAGGAAATCATCATCATGTTCCTATTATGCCTCTGGCGTTTAGAGCAGTGACTACGCTCCTCCACTCCTGTCTGTTTCTGGCAAGTCTTTCAGTGGTTCCCCATCTGTGCCCCAGGTTTTTCAGCTCTGCTTCCACAGCTCTTCACCATGTTGTTTTCGGGCAGCCCCATTTTTGATTGCTTTCAGGCGTTCATCTTATTGCTACTCTGCAGATGGAATCATGGAAATGATGGAAAATGAAAGAGGAAAGGGGAAACTATAATGCTACTGAGATGGGGATTGAAGGTTGCCTGCTGAGCTAGTTTTGGTGAAACATCTGCTTAGCAGAACAAGAACCAAGAAGAGGCAAGAAGTGGAGTGATGCAGACATATTAATGGCCAATTCAATGATAGACATGTAGCAGAGCAATTTATAGGAGCATTTATGGTAAAGTCATGTGAGGGCAATGGAGGAGGTATCAGTAAGGACCTTGCAACTGATGAAATTGTATTTTGATCTGAAGTTCAAGCAGCAACTTGCTTTTTATTCTACTTTCAGCATTTTTTTAAATGCACTTGTTAAGTGAAGTAGGTTTAAGAAGGTTACTCTTGAATGTTAGTGTATTCCTCTGACTTGAAGTACTCATAGTTCAGGTTATCCTTAATGATGCTTAGACAAGCATTTTCCATTCTTGTGGAATGCAAAGAACATAAAAATAAACAGGAAAGGTAGTTGTATGTTTTGAAGAACAAGAGAGTTTGATTTTATATTACCTATGCAGTTTCCTCATCTGCAAAATTTCCATAATAGATTGTCCTCTGGAAGCTAATAGAAGTACAAAGTAGTATCACAGGCTATGAGAAGGCGTGGGGGGAAGGCTTTACATAAAATGCAAGTCGGATGTATTTCTTCTAGGTCCTTGTTAAAGCCCTTTTAAATTAGAACCAGAATATCAATAGTATTAACCCTTTGTTTATGGTGTTCCTACAACTGATTTTTGCGCTGCTGTGAGCTATTAATATTCAATTGAAGTTTTGCATGTTGGAACATGCTTTACTATTAATGTATTTTCAATACAATAATTTTCAAAGTTGTTTATATTCACCTTTTGTTAAAACAAATTATCCAGCTAATGGCACTACTATATATAAAATCAAAGCTTTACCATATGTACAGTGTTAGTCCTTTTCCTGCTCCAACACATTTTTTACAGATTTTGTGAAAGTTTAGATGTTACCTTCTTTCTATAGTTTAACTTTATCTATGTCATAAACATCAGACTAAATTTACTACTTTATGATTCCTATCTACCCCAGATCCTACTTTTCTACCTACAAACTATTTATTTTAGTACCCCCCCATATTCTCTCCCCCCTTCCCTTACATTCAGGGTGGAGTTTAACGAGTCACACCTGCCTCAGTGAGTCTGCAAAAATAAATCTGCCCTTCCCTGTTTCTCCTCAGAGGAGAATCCTGCCAGCCTTTTACACCATTACATCAACTCGCCAATTATGATGAGTCATTAGATGTTATAACATTCAGAATACATTTGCAAAAGTCAGTATATAAGAATTCTTAATCAGCCCAAATTTTTCAACTGCCATAGTATGAGTGACAGAGAATGAACTGCTAGAGGACAAGCACAAGGAATTCCTAGTTTTATCAACCTCATGCAAAATCATCTGTAACTAAGACAGAATGAAAACTGCTGGTTGTGTTCCTATTTTAGAACATTCTCACTTAATAATTAAAATGTTATTCTCCATATCTGGATTTCTTCAGTGAGTTTAGAAACAGCAAAACATTTTATCCTGAAACATTTTGTTTTCTCATTAGTCTTAAAACATTTACTTTCTTTAAGTGAAATACCATCAGAAGAGTTCTATGTACTTCTACATACTTCATTGGGAGTTAAGAGTGGGCCCTAATCTTTTCACAAACACTTTCTCTCATATTCACTAGCATGAGTGCATCTTACCCAGTTAGTTCTGTGCAGTTAACATTTTCTCCTTAAACTGAGATTCAGGTGTTTTGTGTTGGAGTCAGTTGAGTGACACCAAAAACAATTTGGAAACTGTCATATTTTTAATCTGAGTTTTGTGCATATAAAACTGAGTCTGAGTTAGGCTTCCTAATCTGAGGATATTGCCCCAAAAGTGCAACTCACAATTTGACTTTATGCTCTTTGAGGATGTCTACACTGCAATTAAAACCCACAGCTAGCCCATGCTTGCTGACTTGGGATCAGGCTAATGGACTATATAATTGCTGTGTAGACTTTTCAGCTCAGGCAGGAGCCTGGGCTCCAGGACCCTGTGAGAAGGGAGGGTCCCGGAATTCAAGCTGTAGACCAAGCCAGAATGTCTACAAAATAGCACCTCACCCTGAGCCTCGCAAGTCTGAGTTAGCTGGCAGGGTGGTGTAGATCTTTGAGTAGATGTGGCCCAAGGAATGTGCGTGAACATGCATCCAGCGTGCTCAAGCCTCCAGCTGGGATGTATAATCTCTTTTTGCATGTCTCTGCATTCCTGTAAGGGCCAAACCCCATCTTGGGATCAGTTCATTGTTTTGGCCCATGGATGTTGCCTTTTGCAGATCTGCTCATTTCTTTCTTCTCCAATGTGTAAAAATATGTTCCTATCTCACAGAGATATTGGGAAGTTTAGTTAATGATTTGTAAAGCACTTAGAACATTTAAGATGTGTATTACTAATGGTCCAGATCCACAAAGAGATTGATGAGAAGGGATTTTGAACAAGGGTTATTCACCGCTCAGGTAGGTGCCCTAACCACTAAGCTATAAAGTCACTTGCAGTATTTCTGGCTGGAGGCATATTTAATTATTTGTACAGAGTAGACTGGTTTCAACAGGAGCGATTGAAAGAGAGAGTCAGCAGAATACGGGTAGCTCTGTGGTTAGGGTGCTCTCCCGAAAGGAGGGAAACTCCTGTTCAAATTCCTTCACATCATCAGGCAAGAGAAGGAACGGAACCAGGATCGTTTAATACCCTAATCACTGGGCTAAAAGTGATAAGGAAGCATGTCTTTCTCTCCAATACTGGGTGAGTCCTGTGTGGAGTTACTCGATCAGGCCCTGCATGAAAGAAAGGTGAGACAACACTTATCTTCCTATTGTTTGAGACTCCTGCTGGGCTGAAGGCATGACATAAGCGGCTGGTTGCGTGCCTGAGGTCTGCATGCTCAGAGGCAGAAATGTCAATGGCTAGGGAACTTTTATAGCTGAAATGTTAGCAAGCACTTAGTGATTTGGGGCACTTACTTAGCTGAATGGAGGTTTTCTGGCCCACAGTAGTGCCTCAATCTGGGATGTAGGCATCTAAGCCCCACTGTGGCTCTGGGCAACTGTGTATTAGTACTCACAGGTCCCAAGGATGCCTGGCCCCCCATTGGGCTGGGGCTGTTTATGCGCATAAAAAAGAGGATCCCTGCCTCAGGAGTTTACAAACTAAACTTGGGGCGTGGGGGAAAGATATTTTAACTTTCTTTTTACAGAAGGGGAAGGGGGCTAGGGAGGGAGATCCCATAGGAGGTAGGTGGCAGAGGTGGGAATTTAATCAAAGGCTTCCTGAGCCTAGGTCAGTCCCTTAGCCCCCTGGCGCCCCAACCCGCGGTGGAGTCAAACCATTGCTAACTGTCCCAAGGAACTGCAGCTGGCCAGGGAGCCAGCGACTCTCACAAGGAACCGCCCGTGTCAGGTGCCGGGAGGGAACAAACCTGCCCCCTTCCCCCGTGCGTTAAGGGTTAATGTCTCTGTTTCTGTAGCGGGGCGCGGCTGCAGAGTGACCCCAATAAGCCGCTGCCCGCCCAGCTCTGGAGTGCAGGGAGCCTGAAGCCCGGGCTCTTCAGCCCGCCCTTGTCCCCCAGGCACCTCCCGGGCTCGGCTGCTGCCCAGCTGACGGGGTCCCCGGGTGTGCGGCTGTGCTGGCGTGGGGCGGGCGGGGCTCGCCCTCGGCAGGGGGGCAATGAGTTTAGGGAGCCCGCCTCGCCCAGGTGCCCCTAGCGCGGGAGTCTCGGCGGCGCAGGGCGCTCCCCATATCGCTGGGGAAGGGGCTTGGGGGGCTGCTGCAGCAGCCCGGGCGGCGCTCGCGCTCCCCCCCGCAGTCCCCACCCTACAAGTCCGGCCCGCCGGCTCTCACGCTCCTGCCTGACTGATCAGCTGCTGCCAGAGCCTCGCGTTCGGGCTGAGCCAGAGGATGGTACCTAGAGGAGGTGCCGCCGCGATGGCTGCCCCGCTGCCAGATTTGCCTAGGAGCGCAGGGAGGGCTGCCGGGACGCCCGCTCCCTCCCAGCAGAGCAGCGGGGACTTGGCTCCTTCCCCCTGGCTAGCCCAGCTGTCTCCTCTCATCCCCCCTGCAGTGCCCCAGTCCCAGGCGGGACCCCGGCCCGGGCCAGACAGGTAAGGTTGGAAGGGGGGTGGGGGAGCGGCTCTGCAGGACGGATGCCGGCGTGGGTGGCTACAGGTGGCTCCAAGTTCCCGGGATCTAGCAGAAGCGTTATCCCGCCCCAGAAACGCGCCGTCTCCCCTCCAGAGCCTCACGGGCGTCTTGGGGGCAGGCTCCCAAGCGAAAACAAGGCTCGGAGATGAACGTGTGTTGGTTACAGGAGGCGACGCTCCTGTTCTGATGCTACTTACACCCAGGTGGTGTGCGTGGCTCGCCCCACACTCTGATCAAAACCAACCAGAGGAAGCCATCGCAAAGATCTGATGTCTGAATAATAGTGACGTGGGACAGGGATAGAACAAAAACTATTTGCACAATTTTCGGAAAATACTATCAAAGATTTGCCACATCCAAGGCAGAATAAGGAAGTTGCAACTGGAAATAGAAATAGAAAGAGCTGTGAGGTGTGCTGTAGCGGGAGCATCTTTTTCTCTAATTAAAATAACCCCCCTTTTTATTGGCTCTGAACAGATACTGTTAGTCCCCACTCCTGCAAACGCTTAAGCATACGCTTACCTTTCCTACTGTGAGTAGTCTCTTTGAAATCAATAGAGCTACTTACAGTAGTAAAGTTAAATACACGCACAAGTCTTTGCAGGATAGGGACCTTTATCCTTTGTGTGGCAATGTTTTAGTCTTCGCTTCTTTAATTTCTTCCTTAAGATCTTTTAACCCACATTTTACTTTTTTAAAGGTTTTAAAGTTGAGTCTTATCAGCAACAAAATATTTCACACAAGCCATCAACTTCCACTGACTTTTTTGGGACATACAAATTGCTGTTTGTAGTTTCAGAACTTGATCTGGCAAGGCTCTGGGCAACATTATACACCACACTTTTTTTTTAAGTGAAATGAACCAGCTTGTAAGATAAGAGAACTCCTTTTGCCAGGAACATCTACTATTAAAGCAGCTTCTGTAAGAGTTATTATCACTCGAAGTGATTTTTGTACCAGGTACTTTCACCAGTCGTTAAACTCACATTTCAAAAGGAAGATATTTCAACTTGTATTAAAAGAAAGGTAGCTGCTAGGCTTTTATGAAGTGTCTGATAGTTTGTCTACATTAACTTCTCCCACACTTCAAAACATTGTGAGCACAATACTTTCCACTTCTGCTAAACACTATATATTCCCTGTAAATTAATGTTCTCTAAATACTCCAAGAAACAAAAGCAGCCTCAACAGTAATTTAATGATGTGGAAGAGTCTAAATATTTTTATCATACCAATTAACAAGTGACCCATAGAATGACACTAATACAGTAATGAAGAGGTTAACTATTAACCCCTGTCTTCAACTCCCACAAATTGGAGGTGAGGAAATGAATGCTTGCAAAATCAAATCAAGATTTCTGGTGTTTTGATTTCTATTGCCTAGAAGAATAGGTGCTAACTTATATTTTACATGTCACAAAATTGTGTAATGTAGTGTGCACAGCATTCTAAAAGCTTAGGACTTGCTGGCTAAAATTATTTATTTTTTAAATTAATGCAAAAGTGATCTTCCAAAAATAATTATGGAAGTGGTAATCTGCTCAAACTCTCACAGGTGGCTGGTGGTATTTGAAAGAAATACAAACTTAGATTTAAAAAACATGACCTTATTCTTTTGTAGTCCGTGTTCACTTATACTTAATTAAGGAGTCAAAAAAAGAAGACAAACAAAGGCAGTTAGAGGCAGAAAGGAATATTTATCCTATGTGAAATTCCAAGCTATGAATCACCTTGGGACCTGACCCTGAAAAAACTCATGCTGGGGCCTTGGGGAAAAGCAATTTCGGGGGCCCCTTCCATAAAAAAAAAGTTGCAATATTATATTCTCGTGGGGGCCCCTGTGGGGCCTGGGGCAAATTGCCCCACTTGGCTCCCCCCACCTCCGTGCAGCACTGAACTCATGCATGTACTTAACTTTATCATGGGTAGCTCTGTTCAAACAGATAGAACTACTCGTTATAGTAAAGTTAAGCACATGCGTAAGAATCGGGGCCTGAAAATATTTGCAATACCTGAAAACAGTATGGACACACTTAAGCCCTCATGCTGTAAAGATTTATGCTAGCAATTAATTTTACATCCATGAGTTGTTACTGGGATTTAATTTAGTCACCCCAGGAATTGAAATTTGAGGGGGTGTTAAACAGGGGCTGGGAAGAGTTGGAAAATGACTAAATTGGTAATACTGTGACCACTGGGGAAGATAGAAGAGTTTGGAGAGTGTAAGAAAATCCTGCATGGGCAAAATTAATCATGTGCATTTTAATCAGTACAGCCTTTTGATAAAAATAACTAATGTGGCAAATCCCCTAATATTAATGTCCTAATGTATACTGTATTTATATAAACCCTGCTGCATATTTTGTTGATGTAGGATCAAAAAGAAAGAGCTTGGTGTGTTGGAAATCCCATCAATTCCAAACCCTTTTCCTGAGCTATGTTGCTCTCCGCTTTCATCAGTTTTGTCAGCCGGCCTGTTTCCCAAGGCAACTTCAAGAAAACAGCAAGTAAGATTTATGAGTTATTTTTTGTTAAAACACTTAGTATTTTTTTCCTCCAATCTTCAATGAAATATACAATTATCTACTTAACTGATCCAATTCTAAATAATAAATATTCCCAAGAAATTAAGATATACAGTCTAATAAACAGACTATTAATGGTGGTGATAATGACTTTTTGGACTCGAATATTTTTTATAATTGAGATGTGACTGACTAATCTGTGACAAGTAAAGAGAAATAGCAAGCCGGTAATGCTTTGTCATCCTTCAGTGAAAAATTAAATTTATACCTTGCCCATCATTATAATTAGACCATAGCAGCTGAGTGTCCACAGTAACTGAACAGCTTTTCATCTAAAGAATCTAATGTTGTCAGTATAGCTGTAAAAACAAAACATTTTGATAATTACAGAGCTTGGATACTAAGCTTCTCACCATGCTAGGTGCATAGCGGGTTTATGTCCAAATTATGTGGCATACATATACAATATTCATTAAGTGAATCTCTTAAATGCGAGTCAGAGGAAGCATTATCACAGCTTTCAAGAGTTCAGGTAAGATTTGCACTCCAATAGTGGGTCATCTTTTCTGGGGAGGAAAAAAATAAGTTGCCAGAAACTATTCTTTTGTAATCCATGTTCACTTATAACATGCTTGAGCATAGATGGATACTAGAGAGCAAAAGCAGTTAAGCTTTCATTTCAGCATTGATCACTGCTGATTTCTTCAGTTCAAACTTTCATTTTGTTCTAAAAAATTGGTCCATCTCAACTCTTCAGTTTCTTTTATTTTTGCGGGCGGAAAAAACTGTATCTGGGTGGAACACTCTCAGTGGTGCTACCTCTGGGGCGTTGTCTCTGCACGCTCATTCTCTGGTTCTCTATGGGATCTTTCCTGTGAGGTATCTTAAGAGGCAGGACAAGTGCAAGAGGAGGTAGAGCTGGTGAGTACCTACTCACTGTAGTACTGTTCCTTGTGCAATCTTCAGATTTTTACTAAGAAACTGTGGAAGATAACATGGCTACCAGCAGCATTCATTTATCTGGAGTTGACCCCCTCCATGCCTGCTGCTGCTGTTCAACAGCATGGGGACTGTCAGTGGCAGCATAGCTTCTACTGGAAAATGTCCTCCTGTGGTATGTGAGGTGTCAAAAATCTGAGGGGGGAGGATCTCTTTGATAATCCGTACCAAACCCTTTAAACCTGTCCCATTAGAGGGTACTGTGTTCTGAAAGAAGTCCATCTGGATGGCATTTTCAGGCCCCTCTTGTTGTCCTAACATGAGAACCCCTGTCATGGAGAAAATCTGGCCCACTGTTCCAGCTGCTGAGTCACGATGTCTAGCTCCTTTCTGAAATGTGTCTTGAGGCTGATGCAAAGGATGGATACAAGGGGCTTATCAGCAAAATGCAAGGGTAGCACTTTGGTGAGATGCCAATTCCTGACCTAGCTGGTCCCTCTTCAGAGTCTCCGTCTTTCAGTATTGGCCTCTGACAACTCATTAAGCCACAAGCAAGAAGCTTTGTTTTTCTCTCTCAACCCCCTTTTCCCTATGACAAGTTCTGCGAGAGTGTCCATTATTTTAACTTTTTGGCAATCTCCTGCTCTGAAGGTTGGGGGTGTGTGGTGGGAGACTGGAGCTAGAGAGCACCACTACTTTAACCTTCACCACCTAATTCTGTTTTGGGTCCTTCTTGTCTTCACCTAGGAATAGCAGTGGTGTTTGCTTATACTATTATTGCTCTGTTTTGCAATAAAGGGGTAAAATTGTCATAATTCTTGTCAGTTTCACAACTGCCCACGGGATTTTGAATGCCAACAGTGAAACTGAGTGCACACTTGTAATTTTAATGCCTGGGAAAGCTCTAAACAGCAGAAGAGGAAGGAAGAATACATTGAATCAGCTCATGTTTGGAAAATTCTTTGCCATCATAAGGGCTAGAGAAATTTTTTTTTTAAAGTAAGTTTGAACATCTCCTATTGAAGGTTTAGACCTGTCTCTGCCTCCACTCAACATGGCAATCTTCCTACTTGAAGCTAGTAAATGGATTTTTCAAGTCCTGCTTTAACATGCAAGAACCCAAGTGCATAATGTTTTAGCCCATCCAGTTGAAAAATACTTGTCTTCATTAGTTAACTCGATACTGAGGTTGGTGTATGAAGGGTGGGTAAACTTTTTGGCCCAAGGGCCACATCTGGGTATGGAAATTGTATGGCCGGCCATGAATGCTCATGATTCCCTGCCAATATGAGCTGCGGGGGTAGCGCTTGGGGCAGGTCAGTGTGTGGAGCCCTCTGGCTGCCCCTATGCATAGGCGCTAGAGGGGGGAATATGCGGCTGCTTCCCGGAGCTGCGTGGAGCCACGGCACATGTGGAGCAGGGCAAACCCTGGACCCCACTCTCCGTCGGGAGCTTGAGGGCCAGATTAAAACATCTGAAGAGCTGGATGCAGCCCTGGACTGTAGTTTGCCGACCCCTGGTGTATGAGTATAAATGTAAGTTTCATATCTTTACTGCTTTTATTGCAGTCTAGTTCAGTTAAAGACTCTTGCCCTGGGACCCAAATCTATTTGGTCCCATTCCTACTCTTTGTACTATATTATTGTCTCTCATTTAAGGAGAAAAATATTGTGTGTGGTAAAAGCAGTATCAATGGATAAAATCTCAGTACTTCTTCAAAGATGGAGTTAAAATAACTGTATTATATAGGGCCTGATCCAATGCTCAGTAAAGTCAAAGGGGTCTTTTCTATTGCTTTCACTGGGCATTTGATCAAGCCCGTAATATCTGTCTGCTGAGAATGCCAGCACTTTACCGATGTAAATTGCAATAAACCTATAGCTTACAGTTAAAGAAAAAATGCTTTAAGTCCAGAAATATGCTTATTAACCAAATATTGACTCTCATTTCTGTTTGGCTTTGCAATTCAGATTTAAACCTTCTAATACTTTTTTTTTTTTTTACAGTAAAGTATTATCTTCCTTGCACATGGGTAAACAGATGTGCAGAGAGCTGAAGTACTTGTCAAAAAGTTTCACAGAAAAAATGTAAGATTCTCTGTGCTAAAATTCATGAGTCCCAGTTCCTAGTGGTCACTTTAGCCAGTTATTTTTACTCCTTTGTAACAGAGCTGCAGTATATTTAATACATATACAAACACTATTGTGACTATTATAACTATGCAGAAGTACTTGAATGTTATACTCTACTGGAAATCTCAAAGCCACCTTGTCATGGTATAATTCCCCACTCTGAACCTTAGCGTCCAAAAGATGGGGTACCAGCATGAATTCCTCTAAGCTCAGTTACCAGCTTAGTACTTGTAGTGCTGCCACCAACTAGGAATTCCAGTGCCTGGTACACTCTGGTCCCCCCAAAAACCTTGCCCGGGGACCCCCAAGACCCAGTCCCTCTGGATCTTAACACAAGGAAAGTAAACCCTTTCCCTCACCGTTGCCTCTCCCAGGCTTCCCCTCCCTGGGTTACCCTGGAAGATCACTGTGATTCAAACTTCTTGAATCTTACAACAGAGAGGAAAATCCACCTTCCCCCTCTCCTTCTCTCTCCCCCTCCCAGACTCTCCCTGAGAGAGAAAGTAATCCTAACACAGAGAGAAAATTAACCTTTCTCTCCCCCTTCCCTCCTTTCTCCCCACCAATTCCCTGGTGAATCCAGACCCTGTCCCCTGGGGTCTCACCAGAATAAAAAAAACATCAGGTTCTTAAACAAGAAAAGCTTTGAATTAAAGAAAGAAAAAACAGTAAAAATTATCATTGTAAATTTAAGATGGAATATGTTACAGGGTCTTTCAGCTATAGGCACTGGGAATACCCTCCCAGCCTAAGTATACAAGTACAAATTAAAATCCTTTCAGCAAAATACACATTTGAACTCCTTCCAGCCAAATACACATTTGCAAATAAAGAAAACAACCATAAGCCTAACTCGCTTTATCTACCTAGTACTCACTATTCTGATCTTATAAGAGCCTGTATCGGAGGGATTGGAGAGAAACCTGGTTGCACGTCTGGTCCCTCTGAGCCCCCAGAGTGAACAACAACCAAAAACTAACAGCACGCACACACACAAACTTCCCTCTCTCAAGATTTGAAAGTATCCTGTCCCCTAATTGGTCCTCTGGTCAGGTGACAGCCAGGCTCACTGAACTTAATCCTTTACAGGCAAAAGAGACATGAAGTACTTCTGTTCTATTAACCCTTGATTATCTGTGTATGACATACCTGCAATAATGGAATTCATTATCTCTCTAAAAAGAAAAATGTAATTTGTTACTGTCAAATACTTTAGCCATGAGAACTATATATAATAAAATGTTTTCTCCTTCATACCTCTGATGTGTTTTTGCAGACTGTCACATTAGACGCTTCCTTCTCACTTTAATTTATTTTCCTGATGAATTTAAGCAATAGAGACAAGTAAAGGAAAATTTTACAAAGTTACCTTCTATATAAGCCTAGCGTATCATTGTCAACCAAGTATGCTTCTAAAAGAAAAATGCCTAAAAACATTATAAAAATAAGACAAACTAGAGAGATACAACAGAACCATTTCTTATATTCAGAAAATACAATATAAAATAACTCTTCATTTTATCAAACCCTTTTTCTATGTGAAGTCTTACCAACTGTTTTACAGGTACTTACCCAAAGACATCTCCAGAGTGGTCCATTTAATTGATTTTTTGGGAGGGATTTCCCAACATTTTCCCTATAATCTTTGGTCTCAGGAAGGAGAGGTTTAATTTGACTCATGGTCTGTTCAAGATATCTGTGGTTTTCCTCTATTAATTTCTCCCACCACACTACAAGTCAAAGTAATCAAACACCATCCTCATGTGGCTTCCAGTTTTAAAATAAACTACAGTAATTCCCTAATTTGAAAGAGATTTGGATTATTTATTGGAATATTATCTCAGATGTTTCAGACACTTGATTGGAATAGACGTGTATAACCTAGATTGAACAATGGTGTCCTCCTAATTTGCATATCTTTTTATTTATTTATTTTATACACCCTCTTAGCTCTCAAATATCCATCACCCAGCCTAATTGAAATTGTCAGTTCTATTTTATTCGTAGTCTTTAAGACACACCCAGAGATGGAGTTACCACTTAGTGTTAATATTTTAAATCAATCTTTCGTTTTTGACTAAGTATGAACTTTTACTTTCCCAAGCTAAAGTGTACTCTTCTGTTGACCTTTTTGTCTCTCTTTAAAGCATTGTCAAACACACCACAGTGAATGCTGACTGACTAGGACACCTGTTTAATGGGACTGACTTGCCGGAATTGAGTTTACGTGGGCTACTAACTTGCTTTTATAGCAGACTGATCAATTGCCTACATGCTTGGGAAGTGGGACATCTGTGTTTAAATGTTATTCAGTTCTGCACTATCAACACAGCTGTCAGTCTCCCATTTCCTCATACAGTTTGGGAAAGTTTTGCATTATGTCATCATTGACTGCAGTTCTGATATTATGGCAACATTTATTAGAACAGAATTTTGTACCACAGGTGCCTGAAACTTACTGTTAAAACAGGTTTCAGAGTGATAGCTGTATAGTCTGTATCAGCAAAAAGAACAAGGAGTACTTGTGGCACCTTAGAGACCAACAAATTTATTTGGGCATAAGCTTTTGAGGGCTAAAACCCACTTTGTCAGATGTGTGCAGTGGAAAATACAGTAGGAAGGGGTGTGTGTGTATGTATTCTTTGCTGCTTTTACGGATCCAGACTAACATGGCTACCCCTCTGATACATGAAAAAATGGACATTGCCATACCAACTCTAATGAGACTAATCAATTAAGGTGGGCTATTATCAGCAGGAGAAAAATAACTTTTGCAGTGATCGTCAGGATGGCCGATTTCAAACAGTTGACAAGAAGGTGTGAGTAACAGTAGGAGAAAAATTAGCATGGGGAAATAGTTTTTACTTTGTGTAATGACCCATCCACTCCCAGTCTTTATTCAAGCCTAATTTATTGGTGTCCAGTTTGCAAATTAATTCCAGTTCTGAAGTTTCTCATTGGATTCTGGTGTTTTTTTGAGAATTGTGACTTTTAGGTCGATAATTGAGTGACCAGGGAGGTTGAAGTGTTCTCCAACTGTTTTTTTTTTTTTTAATGTTATAATTTTTGGATATTCTAATGTTATAATTCATGGATAGTCTAATGAACCAACACCATATAAACAGAATAGCTTTTGCTGAAGAAACTTAACACTCTTGAACAGATAAAACTATACAAGAGCTTTGGTTTAATAAAACAAATAATAATAATAAAAGACTGTGTACTATAAGGCCAGTAGGGTCACAAATCTTGAGTTCTTTTTAAGTGAGGAAAGAGAGACTGAGATGGGTATCCCAAGGAGTGACCTGTACACTTTGAGGCACACTGGTGGTACTTGAACTAATACTTATCAATCTATTTAAGGTATTTGTAAGACTTGATTTCAAGGAGCTGCATGGGTGTGAGATTGCACCTGGGTGGGATTGATTGCAAGATCAGGCCTTGGTCTGAGAATACAAAATGCTAAGTTGTATTGCTCTGCTTAGAGAAAACCAATCTGTTCCCTGCTCTCTCTTATTTTTTCCTTAGTGCACGAGTAATACAAGAACAGAGACAAAATCAGAGTCTGTCAAATTTAGAACACATAAAAGGAAACACTTCATATAGTAACAGTACATATGCAATCAGTCTGTGGAATTCACTTCTGTAGGAAATCACTGTCAAATACTGTAGCTGTAATATAAGATGGCTGGATAGTTTGGGCCATAAATAACTCGTGTATATATGCATGCTCAGCAAAGAGTAATCAAATATCTTGCTTCAGGGCATAATATGTTCCTCTGCAGGGATCAGGAAGAAAATGTAGCCCTAAAGTACAGCTTTGCAGAATTGGCCAAGTGTGTTGGTGGGGAATTTTGCCTTTCTCTTAAGGGTCAACCATTTGTTATCGTCAGAAGAAGTATATAAGAATTGAATCTATGGTATGATCAGGAATGGCAAATCACATTTCTATCTTTGGTATATTTTATTGGATTCTATGCATGCTATACTACATATATTTTTATATTCCTTGTAGTTTCTTAATTTAAAGAGGAAAATAGATTAAAGCTCTGATCTTTGTTTTGTGCTTTAAAGTGTGACCATTAAATATATGAATGTCAGTACTTTCTTCTGTAATTTATATCAAACAAAAACCAACAGAAAAATGGATGTTTGTTTTTCTGATCATTAGCAGATTACCCAATCTCTTTACATTCTCTAGTATACTTTTTCATTTTCCCCCATTCATGTTAAATAAAGACCAGTATTTAAAGGGTTATTGAAATTATTAAAGCCTTGAGTCAGCTAAGTTTCAGTTTTCAGTGGTCTGTGATGACAAAACAAGAGTAATTTGCTCTGGAGTGACAGTTCTTGCTTTGCTCAAGGATAAGCCAAAAACTATTCTACCACAAAAGTCATTCAAGGTAATTAGTGCTTTGAGTTTCCTTGAATCCAATTTGAAGTGTAAAAATAAAACTACAATGAATCTCAAGGTAAAAAGAACAGTTTATTCCTTGAAATGTTATCTTCGTGTGTTTCTCTTTCTTGGTGTTCTCAACAAATGGATATTTTTATCATTGAGACCAAATACGCTTTAAATAATTCCATAATTCTCATTTTAGAAAAACAGTGCTGTAAGAGAACCTTAGATACACATTTTAAGTTCCAGTATGATTTGCTTACTTTCAGAATTTCTTGCCTTGCATTAGTAACTTTATTTAAAATTTCATGGCAAAGAAGAACTTTATGTCATAGAACATGGCTTTCTTTAAATGTTTACTAATCAAAGGTTAAAATTAACATTAAGCATTTGACACTCTCATAACCCTTCTGCTTTACTGCCGCTATAGTTCAAAGTTTTTCAGTATTTCCATTTGAAACCTCATTTTTCACAGTTACAAATAGAGCTGTTAGCAATTGTGCATTGCTAAATATCTGACAAATTTGCTAAGTCCCAGTGACAAAACTTGATTAAAACAAACATTATCTCTTGACTTGAAAACTCCCTCAGGCTTAGGGTTGATTAACTGAAATAGAAAGGGGAGACACCTGTGCTCCCACTTGAATGGTTCATGAATTTCCAGTAAACTGGTGGTGGTTGTACTTGTGAATATTAGGAGTCATGTAGGCCTTTGAACTATCTTATTTTTAGATTCATTTTTGCACTTGTAAATGCTTTTCATATAAATGCCTTTAGGACTCATTAACCTTAAAAGCAGCAGAGTCCTGTGGCACCTTATAGACTAACAGACATATTGGAACATGAGCTTTCGTGGGTGAATACCCACTTAGTCAGATGCATGTAGTGGAATGAAGTGGGTATTCGCCCACGAAAGCTCATGCTCCAATACGTCTGTTAGTCTATAAGGTGCCACCGGACTCCTTGCTGCTTTTACAGATCCAGACTAACATGGCTACGCCTCTGATACATGAACCTTAAAGTTTCATTTCTTTCAAATTTTGTTATTATGCTAAGATTTATTTTTTTTTAAGGCTGAGAGTACAGCAGAGAATTGAATGCATTAATGAGGATTAGATTTTTTGCTTAAAAAAATGAATGAAAACTATATAAAACAATGACAGCAAAAAGTTTTGGTGGTAAGTAGGTAGAAACTTAAGGATAAATGCTATGTTTCAGCTAACCTGAAAAAGTAGTCTGCTAAGCAAAGTCTTGTTCTACATACAGACCTTTGTACTGCTATAACAACTGTGTGTGTGTCTACGTGTGTGTTAAACGAGAATAGTTATATCAGTACAGCCTTTAATATGAATGCGACTCAACTGGTATAAAGGTGTCTTATGTTGGTATAGTTTTTCCTTTTTGTATGCTGAGATATACTGTTATAACCACACTTTCATACTGTAAAAGCAGCAAAGAGTCCTGTGGCACCTTATAGACTAACAGACGTTTTGGAGCATGAGCTTTCGTGGGCGAATACCCACTTCCTCAGATGCATGTAATGGAAATTTCCAGGGGCAGGTATATATATGCTAGCAAGCAAGCTAGAGATAACGAGGTCAGTTCAATCAGGGAGGATGAGGCCCTGTTCTAGCAGTTGAGGTGTGGAAACCAAGAGAGGAGAAACTGGTTCTGTAATTGGCAAGCCATTCACAGTCTTTGTTCAATCCTGAGCTGATGGTGTCAAATTTGCAGATGAACTGAAGCTCAGCAGTTTCTCTTTGAAGTCTGGTCCTGAAGTTTTTTTGCTGCAGGATGGCCATCAGCTCAGGAATGAACAAAGACTGTGAATGGCTTGCCAATTACAGAACCAGTTTCTCCTCTCTTGGTTTTCACACCTCAACTGCTAGAACAGGGCCTCATCCTCCCTGATTGAACTGACCTCGTTATCTCTAGCTTGCTTGCTAGCATATATATACCTGCCCCTGGAAATTTCCATTACATGCATCTGAGGAAGTGGGTATTCACCCACGAAAGCTCATGCTCCAAAACGTCTGTTAGTCTATAAGGTGCCACAGGATTCTTTGCTGCTTTTACAGATCCAGACTAACACGGCTACCCCTCTGATACTTTCATACTGGTAAACTGTTGACCCTAGGGGAATTGTGCCACTTTAACTATATCTCTGTAGTTAAAACAGTACAACTTTTGTGTGTAGACTAAACCTAATAAGCTGCTATGTATTCTCTACATTTTCATTCTTCGATAATTGGAAAGATGTGTTTTAAGATGTTTCCAATCTATTGTTGGGATAAATTTAGCTGATGCGTCAGTTGATGAATACTGTGGTTAGATGCTGATAGATATTTGGCTGTGTGTGTGTGTGTGTGTGTTCGTTCCCTCTATATGCTGCCTGAGCCATGTGCAGACAGCTGGCACAGCAGACCTCAAGTGGTCCGCTCAAGACCGCAAGATTCATTATGGGATGAAGGCACTCACCTAGGTTTGTCAACAAAGTATGGTACTAGTATGCTGTAGACTCTTCTGGATCAGTAATGCATGGATGTCTGTAACAGTGGACCAGCTCACTGAACTGTTGGACTGTTCCTCCCTAGGCTAGACAAAGACACTTCCTCTGAGCTACATTTTTATACCCCAATACAAACAAGTTACGCACTGCCCCTTTGACATAGTTAGTTACTGCTCCCTGACATGGCTAGTTACTACCCTCACCTTGTACATGTTGATTTGATTTAAAACATTTTATTACATACTCTTATCCTGACCTTATCTTTTAGGAGGGGTCAGTGTGTTCCTGTTATCCTTGGGGAATGTTTTTGTACCATCCTTGATATTGGGATGCGTTTGCTTGAGTACTTTGTGCCTACTACATTCCTCTGCTTTTTGTCTTTTTATGGAGAGGATGTTTACCCATTATCCTGGAAAAGCATAATGCACAGACTGAAAATGACCCAGTGGGCTAAAAACTGTTTTTTGGCCATTTTTGCTTTACCCATGATTTATTTCCTTCCTAAGTGAAGTACTTTGTATGTGGTTTTTATTGAATTCAATCTTGTTGCATTCAGATCAATTTGTCAAGGTCTTTTTGAATTCTAATATTGTCCTCCAAAGTGCTTGCATCCACTCCCAGTTTGGTGTCATCTGCAGTTTTTACAAACATACTGTCCCCCAATCCCAGAGTGTCAACTACTCTCAGACTTTTCTATTGTATAAAAAGGTGCTGGCAGGATCTCCCAGAGCAGTTGATCTTGGAGTTAACATCCCACTGATCTACATGATGTAGTTCACGTCTCTGAGCCATTGTCTCAGACTGTCCCAGGCACACCATGCAAAGGTTACGTTTGGTTCCTGTTTCTAGTCAGTTCCTGTTGCAATCATGAGGGCTAGAATCTTTTGTTTATCTTAGATTTCATTTAATCACATGAGAACTGGGACCATTGTCTCTATTCTACAATACCTATGAATTAATCCAGTCCTGAAAGCAAGGAAGCAAAAAAAGTGTCAATGGAAGCTAGTTTCATTGCCAGTCGACTTCCTTTCCAGTTCACTTTGTCCTGGTAACATGGCATGTAGCCTCCTGCCTCAGTTGTTAGTTCTCTCTATTTTTTTCCCTAACCTCCCTCTTTCTCTTCCAGAGAGAAGAAAGTGAGGCAGGGGAAAGGAGTCTAGTAACAGAAGAATAAGGGGTTTAAGATTGGTGAAAAGGAGAGAGAGAGAGGAAGGACAGCAAGGAAAATTCCTTGGCTGCAGAGACTTCCCAGTCTGCTGACAGATAAATAGGATACTCTCTTGACAGTTTCCATGGGGAATCAGATGGGAGAGTCTGAGCTTCCAAGTCATGGGTCTGACTTGAAATTTTGCTCAGAATCAGCCTCTTCTTGCAGGGACAAAGCATCAGCTCTGGCTTCTTCATTGCACAGCCTGTCTGAGAGCTGCTCACCAGCTACTCTAGGAGTTAATCAGTTTGAAAGGTAAATCCAAGTGTTAAGAGACCCTCTTGTCTTTATTTTCATAGGCTCCTGACTTCAGTGTCTATATGCTAAATGCAGTCTCTGTCCCAGCCCTCAAAGCCCAGATTTGTTTCTTGTTCTCATGAGGGCAGCTGCCATGTGTGCTGTTGATGAAGGGAACTTGGAAATGATTGCCTCTTCTACAATACAGTGGGGACCTGTCCTTCCCTTCTGCCCCAACCTGGCTGGAAAACAGAGATCAGCCTGTTGCCCCTAATCTTTGGAACCAAAATAATGATTCAGAAATTCACTCCTGGGAGTTGTAGTTCAGGTGTCTCATGCACCCATTCTCATCTATAGGCCAGGCTTATGATATGCCACAGCCTTTTCTCTTGGTAAGGGCATGTGGTGCATCATGGGATACAAAGTCTGTTCGGGTAGCCTGGCCCATACAGGAGAACAGGGATATGAAGCACTGTGGTGATATATACAAATTGAAATGTTTTTATGTTATATATTTTTTTTTTGGTCAAAACTGTATTGATGGAAAATTTCTGACCAGCCCTACTATAGACCCTTTTTTCCTAGGAGAAACTGACGAGGTGTGTCTATATGTGTTTCTCTGCATTGATTTCCTTTTGCACCATAACCTCTAGATGCAGACACATATAGAAGTGTCATCTTCATCCATATCTCCAGAAAGGCCAGCTTGCAAGATATAGAAATTTCTTCCCACCACTCTGAGGTGTCTGGAGAGCTCCCCCTTATCTTTTTATTTACCTCCCAAGGCAACACATTCTACAGAGCCTTTTGATGAGTGCTTCCTTAGAATCCTCCCTTCTCTTTGAAGCTTCATTGACTTGCCTTCTGGGAAGGACATTCATGGACTCATCATATTTGCTTCCACACCCATCACTCAGTCTTGGGAAGCAGGGGCGACTCTAGGCATTTTGCCACCCCAAGCATGGCAGACAGGCTGCCTTTGGCAACTTGCCTGCAGAGGGTCCAATGGTCCCCCTCGCGGCAACCGGCAGAGCGCCCCCAGTGGCTTGCCGCCCCAAGCATGTGCTTGGCATGCTGGGGCCTGCAGCCGCCCCTACTTATTGTCCTTCCAGTCCACTAGTACTACCTTGCTTTGGCTCAATACTCTTGGCATCTATGAACAGTGGATTCCCAGCTACGTGGGTTGGTGGTGTGAGGATAGATGAGCAAACTGCTTTAGCCAAAACTTGGGGCTAGCTAAGGTTATATGTAGTCTCCTAGAAATGTGATATATTTTTGTTTTTATTTGCAACCATTTCTGTTTCTATTATCTCAGCTTAATATCACTTAAATCTCTGTCCTTTAGTAATGAATTTATTCTTGTTTTATTATAATTAATCTCAGTGCTGTTGTATTTAAGTGAGATATACAGGCTGGTGTATATTCTGTCTCTTTGGAGACAGCAGATCTGTATTTCTGTGGGCATTCAGTGACAGGCTGGATGCTGTAGGGAGATCCTTCCGAAGAGTTTGGGAACGGAAGTACACCAAGGGTTATCTTGCAAGGCAAGGAGTGGCATAGTCCCGAACAGTTTGTTTGGCTTGCTAACAGACTGGGATGGTGGGGAGCTGCCACACATTATGGCATCAGCATATCTTTCCTTTGCTAAGTTAGGAGAGTGGCTTTCAGTTCTGGATGCTGAGAAAGCATCACTGCTATACTGGAGACCTAGTGCCATATACCTTCCATTTAATTTAATGGAAGATGTGTCATTCAGTCCCTTTTCACTGATTTTAAAATCTCAACCAACTTTCTTTTCCCAAAGAGCTAGACATGCCAAGTAAGGATAACAAACCAAATAGGGAAGAAGAACCAGGGTTGCAATAATTTCATCCAGTTTATAGGTTTTAGACATATGGACCTCTTTATTGTTTTGCTAAGAGTATGCCTCCGTCTCAAACAATAAAAGCAAATCTTTTTGCTTCTGTGAAAAGTCCCACTGACTTCAGAGGTGTTCCATGCAGGTGCAATGTTCTGCTTGCACAGATCCAGTTGTAGGAACAGGCCATTGTACTGTATATTTGTAAACCAACTTGGTCATCAGAGGGGATGTGGCTTTTTGACCTCACAACAATTTTGTATAAACATCTACATTACCTCATATACTGTAGGTTTGTAAAAGGGACAACTTAGACACTATTCACTATGGGATGAGATATTAACTAGTTGGTAGTTTTCGCCATAAGCTGTATTGTGCGAATTTCTGAGAAACTAAGATGTTTTGGGATCAAAGCTTTTATTATGACTATCTCTACCTTGTGCCTTTTTGGCTTTTTAAATTTTTTACGTCAATGTAAATCAAATTCAACATGGTTTCTATCCTTAGATACTGTGCAGCTTTTTTTGTTGCAGAAGAATGGTGTGATCCCAGTGCATCTTTGGACTGTTGCATTTTAAATGGTTGGGAAGCTCTTAAGGGGTGTATGTATGAAATTTAATTTTATTATATTTCTATCCAAACTGAAAATAGGAAACCATTAAATTGTGAAGATATGTACTCGGAGGTCTCTGAAAAGAGAAAGTGACCTGAATTCAGGGAGAAACACTCACAAAATAAAAATGTAGCTGCAACAGGAAGAATTTATATTTAAATAAACAGAACATACTGCCAAGCAGATGCCAACAGCTAAACCTGGTCAGTGACATTAACATTTGATAAAATATATAAAGTAATTTTAAGTAACTGTTAACGAAAATTGTTTTGTGTGCATGTATTTACTTTCCAGTTATACGCTATTCAGGGATATCTGTGATGACACTTGACCATTCTAAACTGGACTGTCATTTGAAGGCTATTAGAATGCAAGACATTTCTAATCGCATTTGGATCCTAGTTGTCACCTACGTAACTAAGTTTACCACTGCAATGCATTTAAGATTATTTCTAGCTTCTCGGTGAGAACAGTTCATCTGGACAAGAGTGGTTTTCACTCACGTAGCCCATGGTAAACTGACACTTTGCTACTTATCTTGTTGTCTTTCTGTTCCTCAGCCTATCCACTCCCCTCAGCACTAAAAACTGTGAGTCAGGAAAACCCAGATGGTAAGGAAAGCCTGCTTTCTGTAAGAAAAAGGATGGGGGCCACTAAAATCACAGTTTTTTATGGTAGCGCGTTTGGCCATCTATCAATTACTTAGTGTAAGGGGTTTGGGGCAGGGGAACCATCTTTGTGTACAGTGTTTGTACAGCACTTAGCACAATGGGGTCCTGGTCCATGGCTACTTCTCCTAGGCATTCCTGAAATGCTGCTGCTGCTGCTGCTGCTGCTGCTGCTGCTGCTGCTGCTACGACTACAAATAATTATTAATTTGGTGCACACTTTTTTCCTGCAGGGCCAAAGACTGATACAGCATATTGGGTTTCAGAGCACCAGGACTTCAACTTTCTCCTATGACATTTCAGTCTTAAGCCTGGTCTATACTACACGATTAGATTGACATAAGCTGCCTTGTGTCAACCTAGCTGTGGAAGTGTCTTCACTTAAATTTAGCTCCTGCTGACATAAGTGCCTCTCTGCACCAATTTAGTAACACCACCTCCGCGAGTGCTGTAGAGTCACAGTTGATGTAGTTAGGTCAATGCAGCATCACTGGAGATGCTCTGTTGCTTATGTCACCTGTTACTAGCATTCAAGAACCATCCCACAATGCTCCATGCTGACAATACAATCGATACAAGTGCTCCTGGTGAGGACGTGCACTGCTGACACAAGAAGCCAAGTGTGCCTGCACACAATTGACTTAACTGCAGTGTCTGTATGCCAACATGAGTTAGGTCAACATAATTTTGTGGTGTAGACTTATTAGGGAGGTGAAGAGGTTAATTATCTGACCTTCCTTAGGCAAGATAGGCTCCCCCTATGTGTGTCCTTGCTGCAGAGAGGAAATTAGGTAAATTCCAGCTGGGGAAAGGTTTCTTCAAGCACCTAGATTTGGGGGAACTTTTTCTTATTGTATGTGTCAAGAAGCAAGAGTTGACATCCTTTAGGAAATAAAGGAGCAATCTAGTCTGGAGAAACCACCATCCTCAGGAGAGCACTTTTGCTTCAGAAAAAGCCACATAAAGCAGGGTTCTGCCATAAGGAGCTGGTAGAATTTCTAGCCCAATTATCATAGATGATTGGGCGTTAAGAGATTACATTGGATCACTGAGAATATTCAGTGTGTTTAGTTGTTTCTCTTTGTGAGTGCCTACAATGAAGAGCTACAGCGGTGCAGCTGCAGCATTTTAAGCGTAGACACTGCAGCGGTGGGTTCTCACATTGCTGTAGTTCAGTGGTTCAGACTTTTGTACTGATGGCCCTTTTCACACAGCAAGCCTCTGAGTGTGACCCCCCCATACATTAAAAACACTTTTAAATATATTTAATACCATTATAAATACTGGAGGAAAAGTGGGGTTTGGTGTGGAGGCTGACAGCTTGTGACCCCCACTGTAATAATCTCATGACCCCATGGGGGGGTCCCAACCCCCAGTATGAGAACCCTTGCTGTAGTTAATCCACCTCTCCAAGAGGCAGTGGCAAGATTGATGGAAGACTTCTTCCATTGACATGGCACTGTCTCCATGGGGAGGTTAAGTTGGTATAGCTCTCATCTCTAAGGTGTGGATGTAGCTCTGCTGATTTAAATTCCAATGTAGACCAGACCTTAGTTATGTCTAAAGCTCTTATCACAAGATACTGAGGAGTGTATTCTTCCCATGCAGGCTTGCATGGGGAGAAGGGAGTTCTTAAAGACCATGCTTTTGCAAAGGGACTCATCCTGTCATATAGCTCTAAAATGAGAGCCTCTTAGTGAAGGAGATCTAAAAAAGGCAACGTCCCTTTCACCCAAAAAAGATAATTGTGCAGGGAGGAAGTAATGATAAGATGGGAGAAATGAGATGGCCAACACAAAGGAAACTCCCTCCTCTTCTCAGTCCCTAACTCTGATGCTTGTCATAGGAAGGCATTCTGTTGCTAATAAGCTGCCAGTTTGGCCCAGCCATTTTAATGACAGCTTTGTTAATATGTGAAATTACTGACTCAGTCAGCTCCAGATAAAGATTTCATGATATTGCTTAACTTTGAGAACTTGCGCTGTGTGTGTGTGTGTGTGTGTGTGTGTGTGTGTGTGTGTGTATTTTAAACCAATAAGCAGATACGCTGTAACATTCCTTTTTCAGGTACAAACGTATATACTGTGTGGCAAGTACATGTGCTAAATACTGGTTTATATGCATATACACTTCGGAACTTGCTACAATATTCATGATGTGCAGCAAAGCAAGATAGTATAAATTTTCTTGTGACCAAAACTGAAATTTTCAGCTAGTGCCTGCACTTAAGCTATAAATAGGCTTTTTATATTAGTTCTGTTATGAGAACTCCTATTACTGGTTGCATTAAGACCTTGAGTTTGTGAGCAGCTGCAAGCACTTGATAATGACATAGAAATGCTTTCAAATGTTGAGAAAACATTCTTAAAAACTTCCAGCTCTTTTCCTCATTACTAATAGTTATTGATATATTAAGGGGAAAAGAAAACATGAAATACAAGGGTTTTGTTATGACTGAGTTGACAGAGCTTTGGAGTTAATGTCCTTTGATTTAACTTGAGCATATCAATTATTACATGAATAGCAAAGCATTGAAAAGTACACAGATTTCCAGGAATTGCTTGTTATGAGGAGTTTAACAATCTGCAAATACTGACCAGAACAGGAAGGGTGGGGGAATGGGCAGAGGAGGGGGAGAATCCTGCATTATGCTATCTAATGTGACTTCTCTCACAATTTTTGTAGACAAGAACCTAGAAGAAAGCAATCTTCAGCTGTCTCCACTGTGTATCTAAACTTGGGAACAGTTGACATGCAAGGTGGGAACTAATATCCCCACAGCAGCTGTGCAGATGAATAGTCTAATAAGGCCACAGAACATTCCGGGATTGATTTTATTTTTATTTATAGGTTTTTCCATGTTCATCACCATAATATCGGAACATCTCATAGATATTTAGCCTCTGATATAGGGAAGTATTCTCCCTATTTTACAGTTTGAGCAAGTCACTGAATATTTGTCTCAGTTCCCAGCCAGGGGCACAACCAGAATTTTCCAGGTTACCTCCCAATCTCCTCTGGTCATTACCTCAGCATCTCTTCTCCCTTCATAACCTCAGGGGTTCCCCAGGGACTCTCCGATCTCTTTCCCTGTCCCAGTGAACCTTGCTGGGAAGCACAGCTCAGGAACCAGCACTCCCTGCCAGGACTGAGGAATCTAGCTCCACTTGCTGAGAATCCAGCACACAAGTGGGGCCCTGCCCTAATGCTGCTGGGCATGCAGCAGCATGCCAAACTCGACATATGTGGTATTGGCTCAGAAAATAGATTTTGGGGAGCTGAGCCCCCTCTAGCCCTAGCCACTTGCTGCCTATGGCAGCCCAGGGTTCGCGAAAGCGGGGATCCGAGGCTGAGGCATCCTGGTAAGTAGACCAGACGTGGGTAAGAGAGAGCTGCTGGGACTGGCCAGGACTAATACTTCCCCCATGCTTCCTGCTCTGTGGCCAATGGGGAGGCGCTGCCCCCCCCTGCCATTGTGCCCCTTTCCTTAGCTCATATGCATAATCTGTAGCAAAACCTGGAGGTAAAATCCAAACTTCCTGAGGCCCTGTTAGTGCATTACAGGTATGGTCATCTGGCTAGACTTTCTAGCATGAAAGTGCTTCTTTTTTGTACTTACTGTCTGAATGTCTCTTTGGTCTCCTCCGACAACTGTTTGTCCCCATTGAAACAATGTTTTTTTAAAACCTATTTTAATATTAAATTAAATGTAGTTGTAAACTGTGTTTTTGTGTAGAGCTATATGGAGATTGATTTCACAGCAACTTTCAAGGTATCAGATTTGTTCTTGTTCCATGCTGGAATGTCAACAAAACCTTTTGAACATTTTGCAGAAATACATTTGTATTGAAATGTTTCTTTTTGGATCAAAACCTGAGCTTTTCAGTTCAGGAAGGTCTTTTTGGGTCCTGGGTGCTCTCTGATCCCTTCTGATGAGAACTGACTCTCTCACTTTGTGCCCTGGTGCTTAGAGTATGGGCATGGAATGTTGGAGATCCAGTCTCAAGTTCCTGCTCTGCCAGACTCAAGAGTGATCTGGGCTGAAAAACTCTGCCCTAAGTCACACAGACTCTGATCATCTTTCCCAGTGAAACTGATATGTCTCTGAAAAACTTTTTGGTGAGTTGTCATTTAGTCAATGTTCTGATCAACTCTAGTTTTGTGTTTGCCTTATTAACTGGAGATAAACCATACAAAGCTGATGATTTTCAGCCATCTTTGGAACATGGTGCATTTGGGTGGGGAGCTGAAGATAAGTAGTGTGATAACTAACCAATGTGCCATCTACCACTTTTTTTTTTTAAATTAATGGGTTGAATCATTTGTGGTACTTTGGGGATTTTTTGTGGCTACTAGGTTCCATTAGAATGAATTAGAACATTGTACCACTGTATTTTTTTAACAAATAGAACCTAGACTGCATCCTTGAAATTACTCTTTAGAATAGACAGGCACAGGGATAAAATAGGTACACAGCATTGAAAATTAAATGTTAATAGGGGCTTGAAGTAAGATCTGGCAGGAGTTCTGTAACTCACTTTTTACTCATTTTATCTAGGGCTGTCAAGAAATTTAAAAAAATTGTGACATTAAATAATAGAATACTATTTATTTTAAATATTTTGGATGTTTATCACATTTTAAAATATATTTAAATTACAACACAATACAAAGTATACAGTGCTCACTTTATATTTATTACAAATATTTATACTGTAAAAATGTATTTTTCAACTCATACAAGTACTGAGTGCAATCTCTTTACATAAAAGTTGCACTTACAAATGTATAATTATGTGCAAAAAAACCTGCATTCAAAAATAAAACACTGTAAAACTTTAAATAAGGCTACAAGTCTACTCAGTCCTCTTTCTTGGTCAGCCAGCCACTCAGACAAACAAGGTTGGTTACAATTTGCAGGAGATAATGCTGCCTGCTTCTTGTTTACAATGTCATCTGAAAGTGAGAACAGACATTCACATTGCACTTCTGTAGCCAGCATTGCAAGGTATTTCCATGACAGATATACTAAACATTTGTATGTCCCTTCATGGTTCGGCCACCATTCCAGAGGACATGCTTCCATGCTGATGATGCTTGTTAAAAAATAATGCGTTAATTAAATTTGTGACTCTACCCCTTTTGGGGGAGAATTGTATATCTCATGCTACGTTTCACTCACATTCTGCATATAGTTCACGCTATAGCAGTCTTGGATGATGACCCAGCACGTATTTGTTTTAAGAACACTTTCACAGAAGATTTGACAAAACGCAAAGAAGGTAACGACGTGAAATTTCTGAAAGTAGCTATAACACTCGACCCAAGGTTTAGGAACCTGAAGTGCCATCCAAAATCTGAGAGGGACGAGAGTCTTAAAAGAGCAACACTCTGATGCAGAAACTATAGAACCCAAACCACCAAAAAAGAAAATCCAGCTTTCTGCTGGTGGTATCTGACTCAGATGATGAAAATGAACATGTCAGTCCACACTGCTTTGGATCGTTATCAAGCAGAACCCATCATCAGCATGGAAGCATGTCCTCTGGAATGGTGGCTGAAGCATGAAGGGACCTATGAATCTTTAGTGCATCTGGCATGTAAATACCTTGCTATGCCAGCTACAACAGTGCTATGTGAATGCCTGTTCTCACTTTCAGATGACATTGTAAATAAGAAGCAGGCAGCATTATCTCCTGCAAATTATAACCAGCCTTGTTTATCTCAGTGACTGGCTGACCAAGAAATAGGACTGAGTGGACTTGTAGGCTCTAAAGTTTTACTCTGTTTTGTTTTTGAGTGCAATTATGTAACAAAAATTTGTTTGTAAGTTGTGCTTTCACAATAGAGATTGCACTTCAGTGCTTGTATGATGTGAATTAAAGAAAAGGAATAGTATTTTTCATTTTTATAGTGTCTATATTTGTAATAAATAATATAAAGTGAGCACTGTACACTTTGTATTCTGTGTTGTAATTGAAATAAATAAAATGTAGAAAAACATCCAAAATATTTAGTATATTTTAATTAGTATTCTATTGTTATAAGTGCGATTAATTGCGATTAATTTTTGTGTTGACTACGTGAGTTAACTGCGGTTAATTGACTGCCATATTTTTAACACATGAAGCAGGGGGCTAACAGGTGCACAAATCCTTCATGTGAATGGTGAACTTTGAAGTCCTGTAATACATTGAGCATATTAAAGGACAAGGTGACAAAAGCTGAAGTAATGCATGGAGACTCTATGGCAACAATGGATATTAGTTTGAAGACTAAAATTGGCATGGTAATTATGCCATATAAGAGAAGAAAAATACTCAGAATATGATAGATTTATCAGCTGAGACAAACTAACTCAACTCGGTTACTTTTATCGTCTTCTCCTGGGGTGCTCTGAATTAGAGAGATGCCTGAGTCCTGAACAGCTTAACAAGTAAAAGCTATTCAGCTTCTTGAGCCCCCTCTGAGGAGTTGGTGGTATATCTGCAAATACAGTAGATTGTGGGATGGGGGATATGACAGAACCTTACTAGGAAGAGGAAATGAGTCACTCGGGCTAGACTTCTGATAAAGATAGAAACTGAGGAGATGTGGGGAAAGGAGAAAAGAAAACAAATAGTAGGCGACTTTCTTTTATGTCCATCTAACACATATATAGTCAACAAGCCCATCTCGGGTCCCTGGTGTCTGCTTACAAAGCTCCTCCAGCCCCAACACTAAAACTGCTTGGGAATTTTCAATTAAACTGTTTTTGATGGAAAATGAATGATTTGGTTTTAACACAACTTTAATCAGTAAATTTTCTCAGGTCCATGATGGATTTTCTGGGCAGAGAGAGAGAGAGACTCTCTTGACCAACAATAGCCTGGTGGTTTTGGCACTCACCTGGGATGTGAGAGAACGGGGTTTAAGTCCCTATTCCAAATTGGGCAGAGCAGAGATTTGAAGGAGTGTCTCCTGCCTCCAAGGTGAGTGCACTAACACCAGGGTATTGTGGGGTGGGTTGGTCTGTCTCTTTTTGCAATATTTTTTGAAATGTCTCAGATTCATCCTAATGTGTAATGAGAAAAATTTCTGAAATCTTAAAAATCTTTGCAGGATAGGAAAACCAGTTCCTGCCTACCTCTAACCCACATCTAAAGAAACTGGCAGCATTTTACCCAAGTCCCAGAACCACTTCTCACTATTTCTTTCCGGGGGGGAGGTCCCTCTGAGTGAGGCTGGGGGTGAAATCTATTGCTGGTGCTCTGAGGGCTGAAAAGAAGGGGGACACATGTGCTGTGCCCTGCCCTGCCTGCAGGGTGCAGCAGAGAAGTAGCTGTTCCTTCACATCTGCATGTCTGAAAACAAAATGAATATAGCCAGGAGTCCTGGATTTTGTATAATGTTAACCTTACATACTTATTTAAACCCTGAGCTTTGCCAGAGGTTATAAGCTGTGTGAGTTTCATGTCAGTGTTTTTTTTTTTTTTTTTTTTTAAAACCACTGTGAACTGCATGCTAGTGGAACATATTACTAAGTGAGGCCTAAAACGTGTGGCTCGTGGTAATTATTCCTGGTGAAAATCAATCCTGCTTAGCTTCTGAGGCCTTGAATATGATTCTACTCAGGATGATATTCATATCCACACTCTGTTTCATGTACCCTCTGCTAGGTAATTATGTGACGGGACTCCATGTTTCTAAAACTAAACTGACTCTTTATTAAGAGAACTATTCATAGTGGTGCTGCATCTGCATCTAGCATTCCATCCACATGCATGTAGAGAAGCTGCTTTGGTATCTCCTCCAAACTTTTATCTCTTGCAGCCTGTGCTCCTTCTGTCAAGTTCCATGCATGTTACTACTTACTCCTATTGAGGAAATAAATATTGAACCTTGACAGAAGTTTGTCTCTTAGCACAGCCTACAGAGCTTGTAAGATCATCTGAGAGCTACTGTTCTTAGAATAGAAAAGTGAAGCAGCATATGTCTAGGCCTTGTTTGTCAGTCTTTGTGTCTCTGGCAGCATGCAAGTGCCAATTTCCATCTCCTCTACTCCATTAGCTAATTACTGGGTCAGTCATGATAACACGATGCAAGTGGATGGGACGGGGGCATGGATCAGTGGCTGTGTCTCAATTCCTGTGGATATCTGGCACAAGCTGAAGAAGTTAATAATGATACAACCAGCTGACCAAATTCGGTGATGAATCCTGCTCACGTCCCATCTGAGGGAAGAAGTAGAGGGGTTTCAAAATGTACACAGTACACCTGTTTCTTTGCCTCCTCTTGATCCTGGTTGCTGCACTGGCAGCTGGCTGTTAACTGAGCACCACCAATTGACTAATCTGGGTTCAGTTTTCAGCACAGGACTCAGAATCTCAAGGCTATCATGCTTTGCTCTTAACTTTCCCTGAAATGGATGATGTTATACATGGCTTGTACACAATATAGGCTGGAGAGGTCCATGTGGTGGTATCCTCCTACAACTGAAGAGTGTGCTGTTGGAATTCTATACTGTACCAGGCTAGTTTTAAGAAGTGCAAGTTAAGTAGATGGAAGATCAATGTGGAAGAATAGAGGTACATAGTTAACGATGATGATTCAACCTTAATTGTAAACTTCCTAGGTATCTAGAATTCAAGTTTAAATATTTGGCTATATGTACTGTGAATGTTGTTTTACAGGGTAATACTTTAATGCAGCTGTCTCTACGTGGGAATTAATAAATATTTACGCCAGACCTACTTCAAGCATATCTGAAATCACATTCCATGTTCAGTTTGGAAATAAGACCTTGTTCCATTTTATGTGAGGAAGCAAAATGACTTTAAAGTCTGAAATGTTTTGTCTGGTATGCTTCAATTTTACTTAAGAGAATACTTTTTCAGAAAAATGCAACTCTACCATATAACATGTTTCCTCAGTAACCTTGGTAGTATAACTTTGATACTTCTGGTAAAGAGACAGAAACTGTCTGACCCATTTAATGGCTCTGGTAAAGAAATGCAGATGCTATAGCTAACAGACTTCTTTAACTATATGTTGGTCTTTTATGGTCATCTAATACTAATGTATTGGGTTAAAATAATAGTTCTGCAGCATCTTTCATGTAAGGGTCTCAAAGCTCTTTACAAATGCTAATGAATTTAGCTTCTCAATGGTATTATCATTATTCTAAAAATGTAGAAACTGAGGCACAAAGATTGTGACTTGTCCAAGTTCACATGCTGTATTTGTAGAGGAGGTAGCAACAGAACTTAGCTCTTGTTATTCCTGGGCCAGGGCTTTCATAAGACCAGCCTTCCATCACTAGAAGTGTATCCATACTTCATGTGCTATTGAAAAAACACTTGATTGTAGCTACTGATTTTCATGAGCTTTGCACAGGTTTTAGATATGCCCCCCCTTCAGTTGATTACTCTTATTAAAAAAAAAAGGCAACAAATGTACTTGCTTCTCTAGAATTTATTATCCAATATAACATACATTTATGTGTAGTTACTCTCAAAAGTACTATGGAAAAACTGCCACCTTTTTACTCAGCTGATCTGCTCCCTATATGTATTCAGAGTAATATCTGCTATTTTAGTGATGAAAACAGTTAAAAGTGGTACAAACACAGAGTGGGCTGGATTCTATTTCTTATGCATCATCAACATGGATGTTTACTAAGTTGCTGCTCTAGAGCTAGATCAGTAATAACTTCAACCTACAGAAGGCAAAGGAGTTGAATACATGTACTTAAGATATTAGCCTGAAAAATTTTTCTGAAGTTGAGGTCTGCTTATCTCATTCATCAACTTAACTTTGCAGAGCTGGTAGTTGAAAGTTCACCTGTTCATCCCTTTCCTTTAGGAGTCACAGTAAGAATGGGATTACCTGAATTGCTTTCAGTATGCTCCTAACGCTTGCAGCTCTGCACTATAAGATAATGACTATAATCAAATCTCATGCTTCAGGGCTTCAGATGGTCACTTGTAAGAGTCAGGAAGGATTTTTTTTTCTCCTGAATGCACATTTGTCCAGATGTTTCAGAGGAAGGCAAAAAAATCCAGACTACATCAGAGATTGGCCACAGCTGGAGATGGGGTACCAGAAGGAGTGGGCCAATGCTGTGCAGTGATCAAGAGAATCTTCTTTCTAGATGAAATAGCTAAAGGTAAATAGCTAATGGAATGGGGGAGGTGGAAATTGGCACTTGCATGCTGCCAGAGACAGGGAAACTGCCAAACAAGGCCCAGACAAATGCTGGTTTCCTTTTCCTTTCCAGGAAAACCACTGTCAGGCCTATTTCACCATTTTATTGAAATATTTTTTTTGCCTGAGAATGTCCTTTTATTTATTTATTTATTTATTTATTTTTTCATGCACACAGCTTGTAACTGAAAATAGCCTAAACTGAGTTCCCTTGAGATAGCTCACATGTTCAGGGTCATACTGACTGCCGTATTTGGTATCAGGAAGGAATTTCCCCCCAGGTCAGATTGGCTGAGACCATGGGGGTCTCTCATCCTTCCCTCCAAAATGAAGCATGGTTTGGCTGCTGGGATCATCTGGACATATGTTACCTAATCAATTCTCTGCCACTGCAGGAACCTCAGGCATTAGTGGCACCTTAGTCTCTGCTGTTTTCTGCCTGTGTCACACAGTTTAGTCTCCCAAGAACCAAAATGCTTTGGTGTCGCTAAAATATTGTGGGTTTAATATAGGTGAAAACTAATGGCCCATAATATACAGGCAGTTTAATGGTCTCTTCTGGTTTTATCTCTATGCAAATTTAAAAGTTATATTTTTCTAAACAGTGCTGATTTGATATGGATATAATTAAAAAACTGGAGCAGACAAACACAAATAGTCTCTCTGGGGAAAATAATCCTCTGCTTCACCTTGTAGACAAATAGGAAAATATTATTCATTCAACGAAAAGCATTGAAATTCTTGGCCGCCAACAAGGAACTTCAGGACTTGAGGGTAAGATTAAACTGATTTTGGTTATTTTTATTCCCTTTGCAATAAAGTGGTTGATGCAATGTATTGGGATTACTATTATTGGGGTGTTTTTTTAATCTCACTTTTTTGTAGAAAATTAAAAAAAAAATCTTCATGGGATCTTAAAGCTCCAATGCTGCCAACTTGTGCATGTGTAACTGTATTCCTGAGAGTAAAATGTTTGCAGGATTGGGGCCTAACACCAATGTTTGTGTCTCAGGTTTTACTGCAAACATGTTAGTCACATTATGGGGTAAATGGTGGAAAAAAATATACAATCAAACATTAGCTACTATAAATGTCAAAATCTGAGAATGGTGGTAGGAGGAGATGCTCTTTCCAGATGCTATAGAAAGGTAATTAAAATTTGAACTTCAGAAGTAACTATATCTTAGAAATTTCCAACACATAGGTATAATGAATTCTTTACCTAAACCTTGAGATAAGCATAGTATAAAGTAAGTGAGTACCATGTCTAACATTTGGGAGATTACAAAGTTACCATGATTTTGGTTTTTCTGTAGCCTGAGTGTGAAATGAACCAAAGTGAAAACTGAGCATCTTCTACTGAGCTAACAAAAAAGATTTTTGCCACATTTTAACTGGTTTTATGACTTATTAAAACTATATGATTAAAGTTAACTAGACAAGGATCAAATTCTGGCCTCCAATCTAGATCCTTTTATCACTGTGCATCAGTTTACAGCAGCTATTCATCCCTGCCCTGCCCCGCCTGTCATAATCAAGGCCAATAGATTTTGAAACTGCAGGAAAATGTTTGCCTGTACTTCCTATTATCTGACAATATTTTGTCATTCTTTAACAGCATCAACATACTACAGGTGAAATTGTTATATTTAATCTGCATATTGCTCTGTGCAAAAGCGCATTAAAGCTCTGATTCAGGGCCTCATTCTGCAGAGTACTTAAGAATGTGTGAGAGCCCCTGAAGCCAACAGGGCTTATCAAGGTCATCAAGCACATGCCTAATTTTAAAATCATGAATGGGCACATTGAATTTATGAGCTCTAATTATGCCGTATCAGTACCAGTGGCATGTTAGATATGATTATATTTTTTGTTAATTATAGATGATGGTATTGTTTCTCTTTAACGCATCAGCATTTAATTCTTTAAAATCACTGACTAATGTGGCTTGTAATCAGTTTTCCTTCCCCAACACATTCTGCGCATAAATGGCTGCCTTCATCTTCCAATTATTTTCCCTCTTCCCCTCCCCCCACATCTCAAGGATAAGGTGGTTTTGGCATAGATTATTATAGTATTTGCCAAGTCATCTCTGAACATTTCAAGGATATGTACAGTACTCAGACATGCACTAAATAATTTACTCAGTGTTTTTTTAAAGACCGCAATAGCTGTGTATGTTACACATCATTATTTGAAATGTTATGAACTTTTGACATGAACTGTTGTAGATTGTTTACCTTGTTAGTCTAGTGTGAGCGACATTTTAGATGCTACATATTCGATCAAAAGAGGCTTGTGTTTAAAACATTTTAATCTTATAGTTCTAATCATATCTACTGCATAATCTGCTTTAATTTAAGTCATTTTAAGAACAGCATATTTTAAATGTAATCTAAATATGCCTACTTCTTAAAATTTTAAAATATAATGATGTTCTGTCTGTAAATTAAATACTTAAACAAAAAAGTCACAATTCTTTTTCTTCCAACCAGCAAAGAAGGCATACAATTGCTCTAGTTTTTTGGGGGGGGCGCGGGGTGGAGGAGGCTCCTGTGTGATTTAAATACTTGTTAATCTGCTTCTTTAAATATCATAAACAAAAGTATCAGAACATATTTCCAAGGACAAAGGAGGAGTTTGCAAGCCCTGTGATTGGTTGGTTGCTAGTTAGTCCTGTCCCAGAGTCATCCTTAATTGGCTTTGGGTAGGGTTGGATTCACATAAGCAGGGTGACATTTATTGCATTCTTACTTGTTTCTTTGCACTGACTCTAAAGTATTGGGTTCTGAGAACTGAGGCTTCAAGGAATATTGCCAGGGAGTGACTTTATTTCATGTATGACCTGAATGGAGGCTGTTAGTCTAATTCTGTGAAGAGCAGACATGAGCTTGTATGCAAGAAGGGTAACTTTGCCAGCGATTACTCCAATAGTTCTTCAAAAAAGGGTAGGGCATTTAAATAAGTGTGTAACATTCACTGTAGTGTGTGTGTGTGTGGGGGGGATAAGTGGTTGCACAGTTTAAACAAACAATGCTTTAAATACATATAATGTAGCCATATATAAGCAGATATGATTTTTAAAAATCCTGTAATATTTTAAGAAAATAGTGAAATGTCTTAATTTCCTCTAGTTAATTTAATGCTTATTAGACTACTTGTCGCACATACCTTTTTCTCTCTTATAATTTTTGTTATACTGTACCTTACAGAGAAAATTGTATGTACAGAATATCTTAGTTGGGCCAAAAAAGCTAAATATAATTCCATTTATTAATATTAAAATATGCCCTTTTTATAAGGTTTTTAAGAGCTCGATCCAAATCCCACTGAAGTTTGGATCAGCGTCTATATTCTTATACTCTCTTACTGACTCTTTTGGCTAAGTTTCAGTTTAAAAATTGAATGTAAGCATTAATGTTTAGTTTTAAAAAAAAGTTAGAAACTGTTTTAAACTTATTTGTTCCAGTTCTTAGTATAAGGATTTAACTTTTAAAAATGTACTTATGATACAAAATCATACAATTTTGATATTACAGCTTGCAAATAATAACCAGAGTTAGAAACTAGCCAGTCTACATCATCTGGCGGTATAGACACTTAAAAACAACAAGTTGAGTGAGGGAGATGTCGTCTTTTCTAATACAGTGGTATTATTTTATATTAAATGCAGGAATCTCCATCATTTTTTAATAAACCCATGGGATTTTAAATAGATTTGCAAAGGTAGGTTTCATTGCCATGTGCTATAGTTTTATTTCCCTGAAATAAATGAAATTCTAGTGAACAGGGTCTTTTGTTACTCAGTTGCTCTTGAGACACTGTCACAGCTATGAAAGATGGAATTTCAGTGAAACATCGTTGTAGTTCTCAGAGGCTTTCAAGGCTGTCTCTACAGAAATAAGACACAGTGCATGTTGTTATGACCTGTTTGGCCCATGGTGTGTACACTATTTGATCATACAGCTTTTGTAGCTCTTATTACTCAGAAAACAGTTTTGGCTCAAATTTTCTCTCAAAAAAAGTACTTTAGGAGAATGGTAAGATTACCCAGTTCAGCATTCAAAATTTAGGAAATGCCACAATTAAGGTTTTACATATAACTTAATTTTTCTGTCTTATGCAATATGCATTATGATACTGTCCTAATTAGATGATTGCATACTATATCTAGGGTATAATATCCCTCCCCCCCATCTTAGATATGCAAATAGCATGTTGTAAATGTCTGTGTCCTTGTCCTTGTCTCCTGGCATTTTGTTTGTCCTAATAGTCCAATCTTAACTGATTTGCTAGAGAAGAAAATTTTCTTCTCTGGCTTCTAAAACATTTGAATGTTAAATTAATCAATACTCTTGTATTATGGATTTTATTTTCAACAATCCTTTCATGTATTTTAGGAAATGAGGTAGTTAGCTTCCAAGATAATTCAGTTGTAAACTTAGGTGGTCTACACGTGCCACAACCTTTCATTATTGCTCTATTTTTGTTTATTGGGCATTTTTTTAATGCACTTTGCGTAATATAGACAGAGTAATACACAATATTACCCATTACACTTGTGCTGTACACACTGACATAGGTAAAGGTGTACCTGTAACTTTGGAGTTCCCTGGTTTTTGAATACTTTACTGGCAGCCTTAAAGTTTTTGTCAGAATTTTGGGTGTGCACTAATGAAGGAAAAATTTAATTCCACATTGGGGAGTTTATTTTTTGCTGTTTAGATACCATCCGTGCCCAATCCTCTGAAACTTTATAAGGTATGCCTGAAAGACCCCATTCTTCCACGAATCTTGGAAAGTGTTTAAGTGTTCTTTACATACTTTACGGATAGACAGTGAATGGGACAAGTGTGCCAGTCAGCCCTTACCCAAGCTCCACACAACTTCACTAAGTCTTTTAACATGCAGCTAAGTGAGCTATGCATGCATGCTTAGTACAGCCTTCCACATTTTATAAGCTCAGTGAGAAAACTGCAAAATGTACTATGTGCACCCAGAGTCCGATAGTCAATGGATATCTGATCCAAACAACTTTTTACACTGGAATACTCAAAGGCACATGTCCTTGATTAGGGCTAATTCAATGCCAAATCTACACTTCCTGATACAGGTTGTGCTCTTTGTATCTGTGCATGTGGCATACCTTCTGTATGGATCTCTTTTCTCCCCGCTCCCACACCCACCCCTTGAAGGATGACTTAGCCAATTCTGTAACACCATCTTCCTCAGTGTTTTCCCCAGGAATTGAAATTCCAGGGGAGTGTTTGAATATATGGGGGACGGGGAGGAGAAGAGGATCGACGAGGGTTGAGATTGTGAGGGTGAAGATGGGCTGTATAGTGCCATAGTAAAAATGCTACTCAAGCCTACTATGAAACACTACATCTACATCCTTCTCTTGGCTTCTTGTAATTTTGCACAAGTCTTTGGTATCGTCTTGTATGTCCATTACTTACAGTCCTTCATGATATGATCATGCAGAAGGCAACTTCTTTCAGAACACAAAATTCTATTCAATGAGGAAAAAGAATGCTCAACTGTAGCTGTTGTGACTAGGAGTAGTAAGAGATGAATTCCTACTTCTTTAATCCCAGGAAACATAGCACAAAGATTGGGTCAAACCACTAGTAGTGATGATGAAAAAGTTGAAGTTAAATCTTCATTTGTTTGTTGTATGAAATGCCACTCTGTGTTCAAAATTCTCTTTTCTGTCCTGATCACATAGCAGTCCCGTGCTGGTAGCACCTCACTCCACTCAACTGTAGGTGTTTTATAAGACAGAATCTGTAAAAGCAATGTAGAAGTTGAGTAGAGTCAAGAAATCACTATTGTAGATTTGTAAGAATCAAGTCTGTGTACTTTTTCAGCTGGCTTGACATCCTATAAAGAGTCAATATAAGTCAACTTCTGGACTGAAGTCTTTGTTTCTTGCAGTATGTTTTCAGTGGATATCTCTGATCCAAGGGTAGCTTCTATTGCTGGACAAAGATCTATTACTGTTGTAGCAGATGCTGGGATGACATTGTTTAATGACCCAGGTGGTTTCAACAGTAGACTTACCAGAGAGAAAATGGTGACCATCTTCTCTGAACTTAGTAACAAAAGTAGTCCAGCAGCCTCACTACTTAGATCTGTTCCATCTCGGTAGGTACTTTCCAAAGCCAGTAATAATGGTTGCAGTAATTTTAAGACGACAGCCAAGAATCACTCATGAGAAAGCCAGCAGGTTTTCCCAGGTTGGACTGATCTGAAATTCAGTCCCAGTGTATCTTCTGTTTTGTTTCCAAGATGTTCAGTCCTTCTGGACTCTTGCAGAAAAAAGAATATAACACAGCCATTAAATTTCTGGCTTTGTTAATGTCTTTTGAAGATTCTGCAGCTCGTACTAGAGCAAGCTGGAGTGGATGGCCTCTGCAGTGTGTATAGGAGAGTTTAGAATTACACTTTTCTCTGAACAAAGCCTGCACTCCACTATGTCTTCCAGAGAAGTTTGCAGCTCCATCAAATGCACAAGCAGCCATCTCTTTGGGGTTCAATTTACAAGCATTTAACTCTAAGATATCACGGATGCAGCCAATGTCTCTTCTATAACCTGAACATCTAGAATGTATCTGCTGGTCTACCACAGCTATCAAGATAACATATGCAAGAACTTAATACTTGACATCCGTTTGCAGCGGTGCATTCATCTGCCATGTATGCAAATTTTCTGAATGTGGTGAGAGAGTTCTTTACTTTTTTTTCAATTACTAAGTCTCTCACTGTTGCACCGCATGCTTCTAACCAGTCAGTTTTGTTTCTTGCAGAAAGATAATGAGCATTTGCTGGTCTTGTTCGAAATCAGTGTACAACTTCAGGACTAACAAATGACAATGCACTTAACATTGGCCTCCAGTTTTTAGTGTGTAGTATCTCTTGCTTAAATAGAAACTATCATACAACAGCCATGTTGGTTGACATAAACTGAGTTGTCTCCAACATTATTAACAGCCTTATTAAGTACTTCTAAAATTGGCTTTGATAGTGACTAGCTTATAAGGCTTTCTGCATGCTGAGGCAGTCCATAGGCATGCAGTCCATAGGCATTTCATGTAGGTTGTCAATATTGGCTTGGCTGATCAGTCTGAAAAACCAAGTTCCTCCACTTTTACTTTATAAATTGATGAGACGCTCACATCTTGAATACTGTATTCCAAAGATATATTGGAATTGGAAAAGGTACAGAGAAGGGCAACAAAAATGATTAGGGATGTGGAAAAGATTCCATATGAGGAGAAATTAAAGACTGGGACTTTTCAGCTTGGAAAAGAGATGACTAAGAGTGGATATGATAGAGGCTTATAAAATGTTGACTGGATGTGGAGAAAATGAATAGGGAAATGTTATTTACCCCATCATTTAGCACAAGAACCAGGGGTCACCCAATGAAATTGAAGAGGCAGCAAGTTTAAAACAAATAAATGAAGTATTTCTTCACACAATGCACTGTGGAACTTTTTGATAGGAATGTTGTGAAGGCCAACATTATAACAAGGTTCAAAAAAGAACTGGATAAGTTCCTGGAGGACAGGTCCATCAATGGCTGTTAGCCAGCATGGGAAGGGATTCAACACCATGCTCTGAGTGTCCCTAACCTCTGTTCGCCAGAAGCTGGGAGTGGACGATGGGATGGATCACTCCATGATTCCCTGTTCTGTTCATTCCCTCTTGTCATAAACAGATAGTTAAGGGTTAATGTCTCTTACCTGTAAATGGTTAAGAAGCTCAGTAAACTTGGCTGACACCTGACCAGAGGACCAGTCGGGGGACAAGATACTTTCAAATCTCGGTGGAGGGAATTTTTTGTTTGTGGTTCGCTCTTGGGGCTAAGAGGGACCAGACGTGCACCCCAGGTTTCCCCAATCTTTCTGAAACAGTCTCTCATGTTCAAAATAGTAAGTACTAGCTAGAAGAGGCGGATTAGTCTTATGTTTGTTTTCTTAACTTGTGAATGTGTATTTTGCTGGAAGTATTTTTACCTCTGTTTGCTGTAACTTGAATCTCAGGCTAGTGTATATGAGCTGAATACCCTGTAAACATTTTCCATTGTAATTTTACAGAGCTAATTTTAACTTTTTCTTTCTTTAATTAAAAGCTTTCTTTTTTAAGAAACTGATTGATTTTTTCCCTTGTTTAAGACCCAAGGGGATTGGGTCTGAACTCACCAGGGATTGGTGGGAGGGAAAGGTGGGGGAAGGTTAATTCCTCTCTGTTTGTTTGAAGATCCAAGGAGTTTGGATCAGTGTAGCCTCTCAGGGTAACCCAGGGAGGGGAAAGTCTGGGCAGGGGAAAGGAAGAGGGATGGTTTATTTCTCCTTGTTTTAAGACCCAAGGGGTTTGGGTCTTGGGTTCTCCAGGGAAGGTTTTTGGGGAACAGAAAGTGTGCCAAACACTACATTTTGGCTGGTGGTGGCGCTATCAGATCTAAGCTAGGAATTAAGCTTAGAAGGGTACATACAGGTCCCCACTTTTTGGACGCTAAAGTTCAAAGTGGGAAAAATACCTTGACACCTCTAAAGCAACTGGGATTGGCCACTGTTGGAAGACAGGATAGTGGGGTAGATGGACCTATTGGTCTGACTCAATATGGCCATTCTTACATAAAATTAATTATAATAATAAAAAATTTTAGTACAGAATCTCCCCAAGATAATGACCTCTTGAGATAGCGATGATGTGAGATACCTTGGCAAATAATGCATTTTAAAAATCTTGGCCTACTAGGAAACACATATTTATGTACATTTCCCTGTCACAAATCTAGCATTCTGGAGTGAAGTCACTAAAACATAGTCCAACAAATAAATGCTCTGGCTGCTGTTGTTCATTGTAATACTGTTCACTTCATTGCTCTGTCCCCAATGACCCTGCACTGTCCCCTTCTGCTGCCACCTGCCATTGTGACCTCTGCGAGTTGGTCTCTCAAGGTTCCACCCAGCTCTCAGTCGGGGAACCTCGCTGCTAGTGCAGGCTGGGCCGTCTCCTCCACAGAAACACTGTCCTGCAGCAGGTCTAAGCACTTTGACTCTAGTGGTCACTTAACAAACCAAAAGGCTCTCTATGGAGTCTAATCAGTTTTATCTCTAAACAGGAGAGAGGGAAAAGTCTAATAGTGCTTGGGACTTTTGGGCAGAGCCCACACCACCAAGCAAAACACCTGTGCCCAACCCTCCGTCCCTCTTCACTAGTATATGCCATCCAAACCTCATGTGTAGGGAGTGCAGTTCAGTTGAGGGTGACCAGTGCTTAATTTGTAATAAGAGGGGTGCCGGGGCTCAAGCAAGTACTTTTATAACTGATGTGACAAGCCCAGAGGTCCCAGGGCTATGAACTGCCAAACCCAAGGGGTGCCGGGGCTCAGCCCTGGCAAGCACTAGCACAAATTTAAGCACTGAGGGAGACACCCTCATTTAGGCAGGCTACGTACAGTTCTGCTGCCCTTTACTCATACAATAAGTATAACATTTCATGACCCCCAAATTCAATACTAAAGTGATTTGTAGCCCAGCACCAGCTAAAATTGATCAGTTGGGCAGCACAGCTCTGGCTGCTAGATACCTAGGCAGAGTAGGTGTGTTCATGTAAATACAGTCTGGTCCTGACACCTTTCCACCCACCCTTGGCTCATCACTAGCTGTCAAGGGAGAGCTCATTCAGACCTTGCTTACAAATCATAATTTGAAATCATTAGGTAGGCCAATATAGCTGGCAAAATGTTCTGACATTATAATAAATAACAACTGTATGAGGAAGCTAGACTTTGTTTATACTTTTCAAACTCATTATTCTTTCTCAGGTACAAGTATTTTCTCCTGTACTGTATATGTTTTTAAAGTGTGTATTGTTTAAATTTCAATTCAAATTTTCAGCCAACAACTAAATTGGGAACACTGCATGTAACTGGGGGGCGGGGTGGGGGAGAAATTCAGGGGGAGTGTAGACCCTTCCCTAGGGAAGTGTAGGAAAATCCCTGATATTCCCTGACTATGGGCTGCCACAGTGGAGGAGGGAACAGAGACTTGGGAGGCCAAAGGCAGGAGTGCATATGAGATGATCAGTTGGGATATGTATCATTTTGTCTCCTTGTGGACATTAGGCAAAAGATAATAAACAGCCCTAGGCTGTGTTGATTTCTGTATAGCCCCCTCAACTAATGCTTCTAGGCAACTACCACGGGCAGGAAGATCCCCTAGTAGAGCAGCTCCAATGGAGCTGTTTTTCCAGGGACGTGGGGAGAAGGGGGTAGTAGAGGGAAGGGGTGCAGCAGGTCTCCATGGGTATAGTTGTAGTATTCTTGGGATCCTCCAGGTTTGAAGGTGGGTTCTGCAGAGAGCAACCCCCACTCCAGAACAGTTGTGGGGAACGCCTTGCAGAGACTTCCTCCCATGAATCCCTCCCAATAAGTTTTATTACAGCTATTTAAATCGCTCTAGTGTAGAAACAAAGTTGGGAAAATGTTTATAAAGGGGGAGAGTATCATTCTCCTTTTAATATAAAAACCAGTTCAGATCTTTTTTTGGTTAGTTCTTACTAGTATATTTATAGTAACTACACAGACTGCATCATGTAGTATAACATGTAAGATCTAATCATACTATTATTGAAATCAAGGTCAAAGCTCTCCTTGACTTGAACCACATCATCTTTAGGCTTTTCTTACATTACATACTATTTGAAATAGTAGATTTTTCCTTAGAAGAATGAATGCACGTTTTGAAAGCAGTCTCCCCACTGTTTTCTTTTTTCCAAAAATATGCTTTAAAAATGTCACAAATATACTATTTTTCTCCTATTTTTTGAGTAATAGATTTATATACAATGTTAAAAATGGAAAAAAAAGTGAAGTATGAAATGTTATGTTGGTATTCAGTGGTTATTGCAAATATATTGTCAGACAATTTTAGAAATAGCAGCTCTACTTCTTTTCAAATGAAAACTGAGCCTTAGTTCACAAAGTTTTTTCAATTGATGGTCATCTATTCCATAAGAATTTGACTTAAGATGTATCCAATAGAGTGGGCAAAAGTGAAGGTTTTTCAATTATAAAAATTATTGCAATGGCATTTTTTTTCATGAGAAGAAAAATTAGTTGCATTACTTAGCTGATCTTTGGCTATTCTGCTAGTTCCTGATGGATGCTCTAGTCACCTTCATTTTCTTTTTGAAAAGCTGAAAGGAATACATACTCCAAATATGTATCTGTTGTACCCTAATATAGACAAATGCTATTCATACCATTGCCACTCAACTACATCTCATAAGAATAAAATGCAGTACAAGCTTTATTACCTCTAGAATGTACTTCCATGATTCATGCAATTCCTTTTCTACAGACCATACATGGACACTGCTTGCTACAGATGTTATTCTAAAAGGGTCTGACTTTTTCTCCAAAAGGGAAACCCTAAAAGTCAGCCGGAAAGGTGATTTATTGAATATACATGAAAATATGCATATCTCTAAGCATTGTTCAAATCAGATCTGTACATTTTGGCCCCAAGATCATTCTAACAGTCAGAATTAATATTGTTCTCTCTCTCTCTCTCTCTCTCTCTAGTCTTGGTAACTTTTTACTCTTCTATAAACGTTTTTTAACGAATATGACTAAAAGTATCAGTCTGCATTAAAAGCATTTATTTATGTTTGTCTGAGAACTAGTTAGTCATTAAAAATAAATGCTGATACATTCATGGGATTAGTTGTGGTAATAGGTAAACATAGACACTACCATGTACATGGAATGAGGAATAAGGCATGATAAAAGCATTCTGTGACATTTCATGCTAACTAGGATCTTCTTTTATAAGGTTTCATAAGTCATACTGTGTATAAAAACCAAGTGCATATATAGCATGACATGTAACTGTGTCATGCCCATTGTTTAAAAAAATATTACGTAAGATAACTTATAAATGACAAATTGCAGTGTTTTAAGAACTGATTGTCTGTCTGATTAGATTGGTTAAAGTCAGGATGGGTGTAAAGAACCAATTTGAAAGTTTCCCCCCACGCACCTAGTGTACCTAACTTCTGGCCTGCAACCGCCATTATACTTTAATCCTGGGCCTTTTCTCAGCAAAAATTGCCACTTAAGCTAACTCTTATTCAGAGTTAGTGATGAGAACATATATCTGTTAGGCTGAAAGCCATTTTTTCAATTTGTATTCTGGTCCCCAGAGGTGAAAGGTTAGTGCATTAATTTGGGAACTTTACATAAAAGCACTCAAATTGACATACCAATGGTGTCTATACATGGATACATCTGGAGGCAGTAGTTTCTTCTTGGAATATTTTGTCTTCCTAATCCATAAGGACGATTGGAAAAATGGACTTAATTAAAGATGCATAAACACCTGAGCACCTTTTTTTATTTCAGTATGAAACTACTTTGTCTAAAGGCCTGACTGAACAGGGAAGTCTTGTTCTGCTTCTTGAAGCTCACAAAATCCCAGGTTCTGGTATATTGCCAGAAGGAATGAGTTTGTTGTGGGCACTAACTATATTCAGATCTGCCATCTGCTGGGTCTGGGGAGTTCAACCCAGAAATCTACAGCAAGAATAGCTCACAAACTGTGACCACTGAGACTGGAGGCAGGAAACGAGGTAATTCCATCCTGGTTAGAATTATGATTAGTGTGCTTTTGTCCTAATCTAATATTGTCTTCTAGCTCTTTGTTATTAAAAGTATGAAGTATTGCAGCAGCACAAATAACGCATCCATGCTGGTTACAGAGCTACTGTAATGTCTGATTACTGAAGTGCTCGGCTTACTGCTCTGGTTATTGAAGTACTGCTAAACCTACTCCACATGTGGGGGGGGGAGTATGTGAGTGTGAAGTTTTTCCATAACTGCTAAGTCTTTCCATAACTTCCCATAGGTGTCTATCGGGAGCTGGCTTGTGTGGAGAAGAATCAGAATAAAAACTGTTCAATAGCACTACTGGATGGTTGATAAAGTACCTTCTTAGCACTTTCTATGGGATAATACAGCTAATACTACTAGGAATTTTGAGACCATATGAGAATTGCGGCTGAAATAAAGAGGAGGATAAATATTGTTGGTGGTTTTTCCATTTTTGGCCCAGGTGATTATTACTGACCACTGTGCTGCATACAGAAAAGTGCAAGCACTTTAAGGGTACATCTACACTGCAACTGGGAGTATACATCCCAGCTCAGAAAGACAGATAAGTGATAGCAAGCCAGTGGTAGTGCAGATGGTAGCTCAGGCTAGCTGCCTGAGGATATACCCTGAGGGGGGTCTGAGAAGGTTTTTATCAAGTGGCTAGCCTGAGCTGCTTGCCTGTGCTATCGCTGGCTATATTGTGACTGACTGATTTATTGAGCACTGGCTCAAGCAGAGCTAGTGTGTGATTGATTGTCTTCCTGAGCTGGGAAGTATGCTCCCAGCTGTAGTGTAGACATACCCTAAATGAAGGATGAAAACCACTATTAATATTGTTTATTATGGAGTCATTTAAGGGCCAACCAAGAATGGGACCTGTTGTGCTAGGCCCTGTACAAACACAGAGTAGTAGACTGTCCCTGCCTCAGAAAGCTTATCTAAATACATAAGACAGACATAGGGTGCGGGAAGAGGTATAATGCACAAACCACCTACATAGCTGAACATCTGCAATTTGAATGTTTATGATATTATTAGCCTAATGCTATGGAAGGCAGCTACTGGTGGGAAGCTGCTATGTCAGTCATCCTGGGCTGCTCTGTAATAAAACTGGGGGAAATAAAACTGTTTGTTTATGTTCCTCTACTCAGAGGGGGACTAAGATGAAAATGAGGTCAGGTGGCATAGTCTAATAAGGTAAGGCACTGCTCTGGCCATCAGGAGACCTGGGTTCTGTGCTTGGTTTGACTACTAACTTTGTGTAACCTTTGGTAAATCACTTCACTGCTCTGTGCCTCAGTTTCCCCTTCCATTCTGTGTGTATCTGACTAACTTAGACTGCCAGCTTTTCAGGGCAGGACCTGTCTTCTACTGTATGTATATATAGCATTTAGCAAATTGGGCCCCTGTTTCAGTTGAGGCCTCTGTCTGCTGCTATCATACAAATAATAAGGCATGGGGGGAAATGTGGTTAAAAAAACTGGGAGTTTGGACATGTATTCCAAGTGCATTTATTTTAATATTGGGCATTTAGATTGTTGTGAATGCACTACTGCGCTTGTCTCCCCTGTAAATCCTGGCTGTTTTGCCTGACATAGCTGTTTGAACAGAAGATGCAGCTGAAAGGCTGATCTTAGCTGAAAGACACCTGTGATTAAATTTTAAATTAGTGTGATTTTAGGTCTTATTAATTTCCCCAAGTCTGCAGATATTTAACTGTATACATGTTTCTGAAACTTAAATGAACTTCTTCCATTTTCCATTGCGTATTCAAGTGTCCGGCAAGTGATAAGTTTAGGCTATGCTGAGCATAGTCTGAAGAAAAGGCTTGAAAAGGGAATGAGCAGAATTATGGAAGGGCTTAAAGACATAGACAAGAAACTTCAGTTTAATTGGTGGAGAAGACAGAGGGAATAGAAGAGTCCAAAGATAGTGGTGATATGGTCAGAACAATGCTTGAGGCAGATTATTTTAATGGGCATGGGTTTTTGGGGGGTGTGTGTGTGTGTGTGTGTGTGTGTGTGTGTGTGTGTGTGTGTGTGTAGACTGGAAACGGGAGGGGAGCATGGTTTGTCAGTTGGACCAGAGAGAAGATGGTAGAAATAATCATAAGAGGAGATCATGAAGGCCTAAATGGGATTTTAAGATGTAATGGACGGATTCTAGACATGACCACTAGGACAAGCAACAGATTTTCAGATGGTTTTGATGTGGAGGGTGGGGAGAGGGATCATAATAGTCAAAGTTGACCTTAAGGTTATGAGCCTGAGTGACAGAGAACAGGAGGAGTAAAGAGCTGTTTGGGAAGGAAGATAAAGGTTTATTTTGGTGGTGATTAAATTTTAATTTGATTGAGAGACAACCCTAAAGGAGATGACAGAGACCAAATATGATTCAGATTGAATGGAGGGAGACAAGTTTGTGGCCTTGCCTTCTCTATGTATTGAAATGGCTGCCCTTTGAGCAGGGGAGAGAAATAGATAACTACTTTAACATGCACATACAGATTATTTAAAAATTATTTCAGCAAATAGCCATGTTTGTTTACAAATATGCAATAAGGTATTTTGTTAGCCATTTCAAAGGAATAATCTTAAAACAAAACCTAGTAGGAAGACCAGCGTTTTGGTTTTTCCACAGTCTTTGTAAAAATCCCGTTCTGGCCTTTTGCTTTTTCTAACATGTGCATGCTAAATATTTTTATCATGTGACAAAATACTGTGTGTTAGATTCAGTTGCTGTATGCTAGTCACTCAATGACATTCTGGGCTCTACACTTGCTGTGGCTTTTTCAGATGATTTTTAGTTACAGAATTCACAATGATCTAATGTGAATTGTATGGCAAAATGTAGCACAGCTCATCTGAAATTTGTGTATGTGAGAGAGAAGTCATAGATATGTGGGTTTTTTCCAAGTCTTTAAATCTCAGTGGTGTAATGCATTCTTTCATTACTACTTGGCTGGGGTGATTTGACAAGATTTAGTGGCACAATTAATGTTGCACTCCACCCCCTCTCCCTCGTCAGTTCTTTTGATATGTTTTTCAGTTTCTTCTTGACTTCTTTGAACATCTAACATTCTTCATATAGTAACCAAGGAAATTGGCAATGTTTAGTGCTCTTCTCTGCTCATAATCCTTTCCTTTTGGCAGACATCCTTTGGAAGAAAACTGATTTCTCATCAATTGGGGAAAGTGCTTGGCCATTTCCTAGTTGAGTCTCCTATGAAAAAATTTAGGCTTCCAGTAAGTCAGAACTTAACCTTCAGACTCTGTTATCTAGCCTTGAAGTGTATCAAGAACCTTTGCTCAATAGTTATTTCTGCTAGGAGTAAATCTCTTACTTAATAGACATGATTCTGCATAGCTATATATAAAGGCATAAATGTAGCATACATACAGCACAAAAGGAATTGCTTAGGCTTTTTACGCTAAAACTGAAGTATTTCCCATACCCCCATAACTAAAACTTTATGTGCAGCTTTGAGATTATTCTAATCCATATAAATATCCAGTTACTTATTGAGGTATTTGAGCTTTTTATAAAATCTACACACACTAACTTGCCTGGAAGAATTCAACACAATGTACTGAATCATTCATCAGGTTTAGACTGGTCTTCCCTTTTTCCATCCCCAATTATTCTCCTTCTTCAGTATTGACACTAATGTGTCTTTCTTTTTCCTACTTATAAGCCTCTAGATCTTCTTTATCTCCCTCTCTTCACACAAGCATGCTCCGGTCTCCCCCACGTACCTGTCCAAATATCAACCTATTTCCTTCATTTCTTTCACCTCTAAGCACATTCTGTGCTTTCTGCAACTGTTGCCCTCCAACTCCATTCTGAATTCCCTCTTATCTGGCATCCGCCTTCTCCTCTTCACTGAAACTGCTCTCGCCAAGTCTCTAAAGACCAGATCTCAGGGCCTCTACTCTGTCCTTGCCTTCTTTGACCTTTGTGCTGTTCTTGACATTATTGATCATACTGTCCTTGAAATCTTGCCTTTCTTTGGCTTTCATGTTTGTCCCTTCTACCTACTGACATATCTACTGACTGGACAACCAGTGTCTGGTTACTGTGGGTGGAGAAGGCAGAGAGGTGCCAAGTCATCACCTGCATCAGCCCTACTCAGCTGGGGCCACCTTCTACCTGTGTCTGGTGGCAGCAGCTCCCAGCCCTAGCTCAGCCAGCGAGTCCCTTTTGACCCGGGTGGGGTAGTGGGAGGGGAAAAGCAGAGAGTGATAGGAGGGGGGAGAAGAGGGTGGGAGGAAGACTCTGGGGAAGAGTGGGGCAGGGGTGGGTCCTTAGGGGAGATGGGGGGGCACTCCCGCTGGAGTGTCTGTTTCTTTAAATTATTAAGAAGTTGGCAACCCTAGTGAGTAATTCTCCCATTTCCTGTGAGATCAGCTATGTCTGACTGATGTAATTATAACAACATAATCCCAGTGTAGACAGAGCTATGTTGATAGTGCTTAGGGCTTCCATTAATATAGCAACTTTGTTTAAGTTGGTGGTGGTCCTACACCACAGGAAAAACCCCTTCTGATGAGTGTAAGCTGCATCTACACTACAGGCCTATGCCTGCATAGCGATGCCAGAAGAGTCTGCATCATGCAGACTTAAACATATTATGGTAAAAACTGAACTCCTTACCTATTCTATTCTTCTAGACTGGCTCCTCCCACCCCACCCCATTTTGTCAGCTTTAACAACACTAATATCCTTTTGTCATTTAAGCCTGTAACTTGGGTGTCTTCTTTAAGTTCTTCTTTTCCCTTGCTGTACACAGCCATGCTGTGTCCAAAACTTCCTGCTTCCTCTATAAAATCCCTGAAATCCAATCTTTTTGTTTCCATGTTAGTAAAACTCTTATTCCAGCCCTCATCTCAAGTGTTGACAATGTTAACCACCTCCTATCTGGCTTTCCTGACACCAACCTTGCCCCCCACCTCCATTCTATATTAAATTATCTTTTTTTGTCTATTCATCTGCACTTTCCTCTTTCTTCACTACATAACATTCAAACTTCTTATCCTTGCTTTCAAGGCCTTCCACAACTCAGCCATTTGATATGTATCCACGTTTGTCACTTATTTCATCATCCCCATCCCCCAACTTTGAATATCCTATTTGTCTACTGCCACAGACATTGTCACACTTGTTGTCCTTTAGGCATGGAATTCCTTCTGTAACCATAAGACAGTATCTTTATTCCCTACCTCCCATTTTTTTGTTACGTTCACTTGTCTTGTTTCAAGTTAGATAGATGTTGCCCCAGAGATATTTCAGTCTTCCTGTTTGAGCTAGATACTTTAATAAAAACAAAGGGTCCTTTAGGCTTGACCACAGTACAAATAATAATCCATGGGAGATGTGGCATATATTTGTGCCAGGTAAAGGGAAAAATTTGCCTGGACAATGTAGGCTACTATCAGAGAATAATGCCTTAACAAGCAGACAGATTATCAACTTTTAAATTTAAAGCTGAAATTTAAAGACTTCTCAGCTTTGTTCCCTAATCTATGTTCTTTCTCTAATGACACCAGGAGGATAAACTGATATTAATATTGGCATTTTTACCTTGAAGCCTGTATGTTATAGTTCAGCCTAGATTTCCTGTATAAAATTGCTGCCCCGAAAGAACATAATCTGCTCCTCTTATTGAATAGCAGGAGCTGCTGCAGGATGAGTGCAGGGCGGTCTTGCTTTCCAACAGCCCCCTCCCTGAGCCTCGTAGCTCCTTGGGGCAGGAAAGGTGGGAGTCCCCTAATTCCCTTAGTGCATAGGTCTCCCAAATGCTTTAATCCAGCCCCGAATGTGTCAGTAATGGATTTACTTTATGTAAGAACACCAAATTCTATTGCCCTCTGACAAGCAAAGAATATGTTAGACAGTTAAATATAAAGCACCATTTTAAATATTGGTGACACTTGACACAAACAAGAACAAGGAATTCAAATGTATGACTGATGACCACCTGCCCTTAACTTCACTGATCAGAGCAAACAAAAATGAGAAGTATGTGGTGTTAGCTTGATTTTGTAACTCCTTTCTTTCCCTCATTTTCATAGGTGACTTTTTTTTATTTTTTGTAAGTGTACCTGTATGTGGGTGTATATTCCTAGTTTAGGAGGAGAACTGTGAGTGCAGTGCAAGCCCCCTCGCTCCTCCATCGTCCCCTGCCTCCCACAGCCTGGGACTCAGGAGATAGTCCCTGCTCTGGCACAGACTTGCTGTATGACTTTGCACAAGTGACTTAGTGTCTTGATGCCTCAGTTTCCCCCATCTGCAACACAGCAATAATAATTCCCTAGCACGAGTGTGATGAGCACAAATTCACATGTGCTTGTGATGTACTCACATGTAAAGGAGGCCATATTGGTGCTATGGTAATACAAATAATATCACCTAATTAGCTTAGAATAGGAGAGAGAAATCTGTTATGCTCACATTTTCCTTCTTTTTTTTTTTCTTTTACATGATTGCATAAGGTAGTTTCTGAGAGTTGTGATGGTCTTTTCTGTCTATATACCTGCTCTTTGTGGGTAAATGCTAGAGAATGAAAAATTAAAAAAAAAATTCTGGTAAGGTCCTTAAACTCTCTAGATTGGCATTCCACCACACCCAGGAAACCTACCTGGTGATGGAGACGCTACATGATGGGCAGATAGAATCCTGCCTGTTGGTTGATAGGCTAACAGTAGCTTTTTAAAAATATCCACATTTTCTTAACTGTGTTGCAAAATTTTCCCATTTCTAGTGGAATTCTCTGTGATAGTGATGGGAATATTGCTGGGAGTTGTAAAATGTTTCAGAATGCCTCCATTGTAGTGCAGTGTGCTACAACTCTCATTGCCCTACTCTGCCAGCTCAATAAGCAAACCTTTCAGACTAGAAGAGGAGACAGTTGGGAGCTAGAGTGCAAATGCTTCAGGCAAACAGCCTGTTAGTTAACTCTAAGATAGTGGGTTGTTGATGATCATGCATAATACCTGGTTTTGACATACAATAATTATCTGTTTAATACATGACCGAAACTGTAAAATCAGTACAACATGTGCAAAGTTCTATTCACAGGGCAAAAAAAATAATTGTGGTAGTGATGACCTAACGTTAAGCACCTAAATCTATATAAATGTGGACTGGTTTTCAGAGATGTTGCTCATCTATGGTTGTCAATAGGTGTTCAGAGATGCTCAGTATCTTCTGAAAATCAGGTCATTTTGATTTCAGTGCCTAGGTTTTGGCACTCAAGCTCAGTAGTTTTGGCTGTTAGCTCTAGTTCGCTCTTTACTTGTATGGTAGTTTATACATCTTATTGCATTGTCTAGACCACACATTAAATGAATTAGATTTTAAACTCTTTAGGACCGAGAGTGTGTCTTTCTGTATGTTTGTATAGTCTCAGCATACTGAGGCCCTCCTACTGTATTGTAATACAAATAACACAGTCTGAAGAGAATACCAACAGGAATTAGTTTTCAAACCTGATTCTGTAGGATTTGCAAGACTCCTCCAACAAATCCATGAAGTTCACAGTTGCAGCCCTTGGTCTGGTAGGAGACTTCTCAGCATGACAGATTGGGAGAATTAGGGGACAAAAAAATCCCCTGCTCTGGTTACCTTTATGCTTCCTTTCCCCTCTGCTGCTCCCTCTTCATTTCAAGCTGTTACTGCTCTCCTATGTTAATGATATTTCAAAATAATTCACACAGTATTCATTTCCACCTTAAATAGAAGTCAACTGTGATTTGACAATCTGAATAAGATGACTAAGGAAACAAATATAATCAGGGCCCACGAGAGGGGCGGGGAGCCAGTACAAATTACCAGGGCCTGGCGGGTCCAGAAGGGGGGCCCGCTTCCCCGGCTTCATCCGCCCTGTTTAGCTGGTCCGCCCTTATTGGGAGGCCCAAAAATTTTTCTTCATCAGGGCCAAAACCCGCTCTCGGTGGCCCTGAATATAATCCAAATAAAATTTATACTGTGACACTTCTGGGTTTGTCTTTTGGCACAAATGCTTTCACGAGTCTCTTTCAATGTTCAAAATGTAGTGATAATAAATAAATGATAATTAAATTGATCAATCCCCCATCCCACCCTTCAAGCAATATAATCACTTAATAATGCCTGTTGCACTAGAGGTGGTGCCTTCCCTTTATGCACAAACACTTATCTGAACTGAAGTAGAAACTCTTCCACTTTAAGACCCTATGTCTATCTACGCTGAAATGAAAAACCTGTGGCACCAAGTCTCAGAGCCTAAGTCAATTAACTCAGGCTTGCAGGGCTTGGGCTGCGTGGCTAAAATTTACAGTGTAGATGTTTGGGCTCAGGCTGGAGCCTGGGCTATGAGAGCTCTACCCTCATGGGATTTCAGGGCCTGGGCTCCAGCCCAAATGTTTTACATTGCGATTATTAGCCTCACAGCCTAAGGTCCTCATGCTTGAGTCAACTGACCTGGGCTAGCCACAGCCATGCTGTGAATCTTCTATTGCATGTAGATGTACAAGTACCAGGGTCTGGGGCCCACTTTTAAAATGTCCTACTGTACTGGCATATAGCTTTACACCTGCCAGGTGCTTAAAATAAGTAAAGGAAGCAGCCTTTGTCTTCCTTATCTTTCTGTTTCAGGTCACTGTCTTGGTAGGTGTCAGGAGACAGCCAGCCATCTTCATTCTCTATCCATTTCCTAAGTTCAGGAAAGGTATAGCAAAAATAGAGACAGACATTCACTTCTACAGCTTATGAAGTACCTGCCTATCAGGGGAGGTCAGTGTGGTCACATTCTTGGCCATCACTTTATCCTCATTTTACTTCTAGAGAGCATTTCTCTTCTCCCTGCTTCTGGCAAGAAAGAAATGTATAGCTCTACATTTTAAGGAAAGCCAGCGTCTCCGTACATCCGCTTTCAGGTGACTCTATTCTTGGAGACCTTTGAAACAAATACATTCTTAAGAAATTTGCCTTGGACTTCTCTCAAATGCATATACCCAGAAAATGCATATGGTATATTTTTTCTTAATTTACAAAGAAAACAAAAGGTCACTCTAACTTGATGAGACTTACCCTGTCACGCTTACTTCATCAAACTGTAACAAAAGTTCAGAAAGATTCTTATGCAGTCAGTTGTCTCCCAGCAAAATTTGGATCTTTTGCAAGGAACAGAACTAAATGGCACAGTGTAGCTATGCTTTTACAAGGCATCACTTGTCATAGCTGAGAGTAGGGGGTAATTGGATGTCTTAGACTTAGGCAGGATGTATTCGCCTGTACTGAGAAAGTGAGGAGACTTAAAATATAAACTCTACTTTAAAAACCTTTTTTTGGTTTTGCTTCAGCTGTAATGTTATGGTCCAAGGTGACCTCCAAGGCTTCCCTGTCCCCACACCATATGGCCTCAGTCAGTTCATTATCAGGATGTGTGTTGCAGTCTTCAGTATTTTAAAAAGCCAATTTCTATATGTTCAGCAGTAATACAGAGATTAGTCATCTGCACTGCAACTCTTAGCCATTTTAAAAGAAAAATGTGTGTAACAAAGGCCTCAGCATACACTGCGTGCATATTCTTGCTATGAAGTGACATTACATGACTCTTGACTTGATGTATATCTAAAGGAATCTCTATATGAAAGATACATACTGGCAGGAGACGAGTTTCTGGAATGGGAATCACATCTAGCTCTGCAACCAAAATGTTGTGTTACTGTGGGAAAGTCACTTTGTTCTGTTTCTCTTCCACAGTTTGGCTTATCTGCTTAGACAGTAAGCTCTTTAGGATAGGGCCCACTGCAATGGGACACCAAACTTAGCTGGAGCTTCTGGGTGCTATATTACTGTATATGATGAATAATACCAGTGTATCTTGAACAGTTGAGCATCGTAATTTTTTTTTTCTAGGACTGATAGATGCTTCTTTGCTAAGTTGTTCCAATCTCCTATGACCTTTGCAGAGACAGGAATCATTCCAATGCATAGATCTAGTCCCAACACCTACAGGGACAGAAGCTGGGATGATATTGGGGGGAAAAAAAACAGTTAATGAGAATCTGACACACATTCAAGACATTTTAAGGAACTAACTCCATCACTAACAAACAATCTCAACTACCCCTCAGGCATCATTCCCTTATGTTAAGGCACCTCTTTCCCATTGTATTGTAAGAATTGCCATTTAATCTGCCATACAGTGACCTAAGGTGACCAGATAGCAAGTGTGAAAAATTGAGATGGGGTAGGGGGTAATAGGCGCCTATATAAGACACAGTCTTATATATCAGGACTGTTCCTATAACATCAGGACACTTGGTCACCCTAAAGTGACCTTGCATTCTGGCTGCTCTCGTGGCCTATATCCCCTGGAAAGCTCTATTTGGATTTGCTATCTCTTAGCCTGGGCACATGTTGCTACTGCTGCAGCAATGTTGTCTTTTCTTGAGACACTGACTGCATGAGTTAGGGGTGGGATTTTCTGCTGGCTGTCTAGCTAATACTTGAGTGGAGGAATGGAGTTCCAGGGTGGATTTGGCCTTCAGTGCACTGCTGCTGATGCATGGATCAGGTGCTCACCAATAAGCCTTTCACTGGTTAAGTGAGATGAGATTCAGAGAAGGATGAAGCAAATGTTTAAGGGATGCAGGATTGCCTCATGAAGGAAAGCTTTAAAAGGAGCCAAATACATGTAGCTCATTTAAATTACAACATAAGGGAGGACAAAGACATGATAACATAGTGTGTCAACCTCAGAGGACCAGATGAGTTATGCACACTAGCATGATAAAAGGGTCTCTAGATGCATTTTCTCCTAGTGTAATAAAAGACTTTTAAGTTGAATATCAAGAACAACTTTATAATGCTGAGGTCTCTGTGTCATGGACTTTGAAGGGAAGTGAGACACTTAGTAAGACAGCAATTTGTCTACTTCAGAGTTGTTTCAAGCTACTAGAAAATACATACACTAGGGAAAAAGCTCTGTACTGGTGGGAGATATTAATGAAATGGTCTAAAATTTATTTGTTCTCTACCTTTCAATGATTTTAAAATAGCTGTAGGATTAAAATACTCTGTCCAGAACAAACAAAACTCAAGCTAATAAAAATAAAGGGCACAGTTTCAGATTGTGCCATTTTACTGGACTTCAGAAGATCTAAAAGATCTTTTTTTATATGCATATTTCTCCTGCACCTATGTGATATGTTGACTGATCCATCATTTTTATAATTAAACTCAAAACACTTACTTATGTTAATTCAGTGATAAAGTTGAGTTCTAATACCGCAGTGAAGTAAATGAGAGCCCAGGCTTTTGCCAGTGTCTTCTATATTTTTCATTGCTTATTTTTGTTATCTCTTTAAAAATGGAAAAATAAAAATAAAGGCAAATTCAAAATACGGTGCTGAATTAATTCAGTTTCAAGATTCTGTTATAATTGCATGCAAATCAAGAAATAAAAAAATGTTTCCTGAATACCAGAAACTCTTCCATGTTGATTTTAATTGGAGCAGTAGTGCACAGCACTTCAGAAAATACACCAATAGCAAGTTTCATTAATTCCATCTGATTGGTTGTAGTTTGGTCCTTCAAAGAAATGGAAACAAAACAAATTGCATCTGAATTGACTTCTGTATGCATTTAGAATTCATCTTTTGGCTGGGTACAAACATGAGCAATTTCAATTCAAACCTTCAGTTCTTCCAAAAAGCTGTATGGTATTAAAATAATACACATTTCCCTATTTTTCAGAAGTGTGGATCTTTACTGAAATTTTCAAGTCAACAGCTCCTCATTGCTGAAGATCACCAGAAAATTACAAATTTTATATAAAAAATGTAATACAATAGGAAGGAACTTGGAAGTTGTAAGGATAAAAGATAAGCAAATCAGTGTGTCCACTTGTGCTGTGTTCCCTCCTACAATATTTTGAACTACTCCCTAGTTACTCATAGCAGTCTTTCACATGTATCATTTTTGTTCAGGTGCATGTTTTTAATTCTACTTCCATTCCCTTGTGTCTCAATCCTTTTTTAATGCCCTGATTCTTGCTTGTCAAAATTCAAACAGTCTTGTGGAATCTATCCTTTCTATTCCCTACAGAATTACATACACTCAAATTAGCTCACCTCTCTTTTTTGTCTAATTTCTTCCAACAAATTCAGACCTGGTTTCACTAACCTTTCTGTATAGCTCATTCTCAGGATCCTTGAACTGTACCATTCGTCATCTGCAGCATCATCCTTGTCTAATATTAATGTGGAGATCCAGTTACTAGAAGGGGACTTGGAAGCTTTCTGCTTTTGTTGAATGTCATGTTACACTTTTAGGTTCTTGTCTCAGTCATAAGGTTTGGAGATGAGTAAGTTGTCTGGGCTGATTTAACCAATCCCATGCAATTTTAAATGTATGGGCATTTTAGCTTTTCCAGTTTATACTCATTGTTTTTGCAGGTAATTAAAGTATACAGTGAGGATGACACTAGCAGAGCTTTGGAAGTGCCAAGTGATGTAACAGCCAGAGATGTATGCCAGCTATTAATACTGAAGAATCATTTCATAGATGACCACAGCTGGACACTGTTTGAACACCTTCCTCGCATAGGTATAGGTAAGATTGCCTTGTTCACAGCATAAAAAAGGTATCATAGCTGCTTGTGTTTTTGTTTCGTTTTTTTAATGTAGGAAAATTCTAGGAAGCTATTCAAACTCATTCTTCTGTTTTCCGCATTTTTTTTTCTGATGCAGAGTCATAAGGGATGCTCTTGCACTGATCCCAAATTACCTTGACCTGAATCTGAAGCAGGGGTCTTGAGGACATAGATTCTTCACACTTATGATAAATGGCTTTTAGTTCTTTCCTGCTTCTTTTTTTTTTTTTTTTTGGACAGTTTTCCCCCTTTTACTTTCTTGACTTGCTCTTGTTTACCTCTAGCAAAAGAGCTGGGCCCATATTCCAGTGCAAATAGTAGCTGTGCCACTTCAACACAACCAGTTGAAATTTTTGAGAGGGCGTAGTTGATGAATATCTCTCATACAAAGGACAGAAGAGCTGTCGTACTTCATACTTTTATGTGGACAGTGGGTGTCTATCCCTCTAAATTACATCTTTCTATTGAAGTAGACTTGTCAACATCCTACTGCAATACAGTCAATTAGCTTTGTGAGGTTTTGATTTAAACTCCAGAGAAATTGACCTACATTTTTTTAAACTTCCCCCCCAATCTACATATTAAATACAAAAGAAGCCTACATAAAAACAACTGAGCTTAAGATTTTAAACCCACAAAAATCAAGATATTCATACTTCCGCTTCCACAACTATATTTGCCTTGTTGGTATTATGTGTTGTCATATAAAGTGTAAATGTTTCTGCCTTATTTATGTGTAATGTGACGGACACCAACTTTTCTGTGTCTCAGATAACTACTGTAATGTGGTGGTGGTGTTGTGGTCTCACTTCCTGATTTCAGTGTATACATAGTTTCAAAACTCTGCAATAAAAAAGTAAAGTAAGATGTATCAAGTATCGGACATGTTAAAAATGTGTAACACAGCAAAGATTTGCCAAAGAATTCGTGTAGATGTCTTCTCCCAGAAGACATCATCTTAAAAGTTACTTTACTCAGACAGTCTAAATATCATTTTCAGTATAAAAAGGACAATATCTTCCCATATTAGATTTTGTGATTTATTTTTTAATTTTTTTTGAGAGCTATAGTGGAGAAATCTACTATAAATCAAGTCATAAAACTTACCTCCCCCTCCCCATCAGCAGCTATGAAATCACCTGGATTCAATTTGTAACTAAAAGAATAGTCAGTAATGCTAGAGTATTTGCCCAGCATAATGAAATTTTATTCTCCCTATGTGGCATGGAAACACCATAACGACTTCCAGTGTAGGACTATGGCTAGAGAACAGGAAGCGGAAGGCATTGCTGGAATGTTTTTGCATCTACAGCTTCTAGAAGATTCTTGTGATGTGAGATAAATTTAAAACCGTCTGCAGGCTGTTCTACCACATGAAGGGAACTATACTAATACCTAGCAGTTCCAGGACTGAAGCTACCTTTGGCCACCTCTGTGTTTTGTGCTGAGTGTTCCTTGTTGCACCAGAGAGTCTGGCCCAATCACAGAAGATTAGGGTTGCAAGAGCCCTCGGGAGGTCATGTAATCCAAGCCCCAGCTCAAAGCAGGACCAACACCAACTAAATCATCCCAGCCACGGCTTTATCAAGACGGGCGTTTAAAACCTCTAAGGATGGAGATTCCACTACCTCCCATTGGTAACTCATTCCAGTGCTTCACCACCTTCCTAGTGAAATAGCATTTCCTAATATCCAATCTAGACCTCCACCACTGCAACGAGACCACTGGTCTTTTTCCTGTCATCTGCCACCAATGAGAACAGCTGAGCTCCATCCTCTTTGGAATCCCACTTCAGGTAGTTGAAGGCTGCTATCAAATCCCCCCTCACTCTTCTCTTCTACAGACTAAACAAGCCCAGTTTCCTCAGCCTCTCCTCTAAAGTCAGGCGCCCCAGTCCCTGGATCATTTTCATTGCCCTCTGTTGGACTCTCTCCAATTTGTCTACATCCTGCCTGTAGTGGAGGGACCAAAACTGGACACACTATTCCAGATGTGGCCTCACCAGTGCCAAATTGAGGGGAATAATCACTTCCCTCGATCTGCTGGCAAAGCTCCTACTAATGAAGCCCAATGTGTCGTTAGCCTTCTTGGCAACAAGGGCACACTGCTGATTCATATCCAGTTTCTCATCTACTGTAATCCCCAGGTCCTTTTCTGTAGAACTGCTGCTTAGCCAGTCAGTCCCCAGCCTGTAGCAGTGCATGGGATTCTTCCGTCCTAAGGCAGGACTCTGCACTTGTTGAATCTCATCGGTTTCGTTTTGGCCCAATCCTCCAATTTGTCTAGATCACTCTGGACCCTATCCCTACCCTCCAGTGTATCTACCTCTTCCCCCCAGCTTAGTGTCATCCGCAAACAATGTGTGTTTATGTAAAATGATACCCGACTGTGCAGCTCAGAGTGTATTGTTACCCGACGTTTTGGTCCCCTTGTGGGTTAGCATAAGCAGGCAGAATCCCTGGAATGATGACACAGTCACAAACTCAGTAACAATAAAATGTGGTTTTAGTATTGGAAGAGCGAACAAAAGCAGCTCCCTTCCGGCTTCTGGTGCTACTAACTTCAAGCCCTTTTTCTTTCCCATTCAGGAAGCATACTCTCACTGTGCTGTCATGGGTCCTTCCCTTCTGGGAGGATCCACACCCTGTATAGGCTGCCTATGCATATGCCACACACAGAGACCGAGCCAGAACATACTGCACTATGTTTAACAGCAGTATTTTAAAGATGAGCCACAAAGCTAAAATTGTTTTTGCCCTTTACTGCTCTTTTATAGTGTATAAAGACAGCCAAAAATATTTTTGCAAAAAGGTTTTTTCCTTTGTAACATTTCAAAGATATTTCTAACTTTTTACCCTGAGTGCATCAGTTATAAGATACTTCCAGCTCAGAGAATAAGGCCAGAGTTAAAACTGTGTCAGAACTGTACATTGACTAAATGTGCTATCGGGAGAAAGCTAGGGATACTATTGCCTAAAGCTATTGTATAAATAATAGAAGTATTTTCTCTCTTTATCAATGAGACTGGATTTTATAATAGAGAAGAAAGTTAGTAAAAAGCATTAAGGAAAACAAAAATGAATTATAAACCTAAAGAAGTGATTCTGCAATGGTTCCTGGCCCAGTCTGTCACAGTTGTTGATATAATGCATATGTTGTCATGTAATTGGACCACTTCAATCCTAATGATATTAGTTGTTGCTGAAATATCAATCTTCTAGTTGTCACTTTTTTCTTAAGATATTCGAACAAGGGGAATTTTTAACCATCTATGAAGTACTATGTTGAGACATGTCCATTCCTTTTAGAGAATGAGATTGAGACCATCAAGGTGTTTCACTTAAGCATACAGACTCTTCCAGTAGTAACTACTGAGCTCTGCTGAATGTGAACCAGTACTAAGGCACTGCATTCCCTAACCAATCCTCTGGTTCTCCTTCAGGTGTAATTTTAGTAAGAGACTATATTTCCCTTTTTTAGTCAGTCTGCCTTCTCCAAGCTGATGTTAGAGACTAATGCGGTACCAGTTGGTATGGAGATTTGTTCTCTTTCAGGATGCCGCCTCCTTCTGTAATACTTAATGGTTAAACCACATCTACTGTTTGTTGTTGTTGTTTATTTGTTATAACACAAATGTAGACCCTTTTTAGGTGTGTGATATATTCACAAACTGATCTTCTTTCTTATAAGCAAACCAATTCACTATTTGTAAGTACTGTACTAAATGAATAACTTTCAGTCTGTGGTTTGTGAATAGTTTGTTGACTGGTTGCTATGTATTGTACTGTGGTGTGATTTATCCACTAAGACACGCGCACACACACACCACATTTTTTTTTTTCAACTGTCTGGTTGAATGACTGAAGCACTTGAAACAGGAAATAGTGAAAAGCTCATTTCCAGTAAAACATTTTTTTGTACGAATAATAATTAATGTTAAAATTCCTGAATCTGTCATGGATACAAACATTTTAGCTAATATCCAACAGCTATCCAAATACTTGTGATTTTTTTGACCCCATGAATCACAGTAAACTGAACATGGTGCTTTTTATTTGCAAATAAAGCCACAAGTCAGCTGTTATTTATATAAACATGACTTTAATTATCACAAAGTCATTGGAATATGCTCTCATCTGTGTACATATATTTGAGTAGCTACTTGCACATTCAGATGGGTATGTACCCTGAAAGGGGATGTGTTTACCAGAAATTATTTCAGAATCTGGTAGACTTCATACATTTTTAAACAGTTTTTAAACAGTGTTTTTTTTACCTTTGTCATGGACAGCAAATACTAAAATATATTTGGTTCTCCATAGTACATTTTAGAGAATTGTTACGCTTTTCTCAAATGTTTAACCCTACAATTCCTTCTCTAACAATTACGCTCATCACAGGCGTGTAGGATTTTTTTTTTAATATCCACTGGATGTCACTATTGTTACTCATATACAGGTACTGTACTAGATTTATTTGAGCAGAATAAAGGGTAGCACTTGATTCTTAGGCTGTGTTTACACAGTCTCACAATTCAGACTATAGGGTGTACAAATTGCAGTGCGCATTGGATTGCCTCACTGTAATTCCCCTAAGTGGATGCTGAGGGCATAAACTAAAAAGTACTTTGTTTGCAGTTAAATAGTCTTGTTTAAAGAAGGCCATGTTAATGCAGACTAGGTACCTTGTAGTTTGCAACAGCAGTGTCCATACAGTGGAGTGCACTAGTATGTGCTACAATTCACCCTTCCATAGTCCAAAGTGAGGAGCTCTGTAGACAAGCCTTTAGGCTATGTCTACAGTTGGAGAGGGGAGTGTGATTCTCAGTTCCAGTAGACCTCAAGCTAACATGCTAAAAGTAGTAGTATAACTGCAGTTTTCATGGTTCTGGGCTAATGCACCTCTTTTATCCCTCTGTGGTCTGTTCTGAGGCTTCCAGCTCCCCTGCATTCACCTGTCTTGAGGAGAGACGAACATCTGTCTCCCTCTCTCCTATCCGAGGATTTCCATGCTGCCCACTGTGAATTCTCCAGCAAAGCAGACTGCCTCAGCAGGCCTGTTTGCCTTTCTTCTTCACAGGCTATAAACAACATAATTGCCCACAGTTAAGTGACGACATAGTTCTTTCTAAAATAATCACATTTATTCTTAAAGAAAAGAATTATGGAGAAAACATTAAAAATAATACGTTTGCAAATTATCTTACCAGAGATTACCCTGACTCAACAAGAGCTCTGGCAGGTAAACAGTCCTGCAGACACCGACAAGGGGTTTTCCAGTGGTTACAAGTTCATAACTGCCTTGGCTCAGAACTAGCACACCCATGAATCTGTGTTGTTTTTTTTTCTCCTTTTATACAGTTTAGGTCTTTTTTCCTTAGAGGCCAGGAACTAGGTGATCAGATGGACAATGGGTTTCTCCACAAGGCGAATCTTTCAAAGGTTTGGTCTGGAGGTGTGGAATTTGCATTTCCTCCCCAGGGTATTTCCCTAGGAAATCTATTTAATTTTGTTTTCCTCCAAAATATACTAACTTATCTGGCCTGTTGTTCTAAAATAGGCCTTTGACTCTCATAATGCTTCCTAGGAGACATTTGTCATATCTCCTCCCTAGAGATGTTACATACAATCCCACAATAATACATAACTATTTGCATTTTTAATACAATGAATTCCTAAAATACTTAATTCAGTAAGGTTTGTCCAGAACATTGTAGGAAATAGCCGCATCTGTCAGAGCTGTAGAACGGTGAGCAGTGGCACAAGCTAGAACCCACTTCATCAGATGCACGGAGTGGAAAATACAGGAGCAGGTATAAACACATGAAAAGATGGGAGTTGCCTTACCAAGTGTGAGGTCAGTCTAATGAGACAATTCAGTTAACAGTAGGATACCAAGGGAGGAAAAATAACTTTTGTAGTAGTAATGAGAGTGGCCCATTTCAAAGAGTTGACAAGAATATGTGAGTAACAGTAGGGGGAAATTTAGTATGGGGAAATTAGGTTTAGGTTTTGTAATGACCCAACCACTCCCAGTCTTTATTCAAGCCTAATGTGATGGTGTCCAGTTTGCAAATTAATTCAAGTTCTGCAGTTTCACATTAGTCTGTTCTTGAAGTTTTTTTCCTTGAAAAATTGCCACTTTGAGGTCTGTTATTGAGTGACCAGGGAGACTGAAGTGTTCTCCTACTGGTTTTTGAATGTTATAATTCCTGATGTCAGATTTGTGTCCATTTATTCTTCAGCGTAGAGACTGTCTGGTTTGGCCAATGTACATGGCAGAGGGGCATTGCTGACACATGATGGCATATATCACATTGGTAGATTTGCAGGTGAACGAGCCCCTGATGGTGTGGCTGATGTGGTTAGGTCCTAGGATGGTGTCCATTGAATAGATATGTGGACACCCTGGTGGTAGCTTCCAGAGCTGTTGTTTTTTTTTTAAGTCAGTGAAGGTCATTTATTTCCCAAATCCTATTGTATTTAGTAGATTATGGTGAGCTGCTGCATTTTTCCTTTGGATTAGGCATGATGTAATAATAATAGCGGGTTTTCAGGACTAATGTCAAATGTTTCTTTAAAGTCCCTTTAATTAAGGTGGTTTTTACCTTGTCACCATTTCATCAGAGGAAGCCAGTTTGGTGGATTTATTTATAGCATTTATTTAAGAGCAGAAACAACTATATGGATAACTAATTTCTCATACTTCCTTCAAGTGCTAAACAATATGAAAAATACATTGGGATTATATTATAAATAAAATTAGTCAATCAAGGAGTTAACCAATTTTGGTAGTATTAACTAAAAAGATAACTGTTTAAGATGAACAATTGGTCTAATCATTGCATGAGTATTATCAGTATATGTGGCCTGCAATGAGTCCACTTTTTTTTTCCTACTTGTAGAATTTAGCTGTGTGAATGTAATATCTCACTCAGAGGAGATTTGGAGACTTCTTGACACAGTAATTAATCTAGGTTTGCAGACTTGACCGTATTTGGGCTGTGGATAGTATTTCTTGTTTTGTGAAGGTGGGTGTTGCCACAAGAAGTGAAGACCGTTGATGGAAAGAGGCTGCAATTGTACTCCTACCCTTTTAATTCTTTCTGGGCCAAGATATTCCAAAGTAATTTTTAAAAGATTTTGTGTGCCCAACTTGAGATATCTTAATTAGGGTCTGATTCACAGAGGACAGGTGCTCCACATTTTCTATTTGGGGCCTCAAAATCACTTAATCCCTTTGAAAATCTTGGCCTTTGTGTTACAACAACAACAATTTTTTAAAGGGATAGAGGTGTACTGTTTTTCCTGCTACTTCTGTCCAGCAGCATGCGAGCTGCCCGCATGTCGCTAAGCTTGGTGCCCACCCTGGTGGACAGAGCTGAGGGCGGTACAGCTGCACTGGAGGAGCAGCCTGGACTGGGCTCTGGTTCCTATGAGTGGTGGCCTGGCAGGCCGCTGTGGTTCCTGGTAGAGCCCTGCAGCCTTGTATCCATGGATATTCACATCCTCAAGTACAAATTTTGTATCCGTGCAGAGCTCTGCTTTTAGTATTCATCCTGTCAACAGTTTGCTGTTGTACCTTTTAACGTTGTGTCTCTGAGAAACTGAGAACTCTCCTGAACTCCTTTTTCCTTTTGATTTTATTCCCATGGGCCATTACCAACCACTTCTTTGAGTTTTGTAAAGTCTGCTTTTTTGAAGGCCATTGTCCCTATTTTGCTGCTTTTGCTCCTTTTTCTTAGGGTCACATAATCATCATTTCATGATCACTTTCACCCAGATTACCTTCAACTTCAGATTCACAACACTGTTAGTCAGAATAACGTCTAAAATGGCAGTTTTCCCTAGTTACTTCCTCCATCTTCTGAAACAAACATTTGTCCCCAATGTATTTCAAGAATTTAATGGACATTTTGTGTTTTGCTGCATTACAATCATTCTGTTCATACAGTCCTGGAAAGTAGTGTTGCGAGCTCACAATTTTATCACAAGTCTTGAGATATGTGGTGGTTCTTAAAGCCCCAGCTCCTGGACTAAAGTGACTACGTGAGAGTTTCAGTAATTTTTTTAAAATTTAAGCTTAAAGCCCTCATGATTATGGAATAAAGCATGAGAACATGAATTGGCTGTACCTTTTTAAAGGCTGAAAAACTAGAAGGAAAAGACATAGAACCCCGTGTCTCTCTCTCTCTCATATGTATTTTTAGAGCTTGACTATGGTGGTTTTTTTTGGTATGCTCTTGCATTTTGGCAATACTTGGGGGTGGGGAGGAGAAATAAAATAAGGTTGTTGTATAAAATTTGTATAATTGGCAGGGGGACCCAGGAACAGTAGTTGAAACTATTTTAAATTGTTGATTTGTTGGAACTAATTAGATTTGAAATTGACAGTGACCCTTTAAATACAATTCAATAAAGTTCCAGAAGATATATTCCCCACTTACATTTAAAATAACTTGTTTCCTCATTGGTTCACTCTGTCAGCAAAATGAAAATTGCCCACCAAACTTTTTCCTGTGCATTTTTTCTTTGTAGTATGAATGTTACATAAGTTGTTTGGGGTTTTTTAAATGTGATATCCAATGTACAGAAATAAATTTAATCACAATCCTGCAAATGGTTATGCATGGGCTTCCCTTTACTCACTATACGTTGTCTCATTGAAATCAATGATAGTGCTCCTAGAGCTTGTAGTTAAGCACATGCATAACTCTTTGCAGGATTGGGGCCTTAAATTCAAAACCATATTTCCTTTCATACAAATGTAGTTTAGTATTTTTTTACATTGCAGGAAACTGTCAAAAATGAGATTAAAAACAGCTTGCAAAGGAAATGCATTAGTATTCTGAAAATCTTTAGAAAACTCTGGAACAGACATAGGCGGATTGATTGGTTATTTATTATCCATTTACATAAGTCCTTTGCCATTTTATTTAGATTTTTCTAAATCCCCAATTACTGTAAAGTTAATTAGCAATCAGAACTGGTTTTCAAAAGGTTCAAATTCCCCACATGGCTTTGCAGATCTAAATGTCTGGCATCCAACCTAGCTAATGAGCTCACCTCTATACAAATGGGATCACTTCTAATATCTTTGCCAGCTCTTGAGTAATTCAGGATGAACTCTTCCAATGTGAAAAAATGCTTTATGAATGAATGTTGGGTGTTTTTGTAATTAACCATTCCCCTTAATTAATTTTGGCTCCAAGTCTCTAATTTCTCAAAGAAGGAAGTTATACAACTGAGAAGTCTAGCTGCCAAAATCACCATCTCTCTATTCCAAGCTTTGTAAAAAGTTACAGTATGTAATAAGTTGGCTTTGGAAGAGGCAATACCTCATTTTGCATTTATGTGAGATTTTAAAACCTTATTGGTGTTTGAGGAAGAGGAGGAGGAAATTCGCTTCCTCACCTACTGCAGACATTCATGTTTCATGAGCAGAGTTGGTGTATAAAAAAGCACTGTACAGAATACTGACCTTGGTGACAAAATGTAAAACAGACTTGATGAATTGAAGGTGTTCATGTTGGGTTGAACATAACTCTTCATTTGTGTCTGAGCCTAAGTTCTTATGGGTTTACCACGATGGTGGGCTTGGGTGCAAGGCTAAGTATTTTTCTTTGTTTTACAGAAAGAATTCTAGAAGACCACGAATTGGTAATTGAAATTCAGTCACACTGGGGAATCGAAGAAGAAAATAGACTGTATTTTAGAAAAAACTATGCCAAATATGAGTTTTTTAAACACCCAGTGGTAAGTCTGTCGTCTTAAAAGCACTGTTTGGGCAGCTGCTACAGCTGCCCTGACATCTGAAGCCATGTGGCATAGTGATGAGGGGAAATGCCAGAAATGCAGGAGAACCTAGAGTGAGCCTTAAAATGAAATCTTCCTGTGACCTGTTAAAAGGAAAGGAAGAATCACTATAGGTATGTTTATGCCAGAGCTGGAAGGTGTAAATTCCAACTTGTGGAGACATGCCTGCAGTGTGCTAAAAATAGCAGTGTAGTCGCCACAGCGTGAGCTCTGGGAAGGGCTAGCTGCCAGAGTACAAATCTATGGTCTCCAATAAGGTCGTACTTATGGCAGCTCCCCTGCTACGCCCCATCATCCTGTTCCCTACTGTGACTACACTCTAGTTTACCACATTAGCTTGATCAGAGCTAATGTGGGTATGTCTCTTCAAGCTGGAATTTACACCTTCCAGCTGTGGTGCAGACATACCTTTAGGGACCTAAGAATTTGGGTTCTGTTCCTTGCTCTGTGTGTATTATCTTGAGCAAATCACTTAATCACTCTCTGCCTCAGTTCCCTATTTCTGAATGAGGATAACTACATCTCAGAGATGTTGCTAAATTAATTAATAGTGGGGGGTCAGATATTATAGTGGTCCATGGAAATGACTTTATATAATTATACCCAGTACATTGCATGACCATGGTCAACCAGCCTTGGTGGGCAATATAGGCTAACCAATCAGGGCCCAACAAGAAAGATATGATCCCAAGAGGAGATGGAATTTAGAACACTGTATCAAAAACACTTAACTCTTAATTAATCCTAAAAATAATACACAGGATCATTTGGAATGAAAGTCTCTGGTGATCCAGCTACTTTACATACTTTGAAGGATTTAATTTGGGAGTTGTCCAGCTATTATAAAAGACTATAATTTTAGATCTGGGGCCAAATCCTCAACGGATGTAAACGTGCATAGCTACAGTTCAGTCAGTGGAGCTATGCTGACTTACACTGGCTCTGGCCTATAATATCTTTTTATTTTTTATTTTTGCAAGTTTCCACCATTTGATCCATATTAATATCATATAGAATAAAGAGAGCATTCACAGTAAATCAGAGAGGATTTTTTCTGCATTAGTAAAAGATAGCATAAAATATATTGACCAACATTTTGTTTCAATATAATTTAAGTAAATGTTTTTGACAGTGTATTCCACTTATTTCCTCATTCCACTGGGATACCATATCAAATTCAACAAAATGTCCCTTTTAAAATGCATTTTCCCTCTTCCTAGATAGTAATATATTGACGCCTAGGGCCAGCCTATGCAGCTGGAAGGGGAGAGCGAATGATTACCTGTCAATCTAAAGTTACATCTACACTGGAAAAAAACAAACAAAAACAACAAACCAGAACCTGGCAGCAAGTATGAGCCTGAGTCAACAGACTTGGCTCATGGGACTTGTGCGGGTTTCAAACCCTGGACTCCAGCCTAAGTAGGAACATCTATACTGCTGCTTTAGCCCCATAGTGTGAGCTGAGTCAGTTGACCCAGGCTCTGAGACCCACTGACACAGGTTTTTTGTAGTATAGACATACCCTAAGTATGGGCCTTTCTGCAGTCTGACTTGACTCAGCAGATCCTGGTCCCTGCATTGAAATCTTAAAAACAAACAAACAAACAAAAATTTGAAGTTTGGTCTCACAAACTCAGCAGGTGAATCTAAAAGATACCACAATTTGAGGCTATTTTAATGCCCTCCCCCCTTCCTAAATTGTTTGAGAGTGGGGAAATCTCACTGTCTTTTTGCTCTGTGCAATTGGGTGGTGGATATGTTTATATGTCTAAGAGAAATATGAAGGTTTTTGTATTCACATTTACAGAAGTTTTAATAATACGTTCTATTGTGACAGAATTATTTTCCAGAGCATATGGTGTCGTTGTCAAGCGAGATTAGTGGAGTGATAGGCCACACACAGATATTACAGGTATGCTGTATTTGCATTAAGATAAACCAGTTCACAGCAGAATACCTCAATTTCAGGTGTCTAGTTTGTGTGTACAGAGTATTTTGTCACTGACAGAATTGTAGTGACCTATTGGACTAGAGAGACGTGTTGTCATGAAACATAAAGATAATATTCCTCCACTGATATAACTGCACCTGGAATGATTCAGTTTTGGGGAATTCATTGCCATAAAGATATTGACCAGTTGGAGGGAGTTCAGAAAAGAACAAAATGCAGCAAAAAAATGGTTAGGATCAGTTGGGTGGAGTAACTTACAAGAACTGATTGAAAGATTGAAGTAGTGTAGCCTGGTTAAAAGGATGGGAATTCAACAGTCTTCAACTGTATAAAAGTGGTATATGCAAAAGAAAACAAGGAGTTTGTTAATACATTACAAGTGTTACAACCTTTAAAAATCAGGCCATTTTTCTTTTGCTGCCTAAATATGGATTTCAGAGTCTAACTTTAGGCACCTATGTTTCAAAATGTTGGCCTCTGTGCTAATAGAATTTAGCATCTCTTTATCTCAAACGTGATCAGGTAGTTTGAAAGAAATATTTGACTTATTTTTGTAAACTAAATGATATCTACTAAATACCTGTGTGCAGAGTAAGTTTAAGGCCTGTGTACCATTAAGTCACTTGAGTCCTCAAAAATAGTGTTTAGACAGTGAATAGTTTATATGCTGGCCTTCTGCATAGGGGTCAGTTCTACCCCAAATAGGAGATTACAGGTTAACTTGTAAATCAATCAAAACTGGATAAACCTGTATTTCATGTTACTATTTTTTTTACATTGTATTGTCTGATTATTTATGTTTGGTTCAATAGGAGTTGCTAGACATTAAGTACAGAACGCCTTTGTGAATTACAAAGCCATCATGCACATTTCAGCAAAGCCATTCAGTAGATCATTTACACTATGCCACTCTTTCCTTGGAAACTTTCATTAAGACAAGTTAATGGGCTTGCATTATTATCTGTGACATGCTTGGTCAAGTGTCAAGAGAGATGTTAGTTTTAACAACCCAGTTTTGAAATTCTCTTACAGTTTTCTGTGGGTTGAGCTATGTGCAAGTAAAATATTCTCCAGCTATGTGTTAAACATTTTTCTTGCCTTTTGTTATAAGGCAAGAGTAAGAGAAGGCAAGAATTCTGGCTCCTTCCTTTTAACTCAGAGCTAAAATATCTAAAAATGTACTGATTTGTTTTCCTTAGTTATTCTCTAATAGTCATAGAAATGTAGGGGTGAAGGGGACCTCAAGAGGTCATCTAATCCTGCCCCCTGCACAGAGGCAGGACCAAGTATACCTAGACTATCTCTGACAGGTGTTTTTCCAGCCTGTTCTTAAAAACCTCCAGTGACAGGAGTTCCAGAGCCTCCCTTGGAGGCATATTCTGGTGCTTAGCTATCAGATGTGCATTGATTTGTAAAAATTATTTCTGGTAGTGTTTCCCAAAGAGTGAGAGGTTTAATCCCTGCCCCCAACAAGACTTAAGCCTAAAGAAGAAGGTGAAGGGAGTGCGATGCGTAGATGGTATGTGGCTGTGTCATAGTTTACTTTAGGGAGGCACAGTATTTGTGCATATGTTTCTTGGGCATTGAGTGTGGAATCAGTGAGCATAGCTCACGTTCTGGGTTTTCATGAATGTGATCAAATTTAAACATAAAAAATTAATGGAGCAAATGGATTTTAAACCTGAGGCCTTCACAATAATATTAATAGAATATTCCGATATTTCATTTTTATCTGCTTCTTTGAGAAATTATAGATCTCATAGTATGAATGGATTCATTTATAGTTCACCTATTTCTGGTAATTAAATGTGAAGCTGATGTCTTCAAATGTAATTTAAAATCAGATTTTTTTTTCACTTGTAAAACCTATTCAGTAGCTTGCACCATAGTTTACTATGGAACCCCCCCCCCCACACACCTTTTAAATAACAATATATGGATAAAATCTCATGTTGTTTAGTTCTTACAAATACTCCCATTGAGTTAATCATGTGAATAGGATTAGGCCCCATTTGAGCTAATTTGGATAATGAGTGAAATCCTAATCCCATTGAAGTAAATGGTAGTTTTGCTATTGACTTTGATAGGAGCTAAGAGTTCATCTTTTACTTATATGAATAACACTTCTCTGTTCTTGTACTATTCAGAACTTTTGGCTGCAGTGTTTTTTTTTTGGACCAGGATTAATTTTTTTCACTCTGAAGAATATTGTTAATTATTTTTGTACTTTGAGAGTAACAATTTCACAATTGTTAGTCTGTAAAATTATCCTGATGATTATGCTTTTCAACTTTTTCTTTAAGGGTAGCTCTATTCTCCCCAAGTCCAATTCAATAGATGCAATTGATATTCAGGTTCTGTAGGTGTACTTTGAGTTCAGAGTGCAAATCTTCTATTGACTACTTTAGCTGCTTCTTTCTTATTGCCTTTTCAGCAGAATGCAAATACATTAGAAAACACGTGTAGACAGCATATGTACAAGTCATTTTTCACAAGCAATGAAACAAAGTATTTTTATCTAAATGTAGAATATATGTTAAAGAACAGGGCACATTTCCTTTCTAGACAATTTAAAATAATTTTGTGTGAAATACCTACACAAAAATGATGATAAAAGAGCATGAAGGCTGCAAAGCACTCAATTCTGGCATGTCTTAACTTTTGAGTACTTGACTTTGCAACCTTAATGTTCTCTTTAATGTAGTTTTGTGTGTGTAATTTCTGAGGTTCTAAAAAACTGAAAAACAGAACATTAATCCTATGGGAATAGCCACATGGGACATCAGCAGGGTTCGAGCCTTTAGATCCACTTTACAGACCTTCGCTAGTAGAGCTAATGAAGTTACTGATACCAACAGTAAGCTGTCATCCTTTGTGGGCCAGCCACTAGAGCTGGATGAAACATACACTTTGCCAGAGGGTTTCACAGATATTTGCTGACAATAGAGAAATGTTGAGACTCGGGAATCTTGAGGAATCTCCCCTCAAACTTGACCCCTTTTGCCCTGTCCTTTTTTCTCCCCCTTATCACTCCCAGCTCCTTGTCTCATTCCTATTTCTCACTCCTCTGTGCTCTTCACTCCAGGCCCCATCGCCTGCTCTGGGCTCCTCAGCAGAGTCTTAGTCTCCTTTATCTCCCATCTTGGCTTTCATTCCCAGTCTCCCTCCTAGGCTCTTTGCCCCAGTCTGTCCCCACTACCTCTTGCTTCTCATTTGATCTCAGTCTCCCCCGCCTGGCTCCTACATCCAGTCTCCTTGCACATCCAGGCCCAAACTTCCACAGACCTCCCACTCCCAGTCTCTTCTCAACCCACCTCACTTCCTTGTCCCAGTCTACTTTCTTCACTGCACTCCCCACTGCCTTCTGTCCCCTCTGCATTCCAGACAGGCTGCCATACTGCCTGGGCACTAGCAGGGGGAGCATTGAGTGTCAGTCTCCTTGGTCTCAGTTCTGATGCTTGGTGCTGCAGCATCCAGGAGTGGCAATTACAGGGAAAATCCTGCTTAGCCCCCTGTAGCTTGGGGCTGGAGCATGCCCCATTCAGACAGAATCCAGAAAGTTCACTTGTCAAGTCTCTACTGAGCATGTGTGAGCTGTTTCCCCCCACCCCTCTCCAAGGTTTATAAACGGAGGTAGCTGGGAGTTATTCTGCAAAACATTTATTTTCAGAAAATGCTACTTTGTTGGAACCTAAACTTTTTGTGGAAAAGTTTCTCAGGGGATAGAGAGAGAGATGATTTATCTAAAAGCCTAGTGGATAGGACACTCACCTGGAATGTAGGAGACCCAGGTTCAAGTCCCTGCTTTGAATCAGCCAGAACAGCAACTTTCACATCCCATGTCACTGTTCACCAGAATGTTAGCTTTTTGGGGTGTCTTTCTGGTTTTTCATAAACATTTTTGATAGGGCTTGGTTTTGCCTCAATGCAGAATGGGAAAACTTCTTTCCACCCAACTCCTGTTTTATAACCTGGCCAAATCTGGGCTGGGTTTCCATGGCAACAGCAAAGGTGACTTCCTGCCAAATTTCACTTCCCTGCTCCAAAGAATGAAGGCATTATAACTTAGCAACAAACATGGTGAAATGGTTTTAAGATGGGAAAACCAATATATTTTTCCATAACCTTTTACGGTGAAATTGATGAACTACTTTTGCAGAAATGTTCCAAAAATATTCCCCCAGAGGCAGATGCCCAGCATGGAAAATTTCAGCATGGATAGGTAAAGTTTGGCAAAGTTTGAAGCAACTGAAAACTGGGCTTTATAATGGGAGTCATTAGGCAATGTCACCTGTTTACTGTGCTACCAGCTCTGCCTAAGCCCAAAATGTTGGTTTTTCAGTTAGTAATTTTCAAAGATTTCCAAAATATACCCACAACTTATATGCTAAATGTGCACATATAACCCTCCATTTATGCCTGCATTATCACCAATTTGCTTGCAAGAGGGCGTGCTCACTAATTTATTGGAACATTTTTGGAGGCAATTCTTAAATATTGACCAATAGTAACACACATGGAGCAATAAGGAAGCTTTCAACACCAAATTTGATTTTATGGGACTGAGTTAAACTCTGAGCAATTAAGTAGAAACTTAAAAGGAGTCTGGGTACAAACTGGATACAAAATTGGGTACAATTCAAATCTGAAAGTTTAAAAAAAGAAGCTGGCTTCCTCTGAAATGAGTCTTCATCCCATTCTGTGAGAGTCAGAGTCTCTGCTCAAGAAGCAAGATGGTGCATCTAACTTCAAGGGCACTGTTAACACCTCTAGCACTTCAGATGTTTCATTGTAAGTTTGAGAGATATATATGAATAAGTTCATATAATGGGAAACATAACTTTAGGCCTAGATGTTCTCATGCAAGAACATCCACCTCTTGTAACTTCCTTGGTTTTTATGTTCATCTCAGACATTTGAGTTTGCATGAATTCATCTGCTGAATTCATCTCTCTTTAAAAAGGCTTTATATGCTTTTTATATTAAAAGCTATAAATGTCTGATACTGTTGTATACTAGAATCTGTAGTACACAATGACATTTTACACCAATGATATTTACAGTTCATTTGCTATAAATCATATCATATATCTCAACCCTACAGAGTAAAATAAATTGAATATTACTGCATTTTATATAACCAACATGTGCTTTTTTTTTTAAAAAGAGGAACCTCTAATTTTCTGTACTTTTTATCCAATGTTACTTGGCTCCCTAATAAAGCTTTTATTTGTCATTGATAATTTCTTCCATCTTTAATAAACTTTGGTCTTAACTTAACTACTATCTTTTACAGCTCCATAAACTGAAGAGCAGGTTATTCTCCTCATTGTCTAGGATTTTCAGTATTCTTTCATTGTGGCAGTAATGATTTTGTCAGATGCTGTTAGTCATGATGTGTCTTGCCATACAGTCTGTTGCTATCTGGGAAGAAAAAAACCAGATCATTTAGTCTTGCCTCATTACAAGTAATGTTGTTGTGAACTACTTTAAATTGATAACACTAGTGTGGGTGCAACATTCACTGCTAAAGCAGAGCTTTGTGTTGCTTTCAGTAACATTGGCCTGTTCAAGGAATGATGTTTTGGTTATCATTTTGTCATGCATATCTTCCTAGTGAGAGGATAGGTACAAGGATACAGGGGGTCTTATGGGGTTAGGGAGCCATTAATTGAGTCTTCAGACAAAATGGGCAAGGTACTAAAATTAAGAGCTAGTATGGAAAGGAGAGGAGAGAGATTCTTCTCCGCAATCTCGATGAAGAAAATCAACAGCTGGCCTGTACTAGAAAGTTAGATTGACCGAGCTGTATCATTCAGGCATGTAAGCCCCAGTGTAGGCAATGCTAGGATGACTGAAGAATTCTTCTGTTGACCTAGCTACTGCTTTTGAGAGGTGGATTTACTGCAGCGACTGAAGAATACCTTCTGTCACTGTTGTAAGAATCTATACCACAGCATTGCAGCAGTGCAACTCTTTCAAACTCTCCTAAAGCTTCCCTTTGAAATTGGTCTGTCGGATTAAATTACAGCTTTAATATAGTCTTTTTATTCACTATCACATGTGCCTGAAAAAAATGTTTTTGTATGTTTACGTTATTCATCTTCCTCTTTGTCATATGCCATAAAACCTTCTTAACCTTGATAATATCTCAAAGACACATACACTCTCAAGTTGGGATTAGAAAGTCTTTGCTTCAAATTTCTTGCTTCTAGAAGCCAGCATTATCTGATATTTGTGGGCTCATCAAGCAATGTTCAAAACCAAAAGTAATAAGAAAGCAAAATTAGGGTTTCCTTCTTTTCACTAATCACAATTTTTATGCCTCCTTCAAGTGCACTCTTGCATGATAAATCTCACTTACGGCTGCTGAAATGGAGCTGTATTGTGCTGAAATGGAGCTGTAATGCAGTGCCTACATTGCAATGGAGATGTCAGTCCCTTCAGCAGTGAACAATGCTGGAAAACCTTTCGTGTAAGCAGCTCTAGGCCCTGATTCTGAGACTGTTCTGTGCATGAATAGTCTTATTGATGGGACTGTTGACATAGACTCATAGACTCTAGGACTGGAAGGGACCTCGAGAGGTCATCGAGTCCAGTCCCCTGCTCTCACGGCAGGACCAAATACTGTCTAGACCATCCCTAATAGACATTTATCTAACCTACTCTTAAATATCTCCAGAGATGGAGATTCCACAACTTCCCTAGGCAATCTATTCCAGTATTTAACTACCCTGAGTTAGGAACTTTTTCCTAATGTCCAACCTAAATCTCCCTTGCTGCAATTTAAGCCCATTGCTTCTTGTTCTATCATTGGAGGCTAAGGTGAACAAGTTTTCTCCCTCCTCCTGATGACACCCTTTTAGATACTTGAAAACTGCTATCATGTCCCCTCTGTCTTCTCTTTTCCAAACTAAACAAACCCAATTCCTTCAGCCTTCCTTCATAGGTCATGTTCTCAAGACCTTTAATCATTCTTGTTGCTCTTCTCTGGACCCTCTCCAATTTCTCCACATCTTTCTTGAAATGCGGTGCCCAGAACTGGACCCAATACTCCAGTTGAGGCCTAACCAGCGCAGAGTAAAGCGGAAGAATGACTTCTCGTGTCTTGTTTACAACACACCTGTTAATGCATCCCAGAATCATGTTTGCTTTTTTTGCAACAGTATCACATTGTTGACTCATATTAAGCTTGTGGTCCACTGTGACCCCTAGATCTCTTTCTGCCATAGAGGACCCTGTGTATTCTGCAATTCTGTGGGAAAAATTTTACTGAAGAATTTGACCTTTGCTGCAGAATTGTGCTCCACAATCTTTCCTTTTCATTTAAAATATGTTTCTAGTTCTTACGGCCATTGGGCAAACCTCAGAAAAATGAAGAGAATGGTAATTAAAGCAATATGCCTGCCTGAATCTGTAGCAAGGCTGAAACAATAACTCTGAGATAAAAACAGCTCTAATATAATTCAAGGCTTTGTGGGCTCAGTGATTCTGTAACCATAAGAATTTAGCATATTTCCATGGGATTAGCCATTTTTCTGCAATCAGGTGCCTGATACTTTGTTCTGTCTTCCTGCTCTCTTGGATTCTGCCTGCAACTTTTTGTCTCCAGCTTTCGCTACAAGAGGAAGTTAATTGGCTCATAGCTTACAGATTCTAAGTCCGGATAATCTAGTCTGACCTCCTGTATAACACAGGCCGTTGAACTTCCCCAAAATAATTTGCAGAGCATAACTTTTAGAAAAAACAACATCTAATCTTGATTTAAAAATTGTCAGTGATGGAGAATCCACCATGACCCTTGGTGAACTGTTCCAATGGCTAATTACTCTCACCATTAAAAATTTACTCCTTATTTCCAGTTTCAGTGCATGCTTCTTACTCTGTGACATGAAGCCCTATTGCTGGGATGCTACAACAGTTGTCCAACATTCAGACAATGAGCGGGGAGCCTCAGAAATACAAGTTCATGAGCTAGACGGCTTGGAGAAAAGTACAAATGCCAAGACTCTGGAGCCAGGGAGATGAGCCACTGCAGCTAGCTACAGCATTCTCCCTTCCTTTCCACACATGAGGGGAAGGTGATTCTGACCTGACTGCGTAGAAAACATTGTGCATAGTCCAGGCCCATGGTGTGGAGATTGCCACAAAAAAACCACATCCTGAAATAACCGTCATAGAAAACAATAATTTTATTTCAATATTTACTGTTGTGTGTGTTTGTGAGGGTGTAAAGATGTGGGAATGAAGGGTATTGCATGATAGAAAAAATGTAATATTGCTTCAGAACATGAGTTTATGATGCATAATTTGCTGCAGAGTGCATAAAGTTACATGTCAGCTTAAGACTTTGCAGGATCATGGTTATTGTGTATCAGACAAATTACTATGTTAGTAGGAGAACATACTGTATATACTCGATCATAAGCCATTTTGTTTATAAGCCGACCCACCCAAGATGGATAAGTAAAAATGGAAATTTTTTATGACCCATTCATAAACCGACCCTATAATTCGGGGTCAGCAAACTTTGGCTCCGAGGCCATCAGGATGAGCTATTGGTGGGCTGAGACGGTTTGTCTACCTCGACTGTCTGCAAGCATGGAGGTAAACCTAAGTAAACAAAGTGTCCCGACCTGCCAGCAGCTTACCCTGATGGGCCAGGATAGCAACCGATGGGGAAATTTGGGGTGAGAAGAGAAGCTGGGAGTCAGGGTAGTAACCCCAAAGGATTCCAAGTTAAGAGATTTATATGAGGGAAATGGATTGAGAACCCCTGGCCTGGAGCTGAATCTGTTTCTTGGGTTGAATTAGGAAGTGTTCCAGTATCTGATACAATTTCTTGGGGCATTCTGTCAAATTTTCAAAAGGCATGATATATTCCTTTAGAAAATTCAATACAAACAGCAAAGGCAATGTATTGAACTAATAATGAATTCTCTTTATGGAATATATGTACCTTTATCTGTCTATTAAAGGCCAATTCCCTCATAATAAATGGTTTTTGCTTCTCTGTGGCTTCAATATTTGTAAAACTATAGTGTCACATTGGCACAGAACGTTGTGGTAACATACTGTGTAGATATCTGCAAACTATCCTAGTGAATAACAAATTATTACCTTGTCAAGGACTTGGAATATTTCTGTCTAACGTATTTGCAAAATAATACAGCTACATTTTTTTTTTCCTCTAGAAGGAAGGCCTTTCTCCTGAGGGTTTGAAATTAACTTTGATTTAAGGGTCACTTTTATGTGTACTTTAATTTTCAGTCAGTGCTCAAAGTGTACATGTTTGGATTTTTGTGTGGTAGAGAGAGAGAGGGGTTGTGTGTTTAAATGGTGATATGCTCCCTCACCCCCAAATGATGGCATGTGCCTATCTCTTATAAACTTGTTTCCTTTCCAGTGGTTTTTCAGCTGGCAGGAGTTAGAATTGGGAGATATGGCATTAACCCACCACTTTTAAAAACACAACAAAAACAAAATACCCTAGAGCATTATTTTTAATTTAAACTTACAAACTACTGCCAGGAATATCTATCTGAGCTCTTCAAGTTTTGTAGAAGGCTGTTCTTTCTTTCAGGGTGCAAGAACTTAGGTTTTATATTTTATATAGTGTTATTTATTGCCTTCTCTAAATTTCTGATGATCTTTGAAGGTTTAACCTCCTCCTTTAGTTACCAGAAGGTTGTTCAGTGTCTTTTTATGCTGTTGTAAGTAGATCATCCCACTGTTTTGAGGCATGTATATAATTTTCCATTTTTGAAGTGTGTATTTTCACCATTTAAAATTTTACTATAATGTTGGCAAAACTGTTGAACAGTATGTTAATAGAAGAGAAAGCTGGCTTCAGGTGGGAAATACATATGCAATATTTTGTTTCAGATGTTCCTAAGTTCCAGCACATATCCTGAAATTCATGGTTATTTGCATGCAAAGGAGCAAGGGAAGAAATCATCATGGAAAAAATTATACTTTCTTTTGAGAAGATCTGGCCTGTATTTTTCCACTAAAGGGGCATCAAAGGTAAGACTAAAATATGACAGAGAACAATAAGATAGGGCAAGCGTGTATTTTCATTTGCAGTAGTTTTTACCTAATTTTATTTCAATCCATGGTAATTTAAAGGAAAAAAATCTTGCTCCCAAATTTCCTGTTCAAATGTTCATTCTAAGGATACAATGCGATTGGCGGGAGTAAGGATATGTAAGAACAGCTCTTTGGAATAAATTAGAATTTCTTGTATAAACCTGAGTACTCTGGCCTAACAAGTCTGGTTCATTCCAAATATATTAATTTAAATTTATTTTTTAGTCAGGCAACACCAGAGCTCTTTAAAAATAAATTCTGCATTTCAGATCTACTGATTAAGAATTGTGAACGGTGAGAACATAAGCAAATGTTAACTGTTGTTCCTGAATATACCATTTGGATCTGTCTTTCAGAGCATTTATTTATTTTTAAGCAAAAGAAAGGAGAAAATTTGCGGAACAATAATTTGTAGGAAAATTTTTGAGCATCTCAATTTTTATCATGACCCTCTGTATCCATACCTCCTCCCCGCTTTACTTGTTCATTTTTATTGGTCTGTAATGGAAGCATAACTATTGACACCTCTGTTAAACAGGGTGCTTTGGAGATGAGAGAACTTTTATGTAACCCACTTAGAATAAAGATTTTGTTAGTCTGAACTTCTGTGTTAGCTGTCAACATATTTCCACAGCTGTCCTCATTTAACTGAGGACACAAAGAAGCAAACAAAAGAAACTTGACTGGTTTCAACTTGGGGAAAGGAATTAATATTTAGAATGGGACTGGACAGTAATTGCTAAAATATGTTTTCTTGCTTCTGATGATGTGTTTTAAACAAGGGAATTAAAAATAAATTGCAAAGTGTCTTCAAAAGTTGTTACATTTTAAGATGTAATGAATCATTAAGCATTATGGCTTATAGCTCATGTATGCTTTTCCAGAAATCAGTTCATTGGTGCTACACATGTTTCTCGCAGAAAACTGATAGTTTGCTTTTTGGCTTTGTCCAGTTTTGGGCATTTTCCTCTGCTGCAGCAGGTAGAATGTTCAGTGGCCTTTTTCTGGATTTCTTCAGCCAGTTCAACTTCTCCTGTCATAGTATCAGGCTGCCATTTGGAACAAGATAAGAGCTTCAGATGAGTGTAGTTATTAGTATTTAAAGAGGCTGTCTGGCTAAAAGGGGAAGCACTCAGTGTTTCTCTCCCTGAAGATGTTCTGTGTAACTTACTCTTTTCCTAACTTACTGTTAATTTCCTTTTAAAGGTAAATTGCAAGTTTAAGTTTTGTAAACTTCCTCAAGCAATGTGTGTGGTATTTTTATTTACAAGCGGAATGCTATTATTGTGTCTTGAGGCACATGCACAGAATGCAAATTAATGCTATACAGTCCCTCCCTCCTTCCCTCCCCCCCCCCCCCCCCCAAAAAAAAAAAAAAAGGAACAAGCAGCTCCCTTCAGAACAAACAATTCCTGGATGACGAGCTAATCATCACATTATGCAGTCAAGTTTGTGTTTTTAAAATGGAGTAAAAATTCCTATTTCTCTAAAAGTACGTGGCAAGTTGGTGTGACATTTCACACCAGGTTGGTTTTTATACCCTTTTAATTTTCTATGTAGTGTGGTTTTGGTTTCTCCTCATGCATTTTTAATAGTTAGGATTTAGGCTCCACCTGAATATTTTTGTGTTTTTTCTTGCAAGGTTTGCTTTTCACTGTTGAGTGATATCTCAAAAACTACTATCTATCAACACAAAGATTGTTAGGAAGGTAGAACTAGAGGTGATATGATGCAACAGTTTTAAATTTTTGATTGAGGGCCATTTTTTGGCCATTATTCACATTATATATGAAAATTTATGCATTATGCAGAAACCTTATTGATGGAGGCTAGGTGCAAACTAACCTGATTAATAGGGTTGGGTGCATGCAAATCTGATTGGATCAGATGTATATAAGACTCATAGATGGAAAGCACATAACTTGATTGATGGTAAGGGCCAAGGCACATGCAACCCTGAGTGGTTGATAGGGATAATTTTTTAGCGTAGGTATATCTATTTTTTTTAAATATGGATTGTAGTGTATTTCCAGGAGAGAGATTTATCATGCATTTAAATAATTTACTGTGTAAATATTTATATTTTTGTTTTTCATTTAGTTATTTATTATTTCCTTCATTGGTTTATAGTAAAGTAAAAAGGGCTAATTGTTTTATATTGCTTTTCCTTTCAGGAACCAAGGCATCTGCAGTTTTTCTGTGAATTCAGCAGTAGTGATATGTATATGTCTTTGGCAGGCAAAAAGATGTCTGGAACACCAGCAAACTATGGATTCTGCTTTAAGGTACAGGCTTAATATTTTGATAAATATATGCTAAAGCAAGCCACAGTTCTTAGGTAAGCTTCAGTTTCGATAAGATTTTAAAAAAAGATTCAGTTGTCTATTATAAAATAGGAGAATTAGTGGCTTTTATTTCAACAGGTATTATCTGCAAGATATGCATTAATGCTAAACAATGTGCTGTGGCCTTCTAGCCTAACAAAGCAGGAGGAGCCAAAGACCTGAAGCAGCTCTGTGCAGATGACGAGCAGAGTAGGACTTGCTGGATGACAGCAATTAGATTACTTAAGGTAAAATCTTCTGTGAAGTTAATTTCTTGCTAGTAATTCACTATGTTAAATGCTTTTACATTTTGAAATAGAGAAGCAAGGGTAACTTGTAGGTTTCAATATAATAAAAATCCTTAATTTTGTACACTGTGGGCTCTTTTTTACTTCTCCCAATAAAGAAGATAGACACCGAATTTCCAGTACAATAGAAAAAGCTGGCACTGCTGCTACTGGTGCTGTCCCCAATTATCATGCAAGAACTTATTTGAGTGGTAGAAGAGGCTGCTTTTAGTGGCAAAGTAGGCAGAATGAGTCATACAGTGTCTGTAAATGGCTAGAATTGAACATACATGTAAGTTATTTCTTAAGAAAATGAAAATTGTAGCCATTTACTCATTGTGGCCAACTTTTTGTGTGTTTTGTGTTTTTGAGGGAGCAAAATTTACACATTCCAGTTTTATACTTAGAGAATTCTCTTTAAATGTAGTGTCAGAAAACCATAATGACAAATATATTTCTAAGGCAAGGATTCCTATTGTCTGTGCAGGCGGTTCTATTTTTAAATTAATGTAATTAAGCTAATAAAAGTCAATCTTTCTAAATGAAATTCATTGTGTAGTATTCAGGAGCTCCTGTGTAATTTTTATTTAATACTTCAAGGTGGTACTACTAAAATCCCCATAATAAACTTTTAGTGATAAGGTATATTTATTTTTTTGGTTTTAGTATGGAATGCAGCTGTATCAGAATTACATGCAACCATATCAAGGTAGAGGTGGCTGCAGTTCTCTGACTATATCACCTATGGTATGTACTGAAATAACTTATTGAGCAAGTAAACTATTTAAAATGGAACCTATTGCAGAAGCAATGTAACCTGTGTCTGTGATCCTAGAAATGTTTATGCGTGTGCTTAAGTTTAAGCATGTGAGCACTTACCAAAACCTTTCGGAACAATGGTCAGATGCCCTTATTGGCATTGGAGCTGAAGGTTGAGCCAGTCAGGAAGTGCTTACTGATTCCATGCACTTCCACTGTGTCTCTTTCTGTGTCAAGTGACTCTTGATGCAGGAAAGAATCTAGCCCTGTATTTGCACCATGCTTGAGCTAAGGAATATTAAGCAAGTCACCACTTTTGTGTAGAGAAACCAATCAGTCCAGCAGCACTCTTGAAAAAGGATTAATATAAATAATCAAACTGAGATTGAATGTGCAGAATATTCTCAGTACAGAAGGCAGTTAATTTTTCACATCCCTGAATCATAATTCACAGCAATGCAGATCCCATTCTCTAAACTCCCCTTTTATCCAGACATCACCTTTTGTCCAGTCCTTGTTTGCACCTTTTGTAAAAGTTTAAGCAGATTGTAATTCATTGGCCCGATCTTCTGCTCAGGATATGGCCCCAGGATTTGAAGTTATTCAGGTGTGATCTGTGATGAAGTAGTTGTAATTAAATGTTTTTTATAGGAGTAGGCTGTCCTAATACCTATTATTGAAATCTCTTCTGTTCTGAGTTCTAAAGGAACCTTTCTAGGGTTGTAACCAAATAGGACTATTTTAAGGCTACATATTTTTGGTTAGGAAGCTTTAACTGCACAGGCATATCTTTTGTGCGCTACATACACATTGCTTCAAATTAGAGAAGGATAGGGATTGTTCTATTTATTCATATCCCAGTGCCCACCAATAGTTGCTGTGGAGCTACTGTACTTAGTATCAAGCTTATTTTATAAACCAGAGTGCCTAAGATACAAGTGCTAACTTTGAGTCTTCCTTTCCTGTGAATCCATGTTTACTCAGTTACATGAAACATTAAATTACTTCCCCCTTGCAAACCTGACCATCAGAATATTTTATACAAGAACTTGCATTTACTGTTTTTATGCTCCTTCATAACAGCCAGGAGTTTAACAGAAAGGTCTGAAGTAGATCTTACAATCAGTGAAGGCATACAAACTAACATTACTCAGTTCATCTTAGCAGTCCCACAAAAACTTCCACTAGAAGTTTAGATTGTGAAGCCTAGTGTACAGTCACACATACTCCAAGTATTTAGCAAGTTTGGTTGAATTTAAATGGCCTGGGGAGAGGGGAAAGAGATGGGGGAGAAACAAAGTAGAGTATAAGAATCTTTCTCCAAGGGTCTGAAGGTGATCTCAATTCCCTCTCCCTCCTTGTTTTAGGGGTGTTGTAAAGGGCTTTTGAACAGAAAAGAAAGTGCCAAAGCCACAGAAAACACAATAAGATTGTTATTGGCACCCTCTATTCCAGAGCGGCTTGATGTCTCGGAAAAATAAGGCTCTTTGGCTCTTTGAGCACTAGCAGAAAAATTCTTGCCTAAAGATGGTTAACTTCAGGCTGTACAGGCTGGCCATATTATGTCCGCAGCATTGGACACAGACGACTCCAGGCTGAAGTGTGGAGTTAATAGGCTTTCCTACTTATGTAGTAATGTGGGCTTCCTCCCCTACCCCATCTCAGCCTGCCCATTCACATGGAACTGAGCTCATCGAGTTGAGTAGCACTGTTCTGTTTGAAAGAGGTCTGCATTGTGAATACCAAATTATATTAAGCAGTATGTGTTTAGCAGTTCTCAAAAGCTATAATAGTAGGTATGCCCCTCATATACCCACTCTTAAATTTAGATGGGACCTTGGTAAAGCTATATTTTCACAACTGTACTGTGGTACTCACATCGATGTATGATTTAGCTATCAAAAAGGTTCCATTGTTTTTTCATGATTTGCAGTTTTCTTTAATAACTCTATTCAGTGTGGCCATTGAAAAGGAAATTGCATCCTTGATGGACTTCCCCTCTCTCTTAATGTATCAGAGTCTCAGATCAGTGATGGAATATTACAGAATCGTCTTGGAAATTTTTAGTCCTTTGGAAATGGTTCAATGGGTGTGGTTTTTTTGGTAACAGTATTTGAGTTTCAGGGAAGTTGAAATTACTTCTCAGCATGTGTGAGTACAGTTATTTTGTAAGGATCTAGTTTTACAGCATTGGTGAGACCACATACTCCAGTTCATACCTGTGGCTTTTTTGGTAGATGGAGGCTATCATTTGAAGTAAGCAGAGCAAAAGTTTTTTGTGTCTAGTGTCTCATGACAACTATCTTAAACTAGCCATAAATAGTAAGCTGAGAGAGTTTAAATTCACAACTAGCTACAGCTGGTGAGGACCAATCTTCAGTAGCTTAAGCATCTTCAGACCAGGTACTATTGGCTGCAGTGATGCAAAAACAAGACACATATTATAAGTCTTACGATACTAAGTAGTCATTACCTTCTCCTTCCTCCCACATTTATCTTGCCAACTGGCCAAACTTTAAAGTTCAACTGGATAGTCTTCCTTGAAGAGAATTAGAACTACAAATGTTGTCCAAAGTGAAACAAATCTTGGTTGAGAGAAGAAAACCTTATAAAAATTTGAAACACAACCGGCAAAATGTAATGTTATTTCAAAATAAGGTGTTTGTTTTTTTTTTCAAATCTGAATTTCTCTCTTTCCCCCCGTCCTCTGCCCCAGAGAAGTATTTCAGAAAATTCCCTGGTAGCAATGGACTTCTCAGGACATAGAAGCAGAGTTATTGAAAATCCAACAGAAGCCCTTTCAGTTGCAGTTGAAGAAGGGTTAGCATGGCGGGTATAAACACCTTTACTTTTTCAAAATATTTTTTCTAATTTTATTTTCACCCACAAAGTTTTGACACATGAATTTTTTTTTCTCTCCCACTCAGAGAAAAGGGTGTTTACGACTCAACACACATGGAAGTCCTACCACTTCTCAAAGTGCCACATCTAGTGTAGGTATGTGTGAATTAATTTACAGCTCCAGAAGAGATGCAATAATGTTTATAACGATCTTTATAATTTTTCCAGCAATACATAGAACACAACTGTGGTTTCACCATAAAATCTCTAGGGATGAAGCTCAACGACTTATTTTACAGCAAGGACTTGTAGATGGGTAAGTTGATTTCTTTTCTTAACTTTTTTGGGTTGTAGTTACAGTCAGAAAAATAACTATGTAGAAACATTTGCTTATTGCAGGGTTTGTGACATGATATCTGCTTAATGGAAGTAAAATAAAAACATTCATTTTATTAGAGCTATGGGAGTATGAGTTGGATTGTATTAGGGATCTTTCTTCAACAATAAAATAGCGCTCTGAAGCTCTGATCCTGCAGTTGAGTGGATGGACTGCTGCATTTTCACAGAGCCATGTTGAAAGCAATGGGCTCTGGATTGGCACAACAATCTGTCATCTATACTGTCAACTGTAAGATCAGGGCCTCAAATTGGATTCCAGCATCTCTTACTAGTGATGACTCAGAAAACATTGCTTGGCTTTCATACCATCTCTGCCCAGTTTACAAATGTAAATGGATTCTTCCAACTGCCAGCGCTAGAAACTCAACCTCAGATTTGAAAGTAATTGAGAGAGAGTAAATGTTGAACTTCAGGATGAGTCATTTAGTCTTCTAATGATATACTTTAAATATTCTTTCTCTGGAAAAAAAGTACAAATATAATGTATATTTCATATTTATTTGTCTAAATTTTCGTATTTATTTGATTGCTTCCAAATCTCTTCTCCTGCCTTGCTGTAATACAGCCCTATAACTCATCTGTATAAGTTCCCCTCTTATGTTGGCCTCCCTGCTGGCCTTCCAGATATGAACTCTTACCATCCATCTAACCTATTAGATTGGGCGACTACTTCAAATCTTCCTGGAACTCATAGCAATGCTGTTGGGAACCCCTTTAGATCACTGATTTAACAGTTTCCTATATCTGTCAGGAAGGGCTTCACAAAAAGTGGCTCACAGTGCTGAAAACATTTTCCATTGTGGAGCTCTGAATCTCTGCTGCAAAACCAAGAGCTCCATCCTCCTTGGATTCTGTTCACTGCAATGATATTAGCAGCTGGTCTAATAAAAGAAAGTAAGATTTCTAGTAATGTACCCAGCAAGTAATGGTTCTGAGGTATGCAGATTTAAAGTTGCAAAACCCGCTTTTTAAATGAAAAAAATAAGAGAAACTGGATTGGGAAGCAAAGAGCATTTGAGCCTAGAAAGTGACCCAAAGTTACCTCCGTACAATGTTAGTGTGTGATAATACCCTGGTGTCTATAGAGAGATGTGCATTGCAGTTTGGTAGGAGGGATCTTGTTGAATAGACTGTCTCTAGAATTGTTTGAAACTGCTGGTACCTGTAATCATGGACTGGCAGCTTGTATTGAACACAGATATATCTGCCCAAATTGTAGACTAGACTTTAGTGGTAACTGGCACTGATAATACAGTATGTGACAAATGTTTCACTTGCTTAGTTGTCTGAAAAAATGAACTACCACCTTTAATGTAGAGGCTTTGCATGAGAGTAATAAGATGTTCTTCCTGTATAGGTTTGCACATGTATTAGGCAAAATTCTGCATTCCTTGTGCAGAGCCTTGGTGGGTGTCAGTTCAAAGATAAGTGTTCCAGGCAATGAAACCCACTATGTAGATGCAAACAGATTATAGGCTGCTGTTCTAATGTGTGTCCTGATAAATAGTGTTCATACTGGCTTATAAAAAAGGAAAGTTAATAGTTTAACAAGGGCTATTATGTAAAGGAACTGCAGCAGGCTGATAATGGTGCCATCATGTGAAGAGAGTGCTGAACCTAATTACAGATAGCAACAATTTTAAAGCATTTTTTTGAGACTCATCATGGTACAACCGCTTTCTCAGGGGATCAAGGGAATACTAATGAGTCACAGATCTAATCTCCAGTAATTTTTACAAACTTGTCTATTTCTGGAAAGTTTGTGAGCACTGCATGTTTCTAGGTCATTTTTCTTCCCAAGTTTTACTACATGCCAAATTTAGGTGAAGTAGTGCGATAATAATTTTGAAAGCATTTGGGGCTATTTTACTTTTAATCCAAGTTTACATGTTTGTTAGTTTCTCTGTGGAGCTTAGGAAATGCAACAAATAAATAAAATACATTTATGACAGATATACAACTGGTGTGTGTGTGTGTGTGTGTGTGTGTATAGAGAGAGAGAATACTCTGGGATGTTTCATTTTGGATCTACTAAATTTTAAGCAATGATATTTGCTTTAAAGCATGGCAGAAGCTGCAGCGAGATTATGGTTATGATATTTGACTCTTAGTGGCTGTTTGAAGGCTTTTTAGTTAATAAATTGCTGACAGCCAGTATTTAAAACTACTAGGCTTCTGATGCATGGAAAGGATAATGTCATTGTCATCATCAAAGAGCCCAGTTCACTATGCATCTGGTCAAGCAGGGAACTTCTTACAAATCAGGGTTATTTGGGCTTTGGCACTCAAGGTACATGTTTGTATGTGTAGGTCGGGGTGGGGGGTTGATGATTTTAGATATATACCTGGATACTTTTGTTTGCTCATTCATTATGTGAGCTTTAAAAGCTCCTGAAGCTTAGGGTTGAGGGACTTCATCATCTAAAAGGAAATAACCCACACTTAACACAAAAACAGGGTTAGGAAAGGCTTTAACTAGTTTAAAAAAAATAAATAAATAAGAAAACAAAGGATGAGGCCCAATAACAAAGAGACAAGGCTGCTGAAACGAATGGGCCTTATGATGTGCCCTAAAATGAAATTATGAATATGAATGTGTTGGCTGAGTCCTGATCCTCCTTTCCAGCCTCTTCTCTTGTGGTCTGATGTAATTACCCAGGATGTTTGATTTGGACAGTAAGCTGCTTAGGATGGGGGCCTTATTTTGAATGTCTGTAAAGTGCTATGCTCAAATAATGAAATTGTATGTTTTCCAGACCAGTTTGTCCATCCTTAATGTTAATGTTTGAATTATAAAATACCATATGATTTATTCATAGGATCTAACTGTAGCCTGAAAACTTTTTTTCACAGCCCTGGAAAGGGCAAAGAGATGATTTTTTGGCCACTAGATGGTGTGCTAGAGCTTTTTTAGAAAAGTCTAAGTATATTCATCACTCTATAACTTACTTAAACCCAATTAGCTACTTTTACTGGTATAATATATGCATAGTTGCCAATATATGTATTTTTTTTCTCCCCCTGGACATGTCTTCAAATGAACTGAGCATCAGGGTTCTGAGGTTATCCTGGTGAATTTTAGTTTATTTTAAAATAAAATGATCAGGGACTTCAGAATTGCTAACCCTAGATAAATCCTCCTTTATAGGTATTGTTATAATAACCATTCATTGGTGATGGGAGAAACTCAAAAGTTTGGGGATTTACATTAACATGTAGCAGTTCGGGGGCCTATATGAGCCAATGGAGGACCCTATAAGATTCCTATCATCCTCTTTTTCCCACACAACTTTCCTTCCCCTAACGGCCTATCCTTTGAATGTAATTGTTTGATAGAAGTGTGTGTGTGTGGGGGGGGGGGGCAAATTGCTCACTACCCTTACACTCCACTAGCATGTACATGCAGAGGATAGAAGACTAGTTCTTATTCTATTGGTGACTATAAGAGGCAGCCACTCATATTCTCTACCCATGTTGATTTCTCCTTCAGTGGATTCTTTCTTCCTTTCCCTCTTTATTTTGGAGTGGCTACCCCTCTCTCAGTTCTGCATTATTATTCATCCAGTCCAGATTGTCTCCACGCCAACTGTAGCAACTGCTTTGTTCTATATCTTTTAAGCTATTCTCTTCTGCACATATTCTAGCCCCGAACCTAAAGATTAATTGAAGCAGCAGAGGACACGGCTATGGCAGGTGCTATTCCATCCTTTCTGCATAGCAGTTCCTATTGCCAATACTGCTCCAAAATCCCTCCAGCTGCAGTGTTGCCCAGGACAATGGCTGTCAGAAAAACTTGTCTGGAATGGCTTTTCAAGTCTTAGAACAGCCCAACTAAGACTGGGTCTGTTAATATTTTACTTGAGCTCTGCAATAAAACAACCAGTAATTTGTAAGCTTGAGAGTTTGATCCTGAATGGGGAATTTTCTTGCTCTACAGATAATGTTTGTTGTATGCATATATTTGCCAGTTGTAACAATCTGGCCAACATAAAGTCTTGTACCATATCTCCTATAAACTTTCCATTGAACCAACAGCTTGCAAAGTTAGCAATCTCATATGCATTTGCTGTTATGCCATATGAGCAACACTCACATAAATTGGGATTTTCAAAAGCCCTTAAAGGAATTAGATGCCCAAATTCCATTGATTTTAATGGGAGTAAGGTGCTTAATTCCATTAGCCTCCTTTGAAATTTCCAGCCATACTATTTGAAGATTTAAAGAAACAAGTAGCAATGTACCAAGTGGACTATTGAATATAGAAACTGAAATGTTCTCCTTCACTCTGAAGTATATTCTAAGGTAAAATTTCCATATGTCAATCTACTGGATATTGGTACCTGTGGCGGCTTCTGATGAAAATAAATAAGTTTTTACAATTCCAATTCCAGTGTGAAAAACCACAGGCTGCCAATTCTTAGCATTCTATCCCTGTATAATTTGTGATTTTTGGTAGCTGTCAAGATCTTGGTCAAAACTTTGCTAAAAGTGCAAACTCTTAAACATGGTTTTTATGTCTGGGATAAAGAGCTACACCTTGATATTGACATACAGCAGCTGTTAACTTTAAATACTTTGTATCCATCACTGTGTAGATGCATATTTTTTTCACATGAGACACAGTGTTTGATGAAATAAACTATTTTAAAGCTTGTATTTCCAATTCTGATACTTTCTCAAAACATATAAAGGTTTAAAGCAGAACTCTTGAAATTAAACTTTGGTACAAAATTGGTTGAATTATTTTTGATGTTCCTTAATACTGTGTTTGCAATTCATTACAGTGTTCATTGGAAAGCTACAAACAATTTCTGACAATTCAACATGAGCTTACTTTGAAAATTCCTAATCTCTCTCCCTAGGGTTTTCTTGGTACGGGATAGCCAAAGTAATCCCAAAACGTTTGTATTGTCAATGAGCCATGGACTAAAAATAAAGCACTTTCAAATTGTACCAGTAAGTAACACTTCTTAATTTGTATATAACTGAAAAGGCGTAATAGTGTGCCATACTTTTGAAGATATTTTCTTCTGGTATATGGAAGATGGTAGATATTGGTACTATAGTATTAGACACTAGAAAAGCTTGTCTCTCTCACCAGCAGAAGTTTGGTCCAACAAAAGCTATTATCTCACCCACCTTGTGTCTCTAATATCCTGGAACCAACACAGTTACAACAACCCTGCAGAGATAGAATTAAAGATTTTATGGACCTTGCTGTTTGATTTGTTATAAGATTTGGCAATATTGTTTGGGTTTTGTGTGAGCTGTCCTAAGATGAGGGCAAGTCTGTTTTTCAAACTAAATAGACAACACCTCTTATGGGATAAAAATGTTTTATTTTCGAATGTCTCTCAGCTTCCTGACCCCACACCTTTTTTTTCTTAAATTTTGGTTAGATGGACCCACCTAGGTTAGAAATCTTAGCCACATGCACAGGCACTCGCTCTGTTCAGAGCAGCTTCTTTCATGTCTCAGGGCCCAGTCTTTTTGATTCAGTGCCCTGTGACCCTTCTGTCCCCACACTGGTTATCAAGAAGCTCCCAGTCAGCACCTGGGTCCAGTACAATGAGTAGTTTTTAAAAAATTTAAAAAATTCTGCCCAAATATATAAAATGTTCTCCTGATCCCAAAGGGTCAACCAATCATTTAGAGTCTAAAACATGCCAGCCAATCTTTTAGTGTCTAAAACTAAACGTTTATTATAAAGGAAAAAAAAGAGAGAACAAAAAGAGAGATGGTAAAGCAGTCACATACATACAAAGACTTCAGTCCATCAGGTTCCTAGCAGTATTGGTGAGTTTGCTGGCTTGAAAGTCCTTCTGTAACGCATGGAAGTACAGCCATATTTCCATTACTTTCTCAGTGAAAGCATGTGATGCTCTTGACATGACAGTGGGGTAATTTCATCCATTGCACTGACTCTGGAGGCAGTATTAAAGTTCTTACACTTTCTTTCCATCCTGCTTTGTTGAAATATATTTTCATTGCCTGCTTTAGCCCTGGTGCTTTGCCTTTACCTAGGAGCCACAGCTACTATTTCTCTTTCCACAAAGAACATCCCTCCCAGACAGTCTTCTACCCACAATCTCCAGGCTTCTTGATAAACCCAACAGAGGAAGCTAATTATCAGGGGATTCTTCTATTCTGCAGGACTGGGCGCTTTCCCAAATGCTCTTTCTTTTGACTCACTGGTGCTTTGTGGCTCCAGTGAGAGATATCAGAGGGCCATCATTTGGTATTTCCGTGCTTCACCCTGCTTCTGTAGCCTGCATCCTAGAAACCCCCCTCTTTGCTGCACAATGGAGCTGAAACACTTCAGGGGATTCAGTAAATCTGATCTAGTACTTGAAAACCAGCCTGTAACCCCTTAAGCATTGTGAACCATTAAGCAAAGTCAGTGCCAGGAGAAAAACATCCATAGTTTTGCACTGCCTAGACAGCTGGGGTGGTGGTATCTCTCACCTAAATAGTTCAAGGAGGTGGCTCTTGGCGCCAGTGTCTTTCCTCTTTGGACCCACCCTGTGTTCCCTATAGTCAGGGCCACCAACGATGTAACTCCGTTATCCAGTTGTTTCTATCTGTCCTTAGATCAGATGGACTATAGTTGAAACAGCTTCTTAGATTCCATGCAAAAACCGAATGATTCAGTTCCATCAGGATGGCACTCCTTTGACTTACCAACTTCAGAGATCACCTTCTCTTTCCCCTATCAGGATATAGGCCTCTAGTTCTTTAACTTCTCCTGTGCAGGAAACTTCAGTTCCTCTTTAGAAATTTCCCCTTCCCTCTGACCCAGACACGCCTCCAATTCCCTTCTGAAAAACCAATCATTTCTCATACACCTCTGCAGGTTGCTCTGCAATAGGATCCCTGGTGGTGGAAGAGGAAATATCCGCTTGGTAGCACTCACAGTCAAGAGTCAGACCAACTTTTCCATGAGATGATCTGGAGGATCTCATCACATTTATTCATACCATTTGGAAACCTAGGAACCTTTGTCTACATCACTTCAATCCAAACAAGATTCTCTTAAAATGAAAAGTTAAAAAGGCAAAGCCGTTTATCCTATTCCACAGTCACTAGAAAAAATAGTGTAAAACAGAACAATTCAAGCCAGAAAGAGAGCACACAAGAAACCGAGCCTCATGAAAATAATAGGTCCAAAAGGACAATGTTCTAAATTCTCATCCATTCCAAATATTGATCCCTCCTCCTTATACCTGCGCCAAGAGTGCTCTCTGTGTAGGAAGATACTGATTTCAGTTGATGGAGCAGGGGCCTGAGACTTTGATTTTTTTTTAAGACATTTCCCTAAAACACAAGATTATTTTACTCCTACTCCTTCTGAAGGATGGCATGCTTCACTTTTGTAAAATAGATTTGGAAAGAAGTTGTCATCTATTTTTTTTTAAACAATTATTTTCCCCATCAAATTTTGATGGCTCCAGCATCTCCATTAATTAATTGCTTAGAAGGAAGTATGACCTGCATGGGCAAATGTATGGCCTAGTAATCCTAGTTTGAAGGGACAAATATCCCTTGTTTAATTCCTCACCTCATCTTTTTCCAGGGATCAGAGGAAAAAAAAAAACCCTGTCATTTTTTACACAAATGAAACAATCAGTCCAGTTCCCACTGATCACTAAAGTCAGGAATTCTGCTTCATGTTCTTCAGATCCCCAAAGGATTGGAGGTTTTTGCCAAGTTTTGGATGAGTGAAACTTAAACTGATCTGTTAATAATGTCTGCTTTTGCACAAGGCCTCTAGCCTGCCAGTGCTGAGAGAACACATCAAATGAGTTCTTGTATTTAATGGATGTAAAGCAGCATTTCTCCAGCTTCGCCAATATTAGCAATTTATTTAGCGATTCGTGCAGGGATGTTGCACGATCACAAATGGATGTGTGATTGGAAAGTTGGAAGGGGAAATGGCAGAAAACAATTTCTCTTTATGAGATGCACCATCTGTGAGAATGTTTGAATGTTCCTTTAAAAAAAAAATCCTTCACTGCTATATGTTCCATTCCCAATTTATGCTTTATGACTCTGGGCTGCCACGATCAATTAATCACCATATATTCTGCTCTTCTAATGTCTAGAAAGCTAATGGCTATTCAGCTGTTCAAGTTGAGAGAGGAAAGGGATACAATTACAGTAGTTCTTGGACAATCATCTTCTAATAAAAACTTGATCATTCAGAATAACAACTTTGCAAACATGCTGAACATGTCAGATTCTTAGACACTGTTTTCTTCATTAATCTGCTGAAAAGCTGTGTTTGCCTTGAGGAAATATTCATGCAATTCATTTCAAGGCAAACATCGGTTTGGGAATAACAAAAAACAGTTGAATTTTAATTCCTGGTTAACAAATGCCTCAGCTCTGCAATGTCTATCATGTTGGCATGATGGTTGTATGCATGCGTAGAGTCTCCTGGATGACAGTGTATCTTCATATTTCTTGCTGGAAAATAGGCATTATCAGACCCATAGTGTGACATATGTTAACACTTCCTTACCTAGTAGTGTTTGTCCTGGACTGGTGAAATCTGAAAAAAGGAACTTAGAAGCTGCCTCCAGACTTAGAATGGGTAGGATAACCCAGTAGTTGTGGCCAGTGCAACTGCTGCTTACACTGAGAAACCTTAATTACAGGTAAGAGAACTAATTTTATCCATCCCAGAAGGATGGTTACATCTTTCCTCTATGCTGCAGTAACTGATGCTGCAATGTGATCACCATTTTAGGGCCTTCTTTTGTGCACTACTATCCGCTGTTGATAAATTGCCATCTTTCATTAATTGATCAATATTACTGTTAAGTATCAAATGTTTTAGTACCAAGGCTTCAGATTCCCTTTTCTGCTGATTGAGGACATTCTTTTAGCCAAATAATTAGTTTAAGAGTTAATTAGGTGATGCAAATTATGGGGCTATCCATTTGTAATAGTTTAAAATTGGAAATATTCCCTGTAAATCTGTGTGTGTGTATTTTAAAGTTAGCCAAGGTAACCTTACAGTGGGTATTCTCCTTCTCCTTCTCCTTTCCTGTGGTTAGCGTGCTAGTATACACATGGCTGTCTGGAGCAGCAGGAGTCTTTCTCTCTTTTTCCTCTCCTCCTGCTCCCCTGTTGCTCCCTCCGGAAGCAATGAACATATTACTGTGCTGCCACCATCATGGTAATCAACAGTAGAAGGCTCCTGCCTGGAAGCACCTTCTGCAGCAAAGGCTACATCAATGCACAAAAGTAACTATGAATATACAGCCACCCACTGCTACACAAAATATACTAGGTACACAGCAAATGAGTATAACGAGCGTAGAACAAAAAGTAGTTCTAATATGACACCTCTTTGTTTGGAGGGAGAGAGAGAGAGAGAGAATGTATGCCTAAATTCAGATTTCTTATTTTATGAAGGCTTAAGGTTTTTATAGTTCCAATTAAATCTTTGCATGTGATATTAGATGTTCTTTCTGAATAAAAGCAAAGGCATAATAGGCTGATGTTAGCAATTTTCATGGCCTAATGTTCTAATACATATTCAGCCTTGCTTCCTTTTACCTTATGCATTTGCCTAAAATTGACAAGAAGTTAGAGAATGCACTACTTTTCTATTGGTCACTTCTGAATTTGCTATGAATGAACACTAAGCTTCTCCCCTTCACCACAGACTATAAATAACTCAGGACAACGAATCTACACAAAGATGTCACAAGGCCTGATTTCATTAAAGATCAACAATGTACATATTTTGAATGTCTGACAAACACTGTAGCTCAATAGCGTTTTGTTATTTTTTGTGTTTTTCCCTTTTACAGCTGGAAGATGATGGAAAGCTATTCTATACACTGGATGATGGTCACACTAGATTTACTGATCTCATCCAGCTTGTGGAGTTCTACCAGCTCAATAAAGGAGTATTACCTTGCAAGTTAAAACACTATTGTGCCCGAATTGCTCTTTAACCAAAACCAAGTTGGTTCACCAAATAGAAAAAAGGAGATGCTAGAACACTTTTCCAAGGCAATTTCCTAGGAGGAAAAGTCAATATATTGAAATGGTTGTGATTTTCAGATGCAAAGAAAAGTTTATATGCTCTGTACAGAAAGTACTTTGCATTGTAATTATCACTGCAAAATAACTTTACAATCAAATGAACTTCAGAAAATATTTCATGTGAAATTATGTAATGTTGCAGCACTGGAAATCTTTTTCAAATGCAAATAGATATTTTTAATATTATGCAACTTTATTTACCAAAATAAAATTGGAGGGTGCCTCATTGTTAGTAATAGATGACTAATAAATGAGTTAATTGCATTCAGAAATGCTCTACATTGTGGAATAGAAATTGTGTGTGCGGAGTATAACATCAGCTTTTGGGTGGAAAAACTCTAGAAGCTGGATCGTACTTAATTTGTAAATCAAAATTATTTTGCACTATATTTTTAAATGCTATTTTGTGGCTTATTGCATTCAAAAGTGAAAATATTCTGAATTAACCCATTAAAATTTCTTCTAATGTCTTGACTAATTCTGGATCAGTTGTGTTATGAATTATGCTGTTGCTGTTGTGATAGTACCCTTTAAAGGTTTTCTCTTTTAAGTAGTGACTTAAGCCACATTTTATTATACAGATTTGGAGCTGTTGTGCATATGCACATGCATATATGTATTTTGCAGTACACATAATGTGCATGTATACACATGCAATCTTTTATTTATCCATAGGCACTTAAGAAAGCCCTGATTTTAGTGTTATATTTTTGAAGTAAGGGTATGTGGAATGCTATCCCCTCCCAAAATAAGTGTTAAACTGGATTGTGGTTTTCTGTGTGTGTGGTTCTGTCATGATACAATTCCCCACTCTGAACCTTAGCGTCCAAAAGATGGGGTACCAGCATGAATTCCTCTAAGCTTAATTACCAGCTTAGAACCTGTAGTGCTGCCACCAACCAGGAATTCCAGTGCCTGGTACACTCTGGTCCCCCCCCCCAATACCTTGCCCGGGGCATCCCAGACCCTCTGGATCTTAACCCAAGGAAAGTAAACCCTTTCCCTCACCGTTGCCTCTCCCAGGCTTCCCCTCCCTGGGTTACCCTGGAATATCACTGTGTGATTCAAACTCCTTGAATCACAAAACAGAGAGGACAATTTACCTTCCTCCCTCCTTCTCTTTCCCCCTCCCAGACTCTTCCTGAGAGAAAGTAATCCTGGCACAGAGAGAAAGCAGCCTCTCTCTCCCTTTTCCTTCCTTTCTCCCCACCAATTCCCTGGTGAATCCAGACCTAGTCCCCTGGGGTCTCACCAGAATAAAAAAACAATTAGGTTCTTAAACAAGAAAAGCTTTTAATTAAAGAAAGAAAAACAGTAAAAAATAGCTTTGTAAATTTAAAATGGAATAGGTACAGGGTCTTTCAGCTATAGACACTGGGAACACTCTCCTAGCCTAAGTATACAAGTACAAATTAAAATCTTTTCAGCAAAATACCAATTTGAACTCCTTTCAGCCAAATGCACATTTGAACTCCTTCCAACCAAATACACATTTGCAAATAAAGAAAACAAACATAAGCCTAACTCGCTTTATCTACCTCATACTCACTATTCTGGATCTATAAGAAACTGTATCAGGGAGATTGGAGAGAAACCTGGTTGCACGTCTGATCCTTCTGAGCCCCCAGAGTGAACAACAACCAAAACTAACAGCACAGCACAAAAACTTCCCTCCCTCAAGATTTGAAAGTATCCTGTCTCCTGGTTGGTCCTCTGGTCAGGTGACAGCCAGGCTCACTGTTCTTGTTAACCCTTTCCAGGCAAAGAGATATGAAGCACTTCTGTTCTATTAACTCTTACTTATCTGTTTATGACAGGTTCAAAAAAAAAATCTCCCCAAATGATTGCCTACAATATTAACAGTCTGCTGATAAGATTGCACTATTGACCAATTGGAAAGCAGCTAGTTCAACTTTGCAATATTAGCTACCAGCCCCCTTTCTAAAAGGCCTTTAAATAGCTACTCAGCTTCTAGTACTTCCATAAAAACTAAAACAAACAAAAAACCCTACCAATCTGTGCCACACACCAGAGCCCCTTTCCTCTTGAATGTAAAAATGTTTGTTTTCAAAATGACAGTAGAGCTTGAGGGCTTGTTTATACTTGAAATATAACAGTGTAGTACCACAGCTGCATCACTGTAGCACTTCAGTGTAGACACTACCAGATACAACACCAACAGGAGGGGTTCCCCACTGAGGCAAGTAGTTCCCGTTCCCATCAAAGGAAGAACTCTTCCATCAACTTAATGTTGTCTACAGTGGGAGTTAGGTCAGCTAACTAAACCGCTCGGGGGAATTGATTTTTTTACATCCCTGAGTCATGTAGTTAAGCTGGTGTAATTTTCTACTAGAGACCAGGCCTAAGATGAGCATCATTCCAGAACGTGCATTGAAGATGCAACTTGTGTTGCCCATCATCTCATACAAATTAATACTGAATTTTAAGGTTTTTGCATCCCAAATACATTCAAATTTTAAATTAAACCTGAAAATAAACTCAAATTCTAAGGATAATTTTAATAAAAAATGCTTCCAAGTTGCTATTGCATTATTTAATGAAATTTGTTGAACCTCAATTTAACCATGTATATAGATTTCTTTTGGGCATTGCATGGCTCCAGGGATTGCAAATGTAAGAGACAAACATCCTCCACTTCACTATCCGAGGCAAATGACCACAGGTTGTCATCTGATGCCTAAAACAAGTTGTTTACTTTGGTCCATTTCATAGTGAGAAAGTGTCATTTTAAAAAATACCATAATTGCCATTTTGGCACTCAAGCCATTAGCTTTCTCCGTGGAGAAGTTAACCACTGAATGAAAGTGGAGACTGAATCCTTTCACCTTGGGTCGCTCTAGGTCAGAGATGAGAAATGTAAGTTCAGGAGTATGAACTACCAACTTTGCTTTATTTGTTTTATGGACAGAGGGTTCCATGGCTCTCCAATCCAGAACTTTTCACAAATGCTAAATTAATGGAAAAAGATAGTACAGTGAACTGGCATACTGTTTGGACATTTTTAATGCTTTTCACCTGGGAAGTATTCAAGACAAAAATGTTGTCTTTACTTTAACAACCCTTCTGACAAAATAGTCTAAAGCAGAAAATTATGCTGAAATTCGTCTGAGAATATAAAATCTTATTTTCAAATATGCACATTTTCTTTTATTTGTGTAATGTTTGAGAACATTGATAAAACACAAACATTATAAGTAGTAAAAATCTAAGTTGGTATTTAAAAGACATTTTAAAAAAATGGTTTTGATCAAATTATAGTGGTAGAAGTACCTGAAGAAAAAGCAACTTGAACAAGAGGTTAACATGTAAAAACTATTGGCATTCCAAAAGTCTTAAATAGGCAAAATTGTACAGACTTGTTTATCAAGCTCTCTGTTAGCCACTCATTAAGGTTACATGGGGTGGACTGTAGCTCATTTGCAGTAAAAGTTGGAAGCTACCTAGTGAATAAGACAGATGAATCTCACCCAGGATAAACTTACTTCTATTCTTGCTTCTACCAAAACTTTTTACATGATGCTGTCATTTTAAACCAAAAATTTGCCAGGTGGCCCCTAGTTATATATTTCTCATTTTCTTGGTGCCAAAGTTGAGAAGGCAATCTAGAGATCATGAGTTCCAATGCTGACTCCACCATTTAATTTCTGTGTGACTTTGGGACTCTCTATCAGCTTCCTTATCTGCAAAATAAGGTGATACTTTCTCACCTACCTCATGTTGTAAGGATTAGCTAGTGTCTGCACAGTGCATGGAATGTATAAAGGGTGAAAATTGGGACACTTTGAAGTCAATGGCAAAACTCCTGTACGTTAAAAATATTAAATTATTTTGAAAAATTGTTCCAAGATGTCTCAAGTTGGGTGCCCAATTGTTGAAGAACCATAATTAGTGCGCACACTGCAAATTTTGGCTATAGGCTCTGTGCCTCAGTTTGCACTCTGTAAAATGGAGATGATAAACATTCCTATCTCACAGGTAAATGAACATGCACTCATTAAAGTTTGAGAGACACTTTGATACTACAGCATTGACTGTTACAGAAAACCTCCTGAAAAGAGAATTCAGTATTCAGTACAGAATTTGGATGGTGAACAGTAAATAAGGCATAGTGACACACACTGCATGATGAGAATAAAAAGAAGTATTAAACAGCTACCTCATTCTTTGAGCATGTTTTATCCTGTGCCCTGAGGGAGGGGGATCTGTGGGGAAATAAAATTGATTATATAATTGAAGACTATCAAATACATATGTTCAAAGAGCAGAATTCAGTTACATGACATATCTGCCACTTCCTAACTTTCTTAATGTAAAGTAAAAAAACTCAAAGGTTTTATTAAGATTGTAAATTTTTTGTATGTAACAGGCAAGTCTTCAATTCAACAAAGCATTTTATGTGCTCAAGTCAAATTAACTTAAAGCACATGCTTAAAGTTAAGTATGATCTGAAGTGCTTTGAGTCATGGCTATCCTAATAAATACTACAGCATTAGATATATCATTGGCTAAAATTTGGTTCTTTCAGGAAGAATTGAGTCTTCTGTCAAAAGTTGCCAGTGGCATAGGCATTCTATTTGTGGTATTGTAGTATTCTGTTTTCTCTGAGGGAAGAAAAATCTATTTTGTAGATTTTTTTTTTATTAAATATTGTCAGCTGACTTTACCTTTCCTGGTTCAAGAAATCAATCATCTTGTTTTTAATATGATGTACAATTTGAAATGATCATTTTCACCAAAAGAAGAGCAGCTGACTCTAATTTATATTTTGAATGTTAAACATTTTTATAAATATGTAATTGGAAGCTTCCACACTATACTTTAAATAGTCTATCAGTCAATGAGATTTTATTACCTTTTTATTAGTTATTTTTTTTGCAAACATATGGTAGCAAGACATAACTTGCACCAATAATTAATTTTTTTATTACTTCTCTGATATTTTAAATTGTTATCCTTTAGCATTGGAATGTAATTTTTCCTAATTTAGGCCATAGCTGAAATCATCCAAGCTGAGACACACTGTGTTATTTGAAGCTTGCTAGCGTTTGGAGGTTAAACACTTGATGGTCTATGCATAATCAATGTGTATGGTAGCCCAATTAATGTTAACTTTAATGAAAAGTATGAATATTTAAAATGTAATGAATCTGACTTTATAGTTGGCTTTATAGTCCAACCAAAAGAAATGTGAACAATATTGAAAGTTGGCCTCTGGATGTCAGCAGTGTATCATGGAATTCCTCCCATCTGCTGCTGTTTGCCTATTGCCTCCCAGAAATATCTGTGACTGGCAGTCTCTGCGCACCTTCAGAACACCCAGTGCTTTTTCCTCTTATAAATTATTCACTTGTTCTGTACCAATTAGTTCTACCAGTTGCTAGGTTTGTTATCAAGTTAAGCTTCAAGACAAGAACCTGAACTCAATGAATGATTAAAAATTTATTAGTAGAGATGATTAAATATGCAGATAGTCTGTGAAGCTTGTTCTTGAAACCATTACATTACCTTTTTAATACTAATGATTTGTATAATTAATTAAAAAAAGACTTTTTTAAAAAGCAGAGTAGGACATGAGAGAGGATTAAATTCAGCGGAGGCAGTGAACCTATCACATGAGATGGTAGTAAAGTTATTTGCTGACAGAAAATTTTTGCTTTTTTTCCCCCTTTAAAATAATTGTGTCATTAATGGTTTCAAGCTCCCCACAGACTAGGGCTTATCAACACAAAGCTGCACCAGACCTTGCTATAACAACAGATGCAAAATCTGCAGCCATATCTCCACTGCTACAATGATCTATACCTCCCACAGTGCACCTTTCAAGATCTATGGGGCCAACACATGCCTGTCACATGTGGTATACCTTATCTAGTGCACTAAATGCCCCAATAACAACTATGTGTGTAAAATGAGATCGTCACTATGCTCATGAATGAACTTGCACAGAAAAATGATAAAAGACACAAACACCATATTGCCTCTGGGCAAACACTTTTCACAGGATGATCACTACCTATATAATCCCTCAGTCCTCATCTTCAAAGGAAACCTACACAACACCTTCAATAGAGCTTAAATTCATAATTTTGCTAGACACTAAAAATCATGGTCTTAATAGAGACACTGGATTTATGGCTTATTACAACAATTTGTAACCCACTAAACCCCCACTTTTGTTCTGTGACTGCTGAGGTGTTAATGAGCCATTTCACCTTGAATAATCCCGTGGTATGTGTTAATTTCTTATGCTAAACAATCTGTTCTGCCGTTGAGTACCTTTCCCAGACCTGAAGAGCTCTGTGCAACTTGAAAGCTTGTTTGTTTCACCAACAGAAGTTGGTCCAATGAAAAATATTGCCTCACCCACCTTGTCCCTACAGTAAGGGCTTGTCGACAGACACAGTACTGCACTACATCTGATGTAGAGTTCTCCTGTCAGCATAATAAAACCAATGAGTGGTGGTATAGGGCTGTCTACACTGGTACTTATGTTGGTGTAATTTATGTCGCTCGGGGATGTGTGCTTTATTCACACCCTTGAGTGACAAGTTATGCCTCCATAAGCTGTAGTGTAGACATAGCCTAAATGTTGATATTTTGGCTTCACCAGTCAGGATGGGTAAATTACAAATTAAAGTGCCCTTGGATAAATAGTGAGCTACACAAAGTGAAAGCTTAATTTTTATTTTCACTTTTCCCACTCCTAACTTGTGAATGGTGTTTGAAGCTGCGGCTTTTATGTCCTTTGACTTAACATGTTTTCCAATATATAAATATATTTGAGGTCACTTCGCTTGTAATATCCATTTTCAAATGTATGTTGGCTTCTATATTCTGCTGAAGTTTGATTTTTAGGGTGTGATTTGAGAACATGTAGACTATCTGAGGATAATTAAAATATTTATTTTTTCCTACTGTTTACCTTATCCTAACATAGCAGCATTTTTAATATTGCAAATAGAGCTATGCATAATGTTTTAATTCCATACAAATTGTACTTTTTTCATCATGGATACAGGTGAAGGTGATTTTGTTTTCTAATACTTGTTTCAGATTACTGACCCTTTCCCCACTTTTGAAAACATTGTTTGTTAGAATATTATAGTAAAACATCTTAAGATGATTTTATTTAAACACCTTATACTTGAACACTTCTTGTCTTTCACGTGATGTGCCAGGGCCAGATTCTGCTTTTAGTTACACCTGAAGAAGTCCCCTGGAGCAATAATTTTGAGGATGTGTCATTGGACTCATTTTCTACACTGTGGATCTTATTACCCCAGTGCAGTACTCCTTCACATCTGCACCCAAAAAGGCCCAGTTTATGCTTCTGTAGTAGGATAGAAAACCTAAGGCGCCAGTCCTCCAAAGACTTATGCAGGAGCTTAACTTTATGTACCTTGAATAGGCTTATTGACTTCACTGGTGTTACAGTGCATAAAATTAAGCAGATATGTAAATCTATGCTGGATTGAGAACTAAGACTTCAGAACTGGAAATCTTCAATGCACTATCAGCAAAGGTGTAACTCAGTGGTTTTCAAACTTTTTTCATTTGTAGACTCCTACAAAATTTTGAATGGAGGTATGGACCTCTTTGGAAAACTTAAACATAGTCTGTGGACCCCCCAGGGGTTCGAAGACCACAGGTTGAAAACCACTGGTGAAATAAAATGATGCTTTCATTGTAGTTGCAATGGGAATAATAGCTCATACACTCTCTTTCTGTATGAAAATGTTCTAGGTTTACACTAACTGACCCATGCCTGTCTTTTCTTTGAGGTAAATTAAGAGAAACATATGAAGAGAAATTAAAAAATAACATTTTGCCTTATTTCCTCTTTCTGTGCTTTGTAAATTGATAACACCATTGGCAGTTAATGCTATTTGTTGCAAAAATGAGAGTAATCTTACCTACAATAAACAGTTGGTAATAGGATGCTTACACTTGAAATGATATTGTTTGCTGTTTTGTACAGGACCTTTTATGCTGGTGGTGGTCAGTAAATAAAAAAAAACATAAGGAATCCACATTATACTCATGAATGAAAATTATATTAGAAGCTAACAAACACAACAGGAATAAACTGTTGTTTCACCCATTCTCAGAGAGTAGTTATTAGTGGTTCACAGTCATGCTGGAAGGGCATAATGAGTGCGGTCCTGCAGGCATCAGTTCTGGGTCTGGTTCTGTTTTATATCTTCATCACTGATTTAGATAATGGCACAGAGAGTTATAAAGTTTGCAGATGATACCAAGATGGGAGGGGTTGCAAATGCTTTGGAGGATAGGATTAAAATTCAAAATGATCTGGACAAACTAGAGAAATGATCTGAAGTAAATGAGATGAAATTCAATAAGGACAGATGCAAAGTACTCCATTTAGGAAGGAACAATCAGTTGCACACATACAAAATGGGAAATGATTGCCTAGGAAGGAGTACTATGGAAAGGGAGCTGGGGGGTCATAGTGGACCACAAGCTAAATATTAGTCAACAGTGTAGCGCTGTTGCAAAAAAAGCCGCTGTTGCAAAAAAATCGAACATCATTCTGGGATGTGTTAACAGGAGTCTTGTAAGCAAGACACAACAAATGATTCATCTGCTCCACTCCACGTTGATTATGCCTCAACTGAAGTATTGTGTCCCCTTGTGGACACCACATTTCAGGAAGGATGTGGACAAATTGGAGAGAGTCCAGAGAAGAGCAACAAAAATGATTAAAGGTCTGAAAAACATGACCTCTGAGGAAAGATTGAAAAAATTGGGTTTGTTTAGTTTGGAAAAGAGTAAACTGAGAGGACATGATAACAGTTTTCAAGTATGTAAAGGTTGTTTCATGGAGGAGGGAGAAAAATTGTTTTTCTTAACCTCTGAGGGTAGGACAAGAAGCAATGGGCTTAAATTGAAGCAAGGATGGTTTAGGTTGGACATTAGGAAAAACTTCCTAACTGTCAGAGTGGTTAAGTACTGGAATAAATGGCCTAGGGAGGTTGTGGAATCTCCATCATTGGAGATTTTTAAGAGCAGGTTAGACAAACACCAGTCAGGGATGGTCTAGATAATACTTAGTCCTGCCATGAGTGCAGGGGACTGGACTAGATGACCTCTCGAGGTCCCTTTCAGTCCTATGATTCTATGAGTCTATAGGTAGCTATAAATAAATTGCCACACCAATTCACAGCATATTCAGTGGTGCTGAGGTGCTAAAAAGGGATTCCCCACAAAATGACCCAAAGAAAGAAGCAAAGCTGTAGAAGAAAATACTTGTAATAAGCCAATAGCTTGGTCTTTGCTTAGGATAGTGCCATTCACTACAAAGGATTATAGATTGTTATTGTTAGTTCTATTAAATAAATAATATAATGAATAAAATTACTAATTTGGCCATCAGAAACATCTGTTCCACTCTTACTGCTTCTTTCATTTTGAACTAAGGCTAAACATCTTGTGTGAATTCAGAGTCAGAAAAATGAACCTATTGTTGCCATCACATTAGTTGTAAAGATCAGAAAGAACTAGCTGATGGTATTCTTTCTAGATTTTTTAGTCTTTTCTCTCCCTGCACAACTTCTTTTCCTTTATCCTTTTCTCTTTGCACAATTTCATCTCACCTTTCATTTTAAACTTTGAACTACTTTGAACTACTACTACTGGTGAATGACCTATCATGGAGGAGCATTTGATTGCTGGCTATATTTTATGCTCTTCAGAGACAGGGAATGTGTCTTATCTATTTTCTGTAAATTTGCAGAGTGATATAAATGTTCTATAACAATAAAAGTGCAACTGAAAGTAATGTGAGTGCTACACCCACATGTTTCATTAATATGACAAATCTGCTTCTGGGGAAATGTGGCAATGAAGGGTTAAAGCACATGTACTTATTGTGATGTTGGGAAAGAGATGCTTTCAAAGCAGTATTGGTGAAAAAAATTGGTATAATGATAAACTGCATATTAACTTACAATGTGATGTGGGTGGCAAAAAAGCCAGTGCAATACTACGTTGTTCAGGCAGAGAAATAGCATCTTGGAGCAGGGGCTAATTGACCTCTTCACAGAGAAGTGGTTTGCCTGCATTTGGAGTATGCTGGACAGTTTGCTTGCCCTCAGTTCAGGGAAGAAATCAACACACTGGAAGTGATCCAAAGAAAAGCTACAAAAATGATGAAGAACTTGGAAGGCCTGACCTTCAAGCAAAGGTTAATAAACTACTGCAACTTGGCCAAACATAGACTATGGGAGTGGGTATTACAAGTCGACAAATAAATAGAAGAAAGGCATGAACATTAACAAGGGGAAGAATAACTGAGGATATTAAGAAGAAACCAAGAGAAGTCTGAGCTAAGGTCAAATGAATTAAGGAACAAATTTCAAAGGGAAGTGATGGAGGTATTCAAATTTAAGAGTATACAAGGTTGTGAAGAAAGTCATATAGGAAACAGTTGTGCACTAATTGGTGGGACACTGGACAGACTTATTCTTCATCAATCCTGAACTTATAATTCAAGAGCCTCATGTTGCTGGAAGGGTCCTTGCAAGGATTTATTTTGGAATCTCTGATCAGAGATTCTGATGCTCTGGCTGGTATCATAGTGCTGGAAAGAAACAGCCCTCACAAGATCATTCTCCTGTTCTGACTGTGTGGTGGAATGCAGAACAAATAAAGAGATGTCAAGAAGAAATGAGAGAAAGAAATGCCACCTTCAATCCAGTAGCCAAGAAGCTTGGGAGAAAAATGGAGTATGAGAAAGACAAACTAATCAGTGGAGCATTCGAACATTGCTTTGTGATATTGGACCAATGTGTGATAACAGTTGCAATGAGGTAGCATGGCAATGCAATTCATTTGTTTTGTGGCCTTCTCTAACTGGAGTTTTTTACACTGAGCTTGTGGCTCTCCAACACTTCCAGACTAATGGTTCCAACAGGTATTTTTAATGTTTTACATTCTATGAAAAGACACTTTAATAAATAAGCCAGTTGTTCTAGAGTTGTGGCCTCTTGAATGAAGTCCTCATACTCTTCAAAGTTTCATCAGATATTTAAAATGTAAAGGTAAGTTAACTGCCCCTTCCTGATGATGAACCTGCCTCCTATCAAGATGATGTAAGGAACTGAGCAGGTGGAACCCTAATCAGCATGAACTTTTACAAAAGGTAATTTAAGGTAAAAGAACAATAATTCCAGGTGACCTCAATAAGCCAGAATGCTATTATAAAAGCAAATACACATGTTGACAGCTACATCCATAAATTTGGAAACTGCAAATATGTTCAGTGTAAAGTAATGAAAGTTCTTTTAAAAAGCTCTTAATTTGCCCTTGTACTATTTTAGGAAGCACTCTCCTTTCCTGTTATAGCTTTCTTTTCGTATGTAATCTCTATATGGAACATTGATTTTTAAAAATGTTCTGATTATTTTTCACAATGCCACTCCTGTCACACACTGCAAGTGCAGATATTCATACATAGCATTTTTAACTCAGTGACAGATAGGCTCAGTGAAATCCTCCCCTCCACAAAGAAACAAAACGTACAGTCCCCTTTATTGTGTCTTTGGGCAAAGGTCTCTGCAATAGGACATGCAGCATGTCCTTAAACTTAGCAAATGCCAGCTTTGATGGAACAATAGAGAGGAAATTCTAGAATCAAGGAATACCACTAAGCATGTCACCTGTAGGAGAAAGAAGAGAATCTATCTGTCTTGTAACATGAGCACCACTTTGGTATCTGTCTACAGAGTATACGACTAAATTATTGTAGTGAACACAAGGTGTCTCTCTTCTTCTCGCTCTCTATCTGTCTCTTCTTCCTCTCCACCATTTTGTCTCTCTAAGTACTCTTGTGGCTTTCACTTGAGCACTGTACAGGCATACATGGACTTCACAACTCCCCCCCCCCACCCCGCCAGTGAAGTAGCAAGGTAGTAGTATTCCCACTTTGCAGTTGGGTCCTGCAACAGATACAGAGAAATTTAAGGGTCATGCCTAATGCTATATTGTGTTTGTAAAAGAACCTGGAACAGAAACCAAATCTCAGTTCTGTAACTTAACCACAAGACTTTCTTTGTTAGGGACTAATTTTTATAGACCCTTTGTTTGAAAAATGTGACTTCTGGGGTATTGAAGGACAAATGGGTCAAACTTTTCTTTCTGAAGGCACTGAGGTTTGTAGTCATTCTAATCTCTTTTGGAACAGAGTTCCAGATCTGTGGGTTAGTTACTGAGTTAGCTCTGTCTCCAGCTTCACTCTTGAGGCTGACAATTCAACTGCTCTAGCCATGGGAGACTATGATCTTATAGGATGAGATTTATAGATTCCAAAGCCAGAAAGGGCAATTGTGATCATCTAGTCGGACCTCTTGTATAGTACAGACCACAGAACTTCCCCAAAATAATTCCTACAGTGTATCTTTTAGAAAAACACCCCATCTTGATTTAAAAATTGTCAATGTTGCCATGACCCTTGATAAATTGTTTCAGTGGTTATTATTAAAATTTTACTGTTTATTTCCAGTTTGAACTTGTGTTTAGCTTCCATATTATATCTTTCTCTACTAGACTGAAGAGCCTATTATTGAATATTTGTTCCCCATGTAGGTACCTATAGCCTGTAATCAAGTCATCCATTAACCTTCTCTTTGTTAAGATAAATTCAAGAAGCTCAATCTATTTATCACTATAAGGCATGTTTTCTAATTCTTTAATCATTCTTATGGCTCTTCTCTGAAGGCTCTTCAATTTGTCAACATTCTTCTTGAACTGTGGGCACCACAACTGGACACAGTATTTCAGCAGCGATCACATCAGTGTCAAATGTAGGGGCAAAATAACCTGTTTACTTAGATCCCCCGGCTTATGAAGAAAGTAAGGGCCAAAAAAATTCTGATGAACAATACAGTACATACTCTACTAGTGCTGTGATATTTATTGATCAAGAACTGAAGTAAAACCGTAGCACAAATACTATAGGATTTTATGCTAAAATAATGATGATATGCCCAAATGTTGCTAAATTTGCATTAAAAACTTGTCCCATCAAGCTAAAAAACACAGTTTTTCTGATGAAAGATCTTCTGTGCTGTGAGGTGGACATCAAATCAGCATGAAACCAAATATGCTGTAATTGCTGTTAAAAACCAGGAAGAAATTGACAGAGAGACTCATCCGAATGAGATTAATTGCTGGCATAATTGTACTGTTCTCTGGCATCTTTCAAAATAACTGAACATAAGCTCCTTAACCAGGCTTTTTATTACTGAATACCAATGGAAACCATCTGGTTAAGGGAAATCTGTTTGTGCAAAATACTTCTTTATTTCCAATTAGGGGCTTCAAACAGATTTTAATTTCCCTCAGAATATATTGTGAATGTGATTTATGAGCAGTGGAAAAATAGCAGAAGTATATTTCATATATAAAATAAGTGACTCAACAGTAGTTATCCTGATTTCCTAAGTCGTAGGCAATCCCTCGGAGTTTGAGGATGATTGTCTTCCATAAAATGATAGCCAGTTATCACTGGTGGATCTGCAGGTGATTAATGAGACTGATACAGGATCCACAGTTCTTGTCACAATTGAGACAGTCATTTCTCAATGGAAGGGGAGGATCTGGATTGTTGAGTCGGGCTGCAGTGTGTTCTTTCCTTCTTTTCTATTTCTTCATTCCTGTTGTCTACATTGCATCTCAAAATACTGGGATCCTAGCCACAAGGTCCTTTCCCATTTTGGTCATTGAGGGCTTGGGTTTCCCATGACTTCATGTGCTGGTTGCTTTTCAGGTGATCCATCAGGGTTTGAATGATCCAGGTTCCAAATTTCATTGTTCAGTTTTGACTGCAGTAAGTCATGTGGTTGTGGATGTGGTTATCCAGTTTGGGGGAGGGAAGGCAGACTACATTTAGGTACCTTTTCTAGCCACCTCCCTGTGGAAAGTGGATCCTAAAAAGGGCTGCTCAGTCGCAGTTGTAGCTGTCAAGTTGCACTCATGCCTCTGTGATTACCTCAGGGTAGTCACCTCAGATATAGGAAACCCAGGTTTGAGTCCCTGTTCTACCTGATTTGGATCAACGACTTGAACTTGGTTTCTCTTATCCCAGGTGAGTGCCCTAACCACTGGGCTATTGGTTATTCTGGGGACTGTGGCAGTTTCTGAGAGTGAGGCTGTGTTTGGTATGTGTGTGTGCACAAGCTGTCTTTCTGTTAGTTTGGGTTTGCTTTGTTACTGGTGTGTTTCTTTTAGGGGTGGTGATGTTTCTCTTCCCCCTGCTTTTTACCTATGCGGGACACAGGGTACTCATTCAGAGGCCTTCCAACCCTGATATTCTATGACTCTATGAGCTTTTTAACATTGAGCAGATGTGAGTTGAGATGGGATCAAACCAAGAAGCTGGATCCAAATCCCAGGCCTGAGTATGGATCACAGGAGTGTTCAGTTGGTCCTGCTTTGAGCAGGGGGTTGGACTAGATGACCTCCTGTGATCAGTTAAATCTAACTATATAACATTGGGGAAAGCTCCAATACCTATCCAGATGGGTTTAGCACTCTTACCCACAGATATGGGGTTTGATGTGTGCCTGTGTTTCCTTTTCTGTGGAGGACCTATTGCTGAGTTTAGGTGAGGTTATTGGCTGTGCCAACATAAAATCTGCCTCTCAAACAAATCTATAGTGATCTTCGTGACCCAGAAGCAGTTTGTGACTTGTTTGGTCCTGGCAGGGCTCTGGGTCAGGAGTCTTTTGTTCCAGTTTTCCCTTTGTTTACCACTGTCATTAAAACAGTTTTTCCCAGTCCCTCCTTTCCTTTGCAATGAGACCCTGGTGTCTGATCTCTCCTGCTATGGGAAAGTAGTTTCTCCTGTTTGGATGATCCTGCTAGCGTGTAAGAGCCCAGACATAAGGTATGACATGTTATTCCCAACACCAGGTTCATGTGGTTTTAAATGACCCTAAGCAGCCCTGGTGATGGGACAGATTATACAGTGTTTGCCCCCACTGAGAGTATGAAATGTTTCTTGTGTGGTGAACCTGGTCACCTGAGGGAATCATGTCCATGTACCGCTGGCTCTGGAGTAAGGGGGAAGGGACATCATAGCAGAAAACTTCTGTATGCACAACTTGGATCTGCTCTCGCTCCTCTCCCTAGATGGTCTGCTGCTGTTCAGGGGACAGTCCCCGTAGAGGAGCCCTCTACTGTAGCCCCATCACTTGTGCTCAAACAGAAATGAGTCCTAGAGTCTGAGGAGCACCTCCTTATAGAGCAAGTGGAGACAGTTGCTGGAGATGGGGGTGAGAAGCAGACTAGTGAAACTGATCTGTGTGGGGCTGTTATTAAAAAGGCCAAACATTTGAAGGCCTCTGAGCTGTCAGCTGTGGCTGTGAGTGGAGAATTACAGGCCCCTGTGGAACAAGATAACATGGCTCTGGGTGGGATGGCTCCATGCCTGGCATAGCGATCCTTCAGGCCCCTGATTGTACATGTCATCCTGCCTGCCGCTCCCGAGAGGAGAAAGATGTCAGCACTCCCACGGAGTGCATCTCTCTTGTGAGTGATGGAGGTGTTGCAGCAGTAGCCCAATGCTCTTCTGAACTTGTGGAGTCTGAAGGTGAAGAAGAAGATGATGATGACCTTTGAGTCCTTGCTGGTCCCTGATATTCCAGCCAGTCAGCTGAACAGGAGGGTGGGCAAAGTGTGCATGAAATCAGTGATTTCTTAGGTAGCACTAAAGTGGAGCAGTGAGTTGAGGTTGAGGCCTATTTCCCTGATTTGCTGTGCTTTGCCCATTTAGATGCCCTTATTTTGAGAGAGACCTCTCTCGATTGCAGGAAACACTTTTCTCTCAGGAAGTTGCTGAGTAAGGTTAGGAAGCATTCAGGGATGGTTTAAGGCATATTGACTTCCCCTTGGCTCATGTCTCTCCAGATACCCCAATTTCCATTGATTCTCTCTTCTCTGTGGTGTAATAGACTTTCCTAACATCCCACCATTGTCTCAGGGACTCACACAAGGGCTTCTTTTGTGGCTACCAATGTTACCAGAACTCAGCCTGGGTGAAATTCAAGTTCTGCAACAGTTTAGCATTAAAGTGCCAGTAGGAAGCATGCACAGGAGAGACATAATTGTAGTCAGACAAGTTGTGTGAGAGAAGTACCAGCTTCTGAGGTGCTTACTGAAGGGGAAGGTTTAGAGAATCCTGGTTTGGGCCTGTTTCACCCAGCTGCATGACACTGATGTTCCCACAAGGTTTTATTTATTCATTTTTGGTTTAGCGGAAAAGACTATGGATCACCAGAAGATTCACAGTCTTGGCTACCTGGTGGTCATCTGATGACTGATGCTGCAGAGATCTGGAGAACAGCTGTTTCCTTTTACAGTTCTGTATTTGCCTGAAGCCTGTGATGTCCAGGTAATGGATGAGCTGTACCAGGTGTTGCCCAGTCCAAGTGGCAAAGAGATGTGGTATCCGAATGCACCTCTCTTTGTAGGAGCTCTCTTGCAGTCCTGCAGCTCTCTATGGGTAATACCCCAGGTTTCAGTAGATAGCCCTCTGAATATTATAAACACTTTTGGAATCTTATTGGTTCTGATATTTTCCTGGTAGTGTTGAAATGTGTCCAGGAGAAGAAGGTGCCCCTCACATGCCATGGGTCACTAATTACCCCTGCTGTCAAAAAAAGGGGACCTTTATGATTTAGGGAAATGAGACCTGTTTCATGTCTCTGTTCTGATTATAAAATCCTATCTGGGGTTTTAGCAAATAGGCAGATGAACTCTTAGGACTCTTTGATGCACCTTGATCAAACATATTGTATCCCTAAACTGCTGTATTTTTGATAACTTGTTTTTAATTTGTGGTATTTTTACTATAAGCAAATTTCTTAATCTGCATATGGGGTTTATTTCAGTGGACCAGGCAAAAGCCACTGTGAACTCTGTCAAAAGGTATCTTTTGAAAAATGTAAAAGCACTTGGGATTTGGCCAGTGTTTACATCATATTTTTTTATTGTCAGACCATTTTTAGTGTTTTAAAGATTAATGGGGGTCTTAGCCGCTACTTCCCAGTATGCAAAGGCATTTATCAGGAATGCACTCTGCGTGGGGTGTTCTATGCCCTGAGCCTGGAACCAAGTGACTAGCCTCTCTGTGCCAAGGGTGCTGGATGCTTTCCCAGTCTGTCTGTTGATCTGTGCAGATGACATCTCCACTTTTATCACACCTGAGGGTCATGTGCGGGCACTTTGCCTGTTTGTGAGTATACAAACAGGCATTCTCTTCCCAAATCAATTGGCTGCTTGTGCAGTAGTCCCCTACTGTTGCTCCAGCAATTGCAGTGGGGCACTGTTACAGGCTGGCTGGCCTTTTAAGGCAAGCTGGTCTCAGTCTGGCCCATGACCCAGCAGTAACCCCTCAGACTAGCTCCTGGTCTAGCCATGCTGGGGCAATTAGTAATCACATCTGGGTGAAGTGGAGTTAGTAACTGATCTCAGCTGCAGAAGACTACATAAACAGAGCTGAGCTCAGCTGAGGAAGATCCATGAGAGAGAGGGTAGAGAGTTTCTTCTCTCTGGGAAGGATCTGGGGAGTAGGCAGACTGAGGAAGAAGATCGTGTGGGCAGAACTGATCCCTGTGGCAAGACCTGGGAAAGGGGGCAAGATACAGGGAGAGTCTGTAGAGGAAGCAAGACTCTCCTGTGGAGAGAAACCTACAGGCAGTAGCATAGGTTCCTGTGGGAGGAATCCCTGAGACAGGGTTTCTAAGTGGAAGTAGAGACTGCCCAAGGAGGGCAGAACAATTATTTGGATTTGTCTCAATTTTTCATTTGGACTTATTAGTTACCCTGGAAGGGGTTTGAGCTTCATATGTCTTGGGCAGAGGGCTGAGCTGTGGAAGGCCTGGTGAGGCGGTGCCCGCACAGAGGATACCAGCAATGTTACACACAGATGGAAGAGGGTGCTCCAAGGGTGAGTGTGCTCCATCCCAGGCATCTCTGGGATTAATGTTGGATTTTTGAGGGGTGGGGAGTATCTGAACAATAGATGTTAAAAAATTCAGAGTGGGATGAGGAGAGGGTGCAGGGCCTGCTGCAGAAATGGCATTGGCTTCTCGCTTGACTTCTTTCTTGGGGATGGATTTGGATTGTAAACAACCTTGCCTCAATGTTGTTGCACTAGTTAGTGTGTCTGGATCTTCCTGGGGGCTCCTGGATGAGAGGCCCATGGACTGCACTTTTTTTTTATTTAAAAGAACAGTTACAATTGTCTGGACCCTGCTTTGTTACTGTTCATTTTTTTTTTGGGGGGGGGAGGGGGGGAAGGTTGTAGGATCTCATCAACCTGATCAATAATGTGGTAGCTTTTCACCTTTGTTCTGTCCAGTCACTGCTGTACTCAGATTCCCCTCACTCTCTTTCCCTTCTATCACACTTTGACTCTCATTTGTTTCTTGTCACAGCTGGTCACTTAAAGAGCTTAGAACTGCTGATGTATGGGGGCTCTGAATGAGCTCTTCCCTGACATCTAGTGATGCAGTGGGGCAAAAAACTTCAAGAGCAGATCATATTGGTACAGACAAACTTACTTTGCCTGATCGTTCAAAACAGTTGATGGTGTGTGGTTTTTTTTTTTTTGTTTAACTGATTTTGGGTTACAATTCACTTTAATATTGAATATACAGGTAATGTTACATCCTTATTGTATGAGTTGAGGGCAGCAGAGCTATACTTAGTTGGCCTGATTAAAGGTGTCACCCTAAATTGACTCTCCCTTGTTAAGAAGGCAGTAGGAATGCCAAATCCCATTGAAGCTGAGAGGGGCTGGGCACAGATATGCCTACCTGATGGTGTGGACTCTGAAGAGTACTAGACACAATTTGACCCTCTGCATATCAGTAGTTTCAATCATATTTGTTTTTACTCAGTTGAGCATCCTTGCTTTTGTTGAGTGATTACTAGAGCTGAAATCACTGATGAGGACGTCTAGGGGCTAAGGCTTGGGCCTTGTATGGGGCAGTGTTGCAGTGCAAGATAACCAAGAGGCAGCAACACAGAGCTTCCCCCACTACACAGTGAAATCACTAAAAGGTGGAATTAGTAAGAGCTGGGCTAAGTAGGGGAACCTCTGAATGCAGCACTGCAGAAGTGGCAGCAAGAGGACAGCAGAGGCAGAGAAAGCAGCAGTGAAGTAGTTGCAGAGGCAGTGGCAACAGCAGCATTGTTCAACGCCCCTTTTTTCTTTGTTTTTTTTTAGGGTTGGAGGTGGACTTATGTGAATGCAACTCTGAGACTTTGCTCACTAAGGACAACCAATTGTGAGTGGGTGCAATGGAGAAAGACGGGATTGGTGTGTTAGAGAGACAGTTTTTGGACTTTCCCACCCCAAGATGGGGAAACTTGGGCAAAGGATGTTGCCCAAAATACTGTGGGGTGGCTTTTGGCTTATGGTTTCATGCTTTTGAATATGGTACATGTAATGGTGTTTCCCCAAATTAATTCTGGGTTCCCTTTCCAATAAGATTTTTTTTCTTTTATTACATGCAGACTCCGTGCTTGTGGGTAGAGAGGTATTGCCTCTAAGGGTCTGTCTACGGTATAATTAGACACCCACAGCTGTCCTGTGCCAGTTGACTTGGGCTAAGGGGGCTATTTGTCTGCAGTGTAGACATGTGGGCTCAGGTTGCAGCCCGAGCTCTGGAACCCTCCCACTTTGCAGGGTACTAGATCCCAAGCTTCAGTCCAAGCCCTAATGTCTACACTGCAATTAAACAGCTCCTTAGCCCAAGCCCTGTGAGCCCGAGTCATCTGGCACAGGCAAGCTGTGGGTATCTAATTACAGTGTAGACATATCCTTAGGGGCACCCAGGGGTGATGAGGGGGCTTACTGGGGCTCGAGCCAGTCCTTTTAGGAGGAACTCCTAGATACTGAACTTGGCTGACTACATCTGGCAGAAGAGTTCTACAATGAGGTTTTTTATAAAAGGGTTCTACCACCATTCTTCAATGGCATTTTCAATGCCTGGGGACTCTTGCAAAGTATTTGGTCAGACCGAGTGTTTTCTAGTCCATGGCTCTTGGAAGAGCTACTTTGAGGCTCTCATAAATTTGTTTTCTGCTGTTTAACCAGGCTGGGTTGATCAAGCAGTCCCATTGCTCGTGGTTGGTGGGGATGGAAGCTGGCAACAGCCCTGTCTGCTCAGATTGCAATATTGTCTCTGCATTTTACATATAACTTTTTTTTTTTGGGTGGGGAGGAAATAAGGTCCTTTCTGATTTTTCATGCAGTGGTCCCTCAGCAGCATGCTAAGGATCTGCAGAGTCTCTTCTTCTGTGGGGAATTCTGTGCTCCTTTCACTAGTTACCTCCCCTTCGGTGGACAGGAGTTGTGTGCAGCTGGGGAGGTGGTTGTCTTGGAAGGGTCAGGTAGCTGTTCCTTTGCTAGCCATGAGAAAGAAGCAGCTCTGTGGTATGTGTGGCATTCTGATAAGAAGTTTCATTTTTTCCCCTCCATTGCCCCCGTTTGCTTTTTTTTTTTTTTTTTTTTTTTTTTAAGCAGCAGCTGTTTGGGACTAGTTTTCTTCAAGCCCCAATTTGTTTTGGGTGTGAGATACAGTGCCCACGTACAGCCTGGTTCCTGCTGGCCTGTCTCTTGCTGGGTTAGGCCAAACTCCTTGTTTTGAAATCTGACAAGGACAGAGTAGCTGGGGATGAGGGGTGTGATGGGCTGAGTCCATTTCGTGTGCTGCAGATGGACTATACTTTTTATTAACCGACTTAACCTAAAATTGAAAGGTGTCAAAATTTAACTTGGTGGTGATACCTTGGTGATCCATGTGTAAGGATTGCCTAGGGTCTGACTCTTTATCTTCTGTGTGTGTAATCTTAATATTTGACACTTTTTTGTTTTATATGGGATGTTATGTGAATAAACATGTTTCCATGTCATCTCTCCTTGCTCCCCTCCCTGCTTTGCTCAAACTCCTTCCTGCCCTTTAGAAGGTTTTGTTGAAACTGATGCATTCCTGTGGAAACTCTTGGTTTCTCTGAAAAATGCTGATTTATCAAAACCACGTTGTGTTGAACAATTCCAGATTAGATCTAGTCCTAAGGCATTTATATTTTTCTGTATATTTAGAGTCTTCCTTTAAGCTTGCATTTTGTAATGCCCTCTTCTCTACTGTCCTAACAGCCTACATAAGAGTTATAAAACAAAGAATAACAAACTGAAGTGGGTTAAATACCAGGGGGTGCATCTACAGTTAATAGAAACCCAGGAAACATATTACTCCACTAGAGGGTGACATCACGCATTTGAACTGATCCAACAAGCCACCCAGGAGAAGGCAGTGAACAACCTAATAAGTATTTTGGCACAGATGATCTCTTGGTCCAGCAACAGCTGGATGTACTGTGGAGTCAGTGCAGTCAGAGTATATCCCTAGCAGTAAGATGCCTCCTCAGCTGATCTAGGAATATGGGCTGATGGTCTTTGGATGGGCAGGCTAGCATAATGTCTGTAGCAGAGAGGGGAATGGAGTGACTTTAATAATGTATTTTAGTCTAGTGCTAACACTACTATGGAGGGGAAAGTAATTGGCTCAGTAAATCCAATCTCATTCCAGCAATCTAAGAGAAGTCTGGGTGAAAGTTTTTTTGTGGGGAAGGGGGAAATGATAAAGACCTCAGATACACTCATCACAATGGTGGTATAACAACCTAGATAGATGGCAACAGAAATAAACTTATGTAAGACTGGAAAGTTCTTTTCATCCATAGAAGCAGCAACTCCAGCAATTTTACATCAGAGGGCTCTGTTGTGGGGGAAGCAAAAAAAAAAAAAAACAAAAACAAAAACAGAGTTGACCACCACAGCACGATGAATCAAATAAATCGTGCTATAGTGGTGGAGGTATGTAGTAGTTGACTTGGAAAGTTTGTGGTTTTATCATCATTTCTAAGATGAGGCATCGTTTCAATGCATGGGTTCATCTTTGGTAGCTAACAGCTAAGGCTATGATTTAGTCGTGGAAAATTTTTAGTAGAAGTCATGGACAGGTCATGGGCAAAAAACAAAAATTCACAACCTGTGACCTGTCCATAACTTATACTATAAACATCTGAAATTAAATCTTGGGGAGGGGGTGGGCACTGCTGTGGATGGTGGACAGTGTCACCAGCTGCTGGGGGCCATGGTCTGCAGCTGCTCCGTCTGTCCCGGGACTGCTGCTGGGGACTGCCAGAGCAGCGGCTGGTGTGGCTGTCCCAGGGGCTACCTGAGCAGCTGGCCCTGGGATCAGCCACACTGGCCCCTGCAGAAATCACAGAAAGTCGCAAAATCCATGACTTCTGAAATCTCTGAGAAAGACACAGAGCCCTACTAGTGGCTTATTGGAGGGAAGAGAATCCTACTGGGGCAATGCTATGGGATTGGGTGAGGGTATCAGATTAAATTAGTGTAATCTTTTTTAAATTGGCAAGTGCAAAATGACCTAGAATATGAACATACTACATAATAGAAGCAGAGATTGTGGCATTTGACCATGTGCTAGCAGAAACTTGTTACTAGACAACTCTTGCACTATGTAAAACGATGAATTTTCTATACTTGCTGAAAGTCTTCATTGAAATTTTAGTTTAAAGTAATGGAATTAGTGTGCATAACATTTTTAACATGCGTATCTGGTACCAGACAAACTAAACATACATAACTGTTAACTTTGTTGACCCAAACTGAAATGAGATTTTAAATGATCCGTTGTATATGGTAGCATATATCATCTTTGAATGATGTACGGTATGTTCTCAAGCACAAAAATCATGGGGTAATAGTTTCTCCCCCTCTTTAGTAGGCAGCTGGGCAAAGTACAACATATCATATGGTAGCAGCCCATTCTGGATCCTTCTTTGGCAGCAGCAGTAGTATGTTCCTGAAACACAGGGGTGGCCAGTGACTCCTGGCTTTCTGAGGCGTCCACAGGAAAAGCCTACTGTGTGGGATGAGTGGTCTCAATGGGTGTCTATTCCTGAGGTAAATCTGTCTGGGGTGTTGTCTCTCAAACAAGTGTTTGGTTGTGTACTTGCCAAGGAACACACTCTTCAAAACTTCAGATACAAAGATGATACATGCATATTAACAGGCTACTTTATACTGGACAGACTGTAATTTTTCCATTCAGACTTTACATGATACACTTTGCATAAAATGTCTTGCAATAGTATAACAGTGGTAGCAACAATGATGCAAATGGTAATCTTCAATCCTGCAGTATCACAGGGTCCATATGGAACTGCATGCAATTCATCAGGGAGGTGTCCTCACTGGATTCAAAGCCCAATTCTGTATTTTTGACACCTTTCTCTTATTTTACACCTCCCAAGTGTATACTCAATATAATAAACACAGATATTATTTTTAATATCTTGTGGAAATACACACTGGAGATGTTCAAAAAGGCCAATGACCAAAGTAAACCCTCTAGGTTACAGTAAATGTGCATTTTTAGCTGCTACAAAACCTCTGACCAGAATTTTGTACACCAGAAAGTTCCTAATCCCTGTTAGAAGTGGAAAAGCAGGTTGATTGTGTGTGTTTATTTTTTTTCCCCTCCCCTTCCATGGAAACAAACAGATCTAAATTATAAATGAGGGTTATATAGGTAGTCGGGCATTGCATTAGCTTGGCAGCAGCTGGTTTGATGACAGTAAGTGAAACTGCCATTAGTGCCAGGGGTATTGCTGAGCTGGAAAGGATAATCTTTGCTGTTAATGTGGGGGTGAGTTTGTGCCTCTTCATACTGTGAGCAAAGGACTTCTGAGAGATACCTTAGGGCAGTTAGCAGCTGAATGAGAGGGGATGATTACTCTGGACATTGTCCATAAGACTCTAAACCATACTCTTCTTAAATACAAAAGCACAGATTTTATAATTTATGTAATGATTTAGTGAACTGGAGAAGGCCAAGACAGTAGGATGCCTTGGGCAGTGGACAACAAAGAGGGCAAAATAGGAGAGGAAAAAATTATTTATTCTTTTATAATAAGTTGGCTGGGCTGGCTTTCTAAATGAAGAAAGGAATTGATGCTGAAAATTAAGGCAGATGAGAAGAGGGGACTGAAAACTAAGGGTTATAATGATGGCAATGGAAGTTATGCAATTAAAGGTTTGGCAGGAGAAGCGTCCTGTTTTTGTTCAGAGAATCACTGGGTACTTTTAATTACTTGTAAAAATTGCCAAGTGTAAACTCTCCAAACTGCCAGTATGAATGGACTGGGTAGACTTCTCCCATCCTCTCCTCTTCCCTTTGCAAATTTCATTTCCGGTTGGACTCTGATGTACAGCATTATTTTGTCACTTTGCAACACTTATATCTAACACAATGCAGTGATATACTGTGCAATGATAGGTGCAGTTGTAGTAGCTATTAGAACAGCTAAAAATGAACACTTTCCATAATCCAGATTGTTTACTTTGGCCACTGGGCTTTCTGCACATCTCTGGTGTGTATTCCCACAAGACATTAAAAAGATGTATATGTTTTTATGGTGTGTGTGTGTATACACTTTGGTATGTGTAAAATAAGTTTACATTTTAAATGCCTTTGTGCTGCTATCAGAGAAAAGCAAAACAAAATAAATTGATACCAGGGGAAATGTCAGGCGTGCAACACAGATTTGTTAAATAAACATTACTGTGTGGCATTACTTAATGTTATTACTTTGTGTCCCTCGTGACTCTTTTTTGATTATCTGTGTTTCTAAAGAATATACACATTGGGAGCAGAGCACAAGGAGTCTGCATGTACTGTTTGTTGGAGGGGAGGGGAGTGCCAGGCAGTGTGTGGTGTGTGGGTTTTTTTTTGTTTGTGTGTTTTTACAAAAATTTTCTTGGTGGAGAAAATTGCAGAAATTTCACCTGACATTTAAATACAAATTTCTAAAAAACTTATTGCTTCCCTCTGCTTTTAATTTTTTTTTTGGATTGGCAAAGACTGATTTTGAGGTTGTAATAAGAAGTGCACACTAAACTCTTTCCTCAAAGTTGTTAATTTTAAACAAGAGTGGATGGGGGGAGGGGAAATGACCTGTAGATTTTGTAAGCTTACTACATGATGATGCTGTAGTCTCAAGCTGATGTCAAAATACTAGGATTCAGCAAAACACTATGATCTGATCTTGCATATCCATGTTAGCCTAACGAGAATCTCAAACAATTACATATAGGACAGATAAGCTTGTCCATGGCTATTCCAGGCTGTTGTATCCTTACTTTGTGCAGTTTCTTTTCACATAAAAGATGGTCTTGCTTCAAAGCGGTCAATGGCAACATGACAAATCTGCCACCACCTGGCTCTGTTTGTAGGCTGTTTCCCACTTCCTGGGGTCAACCTGACATGCTTTCAAATTTGACTTGTCTTTGTTTGTACTGGCCACTGTGAGAACAGGTGCCTTGCTTTAGCTAGCCATAAAATATGGCCTTGCATATTTTCAAGTTGGCCATATGGATGAGATGTCCAGACAAAGCATCTGAGCTTTTTTAAGCAGGCTTTGAATGCTAGACTTCTGCCAAGGATTAAGGACTGCAATATGGTGAATCTTGTCCCTACAAACAAACCCAAGACTACATAAGGAACTGATCGTTTCCTAATGTGGTGGTGGCATGTTGTCCATGTCTCAGTCATATAGGAGCATTGCCCAATATACATTTAGCTTAGTGCTTATTTTGACTGCCCTGTTCCCTAGGCAGTGTGACAGTATTCCAAATGCACTGCTGGCCTTGGCTGTGGGATGGGTAATCTCCTCAGTCCCAGAATGCTATTCCATAGGTGGAAAAACGTCTGTATGGACTTGAGAAGAGCACTGCTGATCATAATTGGGTAGACCTGTGCATTTCCTGGTACAGGCTGGTACAGTACTTCAATTTTATTTAGGCTGACTGTGAAACCAAAATGATTAACTGCATGACTGAAGTGATCCATTATAAATTGAATGTCATCAATTGAGAGAGCAACTAGTGCTTGGTCATCAGCAAACAGCACCTTAATGGGTAAATCTGCCACTTTCATGCAACTATTGAAGTATTGCAGATATGAAATTGTTCAATCAGCATGGAACTGGATAAACTTGCTACTTGCATGAGGATCAAAGGGGCTGATCCTATACCCCTTTTAGAGGTAACCAGTTCTTACTCATACAAATAGTCCATTAATGCAAATCAGCTCGTAAGTAAGGTTTTGCCTATAATACAAGTATGTATCCTCACTGATGAGAGAAATTCATGTACCTCCGTTTTCTTCAGCAGACACAGGGTCTGGATTGCTCTGGAGGCTTGTAATGTCTATAGTGCGTTAACCTCTAAATTGCTGGATCAAATCCAGCTGTTAATAGCAACCATGCATAGCAGTATCAACTCGCTGTACTAGTCTGATCTGAATGAGCAGCTATCGTGTTAGATTCAGGTGCACATCTGCTAAATTTCAAGTTCCCACTCGAAAGCACATAGACACTAAACTTCTAAAACAGTGGTAAGACTATTTATCATGGGTAAAACAACATATCTTTTTCCTAATCTTACTCTCTGCAACAGCCAAATCATTTTCCAAATAATTCAGCATGGAAAGTATTAGCCCAAATGGTTGAACTTTGTCAAAGATATAAGCAACTTAAAATAGGAAGTATCAGAGGGGTAGCTGTGTTAGTCTGAATCTGTAAAAAGTGACAGAGTTCTGTGGCACCTTGTAGACTAACAGACATATTGGAGCATAAGCTTTCATGGGTGAATACCCGCTTCATTGGATGCAGGACTTTGTCGTTTTTTAAAATAAGTGTCAGGTGACCTTAACTATAGGCAGGGTGTGCATGTTGAATCTAACATATATAGAGTTTGTATTACTATTTATCATTTATATATGCATGTGTATGTCCGATGGGGACACAGGCTGAATAGAATCTTTCTGCTGTTAAGGAGTATGATGTGGTTCGTGCTTTGTTGCACAAGTGTTTGAAAGGGTCTATGGCATTTCAGCCTACACATATTAAATAGTTTAAAACTAAAACCTAAAAATATGCTTTGTCCTGATCCCTCTGAAGTCAATGGCTGCTGTGCCATTAATTTCAGTAGGAGCTGGATCAGGATCTAAATTATTCTCCCTTTATTACAGGAAACTAAAAAGGAAAAATTTCAATGGGTTTTGCTGTAGGTATAAAACTAATTGCCATAGCTCTAATTTCTAGGCTGGTTTTCAACTTTCTTTTAAAAAATGAACTGAAAAAATAACCCCTCTTTTTTTGTTATTGTTAACCCTATTAATGGATTTCATCACCTAGCAATAGGACTCTAATCCTGGTACCCACCCTTCTCCATAATATTCCTGAAATCTATCACACGCAGCATGTAGCAATGAAGACTCATGGTGACATATTTATCCTTAATATCAGGTTTTGCTGGGATTCATGCTTGAGTCCATTTTTCTTATCTTTTTCAAATGGCCAAAGTTAACTGATTTGCAAGGGCCTCATTTTAAATTACAGTCATTCAATGAAAACAGAAATTAACACTTAGAGACATCTATATGCTAATGATTGTAGCTCAGGGAATACCCTTCTAACCTTTTCAAAAGGAGTTGGTAAAAAGCCATTTCACTTGAAAGCAACTTAGTAAAACTGGTAGATTAATTAAATACAATAAAATTTCCCTAAAATCTTTATTCCATTTATCATTTATATCATTATTTTTCCTTCTTGCATACCTTAACTCCAAACAGAATATTTCAGGATGCATTTATTCTGGGATGTCACAAGCAAAACAGTTTTATTAGATGCTGGAAAACAGAGGTTAATAATGTCATTGGTTTTAGGAATGGTAGGCAAATGGGGGGGAAAAGCACTTCCATCTATCACTCTACATATGATACTAAGTGTGTGAATTTTTTTCAAAGGGTCAAGAGTAGGGAGGAGGAAAGATTTCCTATAACGCTTCCAAATGCTAAGCTGTGAAATTAACAAGAAGATCTCAAGCTTTCAGACCTTTTAAGTGCTGTTCATGTGCACCCATTAGAGATGGAATTTACAGTAAATTCCATGTGGATATTGCCACATATAGACATAACAAAGTATTGGCAGGTATATGTTTAGGAGTAGGCATAGTATATGCTTATTCTTGGCTCTGCTTGTAAGAGGACAATTAGTGATCCTTCCCTGTCAAGATGCCAACATTCATGATGATCCGAGTATCTCCAAGTACTCTGGGGCACTTTGGCTATATGTATGTCTAATACTTCCTATGCTGGGGCTGTCTTGCATAGAATATCTATAACAAAGCAAGGGGACAACAGTTTGTAAAGAGATTATAGATCTTTGCTTGTCACATGGCAACTTGGGCAGAGTATAGCAGAAAGGGGAAAATACCCCAATGGGGAAGGGTAATTGGTTAGAACAGGGAAAGCCTGTTGGAATTATTGCCCAATGTTTCAGTTGATTTGGAGTCTATTTTTTTTTGTGTGATTGTTTTTGTGCACAATAAAACAAGTACTGAGGAAAGGCCTGAAAAGATGAGCGCCTGAAGCTGTCTTCCTTTATTCCTGGTTGCTGAAACCACCAACAGTTTATAGTCTCCAAGTGTCTAGCAGGAAGTTGGACTAGGGGTCTAATGAAGGGCTCAATACATTATTAAGGTGTCTGCCTTGGACTAGAAGCCATTTTGCACTTGAGGAGTTGGGCAGTTAAGATGCTTGTTTAAATCTAATAGCAGCAAAAATCCTATTGGAACAGAGGGACACTTATTATATTTGAAATTCCTGGAAAAAAGCATGGGGGGAGATCATAGGTCTGCATTTAGTGAGCAAGTGAAAATCTGGTTGTAAAAGTGATGATCCCAAGGGATAGTTGTAGGCATTTTATTTTGCAGCTGGCTTTAGCAATATTTAACTGATGAACACCAAGCTTAAAATATTGATAAATGCACATTGGAAAATATAATCCCAACTATGCATTCAAAAAGGTGGGTCTAAATTAGTTGCTGCCATTCAGGCAAGATCTCTGAAAACATCTGCTTGCTGTGCAGCAAGAGTCAAAAAAAAAAAAAAAAAAAAAGCTAACAAATTAGGAATCATTGGGAAAGGAATAGATAACAGAAAATATCATCACATCACTACATAAACCCATGGCATGCCCACACTTGAATACTGCACACAGTTCTGGTCACCTCCTTTTGGGAAAAAGATTAGAATTGGAGAAGCTATAGAGAAGGGTAACGCACATGATTAGGGACCTGGAACAGCCTCAATATGAGAAGACATTGAAAAGATTGGGACTCTTCAGGTTAGAAAACAGATGACTACGGGGGAATGTGGTAGAGGTCTAAAATATGAATACTGACAAAATGAATAGGTAGGTGTCATTACCTCTTCATGTAAACATTAACTATGGGCCTCCCTATGGAAATTAATATGCAGCAAGTTTAAAACAAACATAAGGAAATACTTCACACAATGCACCATCAACCTGTGCAACTCCTTGTCAGGGATGTTGTGAAGGCAAACAATATAATTGGGTTAAATAGTTATGTTCACAGAGGATAGGTTCATCAATGACTATTGACCAACATGGTCAAGAATGCAACCCCATGTTATGGGTGTCCCAATACCTCTGGCTGCCAGAAACAGGTACTGGATTGCAGGGGTTGGATCACTCAATTGCCTTGTTATGCTCATTCCCTCTGAAGCATCTGGCACTGGCCACTGTCAGAAGACAAGATACTGGGCTAGTTAGGCCATTGGTCTGACCCAATATGGCCATTCTTATGTTATTAAAAGACTGAAAAGTAGAAGGGATGTAGTGAGTCCTCTGGGATTCTGCTAGAAACCCAACTGTGCCATAGGTTTTATCTGCCTGTGGATTCCAGAAGTAATGACCCCTGATGCTCTGGAAAAAGGTTTTCTGCAGAGTGACATAACTAGCTACTGTCTAATTGTATGGGAAACTGAGGACATGGAGTTAACCATTTATGAACAATTTTTATATTAAGTGCAGAGTTATCTATTTACTAACCAAGCAATTGTTCTCTTGACTCCACTGAACTTGCCATTCTACAGGATTTTTTTTTAAATGGTGGCCACATCTATTTCTGTGGGGTTTTGAAAATATCCAGATTGGGCAGGGCACTGCTGTGTGTGCAGAATCATTCTGTTCCTACTGTAACAGTGCTGAAGGCTTTTAAATCCTGCAAAAGAAACTCCCCAAAAGCACAACGGTCTAACAAGCAACCATCACTTCTGCTCAAATCTCTCCACAGATACATGCCCAAGTTAAAAAAAAAAAATTTAATTTATAGCTCAATGCATTATGTTTTGACTTTATCACTTTAAGCCACTAGGAATTAAGAACTCGTATTGGTTACAGGTTTGCCTATTTGTGTATTCTAGGAGATAATTACTCTTTAGTTCCTTGTGTAAGGCATGTGTCTAATAGCTTACGACTGGATTTTTAAAGGCACCTAAAGGAATGGACCTAAACTATTTGACTTGGTTCAGGAGGTGTTTTGCTGTCTCTATGACAAGTACCATACCCATCTGTTGAGAGTTCAGTATGCTTCTTTATAATTTGACTGATCTACATTGATTAACTCCACCCTGAATATTACATTGGTTGTTTTGGTGTGGTTTGTCTCTCATTCTAAATTGCAAGCTTCTTGGGTCCGAGGGTCTGGCTCTACTTGTACAGAACCTTGGATATTTTGGGCACTGCCGTAATACTATGTGAATGATCATATTAGGCAGGAAAAATGTGAATTATTTAAGGGCTAGAAAATGAATTATTTTCAATATTGATTTCTGAATGAAGTTCTCTCTGGTTCCAGGCTGAGGGTTGCTATGTGACCACCTGTTAGGGTGAGGTGGATGTGCTGAAGTGTGCTGCATTTTAAGGGTGATGAATCAGTTAAAATATGTATTTCTTGATCCTATGAGCAATGAAGGACACCTGAAGTGATAGTGATAAGGCTAATGCAACAAAGAAGCAAAAAAAACGTTGCTAGAAGAAGCAGCATGTAGAAAATCTGTTGCTTTAATAGGTCTGCCATAAATCAGACCTTGGATACCTAAACTCCATGAGTCAGATTCAGCACTGACTTCAATTCTCTCAACCACATTGAAAGCAGTGGGACTGTATTGGCTGTACCAATAGGGCAGGATAGGATATGGCCCTTTGTAATGCTTAGCTGATGCACACATCTTCCCCATTGTATGTCCTGATTTTCAGTGGTATGACCCTTCAGAGACCCCTAAAGCAATTGTTTAAGGAACTGTACACACGTTGTGACTGTACTTGAGACTTTAAGAGAAGAACATATTTAAATTATACTGAGACAAACATTGCTCTGACTTGTACTTGTGTAAATCTGGGATAATGCCATTGACTTAAGTGTCACTAAGATCATCACCTGGCTCTGTATGTTCCCAGACTTTTCTGTCTGGATCTACTTAGCCTACTTTTCTATTATTGCCCTTCTGTTCTTAATGTTTTGTAAAGGCTTTTTTAAAAAAAGATTTTAAATCGACTTTGCGTCGGTGCTGTTTTTTGGTGCCTTTACAAAACTCAGTGGCACAAACAGCTGCTGTTTCACATTCCTAAACAACATTGATAACCGTCAGTTGATTAGTAATAGATTACTAAGGGAGAGGCATCAATGGCTCTGGGGTATGCTGTCCTTTTCCGAAGTCTAAAATTGCCTTTGCATGGCTACTCTGCACAGAGGGAAGCCTGTGAGTTGGAAAACCGAATGTAGGGGAACAAAAGGCTGCAGTACTCACGAAGACTTGGGAGATCTGTGTGGGGTAAATGGTGCTGAGTCCACTTCTCCTGTCAGCAGGGGATTTTGTACAGATGTGAGTGTGGAAAAGACCTTGAGGGAGAAGAGCATAGTCTTGCTGGTGGTTGGGAGGGGAATACTGCAGAGAGACGGGCCTAGCAACTTATGGAGAAGCCCTACCCTGCTCTGTGGGGCCTACTTCAAATCCCTTTCCTCTTCCGCCACCCCCAAAGGGAGCATGCAGCCAAAATTGTGAATGTCTAATGTGGAGTTTTTTACAGGTTTTTCTTCAGGAGGTTTTGGACCTCACTGAGCAAATACCAGGGGAGTTCCCATGTCTATATTGGATGTCTGCCAGTAAATCTGCCCACATCTGGTTCACAGCAGTCTGTAGGCTATATTAGCATTGATGCTGATGAGGAAATGACCTATCTAGCATCTGTACTTGATTCATGCTTCAGAAAAGCAAAACCTCCATATAAATCCCTATCCACTGCAATGGAACTGGAATGTGTAAGATTCTACCTCACATAGTGCTATGCAATCAATTTCCTCAGGTAAGCCATGTAGATATGGATTTAAAACCAGGGGGAAACTTAGAGGAATTGAGCAAATCCTCTCCATTAAACACATTAGTGGCTAATCACTCAGTTTACCATAGCATGGAAATGGACTAGCTGAGATGGTTATCAGTCAATGTGTCTCAGCCCTTTGAACAACATTAAAACTGACTGGTGATTTTATGCTAATGAAGATATTTTTAAATATGATAGCTATATTAAAAGACAAAAATTCTCATGGTTACAAGAACAGAAGGAAAAGCCTAATAGTAAATTTTCTAGGCAAAGATAATTAAACAAAATTCAAATCACTTAATATTCTATTATAGCAAAACAGACCTTTTTGGGGAAAGCATTTAATGAAGTCTTTGTTATACTTGTAGGCAAAAATTTTACTTGCTCAGGACACTTCATAGTCCATAAGTGCATCTAAATCTATAGAATAAATATTGATTCTATCTTGTAAAACATTCACTCTCTAGCTGATTTGACATTTTATCTATTGGCCAGTTGCAACATGTTCTTAAAACAAGGGACTATCTTTTGGAAGAAGAATAGCTCAGGCTTCTTTAGAACAAAACTTCAAGAGAGGATTGCAGGAAGCTGTGTTGTGCCCACAGATGCCCTTACCCCCATTAGAAAAAGAAGAAAAGGATTTGGAAGAAAGTGAACAATTTTACTTTTTAGGGGGAGTTTAAACTATCACTTTCCCCTGTGTTGCTATGGAATCTAAAAAGTGTTAATAGCTTGACATAATCTCTTCTTCATTGCTTCAGCCATTCTAAGCCACCCAGACATCAATGGGTGGTAATGTTTGGAAAATTATACATTGGATTTGCAGTTCCTGAAATTAATTCAGGTAAATGTTGTGGGAAAAACTCCCATTGTGTGTGAGACCAAATCAACATGGTAATGTTTAATAGTTAAAAATAAATGTCCATATTACTAGTCTCATACTAGTGCCATAGAAAACAATATCTATGAAAAGGATGATTGCTTGGTTGAGGGTCTTTAGTAAGAAGACTGAGTGTAATGGAAATGGGATACCCTAAGGTTTCTGGGAACAACTATGGAGCTCTTGCATAGTAAAAAAAACAACCCTTGTTTTGGGATGTTGCTTTTCATGTATTAAACTTTAAATGTAGTCATTCTTCCATTGTAAATACTCAAATGCTTTTCTGATGATACATAAATCTACAGAATACTAGATCCTTCATACTATATAGTGTGTGTCTAAGGACCTGTACATCTTCCCTCTGTACACTTGTTGCAGAAACATGTGGGCTAAACTCAACACACTTTTTTCTGATGATCAGTTGGAAATTGTGGTTCTGATTCTCCTCTACCTTGCACCATATGAAGACTTCTACAGTGTAAAATGTCCCCAAATTGGAACAGTAAAATTTTACACTTATTTTGCATTCACAGATAAAAACTACACAATGGGCAAGATAGTGGAGAATTTGGCTCTTTGTGGTGGTAATACGTTAGGATTCTAATGGCTAGACTTCCAAAAATAGCCTCTAATTTTGCCCCTGCAATCAACTACAGGTGCAAGCATTTGTAACCAATCATGGGTGCAAATGACAGACATTTTAGGTCTGTCTACCTCATCTGTGGGCACCAACGGTATTTTCACCAGCCAGTTAGGTAGCGAGAACATGTAGATGTTAAGTCAGAAGCCAAGCAGAAGCCCGTTTGGAGCAGGAACTTCCTAATTACAGAGGTGGACAGCTAAATATACATTGTGCTGACCCACGAGACTGAAAACAAACTCAGTTGCCCCTGAAGAATTCCTCTTGTGTTAGGAGAATTCTCTAGTAGTTTAGGGCTTCTATCCCCTCATCTTGTACACGACTGCTGGGTTGATAGAGTTCAGCTCCTTGTCTATCAGTCTATTTAGATCAACAAAGAAATGGTTCAGGGCTGACATAGCCTGTAAGTATCTACATGGGGAACAGATATTTAATAATGGGGATCTTCAGTCTAGCAGAGAAAGGTGTAACATAATCCAGTGGCTGGAAGATAAAGCTAGACAAATTCAGATTGGAATCAAGGTGTCTTCTTTTTTTTTTTTTTTTTTTTTTGCAGTGAGTAATTAACTGCTGAAACAATTTGCCAAGGATTGTGGGGGAGTCTCCATCACTGATAACATCCAGTCTTGATTTTATCCTTAAAAGATGTGCTCTAGGAATTATTTTGAAGAAGTTGTAAGGCATGTATAATACAGAAGGCCAGTCAAGATGATCCCAATGAGCCCTTCTGGCCTTAAATTATAAAACTGCCAGTTTCAGTACAGGTGGCTGGGCCACCTTTGCACTTGTCTCATCCCCAGCAGCTACAAGGGCTCCTGTGGATCACTGGTAATCTCGTAGAAGACAGCAGTCTGAGTCTGAAGGCTACTCTGTCCTGCTCCAAGTTCTGGTCTATCACCAGATGGATGCAGTATTGGGCAAAATGCAAATGTGACTTTACCATGCTCTTGCCTTCCTGGACTTGTGCTGTGTACAGCTCAGTCAGACCAGAGAATACACACTTCTATAAAGATGCTGGTTCCACACTTCTTAAAAAACCTATCAAAATATACACTGCCTGCCTCACTGGTCCATGTCTGCTTTGTCACTTCCCAATAGATTTATTTGCCCCAGATTAGTTTTAAGGCATTTTGTTGCCATAAGAAGTCCTCAGGTAGGCAGACTCAAAGCTAGCTTTGAAGGTTTGAGTCTCCCACTTTGCAACCAGGCACAGAGCCAACATCCAACTAATATTCAGTGCATCACCTGAAGGGGTGCCAGTGGGTCTGTAATCGAGCCAAAACATCAAGCCTTCTTCTAAATGTAGCCACATAAAATACAATAATAAATTTTATTAATTGAAACAAACTATGCTGCTGAATTCAGGAAACTTGAATTTCTTGGGCAGCAGGACTTGGCAAATCTGCTTTAGAAAAAGATATGTCGAAAATATACTCCCTTTATGTACCATATGTAGGGTGCAGATGACTTACATGGCTTCAAAATCAGAGGGCTTAAGGTTTTAATGGTACTAAATAGGGGCCTGATCCTACATCCTTTACTCATATGAGGAAGCCCCATTGGCCCCACAACCTGTATTTATTTCCAGAAAATTGAGGGGTGGGCCCTGTCCAGGACTGGTGCTAGTGTTTTTAGCTCCCTAGGAGCACGACCATTTCGCCGCCCTGCGTGCTGGCCTGCGGAGAGGGTCCGCTGGTCCGCGGCTCTGGTGGAGCTGCCACAGCCATACCTGTGGGAGGTCCACTGGAGCTGCAGGAGCAGGGGACCCTCCACAGGCACGACTGCAGCAGGTCCACCAGAGCCGCCTGCCATGCCCCCCCCGGCAAAATGCTGCCCCCCAATAATCCTGGCGCCCTAGGTGATTGCCTAGGCTGCCTAAATGGAAGCTCCGGCCCTGGCCCTATCAGACTATTTGTATGAGTATGAACAGTCTAACTGATGTCAAAGCTTTACAATTGTCTTTCAGTATGCACAGGTATAAACATACCTACAAAGGCCATAATAGAGGCTGCAAAGAGTGACACAGACCCAAAATAAAATTCTGTGGGATTTCTTCCTTTAGCATAAATATATTCTGCAACCTCTGTTTCATGATTCTGTACTTCTGATGGAAATAACATTCAAGGAAAAGCAAATGAAGGCCAAATGTATGTGAAGTTTAAATAATTTTGAAAATGGAAAAACATTTGAGAGGCATAGATGTAAAGAGAACCCATGTTTAAAATACTGTGTAGCCTTTTCTAAAACAAACCTACCTTACCTTGCTGGGCACAAACACCAGTTTGAGTTGAAAATCTGTTTTTATAGATTAGCTTTAAACTATTAGGCAGGTCAAAGTTTATTCATGATTACATATTTTGCACAGACCCCTGGATAAGACAAAATTCGATGCAGTTTTCCTTTAAGGTAGAAAGACACTCATTTGGCTTCAGTAGGTCTATTTGTGGGAGCATAAACACAGGATTGACTCATGATGCATTTTTGGTCTTCTATGATCATGAATTGGGAGAAGAGGGGGAAGACTTACTGTACCTGGAGTTCTAAAATGAAATTAAAAAACCCCCAAACCTCAATGTACTTGACTGACTCTGTACTGCTATTTGTCTCCAGTTCCTGGCAATTTTTGACTGCACCAAGGCACATTAGATAGTGCAGAATGTGATGCACTATGCATAGCTTGCAACGCATAAGAAGGCAACCACTGAAGTTAATGCAGCTCCACACAGGCATGGAGCCATATGTGGCTCACATTGCAGAATTGTGGCCTTGCTTTGTAATATCCTGCTAATGTTAAGATAGTCAGTCTGTTTTTATAAAACTATAGTAAATTCAGCAGTAGGATTTCTTTTTTCTATGTAGCTCATCTATATAGATCCTTTACAGTAATAAAAACAAGTTTTTAATAGTGAGGACTGGAAACCAATGTCCAATGTACTTTAAGGTTAATGCACATGCTGTTTCTTCCCCCACCCCTGCCTCCTCCATGACCACCTTTGCTTTTTAGCACTAGTTATATGGAGAAACTGGATGCTACCTTATATATAATGTATTAAAGTGCACACTGTTAAGAATCTGGGAATTCCCTCTATGGAATATTTTGAAAGTAGTATTGGCATTCCATCCCATGGTGTTACCAGTGAATGACATGTCAGTGCCTTGATGCCTGCTGTTGATTATTCACAATCTGCCATTTCCACTGCACTGAGATGGTTTCTATCTATGCTGACACATAAAATACAGCAAACAGCATTACCAGACTCTAGAGGAAGGTGAAAAGAATCAGCTTGTGCTAGAGGAAAAACCGAGGATACATATTGGCAAGAATGGTTACAAATACACTTTGCTCAGTGTTGGGGAATGCATGCTTTATTCTTGGAGGGTTCATAGCCATATAAAGAACAGTGTTTGATATTAAAGTGTCAACACTTAAAGATACTGCACGATCATTTCCTATTCTAGCTACATGGTGTTTCAGATGTATGTGTGAGGTAACTGTTGACAAATTCTGGGTTTTTAATGGTGAGCACTGTAAGTAGTGCTCTTCTAGGTTAGAATTAAGAACCTGAAGAACATGTGCCTCCAGAAGAATTTGAATTAATGGTGTTTGAACTGAAGTTCCTGTACTGAAGACAAAATGGTTCACCAATGTTAATGTTAGGGCTGTGATCAAAGAGAACATTGGAGAGTTGGTTGAGCCTATTGTCTCGATTGGCAGATCAATCACTGAAAATTCACAGAAGTTTTGTCTCATTTTGCAGAAGGCATGTGCACTGATGGAAAGATAAGCATTTTCTAGCTGAAACTGTTCAGTGAGCTGATGGCAACTCATCACTATTCCTGAATGACAGAACACTTATTCTAGCAAAATCACATTCTAATCATACTACTTAATCCTTAACAGTCTAGTCTTTAAAAGTGACTTATTTTAGTGAGAAGAGGTCCATTTAAAAATAGCCAGTCATAAGATTTCATATTTTTGTCTGTTTAAAATTGAAGCAATTCCAGAGAAAGCAGATTGACACAACTTCAATGGAATAGATAGTAGTGGTGTGTGTTTTTTGTTTTGTTTTTTATTTAAAGTAGGGAGTAGTCTTTTATTTAAGAATAATTTTGAAATCTTACATACAATGGTAATAGCTTAAATGTAAAATAGTTGACAAATTTTGGCTCACTTTTTTCTGCATCCTTTCTCTTACCACAAGCAATAAAATATGCTTAATTGCTGGGTACTACTGTATTAGATCTAAAGAAACTATTTATTTTTACAAATATTAAAATAATAAGGTGGGTATAGGGCTCATGGTTTAAATATTAATCTGCTAAATTTCTTTTGTTTCAAGATATCATCTTGTCCTTTTCCAAGTAGTATCTTATGATTTTATCAGTTGTCCTTTCTAATCATGTCCTTGTGTTAAGTCTTAAATGGGCACTCTTGGGTCAAATGGCAACATTATATTAACTTCCTGGAAGCCTAAATCCCAATAGATGTTTTCAAAATAATACACAGGGCATAGGGTTTTTTCTACAAGAGATTCACATACTTTTGCAGCATTAAGATACTGCTTGAGATCAAAGTGAAACTTATTAGAAACTGACTGAGCAAACAATGACACTGACTAGAACCTTTTTTTGGTCCTTCAAGTTGGAAACAAAAATGCAGAAAGTCAAAGGAAACAAAGTGAGGAAAATAAAACTTTAATTCTTTTTAAAAAACCATTCTCTGATTTTTAATGAGCAAGTGTAGTGACATGAGGGATATTTTGTTTCAAATATAGTGTATATATGGTTTTAACCTGACATTAACAGAACTGCTGTGCTCTTTTGAGCTATTAGTCACATGGCCAGCTATTTTGGAAACTGATGTGGTGCCAGCACAGTTGGAAATATAATAGGTGATCAGCCATCTCACTGCAGCTTTCATTCAATGTGTTCCTCTTGGTAGAGTTGATAACTTCACAAATATCTAAAGCTCAGGTAACTTCTTTCCTGATTCTCCTGAATAACAGCTGTGATGCTCTCTTCCAGTCACAAAAGGATATTGTTTCCTATATTGGAGACAAAAAGTACTAACAAGAACTGGCAGATCATGCAAGACTGCAGTTCTGTACATGACACCAAAATGTGACCATTTTTAGAGGTTGCTCATGTTGAAATCAATAGACTTTTTGGCCCATGTTGACTAAAACAGACTTTGGCTTCATATTATCAATTGTAGCAGAAGGAACACACTACTTCAGACTCAGGTCTTGACAGATAAGTAAAGTTTGTCTTACATAAGTGGGAAGCTTCCTGGTTGACTTTCCCCCTCACTCTCTATTCTGATTTCTTTATGGACCTACTAATAAGCTGAGCAGTTGTGGATGTGTAAAACGTATAAATTTTTTCATGTTTTTCAATAGCATTTTGAATAATTATGCATGGAAAGTGGTGACATTGACTGCACATACAGTTTTAGGTTTTAGGGTCGTATTGTGCCTTTCAGACTTGCACAACATTTTAGGATCAAGCTTAGAAGAATTCAGCCTGCTCACCATCTTAGTCAACTGTTTTGTAGTCTAACCCATGGTTTTAATTACAGGTCTATTTGGCTGTCCCAGAGATTTCAGATCTTGTGGGTAGTCTCAGCAAAAAGCCCATTGAATGGGCATACAGAGTAAACTATTCTTTCCCCTCTACAAATATCTCAGTTTGAGTAAGATTGAAGACTAACTGAATTTACCACTTGTCATTTTGGGGAATATGGAGTTTACATCCTAAACATCTCCACTACTTGGTGGTTCAGATCACAGCTGAGAATTCTATTGGCAGAGAATCTTCAAAGGCCTTTCCTCACTTTTGTACCATAGAGAGGATGACTACAGGGTACTAGGTCTGTCAATCTGCTCCCTTTACACCAACAATACACTTGCTTAAAGGGAGAAAAATGTGGTCATCCGATCCTTCTCAGACCCCCAACTGCTGCTGCAGCATTTGGCAAATCCGAACTTTGTGTTCCAAAGAGCAAATGTCACACATCCAGTGGAATCAGTTTTTGATGCAATTCAGGGTATATTTTGGAACAAGAAAAATGTGTATGGGTTTTAACCTGTGTGAAGTACATTGAAATAGCCAATAAATGCTGCATACAGTAGTTGGGCCTGAAAACTTTAATGAGCTTGTAGGGCTTTTATTTTATCTTTGGATGTTCTGTATTTTCATCATCAAATAACTTGCTGGCTATTTTTTTGTTGAAGAAGCCTGAAACCATCAAGTTGGAGTGCTGAGCCTGTCTACCCATTCTGTCAACAGGATGAAAGCAAATCTCAAGCTCTTTTAATTACAAGGATAACATCTTCACTCTTCTAATAATGAAGATGGTTAGCAATTTTAAATTTTAATAATCAATTACTGAAAGTAATTCTCCATTAAACCACAAGAGAGCTATTAAATATCAAAAGATGGAACATGCTGTATGTAACAGCAGCAAAATGTCTATTTTTAAATATCATTAGGGAATATCTGATTTTCATTTCTCTGCATTTCTTGTACATCTTTTCCTCATGCAGACCATCTAATTTTCAGTAGGAAGACAGTACATGATCTTATAAATAATAAAAGAAAACCCTTGCAAGACTTGATCCAGTGTATGAAATATGTGCTAAGAATCTAATTTGTTTCAATATAGCATATTTTGACTGGATAATAAGGAAAGTGACTAATGTTGTAGTATGAGGAGAGCTAGATATGGTGATTTGATATACTCCAGTTTCTCTTCAGGAGGACTCTTTTTCAAATTTGACCTCAAGGCAGTGAACTGAATCCTGTGGTCTGTCTTGTCTGTTGTGTTGTAAAGATCTCTCTGCCTTTTGAGAACCACCACAGAATCCAGTGCAACTGGTAGCTTCCGTTTTGAGCAGGGTAGGGCTAGGTAGCAAGGATACCACAGACTGGGACTGAGGTGGATTGAAAGTGGCTTAGCTGTCAGGATACTTGCTCATGTGTAGTCTCGTTACATTTGGCTCTAGCCAGTGCCATCGGGGTGTGTGGTGGAAATAGTAACCCAGAAGAGAACGCAGCTATAACACAGTATTAAATTAGTTATATTTATCATTTTGAATCCAAATATTCTATTTCACAGTAACTATACACAACATTTGACTCTTAAAGAGCTGTAGTATTCTGTAAAAGTTTTACTGTTCTAAAAATAGAAATGTATAATCTCAGCCAATGTATAAGTGGAAGGGACTCCCAGCACAAGCGCTAATATTTGAGATTTTTCTCTTCCAAAACTAACGCAGTGATTGTTCTCAAATGCAGCTGTTTGTTGTTTTCATGGTAGAGAAATCACTGGTGTTTGAGTCCCCTTCACGTTTCCAAGTCAGGCTAGATTAGGTCAGGCTTCCCATTTCCAGTCAGGGCCACCCAGAAGATTCAGGGGGCCTGGGGCAAAGTGGGGGAGCTGCAGTGCTTGTACTCACCTGGTGGTGGTCCGGATCTTTGGCGGCATTTCAGCGGCGGGGGGCCCTTTAGTCGCTCCTTGTCTTTGGCAGCACTGAAAGGCCCCTCGCTGCCGAAGACCTGCACTACTTCCAGGCCAGGGCTTGCAGGGGCCTGGAACAAATTGCCCCACTTGCCGCCCCCCCACCCCCACCCCCCGGGCGGCCCTGTTTCCAGGTAACATTAGGTCAGGCTATATTATGCTGGTGCTATTGGACTTGATTTGAGTCAGCAAATTACAGAAGACCATGTAACATACGAGACTCTATTAGTAGAAAAGCTGGAGCTAGAGTTCAAGGGTTCATAATTCATTATCTTAACATGCAGGTCTCAATATCTAATGAAACACAGTGCAATTTCAAGTTCATTTATTTTCATCTGTTTCCAGCAGGGATGCATTTGCTTTATTGCTGTTTACTTGACACTCCTTTAATTAAGGAGACCTAGCAGTGACCTAAACTTTATATACCTTTTGAAAAGTGCTAAAGTGACACAGGAGCTGAAATCCCATTTTCAAAAGACATAGCTACCTAAGTGCTTAAATCTCATTGAAAGGCAGGTATGTTTGAAATTTTCCCCCACCTCCTGTTTATGCTGTGTGGACATTCACACAGCCATGACTAAATTCACAAAGTTCTGGGCTAGCATTCTCTGAGCACAGTGTAAAACCTGGGCTAGATTCTCTGGTCCCACTTCTTCCCTTCTCCTTGGCATAGGGATTGAGGGAGTTAGCCTGAGAATGGAGGCATTGTATTGCCATCACAGTGAATATGCCTGAAGACTCATCTAACTTCGGTCACTGCTATAACAGCTGCTGTGAGCTAGTGTGTATTGCAACATGGTATAGAAACACCCTGGCCATGTCTTTTCCCTTCCCTAGCCTGTACTTTCCTTCATCTACCCATGACATGCCTTCTGCGCTGGCAACTCCTGAGGAAGCCCAAATATGCTCAGGCTGCTTCCAGAAGTGGGTCAGAGTTATGAGGAAGGGACTTACAGCTATGTAGTTGATGCCAAGGGACTGGCAATCCCAGCAAGACTAGACTGCTTCTGTGGCCAGTCTTCCCCTCGCCCCTCCTTTGCATTGCTCTATCAGGTTTTTGCATTCTCTCTTTCAGTGAGCTATAAACTGTAGAAGAGGAGATGAGACTGCACTTTGAAATCTGGTTATGGGTTGAATAGAGCTTCCATGTATTTGAACCTACAATTCTTTGAAAAATTATGCAGTGGCACAGGAATACTACCTAGCTTTGATTCGAAGCCATCACTTCTCTTAATTACTCTATTTCAGCGTCTCTGACAAGCCTTTGGTAAATAACAGCTGCTAAATAAGTGCTGTTATTAGTTGAGGGCAACTTCTTTTTTTAATGAAAGTGAAGTTTCCCACAACAGGTGGGATATGAGGGCAGAGCAAACAGTGTATTGCCCTTGTTATCCTGTCTGTAGTGCAATGAGCCTTTTTGGGGGTGGGGGTGGTGTGTTTTTTTTCTTCTTCTACCAATTAATCCATTAAAAACATCCAATATCTGGATGAGCATAAATGATAAATGAGCACACCCCAGAATAAATGTACACAAAATGTAACTAGTCAACTGAATTGCTTTTAGTTTTTACTGAACTGAAATTGAAATGAAGTGACACACTCCTGAAAACTGCATGAGTGAATTCAGTTCTGCAAGGCTTGTGGCATCACTGCATCAATACAGAACCCAAGACAAGAATTGCCCTTGATGGCAGTGATCTCTCTGGAAGTGCCTAGTGATCTGAGATGTGCAGAGTTGGAAAATGGTAATGCTCTGGTGGATCCCAGCTTAGATGGATAGGAAAAGACTCTCTCTCCAGAGTCATTGCTACTCTGGTAAATAGCTCATCAAACCATGTTCTGAAAGATTGCTGCTGTTCCAGGCAGGGGCAGGATGTCCAGCCATGATGAGTTGCCATCCCCGAGCAAACTAGCTGCAGCATTTTCTGATGGCACATATCCCATGTTTGTATTCTTTAATCAGAGATTGACTGCTAGCTGTGCTTTACTGCTCCAAAATTATAACCATCCTTATCATGCAAATTCTTATTCCACCTCCATCTTGAGGGGGGGAAGGCTCTATTGCACCATGCATAGCTGCTGTTCTGTCTCTGTTCAGTCCCTGCAGGGGAAAAAATACTTAAAATAATGCCTTCAATTTTTTTGGGGGGTGGGGGTTAGAAATCAGTCTGTCTTTCTTTCTCATGTGACTGTAGAGAATCAGAGGGAGGACTGTTTGACACTGAGCATAAATGGTCTCCTGGAAAACTCTAGAGAAGTTTGGCTGTCCCACCAACATTTTAACATTTGTCAATTCCATGAAGACATGGCCAAGTAACCTCAGATGATGGCCTCTCTAAACAATTCCCCAGGTCTAATGGGGTGAAACAAGGCTGTGTGCTGATACTGGTCCTCTTTAGTCTCTTTGCAGCCATTCTGAATTATGCAACTGACAACCTTCAGTAGGGCATCTACATAAGGTACAGGACTGGTGGGAGAATTCTTCAGTCTCTGAAGGCTTACTGCAAAGACCGACATTGTGGAATGCCTGTGTGAAGCTTTTTGCAGATTGTGGTCTATTTAGTCACAGTGGAAAGTGACTTACAGCTTCTCCTTGTTCGAAGCAACCAAGGAGTTTGGGTTCACCATTGGCCTGATGCGGGGTGGGGGAAAAATGAATTTTCCTTTCAACCACTTCCCCCATTAACCAGTGTCACTGAGTCAAATATGACCATTGGAAGTACAAACCTGAAGAACATCAATCATTTTACATACTATGGCAGTACTACCTCAAGTGATGGTTCCCTGGATCAAGAAATATCAAATAGAATATGAAAGGAAAGTCAGACTTTCAGAATACTGTGCCACAGGCTTCTCAGCAGCATACCATCTAACTGTCAGCAAAACTGCTGATCTACAATGCAGCAGTAAGCATCCATTTTTATGGGTGTGAAACATGGATTGTTTATCACAAATGTATCAAGCAACTTAAAAGATTACACATGCTTTATTCTGTAGGTCTTAATGTTTCACACTTTCTCCATTGGGTCCTTGAGCAAAAAATCACCAGCATTGAGGCAATGATTATCAAAACTCCACTTAGATGGACAGGTCATGTTATCAGAATGGGCGATGACAGACTCCTGAAGAAAGTTCTCTATAGTGAGCTGAAACTCAAAGCACAGGAAAGATGGTAAATGCTTCAGATGCCTTGATGCAGAATCTCAACTCATGCTGTATGAATATTAACTTTGAAGACACTGTTAAGAATAAACCTGAATGGAGAGCAACTATTTAATGAAGGTTGTAAACACTTCGAGAGACATGAACAACTGATTATAAAAAGGGCCAGGCATCATGCTAAGGATTCAGTGGGAGCCTGCACATCCTTTGTGACATCTGTTTGATGATCTTGCACCTCCAGATTGGACTATACAGTTAGCAATAATCATAGATTATTAGGGTTGGAAGGGACCTCAGGAGGTCATCTAGTCCAACCCCCTGCTCAAAGCAGGACCAACTAAATCCCCAAATCCCTAAATGGCCCCCTCCAGGATTGAACTCACAACCCTGGATTTAGCAGGCTAATGAGTTCCAAGGGAACATCTGAGATGCCATGATGTTTTCTGGTATGACAGATAGCCATACTGTAATAGAAGAGCAGCACAGTGAGTGTTGTCCATCTGGGCATTGTCCATTCCCCAGCATAATAGGATTTCTCAATGACACTGCCTTGTTGGGTGTGATTGCCACCTTCCAATCAGGGCAATGTAATTGTTTCCTCATTTAGCCCTTGTTTTAGGTATCACTAAAACAATAAGAAATTTACCACCCACTGACTAAACTGCATGCCAAAATAGTGTATGAACCTTACAGATTTCTGAGGGATTGGATGACAGATGGGGCAGGGGGAACTGACCTGGTTGCCACTATGTGAGAGGGAAGCAGGAGAAACAACAAAGCAGTACCCAGAAAAGGCATCAAGGAAGCCTGAGAAACAGAGAAGCACTTGTACTATGATCTGAAGAGGGATCTGTGAGGTAGAGTGCTGCCTGGAAAGAGGCTTGGAGCTGTGAGCAAAAAACTGTCAATGTTTGCCTCCCACTGTGTGTGGGGGGGAAATGGGACTTTATCCACATTCTTTGTAAATAAACAGAATTGCACACAAATATTTAACTCCATCCTCAATTTCTCTCACTAGTAGAAAAAGATTTTAAGGCACTTAAGGGTTAACTCCTCTGGCCAAAAGGATAAATAGTATTTGCTGCCATCCAGTCCAGATACATTCTGGAAGGAACTCGGGGGGGAAAAAGCAACAACTGTCATATGGAAGGCTGAAGGAACTGACTTGTAATGACACATTTTAAAGATCTAGTGTAAACATGTAGAGCTTGACTATGTGTCAACTAAGAGAACATATAGCAAGAGTCTACAAATAGTGAAAGAGATTGAACACCAATGAGTAAGAGGAATTCTTTAGGGTGGGACTCAGGCTTTAAGGTCAGAAGGGACCATCGTGATCATCTAGTCTGACCTCATCCACCCACTCCAGTAATAGACCCCCAACCTCTTGCTGAGTTACTGAAGTCCTCAAATGATGAATGAAAGACTTCAAGTTACAAAGAATCCAGCATTTACACTAGTTTAAACCTGCAAGTGACCCGTGAGCCAGAGGAAGATGAAACTTCCCCAAGGTCTCTGCCAATGTGAGCCGGGGGAAAATTCCTTCCCGATCTCAGATATAGTGTTCACTTAGCATGTGGGCAGGATCCACCAGCCAGACACCCAGGAAAGAATTCTTTGTAGACCAAACAATTGAAATTGAGAAATGGAAAATTTAGGTTGACTGTCAAACACTTGGTGGCAGTGGCAACTATTCTGCTGTGGATTAGTTGTGCCAAGAGAAGTGGTGAAAGCCTGTAGCAGTATGCTCACCACCTCCTGCCTGGAAGGGCTTAAAACCTAGGCTGATTGGGGAAGTAGTCACAGCTGGGCCATGCTTGGATCATGCTGCAGCTGGCCCTTATAAGAGGGCAGTGGACCGGGGAGCAGTCAGTCTCTCTGCCTTCAGAGAGAGAGGGGCCTGGCTGCTGGGAAGCTCAGGGTGTCTAGAGTGAGGCAGGACTGGGGAAAGGCCATAGGGGCTGGGGAGCTCCAGACTGGCAACTCCCCAGGCTGCAGGGCCTTGTCCAAGGCCCCATAGAAGCACTGGGTTGCAGAGAGAGGCAGCAGGTCCAAACCCAACCTTGCCTATGCTGAGTGGCTAACACTGCAGTCCTCCCTAAGGCGCAGGGGCAAGTTGGTGACAGGCAGTAGCCTATGATCGAGGTGAGGTGGGGATAGGGGCTGGGGGTTCCCTGGAGAGGGGAGACCCTGAGACTGAGGGGTGTACTGCCAGAGGGCAGCACCCCAGATAAAGGGGCACGAGTCCCAAGCGGCAGTGAGATACAGGCCTGCAGAGGGCACTCCAAGGCTGGAGAACTAATTCCCGGAAGAGACCAGAAGGAGGCGCCACCGGGTGAGTCTGCACCAACTTACAAAGCTCTATCTAGAGCATTTAAAACCAAACACTAGACTATGTACTTTAGGGAACAGTCCTGAGTCATCAGGAAGCTGGACTGGGTAACCTACCTAATACATCTATTCCATCACTAACATCTGATTTTATACCCTGGCTAGAATCACAAGGGGAAGAGAGATGGCAATTGCAGAGGAACATCTTGCCTGACTTTAAAATGGCTTCAAGACTACTCTTTTGGCTAGCATAGCTAAAATCTGTAGGCCACAGGAAGAATGTGTGAAATAGAACTGCTTCTCCTGATGCGGCTCTAATGTTAACAATGCCTGTAAATGCATTCTTCATGTTTAAATTCACACACAGTGTGTGTGTACACATACATAGTGGAGAGACCATGTGGCATTTTTTGGCTTGGTCCTCCCACTCCGTTCCTCCACCTCTAACTTGACATGTTGCCTTTCTCAACTCACCTAATAATCCAGAGACACTGCACTTCAACAGAGGTCCCACCAGACTGCAACCCACTCATCCTTCTCTGCCCTATGAGGTGTTCTCTCAAACCAATCACTCTCCTTGCTGCTGCTGTTTCCTTGCTGTTGGATTTTCCCCTACTTGGGATTCTGACTGGCAGTATTCATATGATCAGTCTCTTCCCTGGTCTTCCAGTTTACCCTTAAAGCCATTCAGGTAACTGCTGTAACGTTGTGCAAGAAGCAGAAAGTTTTGGACGTGGTGCTACTATTTGCAGTGCTCTAAGGAAAACACTAATGGGGCAGCAGAAGACATTGCAACTTCTCTTGCATGAGTAGTGGGTAATGGGCCCAAAGATTCCTTACTCTTCCACCATGGGGCATAAAGTGGATCACATTGCAACCTAATCCTACTAAAAAGCTGCATGTGTACCCTAGTTACAGATGTCCTTAAAAGTGCTTCTGAGCACCTGTTAGGCAACTCATTGAGGGCTCTATAATTCATGGAAATGCAAGCTACTTGCTGCTGGGGAAGGTCCTTATGGAATGAGTGAGGCATGATCTGGTGTACTAGAACTCCTACCATTAAATAAATTCCTCCTAGAACAGGAACTGCAATACAATGGCAAAATACAGTCCTGGGATCAATCCTGGTTTCACTGCTGAAATCTGATGTTTAGGGGTTTTTTTAGGTGATTTTTCTTCTGAGTTCTGTGCACCTTGGCCAGAAGGCTGGGATCCTTTTATTGTTTGTAGGGTGACTGGGCACTGCAATGATGTGTCATGCTCAGTTAAACATTATTCTGATTCAGTAAAGCAACTGAAAATCTCAGCTTCTCCTCCTCCTGTGTGGCACCCTCCCTCCCCAGAGTGTCTCTGAATATATGAAAATCAATCACTATCAGTATGATCTCCTCTCTTCCTCTTCCCTTCTCATAATGCTGCACCACTCATGTGTTCGACACAGTTTCTCCCCAACCCCGACCCCAGATATCTGGGATTGAAAAATTACTTGGGTTCCTGGAACTGGTATGTCTTAATTTGAATGAAGGAAGTGATGTGTAAAACTACTGTAGCCCAGAGGTAAAATTATTTTAATTTGGTTTTATTTACTAATTTTTGAGTGTCCCAAAGCCAGAATGACCACTGTCTGGGGCTTGTAAATTCAATTTGAGGGCTACTTTTTGTATCCCTGGCTGGTTCATAGATCATCTCGTATTAGCTTCTTGACATTAAATTAACTAGAAGAATTACCCCTTCGACACCTCAAAGCTTTCTTATTCTGTGCATAATAGTGCAACATTCTCTTGAGGTCTTTTAGATGAGATGTAAATTCAAGGTCCTGACCACTTGTGGTCATTAAAGACTTCATGGCACTTTTTGCAAGAGTGGGAATGTTAACACCAATGACCTGGCCAAATTCCAACTCTAGCAATTACATTCTTTTAGCAAAAAATGTCTGCAGCTTCAGTTGGAAAAGACGTTATTTTCTCCCTATATTAAAGCACTATATGTGGTGTAGCTGTTCAGTATTAAGATACTACTTTTGTGTTCTGCCCTGGAAGATGCTGCATTTCAATATCACTATGTTATTGGTTGGGGTTTTTTTTTGTTTGTATCTTGGTAATGCCTAGAAGCCCTAGTGAGGGACCAGTATCCCATTCTGCTAGGCAATATACAAACACAACAAAAAGATGGATGGACCCTGCCCCAAATAGCTTACAGTCTAGAGCAAGAACTTCAGTTTGATTCTCGGATCTTTTACAATGAAAGGGACTCTGTAATTCTAAGGAGATTGTTACAGTATGGCCTCCCCACCCACCTTTTTAGCCCCGTTTTTCCCACCTCCTTCCCCTACATTTCTTCTCTCTCAATCTTAGGACTTCTAGGACTCTGTCCCTCCTACAAACACTCTTTTAAATTTAATTTGCATGTCACTAAAGATTTCTAGAAATTGATGTCCTTTGTATCTCCAAATTAGACAGGAGAAGTTCCAGCTTCCATGCCTACATATTCCTGATAGTTTCTCTCATCCTTTGAACAGGAGAAGCGCTCTCTAGTGGTGAGAGGGACATTCACGTTCTGCTTCTAGTCAATCCAACACGTAAAATTAAAGGCAAGTTCTTCTTGGCATCTCTTTCAGTGTCTGCTAGGTCCTTTACTAGACCAGCAAGCCATTTTTTACATTTCATGTTTACCTTCTTATACATTATTTTGCAGTGGCTTGACGTGAGAAGAATAAGTAACAATTTATCAAAAACAGACTTTAAGGAGGGCTCTGCATTAGCCCTGCTAGATTTTTGGTACAAGTGTTTCTCCTTTTCCCTGCCTTGGGCTTTTACTTGCTTTGGAAAGGTTAAAAAAGAAAAGTTTCAAATCTTGGTATACAACCAAGCTTAAAACTGTGGCCAAATAAAGATAGTAATTAAAAAGCACACCCATGCAGAGAATGACCAAGACTTAATGCCTCACAATGAATTACTGAGTTGTTCAGTCTTTCTGCTTTTCAAGGAAGATAAATCCTTCAGTTTAACTGAGAACCTATCACCATGAGTTATGACTTAAATACTTTCCTCACCTTATCATACATGATTTGGTGGTGTTTTGGGGGCGGAGGGTTGGTTTTTTTGGCTACCATGTTTCTGATCTCTCATTACTCAAAAAATGTAGGCTTTATTGCAAACATTTTATTGAAAATGTATTTGAAAGTTTCACACAGCTTTCTCTCCCCCATCCCTTTTGCTATGAGGATGACTGCATAATGTGGAAAATGCATCTCTCAATTTTTAATGTCATACTGGATTGGGCTCAGACATGTTTTGGTCCTTGTACTTTGGCTGAGCATTTCATGCAATCATGACAGCATTCTGGGTCAGCGTTCTAAATGTGATTCATTCAAGAAATGACTATAGAGAATGAGAAACAGTTTGTATTTTACAGTCAAAGCAGAGGTGGGATCTGATTAATGACTTGTATAACTATTTTTTACATAGTATAAATTAACATACAACACTGTCCTTTTGGGACTAATGTTACAGGCTTCTTGCTTTAGCCACTGGTATATGAGGCATGAGTCTCAGTATTATGTTTTGGCCACTATGTCTATTATTTATTTTTCATTTTTAATTTCAGTTGATTTGGATTTTTGTGGTGTGTGGGGAAAGTTTCAACTCTTTGGTGAAAATTTGAAAATCAAAATTTTTGGTTGAAAACTAGAAGCTTTTGGTCCCAAACCTTGGAAACTTTTTGATTTGAAAGTGCCAGGAAGGCGGGATTGTTCAGGTGCCTCATGGTCCCTTTCTCTGCTGTCAGCTGTGCTTTCTGGTCAGACTACATTTCTGATGATGCACCACTGTCTTCCCTCTTACAGAGACATGGGAAATGTGGTCCCCTGGGAATCCTGCCCTTAGAAAAGAAAGGGGGCACAGGGGTGCCAAACTTCAACTCACATGAGGCACTGTGCAAGCATTTCTGAACTGAAAACTTTGGTTTTCAGATGGTTGGTCTTTCAACAAAATTGACATTTTCCACAGAAGACAAACTCTTCATAAAGCCTTTCATGTATTCAAAAATTCAATTTTCAATTGTAAAACTGTTCTGATTGGAAACTTTCAATCTGTCCTGATTATGTATTTTTGGGTTTTTTTAAAACAAACAAACAAAAAAACCATTTGCGAAGTCTATTGCCACACATGCATGTCTCAAATGCTCTTATCTGAGATACATGGTCATCCACCAATTTTGATTCCTTTCTGATTTGGCTGGCCAATTGTCAGGCTTCATCACTACACATTTTAATGTAGGCCTACTGCTTTCTTCAATTCGTCCTGAGGGCTGGGGAAATAAACAGGCTTTTTTTCCTTTGCCCAGTTGATCCCAATTTGATAACTAACTCTGCGATTTCTTCTTTGACATTTATTTGCTGCATGCTTTTATTTTTATCACATTTACAAAGTACACTGTTTTGCTGTCATTCTACTGGTAACTGCTCTCTAACTTTGATCAGATACAAGATTATCGTGTTGCTGTTGGTTTTTTAACAGGCATGAGTATCAAGAGGCCAGAGCTATATGAAAGGGGGGCAAGTTTAATATCCTAGCTTTGTTCCTGGTTTTCTAGAAATTGCTGCTACTCATTCAAATCCTACTCCGTCTTTTAGGTTGCATGAACATTGGCCAACAATCACAAAACACCAACAAAGGACTCTCATTTGGCATTTGTCTGCTTTTACTCAGCAGCAACATTTTCCTGTTCACCAGCAATCACTGTCTGGTGTGCCCACATTTTGAAAGGGCCTTTTTCAGGGGTATGGTAAGTTGTGTTTTGTGTGTGTGTGTGTGTGTTTTTCCCTCACCCAATTTAGCTTTGCATTTATAGATTAGCCAGGAAGCTGAAAAGGAGATCAAAGTCAGTTTAATTTTCAGCTAAAGAAAATGAAACCATCTGTAGAACTAATGGGAAGGTGTTGTAACCGCTGCATGGGAGTGTAACTATATAGTTGCCACGAGCAGAATGCTGAGAAAGTCAATGCTGTACATTGGTGAATTCCACTGGGAGCAGGGTTCATATAAAGAACTTCAATAAATGTATTTGGACTTTTCTAACCTGGTTGGTCTAGCTTGTTTTGCCTTTTTCCTAATGAATTGATGTACACAATAGCCTTATAAATAAAACTAACTTCACCTTAAGCTGAAACTTGTATCATGCTCTGTGTAAACCCATATCTTACTACACTAAATTAAAAAAAAAAAAAGCTGCACAACAGAAAAATGTACTCTGAAAGTTTGTACTGTATGGTCTAATCAGTAAAGCCACTGAAATCTTTGAAGATCAAAAGAGACGCTATATGGAACCCAACTGTTTGTATCTAGGTACAAATCCAGATCTAGCGATTATCGAATGTTTCAGTTTAAAAAGCTCTCACAAATATAAATTCTGAACTAACATGCTGTACAAATACAACAAGGGAAGAGAAACATAGTGGTATCAGTTTCTCACAGACATCCATACAGTTTTATCATGTCACTTGCTGCACTACACAATAACATAATCTTTGGAAATGCAGCTTTAATTATTGAATAGAGACCAATACTAGCAGTTGCCTTCTTGGTTTTCAAATCATACTTTCACCACTTCCTAAATGAAACACAACTGCAGGATACTAATAAAATGAGGCACGACTGTGCAAGGTAATTTCCACCTGTATTAATCTTAAATTCTCAGAGCTTTATTTCATTGGCTACAAACTGAAGAGTGATGTAACAAACACATTAAAACCTACACTGGGGAGATGCAATTCAAACAATCCCCCTCATTGCCTTCTGCCAATATTTGGGAAAAAGATCCTATCTTGAATAGAAAAGGGTATAGGGCTAACCTGTTTAGAGGAGCCAGCAAGGCAGTATGGAAATGTTGGCTGCTCTCCCTGATCTCCCCGCCCTCCACTATTATTTGTGTGAAGAAAAGTAGTTCAATTTTTATAAGAAGGAAACACAAGGGGGCAGCTGCTCTTCTGCACTGAGATCCACTTTGCATGGGGTAGGTCAGGAGTGGTCAGGGAGAGGGGTACAGTGCCTTGATTATCAAACTGCCCTGACCACAGCCATGATGTGAGGTAAAGCAGCTAGGGTTTCCTCTAAAGTTATGTTTGGCTTGGGGGCCCTAAAGAACCATGCACCATCTGTGAATTCAGAGTAGAGCATATTCGGCATCACTTCAATACACCCCTCATGCTGTGGTGGGGAGATAGTTGAGACAGGAACTCACTCCTATAGGTTTATGCCACTGGAGAAATTCATCTCACTAAGGAATTAAGGGAAACTTTTAAGCAGGCACCAATAATGAGATTCTTGTCTTTTATGCCACAAAGCTGACCCAGAGGGGCTAAAACCAGGGCAAAGAATCGGATCCTTGTTACATTAAATGCAGTGTGCTTGGAAAAACATATTGGAGATAGTCCTTAGCTTGCAATCTCATGTGCTCCTTACAAGATTCCATTCTGTTCATTCTAACAAGACTCCTCATGTGGGTATCAGAGTAGCAGCTGTGTTAGTCTGTGTCTGCAAAAAGGTGCCACAAGTACTCCTGTTCTCATGTGGGTAGTAGCTTTAGCATCTGGACTTTAATTTGTGTATTTCTCTCTTGCTTTGTGAAAAGACAGCCTGGACTTAGACTAGAGCCACTATTTGCACCAAACAGCAGCCTTTCAATGACTGTAATTTCTGCTGCTCATCTTTTGTGATATATATATATATATATACACCTGCAATAATCAGATGTATGCTGAAAAATCCATGTATAGCTAATGTCTAATCAGCACTGCTTTAATAAATGAAATGGAAAGTGCTCTGGGTTTAAGTTAAGTCAAGGTTGTGACAAAGCAGGAACTGCAAAGTTAGAGAGACCCTGCATGTTGGAAAAACCTCATGTGGGTGATTCTTAGCCCCTGCTCTAACCCCTCTATACACACCACACAAATCATGGGGCTATTTTCAGCTCAGTTATTTCTCTTGAGGAATTGTACATATTAAAGGGCCAGCTGTCAGCAGAGAATTCCAGGAGTTTGGACTTCCACCATTTTCCCAAAATTCTCCTTTCATGGTAATTTCCCCCCCTTCATCTCCATGGCATTAACAACTAGCTAGAGGTTCAAGCCCGAAGACTTACTGATCTCCCCTGGGGTCATAGAGAGAGAGTCTACTTTCATACAGAAAGGATCCATGCCTTTCTACTCTGACTTGGCCATGCAGACAGAGCTTCCTGAATGAAGGGACCCCAGAACACTTGTGGTGATGGTGTGGTGTGACTGGGGCCAAGGGAAGAATCCAAGTTTGGAGATAAATGAGTGAGGTAATGTTGACAGGATCAGCACTAAATCACCTCCAAAAGTCCCATGCATTTCTAAAATACGATGCCATTTCCAAGAATGTCCCCCCTTCATCCCTAACCCTCTCTGAATCTCACATGCCGAAGAGCTACCATGGAGGAGTTTCAACATGGAGAAAGGGATGAGGAAGCTTCTGGTTTGCTGGCCAGGACCCACTGTATTTGTCTTCCCTGCAGAGGCAGTGGTCAATGGGGCCTCAAGTTTCCTGCTGCTTACATAATTCACTGCAAACAAGGCTACCAGGAGTCATACATCCCTACACATCAGGCACCTCGGTTACTCATTCGGTTACTGAATCTTCATGCATCCAGCCAGCCTGTGGGCAAGGGCTATAGTTGCTCTCCCTGGGTACCCAGGGGATGCCATGGTGTCCCTTTTGCAGATGGCAGCCAGGTGGTGTCTCTCTCTCCTCTTTCTTCTCTCCTTTTCTGTAAGGAAGGAGCAGCTGGGTGGAGACAGGAGCAACAGGGACAGAATGTGGGAGGTTCCATACTAGCTCTAGCCTTCCTCAGTAATCCTGGCAGACAGCCCCAATCCCTCCCCTCCCAGTGCTCCAGAAATCCTAGCAATCACTCACCCCAACACCCATCCACATAACTGAACCCCAATAGAATCCTTCCCTCCCTCCACCCTGAATACCCTAGCCATAGGATACTAAGTTTTGCTCCATGCCCTTCACCTTGTCTTGGGATAGTATGCATTGACATAAGTAGAAGTGTATGATTCTATGCAGATCCTTTTTTAACATGCAAATCAGGATAATTAAATTTGCATTGTCCCTCTTTGCAGCTGTGCAACCCCCAACTACAGCTCCCTTTTCTTGCCCCACTCTTGTTTACCCTTCCTTAACTTGGTGGAGCAATAACTAATTTTCCCCAAATACCAAAGGTTCTAAATAAACAGTTAATTTCTAAGATAGAACGTAAAAAAAATTCACACTCCCATCATTTACGTTCTGTACAAAGATGGGAGTGTGAATTTTTTTTACGTTCTGTACAAAGAGGAAATAGCCTCCTTGGGAGCCACCTTATGACCTTTAGGTGCCACAGTACACCTTTAAATTGTTGTCTCTTACAAAATGTAGCAATTGCACCTATTAGGTATATGCACATATTGTCTCTATTTTAGGAGAGAATTTCAAGCTGCTTGCAGTCTGTAAAGTTTAAAAGCAAACCATTTTAGGATGTTAGGCACTGTAGCCAACAAATGGTGTGCTTGATTTTTCCATTGCACCTTTCTGGTTTAATCTTAACCTAAATGTTTTTCTTAATTTTATTCTTTTGGTTCTCTGGGTTATTTTCTTTCCTAAGTGCTTTCTGTCAGAACAGAGCAATCTTAGGTGAAACACTGAATTTTTATTTCAAAATTACAGTTAACTCCCCTCATGACAACATTTAATTTCTTCCTTTTTAAATAGTCATCTACTAAGTAGGAAATAATTCTCTCAGTGGGAAAATACTCCTCACCTCGCCTAACACAATATTTATTTTGGTCCTTCAGTTATAGCATAAAAGAGAGTGTTGGGTTTTTGGGTTTTTTTTTTAATTCTTTCCCCCCATAGTAGTTGGGAGAAAAGACCCTAGAGACAAAAGAGAGAAGTTGGCCAGTCAGAGAATCAGTCTATTCCTACATTCTCTTCAGGGTAGGTTTCAGCAGTCTTCATATCCAGTACCAAAAAATTATCCAAACTGTATTAGTAGGAGCAATGATACAGCTTTATTTAAATGGTTACCTTTCTAGGTAAGGAGCAGAGCCTTGCTGACTACAAGAGTCAATGTAAGGTTTAATGAACTGATATAATTAGGAGCTAGAGGTGTAATTAGGAATCAGGATTCTCAGACCATAGGGCCTTTTCTTGATGAGAAAGGGAAAAGGAGTAAACTCTCACCATCCTTCTTAAAAATACTGCCCCTCTCAGAGACCCTGAACTACATAATCATTGCCCTTTAAATATGAGAAATAATCATTGACTCCATCTCTACAAGAGATCATTATTGCTATTCTCCTTATCTCTGTGCTGAAAGTACTTCCTCAGTTACACTGCCTGTCTTCAGTCCACACATACAATTCCTATTGCCTATGGCCAAATCCTGCTCTGGTCGAAGTCAGAGACACCAAACCCCAATTTATTTTAGAGAGGATGACATTTGCCCCTTAGTGTGAAGAGCAAAGATATTCTATGGCTTAGAGTACCTGCTTTATGCTCTCCATTTTCTAGCTGAGGTTGTTTCTATGCTAACCATAAAATGATTTTAGCAACATTTTTGACGTTCTCTTCTCTCAACTCCTATTCACATTAATCGTGGGATCTGTTTTGGAGCTGCTCCACTGTCTTGGCTTAAAGAGTTTTAAAGCTGTTTTTAACGCAGTGTACAGTCCTATGTCTTTTTTTTTTTTAAGTATTCTTCTCCCACTTGGATGGAGTGTATGTGAAGTCTAGTAGGTGTGTACAAATTTGTAATTGTTTCTAACACATTATTTTTCTTAACAGACCATAATACTCCCCTCCCCCTTTTTGGAGGTTTGCCAGATTATTTACAAATATGTATTCATGAAAATGTCAGAAGTCTTTAGATCTTTTTGACAAATTGTGTGTCTGGCTAGATCTCCATACACAGATCTCCAGAAGCATGGCTGTGTAACCCAGAGGTTGCAGAGGGAGGAGGGAGAGGATGGACATTGAATAAACCATGGTGGGTGAAATAAAAATCATCCCCTTAGAGCCCTGATGACCTTACTTGGAAAAGGTCATATATTTGCAGGCTCTATTCCTTTTCCATGTAGCCCACCCCCAAGGTGTTCTGGAGGTTGCTGCAGACGGAGTTGGTTGCTTGGCTCTAATAGAAGCAGTGATGCTCTATGCAGGTATGTCTGCCTGTGTGGAGCAGATTGTGGCCTTAGTGAGCAGCCATGTCACAAATCTTTTCAACCAGCAGTGCAGCTTTCCCTAGGTGCAACAGAGGGACTGAAGCAGCTAACAGCGAAACTAAATTAGTTGCAAATTTAGATACAGTATATTCAGTGTTCTTATACTTAATCCTCTGTAGTACATGTAAATAATAGCTTTAATGGACTTTTTTGGTCTGGCATAGACAGTACAAAATGTTAGATGTGTTTCTAAAGTTGCAGAAAAAATATTTATTATATTTAGGGCCCTACCAAATTCACAGACTGTGAAATCTGGTCTCCCCCTGTGAAATGCAGTCTTTTGTGTGTCTTACCCTATATTATACCGATTTCACAGGGAGACCAGCATTTCTCAGACTGGGGGTTCTGACCCAAGAGGGAGTTGCAGGTGGGTTGCAAGCTTATTTTAGTGGGGCGTCATGGTATTGCTACCCTTACTTCTGTGCTGCCTTCAAAACTGGGCGGCCAGAGAGCAGCGGCTGTTGGCCAGGAGCCCAGCTCTGAAGGCAACGCAGCTGCCAGCAGCAGCGCAGAAGTAAGGGTAGCAGTACTGCAACCCCCTCTACATTAGTCTTGCAACCCTCCAACTCCTTTTTGGGTCAGGACCTGTACAGTTACAACACCATGACATTTCAGATTTAAATAGCTGAGATCATGAAATTTACAATTTTTAAAATCCTATGACCATGAAATTGATGAAAATGGACTGTGAATTTGGTAGGGCCCTAATTATATTGTGTTCTTTGAGAAATAGAATGCAGTCATATATTTGTATTGCAATGTGTACACATTAGGGAATGGTTAAGGTAGCACACATAAAATTAGCTTGGTCATTTCCTAACTTGTAAATTCTTCCCAGTGCAGCAGCCTTAATGATTAGGACTCTTTGTCATCCAGATTTCAACTTTCTGTCCTTGGCAGGTTCAGCCTTCTTTTAATATAGTCCTCTTGATGTAATGGCACTTAAAATTATCCAAACACTTAAAAAATGGTATAAAATGAATATTGCTGCAGAGCTGATTCTTTTCCAGGACATTTCATTTGACAGTAAAGACTCTCATGGCCAGGTTGTAAACTTCTAAAACCAGGGGTTTGTAATACTAGTACTGAAAAAACTTAAGGTGGAACAGTGTGAATGTGATATAATGGAGTCCAAAATCTCCCTCAGGAAAGGAAATTTCTTATGGTGGAGTTTTACCTAGTTAGTCATTTGAATGTCATGGTTTTCCCACGTTAATACAATATAAAGGACAGTTATATGGCACTTAAAAAGCAACCACTCCAGCAGAAAGTTTAGTTTTTTATCTGTTTTTCATGTTTCTGTAGTGCTTCAAGGGGGAAAATCCAAGACTAATGCACTTTTGTAGACAAAGGAAAGGGAAATGGACAATCTGAAAAGAAAATAGTGTGTGAGTCAAATATATTCCTGGCTGAAACTTACCATAGAACATTCCTGCCTGATTTTATTTTTTTTAAGACTGCTTTTGTCAATTTTACAGTAACTTTATAATTAAGTCAGTGCTAAGATATAGTAACGTGAAAAAAAATTTAATTCTTTGCCATTAAGTTTCACAGACTCATAGAAATGTATGTCTGGAAGGAAGCTTGAAGTGATCAAGTCCAGCCCCCGTGCTAATTAAGAACAAAGTAGACCATCCATGACAGGGTGCTAGCTATCTAACCTATTCTTAAAATAGGGTTTCCACAACCTCCTTTAGAAGCCTATTCAAGAGCTTAAATCCCTTTTATTGTTAAGTTTTTCCTAATACCTGTCCTAAATCTCCCTTGCTGTAGGGACTTCTTGTCCTACCTTCAATGGACATGGAGAACAATTGATCCCTTCCTTTTTGTAACAGCCCTAACATATATGAAGACTACCAGGTCTCTCCTCAACCTTTTATCATTAATGCTGCTTTTCTCTGGATTCTCCAGTTTGTCCACATCTTTCCTAAAGTGTTGTGTCCAGTACTGGACATGGTACTCCAGCTGCGACCTCATCAGTATTGAGTAGAGTGGGGCAATTACCTCCTGTTAATACCTCCCAGAATGATGTTAGCCTTTTTCACAACTTTATCACATTGTTGACTTGTACTCCATTTGTGATCAGCTATAAACCCCAGATCTTTTTCAGCAATACTACCACTTAGCCAGTTATTTTCCATTTTATAGTTGTGCATTTGATTTTTTTCTTTCCTAAGTGAAGTATTTTGCACTTGTCATTGTTTGTTTTCATAGTAAGCAGTAAAGCACACTAATAACGCCTTGATCTCTATTGGCCCGGTAGGCTCTCTTGCAAAACAAATGACATTTTAGGCTCCAATTTCCAAAGGCACATAGAACTGGGCTGAAGTTAGGCACCTATGGGATTATATGTGGCAGGGTTATATGCGCATTCTAAGTGCTCTGTGCACCCTAGATAGCTAGTTCTGTACCTGGAGACAGTAAGAAGTATGTAAACCCTTAAAATATGTATTTGGGCACCCGTAGTAAATGTATGGTTAAGCTCTTAATTGCAGAATTGGGAACAGTAATTTGTATTTACCTTCACAAAGCCAAAAGTGGTGGAAACCCCATCTTCCAATCAGCAGAGACTCTGCATCCACACTGCAGTTCCTACCACCATTCCTGAATTCCAGTATCAGCTGTGTCCTGCTCCTCTGTGATTTCACTTGGTTTTGAACTGTGGATCTATGTAACTCATAGACTCACCAGCTACTCCGTCTCCCATCGACTCCATTTAGGAACTTGGGAAAGGGTGGTGTGGATTCTTCTTGTGTAGCTCTATGGTGCTGTCTCTTTTCATAACAGAACTACAGGGGTTGTTCCCCTGAACAACCATTGATTAGGTTCTAAAGATATTTGCAGCATATTTTTCTGCACTGCTTAGCTGTTTTAGACTGTAAGCTCTCTGGGACAGGGATGCTTAGCATAATGCGGCCCAACGTGGATGGTCCTACGAGCTACTTCAATATAAATTTTGAATAATAATTCTTCCATGGTTTACTTTTCAGTGGGTGCTACATGAAATAGTTAGTAATTAATATATTTTCTAGATGTATTGTAAAGTTCATTAGAATGATTTAATTCTCTCTAAATGAAACAAACTTAAATAACAAGTTTTCTATTAAGCTACAGCAATAGATTGAAGTATATGGCAATACACTTTTTCACATGCTGGTACCATATTGCTTACAAATTTTATTTTCAAGACATAAAAAAATAAAACCTATTTTATAAATAGGAGATGAAAATGGCAAAAGGAGTCTGAAATGTTTTAATGTTGTGTTTGGTTTATAGCTTGCTCCTGCTAGTGTACGAAGTGCTGCGAGTGAGGGAGTAGCTGTAAATACATACTGGCAGATGAACCGCATGAATGCAGTCAGTGCTGCCCTTCCCCCCGAAGTTTTTGTGTTTTTTTCATTGGTTACAATGGAAAAAGGAACATTCGTATATAGAATCAAAATTCTGTATGATTGAAGATGTCGACAGACACACAAACACATACACACAATTATTGCTTGAGCTTATGAAAATGTAGCCCTTAATGTCTGGTCTAACCTCCATTAGGAATGTTATAGAGCTGCAGTCTGCATCTATATTGGTTATTTAACAGTGATAGTGCATACTGTAATTGATCTAGATAAAGATGTTAGCATAAAAGATGGCACATGTGCTTAAACCTTATGTCCCTATGCAGTCATAGTGGCTAGTGATGGCTTAATTCTTCCTTGAAATAAAATGTCGAGCTGCACTTTTTATCTTTGTATTGGTTGTGAAAGGAAGAGCAAAATGCCAGTGCATCTTTATTTATAGTAACACAGCATAATCAAAGAATACAAATAATTAAGTGCTGCAGCTGAAATACATCTCTGAACAAGGAATTCTGCTGATTTTTTTTGTGATTGTTTACAGAATTCGTTCTCCATTTGCTCCCAAAGAATACACTTAAACACTCAATCAATGAATAACCTAGAGCAGTTAGTTGTAGATTCAATAATGGGGAATGGTGCATTGTACCAGGATAGTCAGAAATACCCATAGGGAGTGTCAGTGGTCAAAATGCTTCCATTGCCAGAAGGTAGTCTGAAAATGGTCTAGAAATTCAATACGGCATTGACCTTACATTGTATGCATGATCCACAGTCAGTTTCTCAAGCTTACTTGAAGTTTTAAAAACAGCCATTTTAATTCTAGGAATCACAACTTAATATATTCAATACTAAATTGTTTCTCTTTCTGAAAGTTCCAGTCTTTTTAAAATGTGTTGGTCACCCTGTCAAATGGGATGTTTAGTAATTATGTAACAAAGTTATGCAATAATTCAGTCTAGGACTATAAACAGGCTTTATGGAAGTGAGGTTATTGTAAATTACGATGTGTTTTAAAAAAAAGTGCAAGTTCTTATGTCCCTCGCTGCTCAGGTAAAACTCCATTGATGTCAAGTTCAGGATTTGGTTCACTTTTTTGACATCAAGATTTGGTTTTCATATTCTAAATATATACACACACCTTTTGAAATCAATTGAAAAGTATAAATTACATTGTATTTACTACTTTCCACTCATTTACCTGGCTATTATTGCCATATCTTTCCTGAACTAGGAAATACAACTACAAAATTATATTCTCTCTTTCTGTGTATATATCTATATCTATCTATATTTATATAATATACATATAACATAACATTTCTTTTAAATTTAGAATTTTTTTTGTTTCTGGGGAGGGGAATATAGTTCTGAGTAATGCCATTCTGAAAGCTCAGTGCAAACAGAAGCACAAATGGAACCCTGCACCACAATTTACACTTGAACATAATGGAAACTTTCCATTGACTGTAGACACTCACCTTTTTACAGACTACAAAGAGTCCAGTGTGATGAGTGAGTCATTTTTTCATTGCGCTGCACAGTATTTGCTTCATTTTTGAATACTCAGTAAAGGTCTCAATACAATAAATTTTTAAAAAATGGCAAAAAAGGCTGTATTGCATATTAGGTTTGCTGCCTATATATTAAAGCAAGTCCCATTATTAAATAGTTAGAAAATCAATGCCCATAGTTAGGACCATGCATTCTATGTTCTACATACCATTATCAAGTGAGATTGCACCTAGTGCAACTTTCACAGCAGCAGCTGTACTGAGTTATAATCCACTTTCCAAACAAGACTTCACAACTGTACAATCCACTTTCTAGATAGGAGTCTTATTGTCTTTATTACAATGGTGATCATCAACTTTTCAGTTACATTCCAATTTTCCTTTGAGATGCTTGACATAGGGAAATATTTCAGACCTCTACTGTTTAACAGATTCAAATATTTGCTAAAAGCAAGGGAGAGCAAAATAACCTTTTCAGTTTTTCCTGAAACCTAAAAGAGTTTTTTGTTTTTGTCAGCTGTCTATGAAAGTTCAGTGCATAAAAGGTTAGGAGTCTGACTTTTTTTTTTCTGCCTTGTATATCTTTGAAAAATTGGTTTATGAAGAGTCATACATCATGTAGCTGAGACATATGGGAATAGTTAAAGATTAAGGTAAACAGACAAATTGAACTGCTTTAAATCATTTTCCCCAATTCTGTTTTATGAAAGAGCTTATAAACAAAAGCTGACATTAAGCAATCACAATAGGCTATTTTATATATTTTAGACAGTGGTAAAGACTTTAGTGTCAGAAAGTGTTGCATCACTGATACTTACTTACATCAATTTGATTGGTGTCCCGATTTTAAAAATGTTACTTTGTGAAGATGCAACCTTTTCTGAGTCTTTCATTTGTCATTGTTTTTGATGATTATAGCCTTTTTTTTAAAAAAAAAAATTACCTGTATCAGAAAACATTTATCATAGTTCACAAGACTTTTCTTTTCTCAATTACCTTGGTAATATTAGTTAAGTCATTTTTATGTTCATCTAGGATTGATCAGACATCTTGCAATGAAAGTTATTTTAAAGTATCAGGCGTTAGTAACTTCACCCAAAGAGAGATGTTTTAGAAATGGATATTTCAGGAATATACTTTGACTTATAAAATATGAATTAGAAGACCTTAACCACCAACCACTTATTAATATTTTATATTTTTTTATTTGTATACCACCACGAGTGCAATAGGTGCTTCACAGACAAAAAATAGAAACTGTGAAGACAAGATGTAGGAACTGTGATCATCAGCTTGATCTAGATGGACAACTATTTTCAACTTCAACTTGGCTAGCATCATGAAGTGCAGATACCTTGTAGTAAAGCAAACTTCACATGATAGCTAGGAATGGATGGGGGCATTTTACATATTTCTTGTTCTAGGTGCATTTGGGTTGAACAGTGTAAGCGAAGAGAAATGGAAGTTTGCATTAAAAAGTAAGCATCTGGTTGTCAGTGTGTGGATGTCAATATTTCATTCTTTCAGAGCAGTAATTTGCTTTATCTTTCTGTTGGACAATTATCCCCCTTGCATAACTTTTATGGAGGTGGATTGGGCCATTTTTCTAAAGGTTTCTCCTTATTATGAGAATTTAAGAAAAAAAAAGTTAACTCCAAAACCGGTGGGAAGAAATTTGAATAGGACTCAAGGTACACATTGGAAAAGTTCTAAAGCTATTATAATCATGGAGTTATATGAAACACAATTTAACTATATTGGTAACTGTTTTGATGGGTTTCTGTGTTCCAGTTTCTCATATCCGAATGTGAACAATCTACTTCAGCTCATAAATCTGTAGACTTAATTTTTTTATTAATCTGTTTTTAGTCCTGTAACTAATTGTTGTTCATCCTTATGTTTTCTGTGTGCAGTAATTCTGTATATGCTAGTCCTAAAGCTGCTGTGTAATTTCTTCTAGCATATATGGTCCAATGGTATTCTATATTTTCATTATAAAATAGAACTTAAATATCAAGTGGCTCATATCTCTCTCTTTCTTTCTCTCTCTGTTAAAAAGAAAAAGTTTTGAGAATCTGGTACTTTTCAAAAGATCAATTTTATTTCAAATAAAGAAGGTGCAAAAATATGACATGCTACTGGAAATAAAACTCTTCATAGGAACAAGATGATAATGTTATTGATATTTAAAATAGCTGATTCGGTGCTTTAAATTATAGCAAGTATTGTGCTGTTCATTTCTATTTCAGATCAAATGCACAATGTAAGAATAGTGGCATGTGATCATTTTCAATAACATGTATAATAGTGTATCTTTTAGTCTTTGTCTTGTATTCCCTGGTACCAGAACGTCTGTCTGTTTTCTGGAAGCTCGCACAATTAGTACAGTATTTCCCCCCCACTACAGCAGCAATTAAAAAAAAAATTGAGCTATATCCTAAAATATCCATAAAATTCTAAGATGAATCAATAAATTCCACAAAGCAGTTGAGAAATGAGACTTGCAGAGTGAATGCCCCATTGGGCCTATTTAAAACTACTTCTTAGATCATTTTTAAATATCCACATTACATTTGATCATGAAATGATATTAAAACACTTTAAGCTAACAAAGGACATTAAGGTCACTTTCTGATGATAGATATTCTCCCCTCTCCTTTTGGGGGGGGGGGTCTTTATATTGGCCATAAAGACAGTGGTAGTATGTTTAGTACTTCATACAATGTAGTTCAGTTCAGACAAGACTATCGGCACCATTTCAGCCACAAGAGGGTGCTATTGGAACTAAAACCATTAAAATGAGACCCTACACACACCTTTTCATCAATACTGCTGAGCTCTAAATATTTAATGAAATATATTAATGATTATTAGTTTCCACAGTCACACACTATGACTATCTGTAACAAGGATTTGGTAAGAGAATGATAAAAACAAAAATTAAAGTGAATAACCCTAGACACTGATAGCAACGTGTGGGGATAGAGGAAGGGAGTCAGTCCAAGAGGGATAACAGCCAATCTTCTCTTAGCTTTATGTTGGTGACAAGCTTATATCTACTTCAATGAAAACAGACATGTCAAGCAGTGAAACATTACTTTTGTTATATATATTAAAAAAACAACTCTTTGTTACTCATAAATGCAGCCTTGTGTCAAAAGTCTTCAGGTCTAAGTTTTCTAATAGCTCTGGTAGGAAATTGAACACACTCATGAATGTCACATATGGTAAAGAATGTCAGTTTATATGAAAATTGAAGAATTATCTGTTTTTCCCCTGCAGTTTTGCACAAAAGCACCATTGTCAGTTGCGTTTCTTAGACCTTCCCTGCAGGCATGATCAGACTCAAGCAGACAGCTATTTTCCTTTAATTTTCCACAGCAAGCCAGTAATGGTTATGATTATTGTGAAGTCAGGAAAAGTTTAGTTTCATCAAGTAACATGTAGTGTTACAATTAGTCACTTAAGCACTTCTCATAAAAATGTCCACTGTGGTACCTTGCTTATCAGATGCAGATAAATATTAGCATCTCATATTAAACAGGAGCATAAAACTCATAGCAGAAAGCACAGCTGACAGCTCTCAACATGAGCTGAATGATCACTCTCAATTGTAATCGATTCTGTAAGTACTGAACACAAACCCGCAGGCAATTGAAGAAAATAGGATGATGAAGGACTGCAAACTAATACGTTACACATCTTCATTGATTAGTCATTGATTAACCATTATTTTCCTGAATGACAAACAGCTAGTGGTAAAGTAACTGAAGCCTGATAATTTATTTACATGTTAGACAGACGATGACTTCTTTATTCAGCTGCTTGTGAGCTAATGCTAAACCAGAGGACAGCAACAGTGTAGGAATAAAGGCTAGTTTATAATCTTCTCTGTCTATGTTCCTGGATTTCTAACATGTTTTCATTACAAAGAAATCTAACTAGATTTTAAAACAATTCATTAAATTCAAATGCAGATACTCTGCACGGTTCCTGTACTATAACTATATTTAAAGAGAAGATCATTTTATAGACTTGGTATTTACAGGACTATTGATCAGTATTTATTGAACTTTTAATTTAATTCTATTCATTTGGTAAACAAACACAATTGCAGAAATGGCAGAATAAAGGCTTTCAAATATATTTTGCATATTTATTATTCTGAGAGAGATCTCCAGACCTTGCTATGAAACCCCCATAGAATTAGGACACACATAGTGCAGAAGCAATCTACACATTTGAAGTTCAGATTTTTTAATACATATCAAGCATCTAATTATAATCAGTCTCCTATTAATATAGTAAGAAGTAAAACTGATTGCACTATGAAAAATTGCCTCTAGTCCAGTTGACTTGCAGTATAAGTCCATTTGACCCTTTCTCCCTTATGTTTTCAGTTTCCCTCTTCTTTTTTGAGACTAAAAAATGAAAAGTCATTTCTTGCACTGACTAAATATTATAATTAAACTTAATTCAGGATTAAAAAACTGTTGCATATGATATTGCCTTTTTGAAAAATCCCTGGTATGGTGAATTTTAGAAAGAATTATAGACATCTGTTAATTAGTGATATGTCAATAAGATTCTTCACTTTTCTTTGTCAAATAAGCATGATCTGTTTTGGTATTCATGTGGATATAATATGTTACTTCATAAGAATTCATTGTAAATTAGCATTAATGTCTACTTAATATTAAGTGTTAGTGATCTGTGATGTTAGCTTGTTTTTTTTTTAGAGAGACTTTCAGTGGAAAATGTGTGCTTTCAATGTATATGAATGTAAAATATTTAAAATTAAGATACATTTATCACCATTCCTAGCCTTAAAAGTTAATTATGGTTTTGTGTAAATTAGGAACAAGAAAAATGTTCCTATGTACACTATTACTGTAATTAATGTATGGATGTGATCAACACTACCTTAATCATTATTGAATTATTAGACACAAAATTGTTCAATTCCATTTTCTTCTATCCCTAATACATTACTAATTCTGTGGGTTAATAAATCTCTCCATATATACTTGGCCAACTCTTCTCATATCAGAGTTGTTTCCCCACAGTGTTTTGTGACAGTAAAGGATCATCACAGATCTTGTACCTTTGATAGCTGTCTTTGTTAATGAAAGCATTTGTATTATAAATCTCCTGGTAACTGGTATCTTCTATTTGAATTTAGCATGAACATCCTGGTCACAATGTCAGCTTTACCATTAAATACTGGTGTTTTGAAAAGTTAGACAACAAACTTCTAGCCTGACAGTATTTGTTGCTGCTAGTCTCTCTGATTTTAAAAAAACAAACAAATATGCATTTTGTTAGAAGCTCTTTTTTAGGTAGCATACATAGCAGTCATACTTTACAAGTGCTTCCAATTGTTTTCTGGGAAACAAAAGTTGAGAAGTTTAAAGTTGAGAAAAGTTGGAATGTATAACTTTAGGCATATAATCATTGTCTCCCAATTTCAGGATGGCACCAGTCTGGGCAAGAGAATCATCTGGCAGAAAAGCAAGCTGGCACTTGGATAGTTGTTCCATGTTGTGAGCTCTTAAAGAATGATGCATATCCATTTGGCACATCTTAATTGTAAATCATTACCTCCTCACCAGCTAATCAGCCCTGTGCATTTCAAGCATTCTGAAGCACTCTTACGCTGCCATAAGTGTTGTCTTATGCTGCACTCAGAACATTTGGAAATGGGCAGTACTGATTGCCTTAATGGAGTCTGAAAAATAACAAATGAAAAATAACTCTTGCAGCAAAGCCACATGAGAAAACCTATAGGACAAAGTATGAAAGTAGGAAAATGCAAGGTACCCTTCTCATTCTGTACTGGCAATCTCCACTGCCATTTTCCCGGATAAAATCCAAAATAAGAAAACCACTGATTCATAATGTAATTTGGTGGGTAAAAAACCTGCTCACCTAACTCATGTGTGTAGTCCCATTTAGTGAAACTCTGCACAAGAGCAAGATGAGTAGGATTTGACCCACCATGTGATTCTTGTAGCTACCTCGTAAATGGAATAAAGAAGAGAAATGTTTTGGATTTCATTTTTTCATTCTTTTGAGTGTGGATGCATAATCACAGGCACACGTGAGGCAGAATATGCTTCAGCCTCTTCAAGCATATTTAATATCTTAAAATTTTAAATGAAAATGTAGCTGTCAATTTTAAACTAATTTGGATGGACAGCAATAAAATGCAAACCTCACTTCAAATTAGAATTTTCAGTGAGGATTTCTAATGGGAAATAATTGCTGACAATAGGAAATGACAAATTACTAATTACTTAGTTCAATTAGACTTTTGTGCCTTTGGTCCTTAGTGGCAAGCATACAGCAAATCTTGCACTTTTATAACAATTAATGACACTAAAACTATTTAAACTGCCAACAGATGTGAGTCAGAAAACATGAATTGAAACTTACTTAATTTACATACTATCCCAATTTTATATCAAGTAAATGGTGTTTAATTTTTATGTTACAATTAAATATCACTGGCGCAGTGTAATTCCTACAGTACTTTGTAGGACAAAATACTTCTACTAAAATGCTAGTGCTAATGCTTTTTTTCCCTCTTATCACAGCAATATTTATCTTAAAGTGATTCTATAAAATATATATAGAGAGAATGGAATACAATTTTTTATTCCCAGCTTATGCTCATAGTTCCTACAAAGTTGGAGCAAGTAGTCTATTAAATATACTATGAATATATAATCGTTCAAATTCTGCCCTAATTTACAGAGTTGCATGGAATAAAAGTCAATGCAGAATTTGGTCCAGTGTAATTTATTTCAATAGTAGTGTCAGCCATTGTCTGTCTCTTTGTCCTTGATACAGAGTTTCCAATGCCTTGTGTGCTAGGAAGATATTGTTTTTTCGCTTTAGCCTTGTAATAATGACACATGCTTCTTATTTAATAAGGGCTGGATTCTGTCATACTGCCTCACCTTGAGCAGTATCTTATTCCATGATTAGTTCCTTTGAAGTCAATGGAACTGCATGTCAAATAAGATGGTGCTGAATGTGATGAAGAGTGGCAGAGTTTGGTCCTAAATTCATTAGAACTTAAGGAGAGTTAATGTTTCTGTGTGTTGAAATCAAGTTGGCCATGGTTAAGATATTATGAATGTGGATGGGTATTTCCCATTTCTGTAGATAGTTGAAACATATTGAATCAGGCCAGGACCGGTGCTAGGGGTCTTAGTGCCCCAGGCGCACGGCAATTTTGCTGTCCCGTGCACTGGTCCCGCGGCTCTGGTGGAGCTGCCGCAGTTGTGCCTGCAGGAGGTCCACTGGAGCCGCGCGAGCAGCCGCCCGCCCGCCCGCCCGCCGGCACCACTGCGGCAGCTCCACCAGAGCCGCGGACCAGCAGACCCTCCACAGGCATGACTGCGGTAGGTCCACCGGAGCCGCCTGCTGCCCCCTCCGGCAAAAGCCGCCCACCAATAATCCTGGCGTCCTAGGCGATTGCCTAAGCCGCCTAAATGCAAGCACCGGCCCTGAATCAGGCGAAAATCTCCAAACCTGGGTGCCTAAACATAGGCTTTCAAGCTCTTATATAGGCATCTAAATAAAAGATGCCTGATCACTAAGGATTTGGAGCTCCCAGTGAGGTCAGTAGGATTTGTGCACGCTTAGTATTTCTGAAAATCAGGACACTTATATTTAAATGCACTTATATTTAAATGCACAATTATGGATTCAGGAACCTAATCTGGGCATCAGAATCCAGATTTGCAAATTCTGTCCCTAGATGTCTGTGCTGTGGCTACTCTAACAAAACTCCTTTTGACTTCAGTGAGCACTTTGCCTGGGGACAAAAGGCAGGATTTAGCCTAGTGCGAAACAGAAAGGAAAACTAAAGGTTACATTTATAATGATCAGTGGATTCAATAATACTCACATATTTAGTGTTTCCTAAAAATCTTTTAAAAAAATTGTAGTGAAATTAAGACAATAGTGACAAAAGATGATGCATATGGCACTTGGATATTATGAGAATAGGTGCTGTCATAAGAGCCTGGGTGGATAGATGGATAGAAAGAATACAGCAGAAGTAGTAGAAAGGTCTTCATCATTAAGAAGGATGATCCCCTCTCCCCTCTGTGGAAAAAAAGACAATAGGTTTCAGTCCTGCAAAGACTTACACAAGTGCACAATTTTACTTATGTAAGTGATACCATTGAAAAACTGGGACTATTTGTGCAAGGAAAGTTGTGCACAAGCTTTTGCTTATGAAAGATCAGAGTGATAACAATAAATGTCAGTCATGTTAATAGCCTTAAAGTTCTTTAACTTTGTAACAGAGATAGAGAGGGGAAGCAGCAAACTAGATATAATATTTCTGGTTTTTTTTGTAGGAAACTTCTAAAACCAATGGTTTCTCTGTATGTGTTGGTCAGCGTAGGAGCACTCTCCCCACCTCTCTCTCTCTCCCTATAGCACTGCAAGCAAGAGAGTTAAATGAAATGTTTCTTTGTATTGAAAGATTTGCAAATTAAGGTGGCATGTGTCAAGTTATATTGATGTAGAGGGTTCATTACAAATGTATGAAAGAACATCAGATCCTCAGCTGGTTTAAATCAGTGTAGCTCCATTTATATCAATGAACTTACATTGATTTGCACCAGGAGAACCTGGCCCTTTCTATTTAGCTTTATTAATACTATTATCATATAAGAAGCAACCATAATATGTGCTGTTCGTTTTTATGTTTGGTTTCAGAAATTGCTAGCAAAAAGGTTTCTACAAGTGTATTTCCAAGGAATTTTTCTTGATTTTTTTTGCATTTAATGTAATTAAGGCAATTTTTGCTATTATTTGAGAACAAAGTGGTAAACTATATCAGAATTACTAGCACTAATTCAGTAATAATTTGTGGTTTTAATTTCCCACAAGCTCTGTGAACTTTAAGGGCTAGAAATAGAAGAGAGACCATACCTGATAACGGGAGAAAGGAAAAGCTTAGGCATGAGGCAGGAAGGCTGGGCTGGGACATAGGAAAGAAAGACTATCACAAATCAGAAGTTTAAAAAAAAAAGCATTGTTATTGTGCTTAGAAAGAGATAATGTGGAAAAGAGGTGAGAGCAGGGACAGAAAGTAGCAAGTATACCTGGAGCAAGGAGGACAGAAAAAGAGAAGTGGCCTAATTAGAAGAAAAAAGAGAGAGACAGATGATGAGGGGAAGAAAAAGAGAGGTCAAAGATACTAGGCAAAAAAAATAATAAAAATGAAGCTAAGGAAAATTAGCAGGACAGATATAAGGCTAAGAATATGGTGCCTTCATTCAGGCCACTGTGAATCATGAGAGTAGAATGTTTAGGCTGATTTAATCATCCAAGGAATGTATCATTTTCTTCCTAGTTCCATCATAATTATTGAGACACCAGTAACACACAAAATGTGAGGTTCTTGAGCACTAGGTCTGTTCAGATATATAAGGTGAAAAGGGCATAAGGATGAAATATTAATATCTGTTTAGCACTATATGGATATGTGTATTTATATAAGATTTACATAAAGATACAGCTCTGTCTTTATTGATATAGTTACAGGAAATAGACTGGCAGGTTTCTAATATTAGCAGAGCTTCAAATCATGGTTTCAGTAATATTAATTTAAATCAGCTTATAATATGTGATCTCATTTTAGTAATAAAAATACTTTGAAACTGTTCATACAGTCTCATTTTTACCATCAATATAATTCTTTATTAACACTTCCTTTAGCAAAATATTAATTATGTCATTTATGGTACAAATGTATTTTATTGTAAAAATTTAGAAGTACAAACCCAAATAGTGGAATAGAACTTCATAAGAGGATAAAGGTCATTTATAACCACATTTTCTCAGCTTTCATAGTTGGAAGTCTTGAAAATGATCTCCTACATTTGTTTTATTAACAAAGAAAGTCTTAGTTGTCTGACATGATTATTATGATATCATTTTTCTCTTAAAATACATGAATGGATTTGTACTAGGTCTTTTGGAAATGGTTTTCTGTTTCGTGTCAGCAAGAACTGAAAGCACAGTGCAATGCAGTAAATATTTTCTAGTATAATAGGGAAGCACTACCATTAATCTGATGAATAGAAATATGTATAGAAACCATGCATTTATATTTTTAATTTTGGTTGAAGCCAGCTTACCAATAGCACTTCAGACAGAGAAAAAAGACCTTGCCCAAAGTAATTGCATTGGAGATTTCTGAAAAAAAGTTGATGTCCACCCTATTTTATGTACTGACAAAGATTCCATTATTTCATTGGTTTCTGCATCAATATACAAAGTATATGTCTTCTTTTTGTTTGTATTTATAAAAGAAAAAAAAATCTAAGATGTGAAAAGAAAAAAGAGTGGTATTTTAAAATAAGACCCTGGCTTCTGAGCTGGGCAAGGTCACAAAAATTCTGAACACTTGTTTGCCATAGCTGTGTGCGCCATGGAAGACTGGTGACTGTTTTGCTAAATAAGGTCCTAACCTTAACTAAAGATTTTATTATTTATGTTTCTTGAAATAGGAACTGAATAATAAATAGCAGTTCATTATTAGCAACATATCTTTGAAGATTAACAAATGTCCAGCATTTCATATATGATATATACTGTTTTGTCAATTGACATTAGTTAATATGTTAAAATTGCTTTATTAAATCGCAGTGCAGTGCATATTTGAAACAATTCCTATAAAAGATATCCATAAAAAATATTATGGAACAGCCAGAAATGGAAGTGTGAAAATAAGGGAAAATGCAGCTAGACTCTGCAGATAAATAGAAAATTAATCAACAAAAATAACTAAAAGCCCAAATCCATATACATTAAGATTAAAACAGTTGCTAGGATGATGATTATAAAATAAAAGAGAGAGAGGGGTGTTGGAACAATTGTAATAAGGAATAAAGGGCTTATTTTAGAATCTATAAATAGGTTTGACAGAAAGACCCACTGAAATGAAAAAAAAAGGGGGATGGGAGTGGGGGAGGATCTTATGCCTAAGGTTACAGCTAACATTAAAAAGGGGTGAATCAATGTAAGAAAATAGGATAAGAGATGAGGAAGGAAGATGATCCAGTGACTAAAGCACAGAAGTGGGATTTAGGAGATCTGAGTTTTATTCCTGACTCTATCATAGACTTGCTGTGTGACATTGGCAAACTACATATACTCAAAATATTCATCAGTGTGTGAATGTTAGGGGAATATGTAGAGGTGAGCATAGAGAAGTGTTATTAAATTTGTGTGTGCCTTGACAGGCTGAAAATTAGGCTAGAACTAAAGCTGTTTGGAAATTTTCTGACAAATTTTTTCATGGGAAAAGGCCAATTTGTTGAAACAAAGTGTTCATTAGAAGGAGTTGTCATAAACCTAGTCCCAGATTTGGACCTTAGCGTTCAAAATATGGGGGTTAGCATGAAACCCTCCAAGCTTAGTTACCAGCTTGGACCTGGTAAAGCTGCCACCACCCAAAAAATTAGAGTGTTTTGGGGCACTCTGGTCCCCCCAAACCTTCCCTGGGGACCCCAAGACCCAAATCCCTTGAGTCTCACAACAAAGGGAAATAAACCTTTTCCCTTCCCCCCTCCAGGTGTTCCTGGAGAGATGCACAGAAGTAAGCTCCGTGAATCTAAACAGAGGGATTCCACCCTCCCCGTTTCCAGCCTTGGAAAACAGAAGTACCGAGAGCGAATCTCTCTTCCCCCCTCACCCAGAGGGAATGCAAAGTCAGGCTAGTAAATCTAACACACACAGATTTCCCCCTGACGTCTTCCTCCCACCAATTCCCTGGTGAGCACAGACTCAATTCCTTGGAGTTCCCCACTAAAGAAAAACTCCAACAGGTCTTAAAAAGAAAGCTTTATGTAAAAAGAAAGAAAAATACATAAAAAATGGTCTCTCTGTATTAAGGTGACAAATACAGGGTCAATTGCTTAAAAGGAATATGAATAAACAGCCTTATTCAAAAAGGATACAATTTAAAACACCCCAGCAACTATACCATGTAAATACAAAAGAAAAAAACAATAACCCCTATTGTATTATGATCTCTGTACTTACAACTTGGAAACAGAAGATTAGAAAGCAGGAAACAGAAATCCTTCCCATAGCTGAGAGGGAGAGACAGGGAGAAGACCAAAGAACAAAAGACTCACACACCAACTTCCCTCCACCCAGATCAGAAAAAATCTGGTTTCCTGATTGGTCCTCTGGTCAGGTGTTTCAGGTACTTCTTTCCAGGTGTAAGAGACATTAACCCTTAGCTATCTGTTTATGACAGGAGTTGGTTCTGATAAATCTCCTGATCTGAAACAATGTTGAGTTCAAGTCTAGATATTGTCAATACATACCTTTCAACATTTTCAAATGAAAAGTTTTGGTTTTCAGTTCAAAAAGAATTTTCACTTTTAGTTACCTTGTATTTTTTTTTTTTAAAAAAGGCTGTAATCAAAATGAAGTTTTTCAAAATTGTCCAGACAAAATGTTTAGATTGGGTCAATCAATTTTTTTTTATTGTTGGTTCACAAAAATTTGAATTTTCATTCCAGATCAGGATAGGATTTTTTTTTTTAATTTCATAAATTCATAATTTTCATAAATTGAAGGATGGGATAACCATTTCCTACATGGCTCTAGCTAGAACTATGCTGGTGAGATCTGGGTGTCTATAGATTTTTACTTCATATGCAGCACTGGTATTTTGGAAATGCGGTTAACTCCTTGTGCTCCCAGGGCAACTGCAGTGGAGAGCATCATCTCACTATAGTAACACCTGAGAAGGAAACCAAGGGAAACTATAGACAAGATTGATCAAATGTATGCTGAATCCAGCAAGCTGTGGAATATGCAGGCGAGACTGACTTACAGTACCTCTGTTACCAAAGTAGGGTAAACATTCTTGAAAAAAAAATTATTTTCTAAGGAGGTGCGGATGTGGAAAGGCCTAAGACAGATTGCTTCTTATTTCCAGGCAGTCTCATGAGTTAGGCCCTGAATGGGTACGTGCTGCCAGACACAGTATTGCCAACCCAAGCAGTGAGAAATATTGAGCCAGGTGCCCATAAAATGAGGTGTGTGTTCATTTGTTTTAAGAATGAATGTTGGGTTTTTCTTATTTGAATTCTTAGTTTCTGAGCTCTTGGGATTCACTCAGTTTACCTTTACAGGCTTTTCTTTTGTTTTCCTCTTTTCAGCCAGTTTCCATTCTGTTTTAAAAAATGAAATCTGAGATTCTCAGCTCCAGGAGCTAGGCTTTAGGAAAAGCAGTAAATGCCATGAGATTGAGGTTGGCAGCACTGGAAATCACAGTACTGAATATTCCAGTTTCTGCATGCACGCGGCTCTACAACATGTCATGAAGGTGTGGGAATGGGGAAGGCTACAGAAAGTTGGACTGGACTTTTCAAGAGAGCAGGAGTGGCTCCAGGCCCCAGCACGCCAAGCGCATGCTTGGGGCAGCAAGCCGCAGGGGGCGCTCTGCCGGTGCTGCGAGGCTGGCAGGCAAGGTGCCAGAGGCAGCCTGCCTGCCGTGCTTGGGGTGGCAACATCCCTAGAGCCGACCCTGCAAAAGAGTGTTGCCAGCTGACGTCCTGGACTTGTGGAAAGGCAACATCAGCAACTGGGTTGTCCCAGAGCCTCCTCGGCCAAGGCAGAGAAGTGGATTTGTGAAGCATGTAGTTCTTACCCTGTCTTGCATCATGGTTGCAGCTAAGATCAGCTTTTGATGTTCTTGATGCCCTACCTCGATTGCCATGGGAACTGGCTGGTCCCTTTCAGGAGAACTGTGCATCCTAGGTCATTGGCACCTGAGGTAGTACTCATTATTTAGAAATAAATAGATTGTTTTCCTGCATTGGTTTAAAATACATTTGTCTCTTTTTGTAAACTTTTTCTAAATGTGCTGTGCAGATGTCCAGTTTAGAAGGTCTAGGTCAGGATGATGCAGCCAATGGCAGACAAGAGAATGGGCTGCTTCTGCCTACATTTGTGACTCCATCAACAGCAAAGCAATAGACCTGGCTAGATCCAGTGAAGCAAATAATGACTGAGGACCAGATTCTGCTAAATCTGGAGTTCTTTTGTTGACTCCTGAGATGTGCTGTACACAGTGGTAGAATTTAGTTCTAAAGGTCTGCAGTATTCCATTGATACTCTCAGCCCATAAGAGAAGTTTGTAAATCCAAACAGTAGCTCAACTCTGTTTATGTGCCAGTTTGCATGCATTATCTTCATCAATAGGAAAACTGTTTTTTCCCCTTAAATATACTGGCGACACTGGTAATGTCAGAGGGACTGTCCTTTCCCTCAGTGAATACATTTGTTACACTTCTACCAAGGCCAAAAGTCTGTTGAAAATACTGTAAACTTTGTACTATGAAATCTATATAATCAGAGTCTCTTATCAGTTGCTCTCTCTTTGAAGTCTGGTGCATTGTTTCAGTTTTGAAGGAAGCATACAAGAGATTTCAAAGGAAATTTCTGTATCACTGTTGCTATTATAAATTATTACAGTTCATTGACTAATCTATCTTTGAACAAACCCCAACCAGAAAAATCAAATGTACAGGTAAAGAAATATCTGATGCCTAGCTGTACTGCCTACCAGTGTAAGACTATCCTGCACCACACTTCTGTTGTATTTAATGAGTACTGAAAGGCAATGATGTTACAAAAAACAACAAAAAACATACGCTGACAGTGTTTCTATCATATAATTTTTGAAAGTGTTTATGGAAAAAAAGAGTCAACACAGAAAAGGACATCACAACACCTAGGGACCTGATGATGTGTTTTTAGCACATCTAGAATTCTAGTACAAGGAATGCATGATTGGGCCTCAAGAGGTTACGGAGTTAAGGAGGCCGCTCAAAATGCTGTGTGTATAGGTGCAGTAGGATGAGATTTCCTTCAAAGGTCTGATCATCTTCCACAGTCCTATCTAATTGAGCTTCAGCGCGGAAGGTGGATAAAGGAGACTTAGAGGAGAAAAGCCTTGTCCCTTTGTAAACATTTTAGCTAAGTAGCTAGACACTCTCAACTAAAGAAGACTACTTGTTGGTTTGGATGATTTATCCTGTTGGTGTGCATGTATTTATTTGAATGTATTTTGGCCCAGTTCAGCAGGAGTCTGAACTCCTGTCATATCTGGTTCTGCTGAATCTGTCCAAAGGATTATAACATGAGCCACACCCAGTAAAAATAGTTTATTCCAATTCTTAACAGTTCAGTGTCTTTGGATTCCCACCTTCATTTTGCAGGTCTTACACTGAGCTCTGTGGCATATCTGTCCTTTCCTTCACCTCCCTCATCCTGACTTTCTTTCATTTATGTATCTCTCCACTTAAGCACTGGGTATCATTAGTGCTCACCTCAGTACTGCACTCCATTCTCTTTTCTCAGAGAACAAGTTTCAGATACCTTGCCCTTGTAGGGTAAAAATGGCCTGGAGGATCCTTTGGGTTCCCATTCTTACATTTCCAAGTCCCTTCCAATCAGAGCCACTGCCCCTTAATGGAACCTACCTCCATTCTGCAGAGTATCTATGGACACCTACTGGGCCCACAGGAGAATACTTCTGCAGCTGCTGACTGTACAAATAGCCTTTTTAGTTGCTGTTATAGTCTCTGCTTAAGTATTGAGCTCCTTGCCTTTAGAATTATCTGATGGGTTACGGGGGCAGTCTGCATTAATTTCTCCTTATGTTTTACTCTTTCTTGCCTGCAATTTTGTTTCAGGACTTGTCATCCTTCCAACGTTAAGGAAACAGGTTTTCAATTTCCAGGCTTGTTGGTCGAAAGACTGTTTATTGGCTGTATAAAAGCCTAACCAGGGCTCAGTACATGGATCTGGGAAGGATTACTAAGGATTCTAGGGCATTTTCCTTCTGTCCAAACTCACTTTAAGGCAGAGTATCAGATGGCTTGGCTGTGTCTGATGGATCAAGGGGATGGAGTGAGAGTGAAAAAAAGAAGGTGAAAAGGATAAGGGAAGGATTGAGGACAAAGGTAAGAACATAAAGCAGTATGAGTAGAGAAGAGAAAGAGAAGAACAGTATTTTACTTGAACTTTTTTTTCTAACTGCTTGAATACCACAAATAATTGAATATCCCTTCAAATATATTAATGCAAACTCAAGACAAGTAGTTGGCTTTAAATTGCTGTGGCTGAACTTAACAAATCTACATCATATTAAAGAAGACATCATTTGAAAGACTGTAAACTCTGGGGGTTTATTCTTATTTTAAGTCATAAATGAAAATTTCTTGGGTAGTCTCACTGCATGCCCATTTCTTTACTTAAATCTACACATTTAGACAATTCTGGAGGTATCATTTTACAACTTGAGCAGCAATTCAGAATGGAGGCATTTGTGAAACTCTGTGTGAGGGGAATTTGAAAAACTGACTGTACTATACATTACTCTGGACACTGAATGGCTCGGGTACTGTCTGCTTAGGTAACTGTCTCTCTCTTTGATACCAGGGGCTCAAGTTAAAAGCTTTCCAGTGTAGCAGGGCATTTTCAGTAAAGGGTTCATTTTTCTGGAACTTGCTTCCAGAGCCTGGGTATGATTATAACACACTGCAAAATACACTGGCTCTTCCTGGGGAATAGGACACTCTGGGACTGAAAGAGGAGCAGGAGGCTATTAGAGGCTGTAAAGTGAATTTTTAGCTGTCCGAAGTTAAATCTAAAGTAAGTACTCACATAGTTACTGGCATCAAAGGTGTGAAGTACAACCGATGGAGTTACTTCCGTGCCAGGCTGTGTATGGACAAGTCATAACATGTAGCACTTACACTTGCTGCCCTTGTTTTATACAAATATGGCTAAAAGTAAACTGGAAAATGATGCTTCATTCTTTAAACTTTTTTACTTAGATTGCAAGGTCTTTGGGATGGGGGCCATCTTTTTGTTTTGTATTTGTACAGTGCCTAGCGCCGTGGGGCCCTGGTACACAATGAGGCTCCTAGGCACTGCCAAAATACAAATAATAATTTAAGGTCAAGCCATTGTTTCTTCCTCTTAGGCTTTCAGCCATGCCTCCTTAACTATAATGAGAACCCTACTCTGGAGAGAATTATAAAGCCTTTCCTGCTCTGAATCTGCTGCATTTCATGGCTGAAAAACAAAACTGAGGGCTTTACTAGTCAATTAGATGGGCTAGAGCATGATGTGAAGGATCCATTGAATAACAGAATGAACACTGGGACTAAAAAAAAACTGGAACCACAGAGGGGGAAATAGAATTTGCACGCTGCAAGTGAAGGTATGATTGTAGCACAGGGTAGTCATACCTGTGCTAGCACACACAGCTATGTTGAGTGACTTAAAACATGAGTGTGATGGATGGTAATTAATTTAAGGCACAGGCCACTGTTTCTATATCTTAGGCTTTCAGCCATGCCACCTTAACTGTAATCTTGTGCTTGGGTTTCAGTGAATGAAGAGAGTGAGAATCTTTTGGATTTTTATCCAGATCGCTAAGATCTAGGGACAGGAACGATCTGCTGTATGAATCTTCAGTTGGGGTGGAGAATAGCTGGGAGACAAAGATGGTGATTATTCTGGGGATGGCAATGAGAGAGAGTTAAATTTAACTGTGACAGTTGCCTTAGAAATAACTAAGAGATGTGGGTCAACAAAAACCAGTCTGTTAGGTATAAATGTTTTAAACACATTCAGAGAAAAGAATGTGAGGCATGCAATGGGCCAAATTGTGTCCTAATATTTCTTGTAGTCAGTGTGGTTTCGACTGTGCAACTGACAAAGTGAGAGGAGAATGTGGCTGTCTCTTTTTTTATTTTTAACGTGCTCTATATTGTTTTCTATGTTTAACTCACACTGGCAAGTCCTCTTCTCCAGCTTATATCCATATGAAATCCCACTTTTCAAATCAACACAAACTCTTAGGAAACCAGCATGGTGGGAATTTTACTACAAGTACAAACATGCAGTGTATAAAGTTGTTAACGTATAGCATGCTTACAGCTGCAGCAGTGCAGTAGACCAAAAATGGATTAATACTGTATATACTCAATCACAAGCTGGTTCATTTATAAGCCGACCCCCCCTTCCCAAGATGGATAAGTAAAAATGGAAAATTTTTATAACCTGTTCATAAGCCAACTCTATCATTCAGAGGTCAGCAAACTTTGGCTCCGGGCCATCAGGATAAGCTGCTAGCGGGCCGAGATGGTTTGTTTACATAGAGTGTCCGCAGGGGTGGAGGTAAACCTAAGTAAAGAAAGTATCCTGGCCCACCAGCTGCTTACCCTGATGCGCCGTGACAACAACTGGCCGGGAAAATTTTTTTCGGGGAGAGAAGATGGGAGTCAGGGTAGTAACCCTTGTGACCACCTCCGACATGACCCCACCCCTAGCCTGGGATCTCCACACTCTCCCCATCTCAGCCCTTCCCACCTTATCTGGGGAGGATGTCTCTGGCTTGGTTGGAGCTGCTTTGGAGGCTGGCGGGAAAAGCAGCGGGGCCAGAAGAGGCTCTGGCCCCGCCTCTTCCCTTCTGGCTCTGCTGCCTCTCCTTGCTCCCTCTGTTGTGGGAAGGGGCTGTGTCCCACCTCTCCCTCTCTATACCTGTTCATAAGCTGACCTCCTTCTCTGGTGCTTCCCTTTTTTACTAAAAAAATTTGGCCTATGAACGAGTATACAAGAAATACTATATTTTATGTCAGAGAATCACATCATGGAGAAAACTAGCACCTAGTCTTTACTACTATGATAACAATGATATTACTGTTCTTTATAAGAACATATAGAGTAATATAGACATCCTGGAAAAAATTTCTGAAGATACTACGCCAGGGGTCGGCAACCTTTCATTGGTTCATTGAGAGGCAAATCCCAATGAGCCTTAATAGACCCTAGGGGTCAGCCTGCCCAGGGGCCAGCCATGTCCAGGGGCTGCTCCCCAGACCAGGTTTCCCCCTCCCCACCCCCTGAACTCCCCTGGAGGGTGCATAGCCCCCCCGCGAGCCCTCCCCACCCCACCCCACCGGCCCCTGCCTGAGTCAGAGCATCCTGCTTGCAGCAGCAATGAGCTCCAGCCATGGAGGAACCGGCACAGTGCAAAGGCAGCAGTGCTGCTAGCGGGGAGCAGCCATGACCCCCTGTCCCTCCTGCCCAGGCAGCACCCCCTGGGGGTTCCTGAAGGCTGTAGTGGATGTATGTGGGCACCAGCCCCCCATGTGCCCCCTGGCTCCCCCCTTGCCTAGGGTTACCATATTTCAACAATCAAAAAGAGGGGAGAGCCCTGCCCTAGCCCTGCCCCCATCCACTCCCTCCCACTTCACACCCTGACTGCCCTCGTCAGAATCCCCAACCCCCCTGCTCCTTGTCCCTTGACTGCCCCCTCCTGGGACCCCTGCCCCTAAGTGCACCCCAGAACCACACCCCTACCTAAGCCTCCCTGCTCCTTGTCCCCTGACTGCCCCCTCAACTGCCTCCATAGGACCCTACCCGTCCCCTGACTGCCCCAACCCTTAGCCACACCCCTGCCCCAGACAGACCCCTGGGGACTCTCACGCCCCAGCCAACCACTCCCCACCTCCTGACAGGACCCCCAGAACTCCCTACCCATCCAACCCTCCCCCTCCTCCCTGACTACCCCCCGGACTCCCCTTACCAACCCCATGCTGGTCAGAAGCTGGCTCCACGTGGAGGTGAAACTCCATGTGGAGTGCTGAGGCAGTGGGATGCAGGGAGCTGCGGGAGGGGGATGGCGGCGGCTCACACTTCCGGGATGCATGTGGGCAGCGGTCCCTGTGCGGCCCCCCAGCTTCCCCCCTCAGGATCTGCAGCTTCTGGGAGCATGGGCCGCTGCTGACGCCCCTCTTGCAGCAGGCTCAGGGCCCCACGCCCCGGCGGCTCACACTCCTGGGAGCCGCAAAACCCAAGCGTGGTGAGGGGGGAGCCGGAGACGCGCCTGCTGCCGGTCTGGGGTCCCAGTCCTCGGCCCCGCTCAGCCTCCTGCTGGGTGGTGCAATCCTTATTTTTTAGCTTCTCTTTTTGGGGCATTGTGGGTATAGTGGCAATTTTTAGGGACCAGATGGTAGTGCACGCTCATTTTATGGGGAAGGATTCAAACCTATTAGAAATCTTCCTCTTACTAATTAACATTACTATTACAATTGACTCTCAGCTGGAAAAAAATGCAAAAGTAGAACCAACTACTACAGCAGTTGATCAGTGATAAAAAGAATAGTATCAGCCTCTAAAGTTTGGTGAGAGAGTAAAAGCAGCAAAGAGTCCTGTGGCACTTTATAGCCTAACAGACATATTGGAGCATGAGCTTTCGTGGGTGAATACCCAGTTCGTCGGATATTCACCCATGAAAGTTCATGCTCAAATACATCTTTTAGTCTATAAGGTGCCACAGGACTCTGCTGCTTTTACGGATCCAGATTAACACGGCTACCCCTCTGATACTTGTCTAGAGAGAGGTTGATGATTATGTATATGCAGTGTATTAATTATATATGCACAAATAATAATCTGGTCTTGTGTTTAATTGTCTTACAAGTAATGAAGTAAAACCAGGATCCAAAGTAAGCCGTATTTTTTTTTTTTAATTCCTTCCCTCATGCCCTCCCCCCTACATTTGGTAAAACTGCAGTTTCATTGCAGGATAATATGGTAAAAAGATTCATTGTTAGGGTTACCTAAGAACATTGGTGGTGTTGATGAATAGTTGCAATTAATACATTCCCTTAATTAGTCTGATACCCAGAAGATGCACCTGGCAGGTCATTTTAATACTACAATTGATTTATAGCTGCTAGAAATGATTTTACCAGCTATCTTCAGAGAGCACAATTAGAGAGGATTTCATTTTTTTTATGCATTTTCACTGAGGAATAAACATAAAAGGTCTATGTAATTCAGAACAAAGCAGCTATAATGTACTAATGGTTTATGGATTTTATTAATATTCAGCTAACATTAGAGGCAATTTTAGGGAATAGCAACCTATTTTCTATATGAAGTAGGCCACTTTTTTTTTTACTGTCTGAGTGCTTTATTTAAAAAAATAAACCATGATACTTTAAATGAGTTGCTGCCATTATTTATGGAAAAAATATTTTAAATGTTGCAACATTTTAAAAAGATATTGTAAGAAGTATTAATATATACTGTAGTGTGTGTATTTGATAAATTCAGAATCAATAAAAACATGAATTTATACACACAATACATATGGCAATTTTTATAGCTGTACTGTAGTGTCATAATAAAGTCCTTGTGCATACAAAAATATTTTTCTGGGGCTCGTCACACCATAATTGTAAAATTGTAAATAAACTTTTATATGGCCATTCATAAAAATATCAGCTACAGTTAAAGAAACTTAAACTCTTCTTTGTTTGGAGTTGATGGTTGCAATTAATTTGTTTTCCTCTTCTGACTTTCTCATCTTTTGTATTTTTTCTCCATTTCTAGCGCTGCAGACAGCATGGATGCCCTTCGTTAGCTTCTCTGTTTCTGCACTAGCATCACTGATGCTATGAGTAGAAATAACTCAGCTATAGGAAAAGTATGGCTTAGACAAGGTATTTGGTTAAGACGCTTGTATTTTTTTTTTAAGGAGTATAAGAACAAAAACCCTATGGTTTTTTCTTTATTTTCTCAATGCTAAAATAATATATTTAACAGGAAGAAAGATGGTTAGAATCCAGCTAATGCTTCAAATGTAGGGGCTTGAGTGTATTTTCCTTGCATACCTCAAATTTTAAGTCTTCATAGGAGATCTGTTGGTGCAGAGAATATAAGAATTGATCCCTATATTTGAACTGTGATTGAGGGTGGCTATGCTAGGTCTTCCCAGGCTTTGCTCAGCTGAGTACTACATTTCCCTGGAACTTGAGGGCTGAAACTAATTTTGCAGATTGCATCTGCCCTCATCCTTAATATGGAGTTGTGACCCATGGAAACGAGAGGTCCCCTTAACCTCTTCATCTTGATGCAAGTGACCTGGCTTTAGAAGCAAAGACCTGTTTTTAAAATTAGTACACTGGCAAAATACCTATTAACCTTGCAGTATAAATGTATATGAAAATAATTATACTTCAGTATTTATGAGCAGTGTGTGCATATCATATCTTATTCTTATTTTATAGCATCCAAAAGTGTGTGTGAGGCGTCTTACAGTACAAATAAGAAACTATGTCCTGAAGAGCTTCCAGTCTAATTTCAGACATGATGCAACACATGGGATGAGGAGGGGGCTGTAGCAAAACAGTAGAAAGAGGCTGCTGAGGAAGGACAGGGGTTAAAGCAGTAAGATTACACATTTAGGGACTGATCCAACTCCTACTGGAGCCAGTAGAAGTTGGACTGGGCAATTTCGCAGCAAAGATTAGTTTACAGCACACTATATGTTCCTTCTACTAATCAGAAATATATAAATCTTATTTTTAATAATGTCTTACAGGTGACACAATATATTTTTAAGGAGGGGGTTGAATGAGAAGAAGATAGTGGCTTTGCCCTCGGTCACGGCATTACATGCATTGTTGGTAGCATGAAAGGAAGTGTGGAGATGGTTGTGGAAGCATAGGATGAATAGGGGTTGCCAAAGTGGGCTTGGGGTTGACATAAGAGAAAAGATTGGATAAGTAGGCTGGGGCCAAATTACATAAAGCCTTGAAGGAGAAAACTGAGAGGACAAGATTTTAAACCTGATATGATGGAAAAGTGGGAGCCAGTGAAGGGATTCACAGGGTCATGTGTGACATGGTCAGATCAACAAGACAGGAATATAATCTTAGTGACTGCATTAATTGATTCTGAGGCCAGAAGGGACTATTGTGATCCTCTAGTCTGATCTCCTGCATACTGCAGGCCATAGCACTTCCCCAGAATAATTCCTAAAATACATCTTTTAGAAAAATGTCCTATCTTGATTTAAAAATTGTCAGTGATGAAACAATTTACCAAAGTTCATGATGAATTGTCCAATGGTTTAGAACTCTGGCCATTAACATTTTATGCCTTATTTCCCATCTGAATTTATCTAGCATGAACTTCCAGTCACTGGATTGTGTTATACCTTTCTCTAGATTGAAATCCCATTGTTAAATATTTTTTCTCCAAGTCACCCCTTAACCTTCTAATTGTTAAGCTAAATAGATAGACTCAAGGAGCTCAGTCACTGTAAGGCCTGCTTTCTAATCCTTTAATCATTCTCCTGGCTCTTCTGTGAACCCTCTCCAATTTATCAACGACCTTCTTGAATTGTGGGCACCAGAACTGGTATTCCAGGACTAGTCTCACCAGTACTGAATACAAAGGTAAAGTAACATCGACTCTTATGCAGGATTCCTGTTTATATATCTCAGGATCACATTAGCTATTTTGGCCACCGCATCACACTAAGAGCTCACGTTCAGCTGATTATCCACCACAACCCCCAAATCTTTTTCAGAGTCACTGTTTTCCAGGATAGAATCCCCCATTCTGTAAGTATATTCTACAGTCTTTGTTTGTAGATGTATATCTTTACATTTAGCTGTATTAAAACACGCATTGTTTGCTGGCAACCAGTTTACCAAGTGATCTAGATCACTCTGAATCAGTGACCCATCCTCTTCATTATTTACTACTCCTCTAATTTTTGTATGATCTGCAAACTTTAAGTGATTACTGTTTTCTTCCAGGTCATTAATAAAGTTCCTGTCTGACTGCTCTGGAAACAGACCCACTTGATCAGAATTCCCCGTTTATAGTTAAATTTTGAGACCTATCAGTTAGCAACCTTATAATCCAATTACTGTGTGCCACGTTCATTTTATATCATGTGGTACCAAGTCAAAATGTTACAAAAGTCTAGGTATATTATGTCAACACTATTTCCTTTATCAACCAAACTTGTAGTGTCATCAGAAAAGATATCAAGTTAGACGGGATCTATCTTCCATAAACCCAGGTGATTTGCATTAATTACATTACCCTCCTTTAGTTCTTTATCTCATGTCAGCTGCTCCATTATCTTGCCTGGAATAGATGTCAGCCTAGCAAGCCAATAATTATGGGCCATCCTGTTTACCCTTTTTAAAAAAAAAAATTGGTGACACATTAGCTTTCTTCCAGTTTTCTGGAACTTCCTCTGTACTCCAAGACTTATTGAAAAATGACATTAATGGTTCAGCAATTTCCACAGTCAGCTCTTAAAACTCTTGGATACAAGTTATCTGGGCCTGCCGATTTAAAATATGTCTAACTTTAGTAGCTTCTGTTTAACATCCTTCTAAGATACATGTGGACTGGATGAGTTTTATCACCATATGGTGAGACTGTCATCTGTTTGTCCCCAAATACAGAACAGAAATATTTATTATTCTTTTGCTTTTTCTGCATTATTGATAATTCTACCATTTCCATCTAGTAATGAACCAATATCATTGTCAGAATTCTTTTTGTTCCTAATATATTTTTAAGATCTCCTTATTTTCCTTAACTTGGTTGGTCATAGGCTTCTCCTTGTGTCCCTTGGCTTCCCTTATTGGTTTTCTACAATTCCTAACCTCTGATTTATATTACTATCAACTTCCACTTTAATCCATTTGTTACATAATGTATTTACTTCACTTCCCCTCTAAACTAGGTTGGTTTTTTAACCAGCACAGCCTTCTTCCTCAGTTGTGGGATTGTGGCTTTTGGGGCATCTAGTAAGGTGTTAAATTATTCTCTGTCAGTCACAATTTTCCTCCCAGGTGATTTGGTTCATAATTGTTTTCAGCTTTGTGAAATTGGTCCCATTAAAGCAGTGAGCTGGACTTTATACTGCTTGTACATTATAAATGTGATCAAGTCGTGATCACCTGTATCTAAGCTGCCATTAACTTTTTTAGTTCTCTGATCAGTTCCGCTCTGTCTGTTAAGACAAGGTTTAATAAAGGATTCCCCTGTGTTGACCACAACACTTTTTGAATTAGAAAATTGTCAGCTATAATGTTTAGAAATTCCAAGGAAGGTTAGTACTCACAATATGAGACTTCCAATATATGTCACTCAAATTGAAGTCCCCCATGATCACAACATTTCTCTCCTCCCCCCACTCTAGATGTGTGTAAAGGAGGTGGTCATCCTAGTGTAGCCTAGTGCAATTTTGGTGGTCTGTAAGAGATGCCAACTTGTGCCCCCTCTTGTGTTTTATCTGTTAGGACACTGATTCAAAAGAAAATGATCTTGAATGCTTATGGGTTATGAGTAACTCAAACAGGTAATGCAATTTTTGTTTAGAATGCCACTTTCCCTCCCTTTTTGCCCACACAGTCCTTCCTAAATAGCTCATGACCATTGATATTAACATTCCAATCATGCAAATCATCCCATAAGGTCTCAGTAATATCAGTTAGACTGAATTTATGCTCAGAAATGGACAATTCTAATTCCTTTTGTTTGTACCCAGGCTCTGAGGGTAGGTCTACACTGTGGGAGGCTCAACCTAAGATACACAACTTCAGCTACCCGAATAGGGTAGCTGAAGTCGGCGTATCTTAGGTCGATTTACCTGGCCATGAGGATGGCGGCAAGTCGACTGCTGCCACTCCCCTGGCCAATCTGCTTCCACCTCTAACCGCGGTGGAGTTCCGGAGTTGACGGCAGAGCAATCAGGGATCGATTTTATCACATCTACACTAGACGTGATAAATTGATCCCCGATAGACCAATCACTACCAGCCGATCCGGCGGGTAGTGTAGATGTACCCTTAGAATTAGTATATAGGCAGTTGAAGTATTCTTTTCTTCGTGACTTTTGGTTTCTTGATTAATTTTGTTCTCAGCATTTCGATTTTGTGCTGAGTGCTAATAGTTTCTATCTTTTTACTCCGCCTCCCCTTTGCTATTACTTTACCCTTCCACCCCACCCCCCAACTACTCTAGCCAGTCTGTCCCCAAGGAGATTGGTCCCAGTTCTTGAGATGGAGGCCATCCAAAATTATACAGCCCCTTCTCCTCATAGAAGGTGGACCAAAGTTCTGCAAAACCAAAGCCCTACACCACTTACCTAGTCAGTGATTCAATTCCAGAATCTTCTGCCTTCCTTTGCTCATGGGACAGGAAGGATCTCAGAGAAGATTGCTTGAACATTCTTCAGCATGCTTCTGAATTCTCTGAAGTTCTCTACTATCTGTGAGATACTCCACATTGCAGCATCATTAGTGCTGATATGAACCATCACCAATGGATCTTTGCCTGCCGACTTCCTAAGTGTATTCAGTCTTAGAGAGATATCTCCTGTCTCGGTTTGGGAAGGCTACGCACTATCCTTTTGTCCACTTGTCCCTTGTAGAATATACTTTTGATTTTTCTGCGTATCGAATCTCCAAAAAGGAACTTCTGTCTTCCTTGGACAGTTGGAGAATTCTTTGAGGGTGAGCTTAATTTTCTTATAAGGTTGGGCTGTGCTGCCATCCATACTTATCCCATATATATCTATCTCTGTTCTCTTGGACTTGCTCCATCTTGGGCGGTATCTTTCATATTTTCCACATTGAGGGCCTGGTATCCATTTGAAACTTCTACTTGGTAGAATTCCTCCTGTTTCTTTTCTATTCTCTCTGCAGGCCACTGTCTGCCTAGACTCATCTGTCTCCAGTCATATAGAATGCTGCTGTAACATCTAGTCTCTGGTGGTTACAAACTGCTGGACCTCTTCTCTGACTCTCTCTTTTCCCGATTCCTTTGTTGCCAGCTCCATTCTTCTTTGAACCAGAGATACTGATGTTTCCCAAATCTGATTGTTTAGGAACTCCTCAGCTTCTCTGATTCTAAGTAGTATCTCACTTTGCCCCTCCAATCCAAGAATCTTTTCCTCCAGCACAGCCATCAACTTGCACTTCATGCACATGAAATCCCTTATGTCTTCAGACAAGAAAGAGAACATGTAGGATTGCCAGGTGACCAGGACACTAAAAATCCAATCGGTGGCACAGCAGAGCTAAGGCACGCTCCCTACCTCTCCAGGCTCCACGCATCTCCTGGAAACGGTCAGCATGTCGGATTCCTAGGTGCAGGGGTCGGCAGGGGCTCCCCACACTGCCCCCTGCCCTTAAGTGCCAGCTCCACAGCTCCCATTGGCCAGGAGTGGGGGTGGGGGCCTCGGAGAAGGGGTGGGGCCTTGGCAAAGGGGCAGGGTGTTGGTTTTGTGATATTAGAAAGTTGGCAACCCTAAGAACATGACACATCAATTGCAGGTCATGCTACCTTTGTTCCATCTTGTTCCAGCTTGATATTACACGTAGTACTGAACATGGAATGAAATCCTTTCACAATCTCTCCAGATATCTCCTGTTAGCTGCTTCTGTTCATATCTTTGGAGTTTGTTTAGAAAATCACTTTATATAAGTGATTGCCTGCTTAGCTCAGCTGTACCCCTCACCAGCAGGGAGAGAGTAACCACTCAGATTTCCAACAGCTGGGTTGATCAAAGTTCCAAAGACTAGAGTCTTGAGACCTATAGCAAGGCACTGATCAAAGGTCCCAGGACTTACTCTAGAGCCCACAGCCCAGCTACGCAGCTGGTATACAGAAACCAAACAATAGGGGTGATGTGCGTTATGTAGATATAGAGGAAGGTAGAGTAATGAAGACTAGAAATAGTGCCTGGGAAGGAGTTTTTGCCATCTAGACAGCAATAAACTGTTGAATGTTAGAAAAGTTGTGGAACAATAAGTGGTATTTTTTGGACACAGCCTGAATGTATGGTACAGGCAAGAAAGAAATTAAAGATGGCTGCCAGGTTATGAGCCTGCTTGCCAGGAAGATATCAGTAGAGCCTTGTGAGGATACAAAATTTGTATCTGCGTCCGATCTGCAAACATGGTCCATGGATATAAAATGGTTATCCACAGATTTACAGGGCTGAAGGTATCAGCTTTGGATGACTTCTTCCAAGACAAACTGCACAGCCTATTGTGTCTGTTTTCTACAGTGTTAAATGTTTCCAGTAGGATTATTTTCTAGAATTGGCAATCAAAACCTGCTCCAAAGCCTGTTGAAGTCAGCTTCCATTAGCTTCAATGGGCTTTGGCTCAAGCCCCATTAGTGCTTATAGTCAAAAACAGAGTAGCACCCTTTTGGCACATATAGGTACTGTTATTAAAATACTGCCCAGTCTTCTATTCTTTGCAATGAGCCCTGGCATGTCTCTATAATTAGGACTTGTTGTATACTATAATTCTAATCAATTGGCAAAAATGAGTGTAAACATAATTTAGCTGTAAAATTTCAAGGCCTAAAATTACTAAATTAAAAGTGAGACGAGATCGAAGCTGCATAAAATAATAATAGCTATGATTCAGAACAAGAGTATTTTGACTGTTTAGTCTAGAGCAAAAGGGAACAAACATTTCCAGTTGCAAAGTTAATGTTAACATATGGGTTTTGTTTTTCAAGGATTTTAGTGAAGATTTACAATTATCATAGGACTGAGTGCAGTTTGTTTGCTCCCCACAAAAGCGGAGATGATTTTTATTGACCAATCTTTGATCCGAGAGATTAAAGAAAGTACTGCATGAGCAGTGAAAAGGATAACACCATGGGGGTCAATAGGCTTACTGCTACTTGGAAATGAAAGTGAACCATTCCATTGGGAGATGGGGTAATTTAGCTTCTTACTAGGAACTCAAGAGTTTTGCCTTTCCCTCTTTTTTAAAAAAAAAGGAAAAAAAATTATTCATCTTACCTACAGGTTTCTCCATGACTTAATACTATGGCCACAATATGAGGTCATTTAGAGGGCACTAGATTCGCCAGCATAATTCTGCACAATGCTTTTTAGCCCAAATGGCCTGGCTGTCACATATTCGCACTCCTGATTGAAATGTTTCGGGTAGACTTTTGGAATGCAGTCTGAAGGCTTAGTGACTCAATATTTTCAACATGAATACATTTCCTGTCTCATAGAAAGTTTCCATGAACTACAGCAGAGTTAGTTTTTCTGTTCTTCCCTGAAACATTATGAACTCTACACAAACCTGGTAAAATGGTCTGACTGGAGGGGAATGAAAGTCCCATTTGTACAGCTTTACTTTCCATAACAGCATCATCATGGCTGGTCTCTATCACAGTTACAAAATACCCACAAAGAGGGAGCAAATTTCTCTTATTTGAAATAACCATTTGTAGAGGAGTGGACTCACCCCCACGGCACCTCCTGCTGGTCTGTTCCAGGAATTAGCTCATTCCAGCCTGGAGCACCCTCTGCAGGCCAGTGATCCACTTGTCTTCTGGCCCCTATGTCCCTCCCAGGACCCCAGTGCCCCATTTACCTGGGGTGCTGCCCCCTGGCAGTAACCCCTTTCTCTCAGGGTCTCTCCCTCCCAGGAGAACCTTCCACCCGCTATCTCCACCTTACCCTCAGTGTATGGCTACTACCAGTCATTGTCTAGCCCTCATGCCCTGGGACAGACTTCAGTATCAACCTACTCATCACTGGCAAGGTTGGGTTTGGACCTGCTGCCTTTGCCTACTCCTGGGATGCCCTCTGCAACCCCCAGTACCTATTGGCCTTATGCTAGGCCTGGGGCTTTCCAGGGAGGAGCCCCTAGCTCCTCTGTCTTTCCACAGCCCTGCTCCACTCAGGTACCCTGTCTCTAGCTTCCTGCAGCCAGACCCTTCTCCCTCTGTCTGTAGAGGGAGACTGACTGGGCATCTGGCTCCCAGCCTCTTATAGGGGCCAGCTGAGCCTGATTGGGGCATGGCCACAGCTGAGTCTACTTGCCCCAATCAGCCCAGGCTTCTCCTATGCTGTTTTAAGCCCTTCAGGGCAGGAGCAGGGGACCACCCTGCTTGACCATTAATATCGCTCCTTCCTGGAATAGGTGTTGGAACTAGAGGTGTTGCTGCACTCCGTGGCTTGAAGTAGCAATAACATCCCAAATGCCCATGATTCCTACCTTCAGCACCCCCCGCTATAAAAATTGTTCCAGAACCCTTGCTTCCTGGTGTATGAGGCTGGGGTTTTTTTGGGAGGAGGGAGTTTTTCATAGAAAACAAAATCATATTTCTTCATTTTGTTACAGAGAATAAGTGCTGGAACAACAGCTGGTATAATTTTGACGGGATGTTCCGAAGTGCTGCTGGTTACAGAATATTCACAGAGGCTCATGAGGCCTGGCAGAATTCTCATGTACCGCTTCTTTGTCTCTCTGAAAATTTGCCATAGAAATCTGATTGAAATTGGCCAGTTATAGTTATTTCACTGTTTGCCAAAGATAGGTTTAAGAGTCTGGAAATTTTTTAGAGCTTTACTCAATTTCCTGCAGGTAAATAGGGGAAGGAAAAGCTGTAACATGTTCTAAGTTCTAGGCTTGCTAAAAGTTTTTAGAAAGCTCGTAGTGTTTTAGGAACAAAGAATGTTACCAAATGACATATTTGTTACATGAGAAACTACTTAGAATGCACCACAAAATTTTCATTTGCTAAATATATTAATTTATATCACATAAATGAGCTGATCAATTAAATACCTTACATTCACAGCCCCACCGGCTGGGCTGATTTCTCAAGGTTGGCTTTCATAGTGTTGCTCTTTGACTTAGGCTTTTCCTTATTCCAGAGACCTGCCCACCCTATCTTTGTCTTTCTGCTTCTGAGGCTCCATCACTCTGTTTCTAGGACGTGCTCACTGTTCTAAAGACCAAGGCTGGAATCCTAACGCCATTGAAATTGATAGCAACATTCCTATTGACTTCAACTGGAGTGGGCAAGATTTTTAAAAGAGACTAGTGATTTTTTGCATGCCTGTTTTACCTAACCTTAAATACTATACAATTCACAAACTAAGTCTGATAATACATGGCATGACTCAGTATTTTCTAAAATTATAAAATTGTATGAAATTAAGTTAAATGCTTTTGAGCCTTTGTTATGCAGGGGAAAAGCCTACTCCCTCTTCCACTGTAATTGCCTTGTGAGCAATGCATAGACTCATGCAGTAAAACTGTAGGATTCACCTATTGCTATCACACAGTGCTGGACTTGTGTTTTCTAATTCAAAAAGCATGTCTTATTTTTGGGTGTACGCAGGAAGAGGCAAGTGCTAAACATTTGAAATAGGATTAATCTAGGGGTGGTATTCCTTGTGATACTGATACAGTACTTTAAGGGCATCACTTGAAGAAAATGATTACTCTCCAAATCTTGTACCAGAGAGCAAACATATACCTTGCTCTCACTGTTGTCATTCAAATACTGAAGCGATATTTGATATCACTGCCAGACTGATGACTATGAATCCTGTTCCTTGTAGTCTTCCTGCCAGCTCTCCACTGAGTATAAAAAGATTGGTAAGTATATTAGATACTTGCTTTTGCATAGTTCATATTTAATCCTAAAATTATTTCCAAGTATGAGTCCTTTTGAGTGGCTACTATAGAGAAACAAGACTCAAAAGTTCAGTACCACCTGAGAAACACCGGCAGATTCTTGATACTACATAAAATGTCATCATCTTATATGCTATTTTTTTTCCTCAGCAAAAGAGGAACTGGAATTCAAGGAGGAAGAAGGAATGGCCCTTTTTCTTTCAGAGGTTTTTGCTTTTGAGGTTCATCAACAGCAATCTTTATGCTTTGCTTTTGTAAGAAATTTTCCAGGCATGAAGGGTATCTCGCTGCTTGTTTGTTTTGGGGGGATTCGCTTTGCTACAGTATTCAGGGTACTGTAGAGGATGGTAAAGAAATACCCTTGAATGACCCATGGGTTATGATCAGTTAAATTCTGTCAAATTAAATGTATAATGTGTATATACAATGGTTGTATATCTAGTATGCTCCAGAGCTATCTCAGAAGAGAAGGCATGGGGAGGTGGGGGAAAGAGAATTACTGCTTAGAACAGCAAGAGTCCCTTAAGGTGTCAACTTCAACCAAATTAAAAAAAAATGTGTGCCAGCCTCAGGTTGGCATGCTTGAGTTCACTTCACTACAGTCAATGATGCACCTTAGCACAGTAAGCACAATAGAGACAAAGAGATGCCTTGCAACTGACAGAGAAAAGAGTCCTTTGAGATGAAATGTTAGATAAGAAGTGAAAATTGTTTGTGGTAGTCTCAAGCTGGCTCTTTTGGGTTCACTTTCCTATAGTTACTGAACTATAGTGCTGTGCCTTAGCAGAGGAGTCTCAACAAAATTAGAAAGAACACAGAGAGAGAGAGAGAGTGTGTGTGTGTGTGTGAGAGAGAGAGAGTTCTTTTTTATAAGAAGCTTAACAAAAGTGGGAAAAAATGGTTTATGCAAATGTTAGTTTTCATGAGGTCTCAACACTTGGGCTCCCTTTATTATAATCAGTAAGCTACTTTAGCAAACAAAAGGGAATGGAGAATGCCAAAAACAACAGAAAGAAGGACCTCTTTGACAACAACTAAAATAACATGCAATCTCTTATTGTGTTTCCATTTTTTAAATATTTTATTTTCTATAAAGCAGAAAAAATGCCAAAGCTGAAATCTCTGGCAAACTAAAAAATAATCTGATAGCTAAATTAAACAAATATTGGTATTGGTATTTTTATTTGCATAAAACCTTAATAGTTTAATTGTGCCCAGTTAAATGACAAGAGGGCCAGAGAAAAGGGCATTGAATTGCCTTTTTTGCTGTTTGCAAAGAACCTACTGTTGACAGGGGCGGCTCCAGGCCCCAGCATGCCAAGCGTGTGCTTGGGGTGGCATGCCGGGGGGGTGCTCTGCCGGTCTCCAGGAGGGTAGGAGGCAGGATGCCTTTGGCATGCCTGTGGAGGGTCTGCTGGTCCTGCGGCTTCGGTGGACCTCCCGCGGCTTGACCAGCGGACTCTCCATAGGCATGTCTACAGGAGGTTCACTGGCAACTGGCAGAGCGCCCCCCATGGCATGATGCTGTGCTTGGGGCGGTGAAATGTCTAGAGTCGCCCCTGGCTGTTGATGTTTCACAAATAAAATAATTAATAATAGCCCAATATAGGAAATTCTGTTGTAATGAATTACTTTTAAATTCTTCCTCTCACACTATGATGAGTAGAAAAGGAAAACCATGAAGAGGGGAACATCCTTTACTATAGCCAATAATGATGGAGAATTAATCTATGTAGGACTCACATCTGAGTCATTGATTGGGGCAGCCATTTCAAACACATAGACAAAGAAAATGGTTACCTAAGCCTACACAGTCTAAACTTCCTTTCCTTTGCTTTCTTTCTAGTGATTTGAGTTTCAGGGAGCATATGTTCTCCCTCTCATTTCTGGTTAAATTCTGAGAGGAACTTCTTCTGATCCCCATTATTCTTGGGTTCTGATTTTTAGAAGCTAGCTGTCTGAAAATGAAGAAAATGGTGTTTTTTGTTTTGTTTTTTAAAAGAAATCTGGCATCATTAATAATTTAATCTTTTAATACTCAGACACTAACACCAGCCAACTTCTGAACCCTCTATGATGACATGTTTTTCTCAGAGGAAAGGTCAAATTAGTTTTCAGAGGTTTAGGCTTTGCTAATGGGACTCTAGGGCCCCATCAGCATAGCCAACAACAGCTTTTATTTGGTTTTGTAAGATGAGTAAATAAAAATCAGTTTTCAAGGCTATAGTTAAAAGGTCTATGGAAATTAGCAGAACATCATCCATCTACAAGTGCCAAATGGCCTTTACATTTCTTACAGACTGGCATTGCCACCCTAAACCCGATGATGATGTATGAAAAGTGCTCACTTTCTTTAGAGACACACTTTGGAAGGGAAGGGGAGATTATGAAAGCCCTTAACCAAAGTGACTGGAGGCTGGACAGCAATACAATAAAAGTATTCTAAACATTATAAAAATGTAGTAAATCAGAGTGTTTGTGGATGGGATATAGATGAAAAATGAAATGATATATGCAAACAAATTTCAACCTGTGGCTTGTTGAGTAATTGTTCACTTCACCTATTTGCTATTATTCATGATGTGTGATTGTTCACTAAAGTCATATGATGCTTTGTCTGCTTCCTACCTGGATTACGGAAACTTTTTAAATAGGAATGACAAATAATGAACGATGAGTAGTGAAAAACAAATAACTCACTCGCAGTATGGATTTTCATGCATGCTAAAGTTCATGAAACTTTTGTGATTCAAAAGCCTTTTTAGGAGCAACCAGCAGCCATTTAAATCCTCAAGAACAAATGAACAGGATGGGACAAATAATAGAAAACTTGCCATTTTTACTTGCCAAAAATATTCATGAATAACTTTTTTAACATTCAGCCAGTCCCAGTTTAGATCTGCCACTCAGGCAGACCCCAGTATGTGCTGTTCTCATGATTGTCCTAAGGCCTCTCCTGAAACCTGAAGATCAGGTGAGGGTTGGGAGGCTCCTGTGCCTATAAAGGAATCTGGTGTTTACAGGAGATTGAATCTAAGGTCGTGATTATCATTGAGCTGTGTCTGAGGAATCCAAGGAATCATGGGTTTGTCCATTTGTCTTATTTGGAGTGTGTTTTACCACTTACTGTGTCCCCTCCCTACTAGTCCGGGAAAGTTGCTGGGCAGATGAGAGAAACAGTAGAGGTGGGGAAAGTAACATGATCCCAGATCTGCCCTTTGCTGGCTGACAGTAATAGCTCGTTGAAGGCCACAGCCTTTCTGCTCTACACCTGATGAAGATGGTCACGGCTACAAGAGTAGCACACATGCACAGGGCTCAGGCTTATGCAGCAGTCTTCAGGGCCAAATGCCTCTCGTGATGTCTCATGTCAGCACCAATGAATACTGAAACACTCTATCATTTACCCTTATTTATGCTAGTAAGGAAGAGGCAGTGGGGTGCCACAGAATGAGAATCCAAAGGGACAAAAATTAGAAAACAAATTAATATGGAAAATTAAAATAGCAAAAGAATAGGGAGGGCAGAGACAGAAAAGAACAGGAGAGAGAAAATAGAAAAAAAGAGGACAGCAATCATGCCATGGCATGACAAAGGTGGGCACCCCTTACCAGTTCATCAGAGTGGGGGCTGCACTGACCAAAGGGCCTAGCTGCTCATTAAGTTGTCACATTGTTGGTGTTCAACATAACATGAAAAGTGCACCAGCAGCCCCAACATTTCAGTATATAATGTTATAATAGTAATTCACAATGATATCCAAGTGTCTTGCTACCTGCGATGTGAAAAAATTGTTTCCTGAGTGTTAAGGGTAAAAGGAGGAGGCAAAAGTAAATTAAATACACAAGCACTAAATCAAAATAGTCCCCATCTCTTTTCCTAATAGAGAGAGAGAGTGGAGTGTGTGTGTGTGTGTGTGAGAGAGAGAGAGAGATCCATCTGCTTAGACTACAAAGATAAATCTGAATAAACATGCAGCGTATTGACACAAGAACTAGCACTTCTGTTTAGCACATTGTATGCCATCCAGTTTTTTTAAGCTACAGAAGTTCTAACATACTCCCAGATAGTTCATATATTAATAATTGCTGCCCAGTATCTGCCAAGAACAGTACAGATACTTACCATCTTCACTTTTTTTAAAATGGGTGATGTGAGTCCTAGTGAATTGTATATATGGCATTTTCTTATTTGTATTAATTGATTTCTGTTTGCAGGGTCAGGACTCTAGATATTCAAACATAACTCCTCTTGCATGTGCTCATTTGACCAATTAGATCATGATTGAGGGGCTCCTACTTGCCCAAAGATACTCTTGACGCATCCGGATAATCTGAATGAGGTTTCAGGGCTTTACTCTACCTCTTCTTTCTTGGCTATGTTTTACCTTCCATCTTCCATATATACTGTTGTAGCCATAGTATGCTGATTTTATCCCTGGGAGAATAGTTGGTCTCCTGCTTGTGAGGCTGCAATGATACAGACTCATGGGTATGCGCCGGAGCACTGTGGCCCTCTTTGCTGACAAAGACCAAAAGATACATCTTCATTCTACCAAAGTTTCAGCCTAAGGGGTGGGATTGTCCCTCTGTTGTTCAAACACAGATCCCTTGCATGGTAGCACATTTTCATTGACATAAGCAATCAAGCTATCTTGTGTGTAAGGGTTTCTTGCTGTTTCTGCTATGTCCCTGCTATCACGTAATGGCCAGTCTGAAGTAACACAACTGGAGCAGATGCTAAATGACTGACACCAAGTCACTTGTGTCCTATTTTACACTTCACTTCATGATCTGTGTTAGACTGTGTGAACATTTGATAGCCATCTCAGAGTCACACCATATGCCCTCATGTTTATGGGATAAAAATCTGTAATCAACCAGTCAGCTGATGTCACCATTGCTTCACTCAAATGCCAGTAAAAGAGAATGTATGTGGAAATAAAAGTGTGACTATTAAAATGTGTTTGTGTGAGTGCAACTGGGGGAAGAATTTGGTCAGGTGCTTCATGTCACATTTTACCAAGAGGGAAAAAAGATGAAATAAGCAGCAACTAAGGCTCCTGGAAATATGTGGGAATTTTCACCAAAATCTGTATAATACATCCTTACTCCACAGCTTTGTTTGCAAGACTTTTTAAAAGAAAACTCAAATATATGAAGAGACCAATAAGGGATTCAGTCTACTATGTTTCATTACTATGTATTTTTCACTAACCTTTACTTAGTTTCACCCATCTCATCTGTACTATTTTTCCCCTTTGAGATCTAGAAACATTCACTTTCTCCAGATTTTCTCATGCCCTGACCCCAAATTTATTCTAGGTCCACTAAACCATCTTCTCCTCTCCCTTCCCGTGCACTACAATAAAACAAAATCAAACATTTGATAAAAGAGTAAATTATATTCATTTTTTCTTGAAGCCTTGTATCCTTGGAGTGTCCTTTCATGTAGATGCAGCCCCATTGTATAAAGCAAGAGAGAGTAGGTTTCAGAGTTTAGCCTCCTTTGAGCTGAATGGGGACACTTCACAGCTTTCCAACTCTAATTCTTCAGCATGTATTTTCAGTAGCTCTGGTGGTGACCCAAATTTTCAGTATTTAGAGAACTGTACTTTCTTACACATTTGAACTCTAATGGAATAAGTTTGTGTAGTGGTTAAAGCATAGGACTGGATGCAGACTGAGTTCTGTTCCACGTATGTCACAGAGTCGTTGTGTGAACTTGTGGAAAACACTTTTATCCTTTTTTCCTTTCAGTTCCTCAGTTTGTCCCAGTAAAATAGGTTGCAATACTCTACAATGTCACTGAAGTGCTGTAAAGAATAATTAACAAATGTCTAGAATGCACAAAATGCTATATGCTGCAAATGCAGAGAATCATTATACATAATTAGGGCCTGATCCTGCAGCCTATATGAGATTAGTCTTTAAGGCAAATTGTTCTAATGATATCAGTGGGACTGCTGGTTAAAGTATGGATCTGGCTCATAGTTTTTAAAATAATATTCCTCAGTACTGTAATATCAACAGGTTCTTCATTCCTCTGTCTCTTTTAAGGACTTCAATCTTCATTGATTTACAGATTAGTATGTAAGATAGTGAAAGAGTATTTTTATCAAACTCCTTTCTTAGCACATTATGTATCATGAATTGCCTCCTCAGAGACAATAGGCCAGCTCATTATGGTTACAATAGACAAATTCCTAAGCATGTGGTCTGCTTTCTTGGCCTTGACTTGTACATTGCCACTCATGTGGACACAGATTTGTTGTGCATGATGAAGTGATAAAATCAATGAAGATGACACGCGTGCTCCTCTAGCTTTCAGAGAGACTTTATTACTTATTGTTTATTATTGTAACTTAAATCCACTCAACAATTTTCTGAAAAGGTACATTTACTTTTTGGATTTGTTTTATTCTGCCTGCGGCTTGGAGGTTGCTCTTAGACATATGGTATTAGGATACCTTTCTAAAAGTTGTACTTGAAAAAGAAGTGAATATAAATCTAGGTGCCTTGGCAATAACTATACCCAAGGGTGAAGAAAGGCATTAAGTAAACAATTTTAGCAAAGCATGTAGCCTGAATGCCAAGTATTCCTGTATTATTCTTATCTTGCCTGCCCAACAAAACACATCACTGTTTAAAGGGCTGAAGAGAGCTACACAACATTTCTTATTCCTCTGGCTTGGGTTACACTAATAACTAGATTTACATGCCCAATTTTGGCTTTTTGCCAGTTTTGTGAAAAGTTAAAAAATCATTTTTGCTTGTTTCCAGTTTTTAAAATAAAGCACAAATGTCACCACAGTGGGAAGTGAAGGATTAGATTGTAAATTTTGCATGCTATGACATTACAAACATGGTTTGGCATCAGTGCTCATGCTCTGAGCACTCTGGTGAATTGTAGGTGGTGGCCACTCATCACATTGGGACAATTTTGGAAGTGTAGACCCTGAGAAATGGAAAAAAACTAGCTATTGAATGGTGAAATTTGTAACATTTAATTTGCAATCTTTTTTCTGTTCAGCTTGTTTGGGGGGAGAGCAGAATGAGGGGAGCAACTGATTGGTATCTAAGTGAGAAAAATTGGGACAAGGTTGACAGAGCTTTTGGGATATGTGATGTGTGTTTTGGAGAAAAGGAAATCTTTAAAATAATATGCAGGGATTGAACAATGGTATGAAGTGATGATACAGCTAAATAGGGGACAATGGCATCAGTGTCTACCTACCAAACTTCAAAATATATATAAGAAAATAGAAAAAGAAACAGCAGCAGCACCATTAGATTCTTATTAAAGTATCTGAAGCATTACAATTGTGATCAAATGGGGGCTCCATATCTGTTTTAGTGACGGAGCCCCCATATTAGCACCATGGTGGAGAAATAAGCTTTTCAAAATTTGGGAAGGTGTCTTTTTTTGGTAAGTGTTGTTTTGTTTATGATCATAGGCCTGGGCCATAAATAATTAAATGAATGTGTGGATGACCAGCTTCTGTTAATTTGACTACACAACAGTTTTTTAGAAAAGGTGGTGGTGGGGAGACAGCCTCTCAGCTGCTGGACTGGAGTTGGGTCGATTTTCACTAGCTAGGGATCTAGCCCAGTGACTTTAAAGCATGTCTTTGCAGATGTCTGTAGAACAGATTCTAATATTTAAAATGTATACAAAGTGACTGAATATACCGGATGTTGTCTGGTTGCTGAAGAAGGGATATTGCCAAAGTGAATTTTGTTTGCTCAAGAGCTGGGGCCAGAGTGTGTGAGTGTAACATTCACTTCAGAAGTCTCTTAAAGCTGGGTATTATACATGGTAGCTCAATTTGAGTGTCTGGGGAAGTCTTTCACTGCGTGAGTGTGAAAGTGGGGGTGACAAACAGTGAGGCAATCAGATGTTCGACTTTAAAGTATTTGGTGCAGGGACCCAGTCTACAGCTATGTTTGTATAACTGCACCCTCATTCTGTCTGGGATCTCTGAGCACTACTATAATACAGCCTGAGTCTCAGAGCTTGGACACAGTGAAGGAAGTGTGGTGGGTGGTTCCCTGATTATCAGCCACCATCTCCAGTGCAAGTTAATGCTGCAGAGAGCAGTTGTAACTTAAACTACTGATGTATGGTGCTTCGGTGACCTTTTGCAGTGAAGACCTGGGTGCAGCAAAGTCTCACTTGATTCCTTCCCCAAGCACACCCTCTCCCTCTCCTTACAGAGGTGTTAGGAAGGCATTTCTGGCACAAGAGGCAGTACATCAGAACTGCCTCCACCAGCTTTAGACTAGCAACATTTAGCATCTGCAGCTTTCACTGGTGTTCCTTTAGCTCCCTTGAAAATCAGACCACTGCCATTTAGGAGACTAAATACTGATTTAGCAAACCTAACTTCAGACACCCAGGTTTGAAAATTTTGAGACATAACTAATATGCCCAACCCCTGCAACTGTTGGGATGAGAAATGATAGAAATATGATGTGGCATGCACAGTGACTATAGCTGACGCAGGGTATTGCCTGGCCCTGTGATGTCTCTTAGCTAGTGTGGCAAATATATTCTTGTGTAGAGCATTGTTTAAGTTTTAAGATTTTCCCCATAAATATGGCTTCACTGTTTGGAAGTATGGGAGACATTCATCACACACCTTGGAGCTACTTAAAAATCAGCTTTGATTTGAGTCTGCTCTGTACTCATAAAACAAAATATTCTTTCCATCTGAAAACTTTGTCAAAGCTTCTCTCCCCTCCTCGTCCCCCTTTGAACGTGGGAATTTTCTGAGGCTGCTGCTTGTGACTTGTAAGATCAGTTTAAATTGAATCTGAGGTGAACAGTGAACAGAGATGGAAAAAGCAGATTTTTTTTTTTACACTTTTGCCTCTGAGTCTGACTTGTAGGCCATTGTCTGGATTAATGGCTGGACTATGTGACCTACTGAGAAGGATTTGTTTGTTAAACATATGACCAGATATAATCAATAAGTTAGGGCATCAAAAACCTAGGTTGTCTGGAAGATATAAGTGAAAAGATAAGCAACTGGCCCCAACTTTAATTCAGGAAGAAAGAAGAAATGAAAAATTAAGAAGATCTGAAAAAGGTAAAAAACCTTCCCTTTTGATTTAAAGGCATCTGACCGTCTCTTGTCAAGGTAGTACGAAACCTTAGAATCCTACTTGACTGCTCACTACCCTTGGATACAAGGTGCATCTTGTGCGTTTTACCATTTTTAATGAGCCAGGAATCTGTAGCTGAGAATTTTGCCACTGAGATATAAGCATTTAGTCAGCATTAAAATAGATCACTGCAACTTATTCTGCCTGGTGCAGCATGCAGCAGCATGACTGCGGAACAAAGAAATCTGGGGAAGAACGCTTCATACTAGTGCTCTGTGAACTTCACTGGTTATTACCTGTTTGTTTCTAGATTTAATTTAAATCCCTAGTCTTAATCTCAAGGCCCTTCATGAACTAAGACCAAGCTCTGCCAGAGGCTGCCTCTTAATCCACGATGTATAGTTCCATGGGAATTCTACAAGTAAAAAGGTCAAAGATAAAACTCTTGGGCACAGGGGTCTAAGCTTTCTTGGAGATGGGATCTGGGATCATGAAACACTTTGCCAAAGAACATCGTATATATACAGTGTCTAATCAGGGCCAGCTCCAGGCCCCAGTGCGCCAAGTGCGTGCTTGGGGTGGCATGCCGCGGGGAGCACTCTGCCGGTTGCTGGGAGGGCGGCAGGTGACTCCGGTGGACCTCCCACAGGTGTCCCTGCGGAAGGTCTGCCGGTCCCGGGGCTCCGGTGGAGCATCCGCAGGCACGCCTGCGAGAGGTCCACTGGAGCCGCGGGACCAGCGAGCGGCAGAGCGACCCCCGCGGCGTGCCACCGTGCTTGGGGCGGCGAAATGGCTAGAGACGGCCCTGTGTCTAACCATATTCAGACCAACCACTCTGATAAGGTCTTCTGCCATCAGAAGCCTCTTCCTCTGATATCAAGCCACCTGCTAATTTGTATAAACTGAGTGGAATTATTACTGATGCGGAACTCATAGTGAGAGGCAAGGGGTTGCTGTCTGAAAAGATCCCGGATGGTAGGGAGATACCTTGGTATGGTATAATAGTTATGTTTTTGTTAAAAGGAATGCTGTCTTCCTATTATCCTGATCACTTTGCCATTTTGTTTTATCACACTTCCCCAGCCTTCATCTTTTATATTTTTGTAAGCTATTAGAAGCAGGGGTCATGTATTCCTTTATGGCCCCAAACCTTCAAAGGCCTATGTGCGTGCTTAAGTTTTTTATGAATGTGAGTAGGCCTTTTGATTTCAGTGAAACTGTTCACAACTAGAGCTTGGTGAGACAATTTTTTTTTCCCCACTGAAAAATGCAGATTTGGGTCAAATGTAACAGTTTGTGAATTCACATTGAATTTGACATAATGTTTTGATCAATAAAACAAAAATTAGAAAAAGAATCTAAACACTGAGTTTAGACATTTTTTAAATGAAATGTATCATTTTTTCAATTGAAAATGACTTTCAATTTTGAAATTTACTTCAGCTTAAATTTTAAAAAAGGTAAAAAAAAAGTCCTCAAAAATGAAACACTTTTCATTTAAACATTCGTTAAACCTGCAACAATTTTTTTTAAATACAGAAAAATCAGTTATTTGTACATCTCTATTTAAAGCACGTAAAGTTAAGCCTGTGGATGTGCCTTTGCAGGATCATGGCCTATGTTAATCCAGTACCTAGGATAATAGGGTCTTGACTGCGGCCTTTGTGCTCTACTGATGGCTGAATAATCATTACTTTGCCTATACACGCAATAAAATGTAAGCATGAGAAAACAGTTGCTCCAACCAAATCCAATATTAATTTCAGGACCTGCAAAGCTGTGAAAAACAGTTCTGAAAAAAGAAATATGCAAAACATTCCAAATCCAACTTACTTGGCTGTGTTCAGCATGCTCCTAGTCCTTTAACAGAAATGTGATTATTCTCAAATGATCTAGTCAAGTACCTATAGAATTATAAAATGTAATAATACAAACATCTTATTTTGTATTGTCAAACACAATGAGCAAATGAAAAAATAAAAACCATGGTACTTAAAATCACATCAGTACTATTCTCAGCCTTGAATGATTCAGCCCTTCAGTGTTCAACAGTATTATCCTATGCTTTTAAAATGATTTATTTATCAGTATATTTTGAAACAGGGAGCTTTTCCATTGTCTCCAGAAACAGCATTATTGAATACTCTTGTTTACTTACTGAAGAGCATTTCACTTGGAATGGAAATGAGTAACATTAGTGCAAGCTTTGTGAAATTTGCCACTTCTCTGATATGTGAAAAGTACTTGAGATAAGGACATGATTTCAATAGTACAGAAGGGGACGCGGGGCACAAACCATAGGCTCTTCAAGCAGATATATATTGTTTGTCAGTGTCATTTATATTTAACTGACACAATGATTCACTCAGGATTATGTCAGGATTTAATTTTACTGATTCCGTCAAAGATTATCTCTCTTTTCTTAGCTATGCTAAAACCCATTTGCTGCTCTGTTGTCTCTGTTTGTCAACAAATATTTCAAGGGTGCTAAGCCATAAAGCACTATTGACTGGAGCTGATGAAGAACTGCTAGGTTCCACTTCAAATTATCTTGGCAAAATCACCTAATGGCATTTTTTTTGTTTTGCAAATTTTAGGAGGTGATATGAATTCTGCTGATATCCTAAAAATTGTCACTATACAGTGGCTTTTGCATCAGCTCCCAGTCTGTTAAAATTATAACTTTGTACAGTAGGTGTAGTCTACAAGGAACACTAAATACTGTAGACAGTCTGTAAAGGGATTGGGTATCATTCACCACTGAAATGCAACTGTATCTGAAGTGAATCAGAGAAGTTACATCACTCAGTTTTTAGGAAGGAAATGGAAAAAAAAAAAGTGAAAATAATAGAGGAGCAATTTTAAGAATGCAGAATGTAATTGTCCAAGCTAAAATTTGTTCAGGACTCAGGTTAACGCTCTTCTTCCAGCTGGGGGATCTACAATGACACAAATGATCAGCAGGACCTTGTTTTTACATTTCATCTAAAAGCAACCATAGCTCATATCTCCCCGTAACCAGCCCCATACTTGGGCATTGGTTAGTATTGATTTAGCCAAAGACAAATGATTCAGCTGGCTTAGGAGCTGTGACAAACCATAGGATTACTTGTACATTTGATATTTTTAAGGTATTTATTTCAAATTCTGGATGTCTAAGAAGATGTTTACTGATGCTGTCACGGCTTGATTCTTGTTCTTGGTTCTTGATTCTGAGAGGTACTGATTGTCTTCAGGCTTCTGTTTAATGAGAATTGAGAGTGTTTAGTGCTTCCCAGTAATCTCCCGGCCTTTAACAGATTCAGGATGTTTGACTGATTATAAGTTCCTGGGGGACAATGGACCATGCCATCTTTGTTCCCTGTGCAACCAAATACAGTGTTGGTATCCAATAAACAATACATTATGATATAATAACTGCTGGTTAATAAAAAATGGCTAAATGGTGGATTTCTTGGTTTGTACTGGTTACCTAAGTTTCCTCATGGGTACCTGACTGATTTTTATTTAAGACCATGACAGATTCTAATAATGATAGCATTAAAAGTACGAGAAGCTGCAGATAATGGCTAAAATGATCAAAAATAGGGTAGAAGTTAGAAACTTGGGTGCCTGAAGTGGACTGATTTTGTGAGATGCTAAGCACCCACAGACCCCATTGGCTTACTTGGCGGCCATTCAGGACCTCAAAATCAGGTCAGTGTTACTTTCATTTGTGAGAACTAATAAATAAAATCAATATTTAAAATATTAAGAATGGGACAGACTCATACAATAGCTAGAGGCGAAGCAGCCTGTTTGGTTGTTTTTAACTATGCACATGGTAATGGTAGAATCACAATTTTTTGGCTCCTTTTAAATTTTGTTTAGTAATCAGAAAATTTATGAAAGCTGTTTTTGTCATGATGAACAAGATCGTATGAGTCTTTTAGACTGTTAGCCATTTTCTGGTCTGCCATGTGTTTTCCCAGCCTCCTCATGTACCAATGCAACGTGAGATGCTTTTAAAAGATTTTTAAAGAACGGTATTTTTTGCTAGCTTGGTACTCTTAGGAGCTGCTCCCTTCCCCCAGTTTTACAAGATTATGAAAATGACTTGTTTCACAAATGAAAAATAAACCAAAAAAGGGTGGGTGTGTACATGGGAGCTAAACTGCAGGCTTGAAACAGCTGTTTAACTATACATCACTATGGATAAGCAAAATTTTTATACATTACTGTATTTAATTTCAAAAGAGATAATGTTTTTGAGCCAAGTCCTAATCTGCTCCTAAGTATAGCAGACTTGTATATAATGTTTTGGTAAATTGCCTTTCAAAATATCAGTCTCTTATCTTTTTGTTAACTTGCACACCTCACATGCTTTTTTGGGGGGGGGGTTCTATAGCATAAAATGCCTAGCTACAGGCCACACTGTCTGACAAAAGTGTCTATATAAGCAGGCATACTGAAGTGCTGATTCTGTTATTTGATTTGGGATTAAACAGTCTGTTGCAAGCCATCTGTTTCCCTATGCATGTGTCCTTGAGAGGTGAGATTTCTACAGATATTTCCCCATAACTGTAGCTGGTGTTTGAGAGATCAGAATTAGCTGAGACATATGCCACTGAAATTATCTGCCTTATCCTAGAGGACTGCCCAGATTTTGACATTGGTGCCCAAACTGGAGAAAAGTTTACTTTACTCTCATTGTTGCTGGTTTAGAATCCTGCTGCTTTTGGCCAAATGCCAGGAGGCTCAGGCGCATGTGATCCGCTGGAGTTTGAACGGTTGATGCTCAGGGTGTACATGAAAAGCTCTATCAGCTTTTCAAGCTGTGGCTCTCCTGAAGAACCTGTTTCTCCAGCTGATGCCATATGACCCAGGAGAAATCCCTGCTTTTATTATCTGGGTAGCATCCCTAAAAGCCACTGTGACAATTAAGATCAGAAGACACTTCTCAATGTGAGTAGAGTGTTAGAGAATGACTGTATACTAACAGAAATCTCACATCTTTAACTCTGTGTGTATTCTGTCTCTCTTTCTCTGTATGTATGCAAGTGAATGTACAAATATAAGGAGCTCTGTGTGTGTGTGACAGATACCCTCTCCCCAGCCCATTAATTGTTCTGTCAGTCTGACTGAACAATCCCAAAAGTGTGGCCTTGGTTTCTGAAGGAAGTGCAGTCTAGAGGCTTGGGGCCTCCCGTGTGATGGTACTGCTGAAGCTAGTTCAATCTTTTGTGGGCCACTTGTCTCAGCGATGGACCTGCCACATGTCATCTGCCTATGGTTTGGGCACTGGTTACCTAGATTACTGCCTTTCTCCTGATACCATACTGCCATAGTTGTCAATACAGGTGCTTCAGCTGGAGCCCTGTAATATAAAATATGGTCACATACTATTCAGGCCTGAAGAAGTAAACAACACAATATTATCAACTTCAAGAGATCAAAAATCATGAGTTGGACCACCCAAAGTCATGAGATTAAAAAAAATTATATTGTGTTTTAGCCTCTTGATTTTTGAACTCTCCCTGCCCATCAGCAGGGTGTGGTCAAGTGACAGTGTTGCCCACTTTCCCACATGTACTGGATAAGATGATTTTGCCCCCTGCTACAGGAGCTCACACCCACATCTGCCCATCTCCTGCCCAGCAATTAATCCTGTCCTTCAGTCTCCCACCAGTTCTGTCGCCACTCAACCCCCATCAGTTCAGCCCCCGGCACCCATCTTTACCACTCCATCAGTCCCTCTACCCCATTGACCCCCACCACTGTTAGTTCATCCTCCCAGCACTCACCCCATCTGCTCAGAACCCACCATCAGTACAGTCTCCTTCCTTCTCAGGTTAGCCCCCTGGCCATAGTTCAGTCTTCCCAGCCTTACCTCTGTTCCTCTTTGGGTTCTTCGCCCTCTCCAAGACTAGAGGGGCTGCAGTGGGGTCCCTTCTCCCACTTCCCAGGCTGGCAGCTGGAGTCTGGCTGCCCAGTGCTGGCAGTGATTTCTAAGTAAAATAAAGCCTCATTCTTGATCTTGGGGTAAAACTCACAAATACCAGGATCTGTTTTTTTAGCCACAGCTTAAAAAAAAATCCTGACATTTGAGAGTTCTATCCCGAAATCATGAGTGAGGCTTAGTTTTACATAGAAATCACATCTCTCGCAATAAATGTGCAAGAGTTGGCATGTGTGATAACAAAATTATAAACTTCATCTAAAAGCAATAGGTAGGAATGTGTCTTCTATAACCCAGTCACAAAATATCATCCTGTCAATATTAAGCTCCCACCTTTGCAACTCAAAATCCACAGCTGACCAGAATGGCAGGGAATTGTTCAGGTACTGTTTGCGTTTGATTATTACATCTGAGTTCTTTTTTCTTTTCTTCTTTTGAGGAATCTAAGGGGTTATGTGAGTGTTTTTTTCCTCCTGATTTTGTTTAATGTCCAAGGTGACTAGAGCTCAGTACTGGTGTATTTTACCTTTTAGGTATAAATCTAAGTGAATAAAAGTGGGTACAGCTCTGCCTTTAGATGAAAATTTACTAGCTAAACCATTATGCATGTTTGTGCGCACACAACAGTTGACTGGGCAAGCCATCATTTGCATAATTAGCTGTTGTATGTACAGAAATGCCGGTTTTATATGAGCAAAACTGATGTGCTTGCAAATTTTGGGTTGCATTAAGGGGAGTGTGCTATAAACATATCCCCTAAAATTTAGGTTTTTATTAAAAATGCTTATTAGGCAATGCTCCTCACAGTCTCCAAATTTACATTTCCAGGTGAAAAGGAAGCTTTCAATCCTTTAAAGCAGTGATGGAAACAGAGGGTGCTTAGAAATAGTCAGCCAACTAGGGTACCACATCTGAGAGGCATACTGAAGGGGAAGCTGTCAAAAGCAGAGCATAATACTCTCTTCCTCTCACTGCTAGAATAGTACCTGGGCTGTTGACATGATCCAAAGCCAAAACACTTGCTCCAAATCACTCTCCTGTCTTCATCTGCCTGTTCACACTGTTCGAAAGGGTTCACATTTCTGGGCCTCATGACAGTTGAGACACCCTTTTTATTCATCTTGCTCCCATTGGATGTCTCCAATCTGATATGGGCAGCAGATGTTGGGGCTCATAAACCCCAGAATCACTTGTCTCAGTTGCTCTTTTGAACCACCTGTTGATCTGAGAAGTAAAGAGAACAGCTTCACAGTGCAAATGGATTAGCAGAAGTGGACTTGACACAGCCAGGAGACCTGATGTGTTGTCAAGCTGTGTGTCTGTGTGTAGAGAGAGCCAGGGAAGGGGTAAGGTGAATGGAAGAGGAGCCAAGGAGGGAAGCTGCCACTTACGATAGTGTTGAGATACTGCACCAACTGCCCTTTTCTGTCTGGGACACCAATGAGAAGATTTAGCGTGGTGAGGACTTGTCCTTTAGATGCTGAAAGTGCTCTTTTTGTTTGGAAATGTATGTTTGAAAATAGGCAATGCTCAAAAATGTCCCTTAAAAATCACTGAAGGCACACTGCACTTTAGCCAGAAAAATGATTCTTTTCATCTCATCTCTGCTCATGATTCTTTTCTTGTCATCTCGGATTTAGCGGAATATACCATTTCACCTCTCAGCCCTTCGAGCCCTCTATAATTTAGCTGAACTTGTTCTCTAAGATTTCTGTGCTTTCAGGCTGGAGACTTATTCACACACACACACACACACACACACACACCCCTCCCATTGCCTTTTGCTAGATGCAGTTTCTTACTGTTTTGTAGCAGTTAGTAAAATGAAAGCAGTGAGGGTTTGAATTAAAGACTAAATATGCCTGGATTCTATCAGTGAAATTCACCCTTGTGCAGAGGACCAGCACAAGGCCTATGCCCCCCCAAGCCCCATTTTGAGGACTGAAATGGGATTTCAGGATTTAATAAGCCTGATATTGGCCCTTTGCCCAGGGTTAAATATCAACCTATAAGAATATGCTGGCCACAGTAGATTGAAAAATCAGTATTTAGGTGTCTTATCTAATCCCAAAACTTTAGAGAAAAGAATAAAATGAAAGCAGACAATGTTCTCCCTTTACATAAATATTTGCTTTAGTCATTTTAAAAACAGTTTGCCAAATTGCAGAGACACTACCTAGAGCTAAGTGGAAAAGACAGAACCTCAACTCAGCTTCATCCTTCCACAGGTGCTTGGGGGAATAGGCTATAATGATAATTGTAATACTTAGTTCTTATTGCAGCAAATTGCCAGTACTGTTATGCTGGGTCTCACGCTTTCTCTTCTTCGGGGAAGGTTCAGGCACCATTGCTTGCCTCTGAACCGGTATTTTAATTACCCCACTAGTGTCCTTGAGGAAGGGAGTGGAGAGGGAGGGACCTGGGCCCACCCTCTTCTCCAGGTCCCAACCCAGAGGCCCTGAGGTTTGTGGTGAACCACTTGAACTAGCAGTTCCTTCCCCTGGGCTACTTCCCTCTCCTGCCCTTCAGCTTGTGAAGGGGCTTCTTGCCCTCCTTCTACACAAGCCAGGTGCCCCTTACCTAGGGTTTCTTTTGGATTTCTCAGCCCACCGCAGCACTCCTCCAAACTTTCCTTTTGTCTCTCTTCAAAATTGTTCTCTTCTCCAACTCCTTCTAACTGCTCCAACCAAACCTTCCTGCTCCAACTCCCACACTGTCTGACTGAAGCAGGGTTTTTTTTTATTACATGACTGACTGCTGGTGCTCTAATTGGCTTCAGGTGCTCTAGTTAATCTATAGCAAACCTTCCTCCCCTTGCAGGGAATAAGGCTCCCTGCTAACACTCTCCTGCTGCCCTCTGGCCATGCTGTATCACATTATATTGACCTTTCCTATTATCATCACAATCCCACATATTATTTTTGCTAACCTTCCACAGACTTGCTACAGACTGTGCTCAGTCCTGATAGAATTTAACTGTAATATACCTTAATTCTTTGGCCCATCCTTAAACCCACTGTTTTTGCCCATTCATAACAGTTCGAAGTACCTGCTCCTCTCTGAGACATTATCATGAATTTTGGTGACTACTTTAGTTTGAATACTTGTGTGTTTTCATCTCCTCATTTAATGGAGACTTTCTCATCGTTCCACCATTTTGTGCCTCTTTAATTCTGCCTCATGACCAATTGAAAAATATATTCTCCTATATGTCCCCAGACTCCCCTTTTCATTTTTAAAGAGGCTGTTGTGTAATTCCATCCACTGAAACTTCCTTGGCATGAGTGGCTACATGTTCAAAAAAATGAAGTATAAGTAGAAAAGAACATCAGAGCATTGTCAGTGGCTGAACATGCTCTTACGTGGGCCTGAAATAGATGTGGGCCGTAGAAATATGGCTTCAAGAAAAGGCTTCTCTCTCTCAAAATTAACTTGCTGCCAATTCTGAAGACTAGAATCAGAGAAAGAAATTTAAAAAACCCATTCAAGAGGAAAGTTTGAAGGAGGGTTGCTTTTTAAATCTTTCTGAGGATAGAGGGGTTTAGTTTTCGCGCACAATTATTGCTATAGTGTCAATAGTTCAGGCAATCATTGGAACATTTTAAAAAGACAATGTTTACTTTTATTTTCATAGTCTCAGATGTTTCTTTCTAGACATGGTTACAACTTTGATCTATTTCTCCACCTTTGTTCATCTTCCCTCTAGGTGGCTACGTCAGATGAGCATTTGTTGTGAGATTTTTCTCTTCATGCCATCAGTCTTCATGGCATTGTGCCACTTGGCATGTAGCACAAGCACTCGTGGATGACCCAATGTTTTAACTGTCAGTCTCCATGAACTACTTTATGAAACAGGCTTACCAGCTCATAAACTGAAAGCAATCCTATTTACTGCCATTTCTAAATTCATAGATTGCTCGCAGCTTGTTACTGTTCTAGCAACACTTAAGGCCAGACACCTACAGTACTTTATGTTTTCCTTGATGTTTCTTGGGTAGGGCTGGTCTTGTATTCATACTTGTAGTTTTTCATCCAGTATAATGGGATTAGACCTTGGGGTGACTATATCAGAACTTGTGACAGATTTCTATAATATATTGTGCATGAACAGGTTCAAAACAATTTTAAACTTTTGGAATAGCGGAATTAGGAGTGTTACAACTGGTCCCATTGTGCAATTTTTGAAGAATAAGATGGTAAAGAAAATTGTTATCAGAATGGGTTAATTAACTTTTATATTGTCTCTTCTGCTTATTGGACACTTTCTCAGTCAGCATTTTTTTGTTTTGGTTCTCATTGTGCAGTTTGCTGAAGATAGATGTATATTCTGAACATAAACTTGAATCTATTAAAGAAGCTAATGTACAGCAATGTCTCTGTTTTGTAAATTGAGTTCAGGCATAGGCTATCTGTTTGGCAGCAGTGGAAGTGCCTTTTTGTTTGAATTTTACTGTTTAAGCTTTTAGAGTTGATTTTGAAGGTGGAGTGAGGTCAGGTAGTATAAGATTCACACACTGCCGTCTTTACTGAATTTATATGAATGACTTCCTTTGAAGATTGAAGAGTCTGACACAAGTATGCATAAAGCTTCCCTGGCTTTGGGCAGTGTGATCGTTGTCTTCTGTGCATGATAAGCTCATTGGCTATTGATGTATACTACTTTTTATGGTACAAAGAATTAATCTATATTTGATAAAAAGTAAATTAAAATGGAGTAACATCAATTGAATTTGTCAGGACACCTCTCTTGAAGACCTCACAAAGTCGCTAAAATTGCCCTGGGTTGACTTGGTAATTTGTTTTGTTGTCTTCTTGTCATGACACCTAGCTCTAGAATTGATCTAGACCAGGTAGATTGCTGTATCTCTACTCTGCCTATATTGTACCTATCAGCAGGGAATGTGGATGCCAGTTCTGAAAAGTTTAGAAGAAAACCAAGAAACAATTATGGAACAACCTTGTATTTTCCACATCTGTCCAAGAATTCTAGTGCATCAGGGACAGTCAGCTTGCTTATGAAATCACAGGCACTGAGGGTTACTTAATGTAACAAGCATCTCCTGTCACTTTTCCCTCATTTATCATACAGTATCTACATTTGTGAGAATCTCTAAATACCACTTGTAGCGCCTGATCCAAAGCCCACTGAAGTCAGTGGAAGGACTCCCATTGACATCAGTGGGCTTTGGCTCAGGCCTTGGTGATTACCGTCAAGGATCTGCCCCCATCAGAGAACTCCTTTTGGCTGCTGTGTGCAAAGTGCACATTAGTAAATCACCTAGCAGCTGGCTCTTTCTGCAGTTGGAGCAGTGATGGCACACATCCAACTATGTATCTGGCACTTTGGAGTGTATTTATTGTAGTTGCTAGCTAGGTAGCTAAATCTTTGGAAAGATTCCCCCCAGGTTGTTGTGTGTGCACCAGAATAGTTAACCACTCCAATAATTACCATCCACAAATGGCTCTGTGCTTTAGTTAAAGCCATTGATTAACCCAGTACATGTTCAATTTGTCATAATTTTTTTAACCAGGCCATGCATAAAATTGACTTGTTCACCCTGTGTCATGATGGATGATAATACAACAGTAGTAATATTTTGTTTACTTATTCAAAAATAAAACAAACATCACCGAGGAAAAGTAGAATTTTGAAAATTAGAGTAATTAGAATTCTTTTTCTCGACATTGGAATCATGATGGAAGTGGAGAGATAAGTTGATTCGAATACCTAGGACCTAAAAGTCCTTTGGAGATCCCCATTTTGGTCCAGATTGCAGGAGATATGAGAATGCATTGTCTCTTCGTGCATAAGTTCTGTTAACATTAATGAGATAGGTGTCATATTGTAGCTGTTCAAACACTTTGGCCAGTTCTTCTTGAGCTCTCTGCCTGATACGTTCATGGCTGAAAACTGATTTTTCTGCCTATCCCGTCAGTGAAAAAACTGAAAGAACCAAGCTTAGAGAGCACTGACAAAAGAAATTTCTCCGGGGTGGCATTTCACATCTCTCATTTCCTTCTTTTCTCATTTTATGACTGTCTCTTTCACTGTCTTTTTCACTGATAGGCTAGTTCTTTCAGTTGGTGAGCATCTTCTAATGGAATTATCTAGTATAATTCTCATCAGCTCAAAAAAAAATTAAAACATTTCTAGCAGGTTTATAAATCTCAAGCCTCAAGTAGTTTTCTTGTAATATGGGGATGGGGTTATAATGGTGCTAAGCATCTCTGTTCTTGTGAAAATTCACAGAATGAAAGCTCAGTCTTGTCCAGCTATGTGGCATAGGATGCCAGAAAATCAAGGGATTCTTCCTTCTTTACTTTCTTTGTAAATCCCAGGCTCCTAAAGCAACGCTTGTTCAGTCTTATTGTAGCCCACGTAGTGTTAGCACACCCAGCACAATACAATTGTGATGCACAGCCTGCATCATGCAAAACATTTATACAATATTGACAGAGAGATAAGGTGCAGGCTTCAGAAATAAAACAAACGTTGGATGTCTTGGTATTTAAGTTTAAAACATAGCATTTTTTTGTCTGTACCTGTAAAATATATGTGCATAAAGTATACATCATATATATGTGTGTGTGTGTGTCTGTATATATTATATATTTAAACTATGTTGTGTGTAATGAATAGTATTTTCTTTTATGCACCTTCTTTTCTTTAAAATTAGTTATTTTTCTCTGAAAAGAAGAAAGGGCTCTCTCTTTTCCTTGGTGTGGCTCCAATAGAAGATAACTTGATGCTCTAACAGCTTGCCAGTCTGAGAACTGCTAAAATAGGGCTGAAAGAAAGAAAAGCTCCATTTACTGTGGAAACCCCTAGTGGGATGAAAACTGTAGTTCATTTCTTTGGTTAACAAAAGACACCTCCATATTCTCCTAACTAGCAACTTTTTGCCACAAAAGGCAGAATGAGGGGGCAAGTGATACCCTTAATTATAACTTCCTTTTCCTGAGAGTTTTATCCTTCTTTGCTTGCTTTGGCTTAGTGGGAGAGCCTGCTCCATTTTACTTGGGTAATAAAAGTCAGGATTATAGAACACCGGCAAGGGGTTAAATTTCCATCTTCAATGCCTTGTGCAATGTATTTTCAGAAGGACAGCAATATGCAATGTTACTTTGACCTTCTCATTGTTCTATAATTTGATTGGCTGGCTACTCTTGTGCTCTTTCACAGCCTCAGCAACTTACAGTATGACAAGGAGGTGTCATCAGTGACCAATCAACATGTAGATCATTTTAAAGGATGAAAAAAGATTACAGATTATTCTAGACCTTGAAATTATGACACATTTTCTGTCAACCTTAAAGTCTTTGTCAGGGAACAAAGATGAAACAATAATCTACTTTCAAGGCAGTAATTACGATGGAAGCAGCAGCAAAATTTTGTCAGCACTTTTCAAATCATCAGATTTTTAGACTCCATAATATTTAAAAAATCCTATGATCTGAAGTTTAACATTTGGAGCTTGTTGAAATAATTGTTATATTGCCTGAAAAAAAGTGTTCTTTATGTTGTGTGTTTTAACAATCTTTATACTATTATTCAATTCTTCAGCCTGCTTGCTGCTATTGCTTCTTTTAAAATTCTCTTTTAATGTTGGTGTCATTGTCATGAAGGGGTAGGATAAAGTGTATACTAAAATCAAGATGAGGAGGAGGAGAATTTTGTTCTGACACCTCTATTCTGAGCAATGAACAAGAAGGGTTTTTCTTAATCCTTTAAAAAGGGCATTATGCCTTGGGGGACCGGAGAGTGGGAAGCCCAACATGCAACTCAGCAGAGGAAGCGGAGGCAAGCCTACAACTTTTTCTTTTAACAAACTGGATTTATGTGCTATCAGCTAAAGTTTGCCATCAGAAATACATGCACAAGTTGTATATGCATCTCTAACAGTGGAATTTGGCACCAGGGTACTGCTGTAAATTAATCCAGTAGGCTAGGTAGTAGGAAAAGAAGTGTTGCTGGAAAGTAAATGATTTGGGGGTTCTCCTTCAGAATACTGGAGATCTCTTTTGTCCCTTCTGGAGCATGGATTTCGTATGTGCTAACCTGACCCTCTTCAGGCATGCAGAGTGATGGTGTCCATCTTGGGCAACACACCAGGGACTGAATGAGGAATTTCAGAGCTGAAAGCATCATTATTTACAGATAGAGCTAATGCTCCAGGATCTCTAGCTGGGAGCTGTAACAGATTCATTTCCTCTGTGGATTGGGCACAGAGGGGGATGTATAACACACACTGACCAATAGGTTACACCAATGTGGCCTGCTAACATATCCTTAAGTAGAGTAACAATTACACACATATGCCAGCTACGTTCCCTTCTGACTTAGTAGAATTTTACACCCATTTTGAATAGCTGTGGGTGACTGCAAGGCAAAGGAGGATCAGGCCATCTGTCTTTTTACTAGGAGCAATGAATTCAGTTCAGAGGTTCACTGTCAAGCATATTTCATCTAATGTACTATCAATTTTGGAAAAACACTTAATCCATTAGAGAACACTCCACTGAAGTGAAGGTAGGAATTCCTCCCCAAGGGATACCGTGTATCATATTAGTTGCCTGCTTATGTTTGCAGTTTTATATTATGTCATAAGCCAATGGTCATTATTTGGCATCATTATTGCTTAAAAGTTTCTCAGGTAATGTTAAATTATTCTAGGAGTTTGAGACTGCCAAGACACCTGTGACTAAAGGGATTGTTTTTTCATCTTGTGGTCTTATATATATCTGTGTTGCCTCAGTCATCTTTTATCGTTGAACCCATGCTAACAGCCCTCTTTTAAACAGGTCAGTCATGTTTTCCTATGGACAAAGAGACTAGGGACTATTTTTTCCAAGAACTGTGGTGACAAGAATGTGCTAATGTCTATGTACTCTAACTTTTGAACAGTCTGGATTTAGAACACTATTCTTAGAAAATATACTGCTACCTCGATATAACACCACCCAATATAACATGAATTCAGATATGACACGGTAAAGCAGTGCTCCGGGGGGAGAGGGGGCTTCACACTCCGGTGGATCAAAGCAAGTTCAATATAACACTGTTTCACCTATAACATGGTAAGATTTTTTGGCTCCCAAGGACAGCGTTATGTCAAGGTAGAGGAGTTTCTCTGATCGATGTGGATAGGGATTACTTTACTAGTACAAGCATGGTTATGGCAGGCATTGTTGCAGCTGTAGTATGGGCAGGGACCAAACTGGCAGGTATTTACAGCAAATCATGGAAGCTAAGAGATGGAAGATGGAAGCAAGACATGGCGATGCAAAAGGGCATCTAGCCCAGTCAATGCAAAATTGTTCCCGATTGTCCACTTACTACTAGTAGTTTGCTTCTTCTTGTTTTGAATGGGGCTTCTACCCTTCTCTGGAAAAAATATTTCACAAGCTAATATGAAGGTTTACAAACAACACGTGGAAACCAGTGAGTGGGCACCAGGTGTTTTCATCTGAGCCGCTCTATAATGTCAAGTTGTAATGGCACATTATGCAATTAGATTCTCTATCAATGAGTTTATTGGATACCATAGTTACTAATATGACAAATACATTGTAAAATGCCAAATATGCAGTACAGATGACCTTCCGTAATAATCATGGCAACCTGAAATGTTGGAATTTGAGCATCACTTTATCATGAAAACAAATGAAATAATTTTGAGCAAGTGTGTTACTGCTTATAAAATGAGAACAAAGAAAGTGGCCAAGTAATAGTTTTATATTCTATTCTCATTTAAGGAGGCTTTTGATGTTAGGAATTTAACCAGCAATGTTTATAGAAAAAGGGGACGTCACTCAAGGGTTGGGTTGAAGTGTAGTTCTAGCAAACTGAAAGATCCTGTTTGATTTGCTTACATTTGTCTTTTTTTGTTTGTTTCCGCACCCAAACAAACATCAGCAGCTGAACTTTGAAAACAGCACCTATGGGATTAGAGAGGCGAGTACTGTGGGTAATGCTTCCCTGGCGAGTTGGTAGTTGGTGGCAAAAATCAATGAGATCCCTCAAAAATGAACACTTGGGAATAGAAGATCGTAAGTTCAAATAACTTGTTAGTGTCTATTAATAGAAAGCAGTCATGGAGTAAATAGCACCCAAAGCTGACCTGATGTACCTTTCCTACCCCAGACACCTTTCTTTGTGACTGATGTAAAAGCATAGTCTAAAATTTAAAAAGTGAGCCGTTCCCTTAACACCTTTTGTATAGGTGATACATACAGCAATATACACAGCTTAAGCTAGATGACATTGTGCCTGCATTGAGTTCCACCTCACCATCTTTCTCGGATCTCCATATTCATTCCCAGTGATATGTTGCACTACAGATTCCCATCTGAAAAACATTTTACTAAAGCCGATGGCTCAGCAGTACAGCATCAGTGTTTTGTGTAGGCTCAAGAGCACAGACATACTCTCCTTTCTTGCAGTGTGATTGCTTTTTTAACTTTGGTTTTTATATTTGTAAAGTTCACTTGTATAACCCATATGATTATATTTAGGGTGCCTGTTTATTGCTAATAATTATTTGAAATGAATTGGGTATTTTTCAAAAACAGACATGTGCTTGGCGCTGTACATAACAGGATGAAGGAATAAACAAGCTTTGCCCCAGGGAATTTTTAATCTAACAAACAGATATAGTCAAAACTCCATCAGTACAGAGTAAAAAGACAGATATTTCTAGCTGAAAAACAGAGCATGGGACAATCTAAATAAGCTTAATATATGAGCTCCTCAGTCACCAATCACGTTGTGAAATTATGCTATATGACATTCAAGAATAGTGATAACAATCTGACCATGTTAGAAATTCTCCAGTGGAGACATTTTCCAGAAGTATATCACTATACACATGCTGTTCAGCCAGATCAGGTGCTGAGCCAAGTTGTTTATTCAGCTGGAGTTCTACAGCTTCCTTTTAACTGGTGATCTATCTGGAATACATTTGTAGTCCAGGCTGCACCGAATCATTGGATTGAAAACAAGCCTGAAATCAGTCTGTATTTGTATACAATATTAATGTATACTGAACTCCTGAATTGTTCTATTTGAGAATGGGATTGCTCGGAGGAAGTGACTTTCTGCACCCAAAATAAAAATAGCATATTTGAAATATTTAACTTGGGATTTCATGAGATGTTACCCATTAAGTTTAATTGTGTTCTCCCTAGGTTTATGAACCTTAACATTAAATAAACAAAGGTCTGTGCATGTTGGTCTCCAAAATTTTCTTATCAGCTACACATACTGTTTGCAATTATTCTGATGACTTGTGCCCACAGTGCTGTGAAGTTCTGTGTTTCACATGGACACTACTTTGCAGTATAAAATGGTAAAGGTGCCATTATGTTTGGATGTAATCCCTGTCTTCTGAAGTGGGTCTGAAACTCCTGGAGTTTGTGCGTTTCAGTGAAACTATATTCATGTCCCATGAAGCTTTTATTTTTAGATCACATCACTGTCAGCCAATCTGTACTGAATTGTGTGTTGCTATTATTTCCAAGGGAATTCACTTTGGTGAGCTTGTTAACACCTGTACGTACAGTTGACAGTGCCAGCATGCCCAGATGTTAGAATGCATGCATGCAGAACCCATCATTTATGCATCCAGGTTTTACAAACTAACTGCATGCACACTGTGTTAGCGCAGCAAAAGTATACATGCAAATAACCACGCACAAGATTGTGGCCTTACTGAAAACTGGGGTGTATCTGTGAGAAGTTAAAGATGACTGGAGGGCACTAGTGCATATTAGAGATTTCTTCTGGTTTCTGTCTTCATTAGGTTATGTACTGTGGCATTGTTTACCAGTCAGATGCAAAGTGGAATTTACTAGAAGCCTACACTGAAGCCTAGTTAAACTGAAAAATAACCAAAAAAAAAAAAAAAAAAAAAAGAGGGGGGGGAGAAAAGAGAGAACTCAAAATTGTTGGGGGTGTATAACAAAGTAAAATAAGCAGGAAACACTACAGCATTTTTGATGGTACAGCTATCATTTGGGCCAGCATCATGCAGTCACTCTCCCCTCAGTTAAATAGTGACAATTCTGCTATAGAGTGGAAAATGGCACATGGGGAATTATGGAATTAAGGGTGTTGCAAATGGGGAGTGATTTCTGGGTATTAGCATTTTTTTATTTTAACTGCAGTCTCTGAAGAGGCTAGTGAGGAGCCTCCAACATACACTAATGTGCTATAGTGTGAATTTCAGATTATATAGTTCAGAATTTAAAATAAAATAAATCTCATTGTTTCTGCACTGGGACATTACCTATTCATATGTGAATTTCCTTTGTTTCTTGAGTAGGCTGATGAGCTGTATTGACTGAAAGCAAGCAGAAGTTTGAATCACAAATAGAGTTATTGAAATCATAGTTGTGAAATTATCTAATATAGAATACAACTTGATATTTACTTTTCATATATTTTTACAGTCTTTCATTTTATGTTCTTTAAATACATTTTGGTTGTGTCCTTTTACTTTTATGTGTCTAACTTGCGCAAAACTTGTAGTTGATAATTGTCAGACTTCACAATTGCAATATTTTTATTCTTGGTAGGAAAGGGGAAAAAATGAGGGATTTTTCATGTGTCTTAGATATATTGGCCTATTCTCCAAATGACAGGTTCCTGACTGATCAACTATACCACCTGCTACTAAAGCTCAGTAATATTAGTCTGTGGAATGGTTTCATTCTCATCTCACACCTCAGAGATCTTGAGCTCAACCCCAGGCATCCCTTGTGTGTTTAAATCAGCTTAACGGCTCATACAGTGTGCTGATTTCCTTGTAGGCCTCTGTTTTCTCAAAAAGTGATCACCTTTTGCCAATGCCCTCAGGATTAAACAGGGCAGTCTGGTTTTCCTTTTCTGCATTGGCTATACCTTTGTAGTCAATAAAAGACTAACTAGAAAAGAATCAGCTGATGAGAGAATCAATCTTCTGGAAGCCTCCCCACAGTTTTCTCATCATTTTTGTGCCGTCTGTCATCTAAGATTGTAAAATGGAAACCAAAACCCAGTATGTGGGAAGACTTTTAGTGCTCCTTGTTAACAAAAACAGTAAGACCAGGGGTTTTGATCTTATGAGTGTATAGGTAAACAGTAAGCTATAAGTGTGCACTCTTGAAGTGGCTTTTCCATGTTTCTAATGGAGGTTTGCAAAGAATTATCAAAGAAGTATCACAAAGGTCTCATAACATGCTGTAGTGAAGGTCAGGTTAAATCTGAAGTTCTTCAATATGACAATGCAGGGGTATTTTACAGTACAGTCATGCAATTTACTGCTGCATAAACAGAAAAAAATGTACAATGTGTGAACTTTTTTCCTTTTTAGTTGCTTGCTACATTATGAGCAAAGTCTATCTTGATAACTACTGTTTAACAAATTTTAAATTCTTTGAATAGTATTCTACGCAAGTTGGATTTTAATGGCAGATGGGTCAGATTCATAAGATTTTACAGTCCATTTTATCTATTTTTAAATAATCATACTTTACAATGTATTTGCATCTTCCATTCTTGGATCTCCAAGCACTTGACACACATTAATTCAGTTTCACAACCCCAAACCCCAGAAGGCAGGTGAGTCAATTAAGGTACCAAAACAGCAGCAGCCAATTTTAACTTCAATCAAAGTCAATGATAGTCTTTCCATTCACTTTGAGGGAAATTAGATAGGATCCTTAAAGACTTTCCCAAAGTCATACAGCAAGTTAGTAGCAGGTTTGGGAATGGATTGCATATCTGATTCATAGTCATTGCTTTTAATCAGAAGACTATACCTACACTCAGTGTTCCAGGTAACCATCCAAAACATTTTAGATGCTAATGTTACCTTAGTGGAATGCCATTAGCCTGGAAGTCTGGCTTGTGAGATCAGGTTATTATCAAGTTATAGCTACTTCCTGTTTTTACCTGTGCTGGAAATGCACTGAGAACCCCTTTTCTCATCATAGGAAAAAAAGGGAACAGCAGAAGGAAATGAAGTTTGGTTTCTGGGTTCAGCTCAAATTTTGCGTGAAGTTTTTAGCGTGTTGCCAATAGACATAAACATAAACCTCAACTCTAGAGCCAAACATCTGAACTTTGGGGAAATTTGAATCTGGATATAAATTTTGTGGGTTTGGTGCATCCCCAGTTATTGTTTGCAGTTCAGTTTCAGGTAGGGGTAAGTCATATACCGTATAATTGTCCAGATTTGTTCACTTGTGCTTGAAATACACAGGACTAGTAATTGGGGTAAACTTAGAGCTGGAAATATTATTTCATTCCTTCTGTTACTGATCTAGATATGAGAAGCCATGGTAAATTCATCTTCTTGAGCCACAACAGATGATAACTTGGTTAGATAAGGAAACCTACTATTTCACTGGGGATGTTTAGTTACTTAGGGTCAAAATTTTAAAGATATTTAGGCACCTCAAGATGCAAATAGGCACCTATTTTTAAAGATATTTAGGCACCTAACGCACATTGGAATAACTGTTGTCATTGAGGAAATAGAAGATCCCCTCTTATAAAAGCCACTTTTCTGACTATGTATGCTTGGCATCCTTTTCAGGCAATATTTATATTAGGCAATACCAACGTGTGTGGCTTAGAACAGCACCATAAAAACATGGAATTAAAATATTAAAAATAGTTTGAGTTCATTAGATACAATTGAGAAGGTTGTAAGTATTTCTTTCTTTCTTTCTTTCTTTCTTTCTTTCTTTCTTTCTTTCTTTCTTTCTTTCTTTCTTTCTTTCTTTCTTTCTTTCTTTCAATTTTTGGTAGGGAGATTTGTGTGTGTGGGCAATACAAGATTCTTTCCTTCAGTGGTGTCATGTATCTGGCTGCATAGACAGAATAGCATAGAAAACTCACCTACCCTTCTAATAAGAGAATTATACTGGTATATGAAAACTACTCTTTGACTTTCAAGTGTAAATTCCCTCCCCTTCCTCCTGTGTTCAATGAACTCTAATTGTGCTTAGCTAGATCCAAGCTCCAAAATCTGGTTTGAATACTTGATTATAATCTAAACATTTAAAATTCTATTGGTCTCTTTCACTGTTGCCATGATAAAATTGATGTTTACAGTACTAGAAATTTATCAGGAAAAACAACCAAAACAAATGGGGGTAAAACAAAACACTCAAGATAATGAGGTTTGGGGCAACTGGGAAAGACAAAACATACATTTCTTCTTCGAATATGTGACCATGTGGATCCCACTATAGATGTGCATGTACCTTAATATGTGCAAGATCAGATTATTTTTATTAGCCATGTCCAGGGTAGTGCATACACCCTATGCTGCTTCATGCTCTTGTACGCAGGCATAAGGGGGTAGGGCATCCGTGATCCCTCCATTAGTTCGTTCCTACCACCTATGGTAGTGAGATGGAACCCAGCAAGCGTCTGATCACTATCCTCTTTGGAGAACTTAAACTGGTTCTTCATCCATCTATTTGTTGAAAAAATTCTTATCTTAATATTTTCATCTAAAAGGATATCCCTTTAAAAAAATAGAGAAGAAGGAGGAGAAATGGATCAATGACTTTCCTACCAACCATTACAACTTATGGGGAATTCAAACCCTCAGGTTCAAACCTTGTCCATCAAGGATAGGCACAGCCAATGCCCCTTCTGCTTAGGAAAGAGCCACCTTCCAGATAGGTGTTTTCTGTATCATTCCTTCCCTGCCAGAACCTTCAAGTCCAATGACACTTGGCTCAAGTGGTGTCTATTTGAGCTGCCCTGTGGATCACTTTGGACCCAGAGGCGACAGTTACAATGAGAGCAAGGCTCATAAACCAGTATTGGTCAGCAATCATCATACTCCAAGATTGGCCAGAGGAAAGAAGTTGAACCATCTCAGAATTAGCACAGGTCCTAATGCACAAGACGTTCAGTTCTGACAGTCCTGGTGCTGACTGCCTCTGCATCGACAGTCCCAGCACACTGATTGCCTTGGCACTGAAAACCCCAGTGCCCACAACTCTGGCTCCTGCACTAGGTACCTCAACGCTAGCCTCAACTCAACATAGCTCCCAGATTGAAGGAAAGTCCTGAGGAAAATCCTAGTGGGAGAACACAAGACATTGCTTTTTCAAAGACGCAACCCCATAGCAATTGGGCAGATTTAGAGATCTGACACTGATTCCGGTACTGACACCTATGATGAAGCTAAGCAAGAACCTCAGATATGTTGCAGAAACATTCTTATCACTTCCAGAGATGTTCTTGGTACTGAAGAAGCACTGGTTCCATACCATTCCCTAGGGCAATCCTTCAAAGAGGAGATAAATTCATCCTTGCCATCACCAATGTATTCTTTCTTGACAACACTGAGTAGAGAACCTGCTCTTCTGCTATGGGAGAAGGACTCTAAGGAGCATATTGGGGAGACCTGTTCAGAGTGCCACCCCAACTGATGATGGAGTGGCACAGAGCCAGTCTGTCTCAACCAGGCCAATACTCGTACATCATACAACTTGGCCATATTGGCTTTACTGGGGATTGTCCTCCCATGTGTCTAGGAGCAGGTTGCTCTCTCATGGGTGTAGAAAAAGAAGGAGATCATACTCCCTATGGCTTCACTGGCTAGACCACCCATGCTTTAACTGGAAGCAGGTCCACAGGAATTGGCAATAATAGAGGGACAACAACAACCTCAGTCTCCTCCTAAGGAATTTTATCACTGGATGAAGTGGTAATACCAGCAACTTCCCTATGCCAGATGGCAGAGACCGTGGACATTGAAACTCCATTCATGCAAGAAAAGTCTCAGAAGCCCTTTGACAATCTGAGCAAGGCAACACAGGACAGAATTGTTCTTCCTATTAATGAAGGGATCCTAAAACTGGTGAAAGGGCTCTGGCAGATGCTAGGCATTCTTCCTTTAACTGCAAGTACATGGAGAAAAGGTATCAGGTGCCAATACCTGGTATCAAACCCTTTTATGCTCACCTAAATTCAGGGCCCTTGGTCACATATGCAGTGCAAGAGAAACTGAAGCCCTGAAGCCTCTTAAAGTTGTTCCTAAGGAGAAGGAGACAAAGAAGTTTGACCTATTTGGCCAAAAGGTATATTCATCAGCCTGATAGCAGCTGTGGGTGGTGAACTGCCTGGCATTGTTTGCCAAGTATAATTGCTTCACATGAGGGAGAGTCACCCCCTCCTTTAAGAAATCTGCAGGATTGCAGGGATGAAATAAAAATCATCAAGCAGGGGCAGATGGTTGCAAGAACATTGCTGCAGATGGCCACAGATACATCTGATATGGCCACATGGTCAATAGCCACAGCCTCTTGGCTCCATGTGAAGTACAGGCCACAAAGGAAGAACTGCCTTTTGAACAAGCCACCCTACAAATATCAACCCTAACAAAGACCGAAGACTCTTTCTTATTTCTGGGGCTGGAATATCCATAAAGGAAGAAACACCAGGAGGCACCCATCTCCTGCCCGAACTCTGAGGCAGCAATTTAACAGAAACATTAAGAGTCACACTAGAAGTGATCTGGAGCCTACTGCTACCTTTGGAAAGTGGTTCTGGGCAGCTATTTCAGCCTCCAAATGGGCATAAGATGTTCTTGCCCAAGGCTATGCCAAACAGTTCCATTCGCTACCCACTACCAGCCCTCTCTTTATCCTCGCTGTAAATGAAGTCTTTATAGACCCAGCAAAAGTAATTTGGCAGCCCCCAGCTCCCACAAAGCAAACAATAAATACCATCTTCTGTCAAGGGCCAGCTACTACAGACTTTGAATTGTGAGGGAGCAGAGGGAGAGTTGTGGCTGCTGCACTCTTTATGCCCTTGCATGTGCCCAGTGTCGTCTCATGCTCCCATGCATCACCTAAATGGACACTGCAACTGAAAAATATCTTATCTTATATGTGTGAGGCACATGCACATCTACAGTGGGATCCACACTAAATACACTTCACAAATCACAGTTACTGTAGTGTCAGTAACCATTCAGTTTTTCTTGTTCTGTGATTGTGAGCCACAAGTATCTGAGCATGGACTCCCACCCTACCCAGGTCAAAGCAGGGCATCTCTAATGCCTAGATGATTTTGAAAATCCCTGTAGGTACCTTAGCTTCATCTTTAGACACCTAAATACCTTTTAATAATTAGGCCCTCATTCACAAAAAAAACTAACAAGTCCTGAAAGGGAATTTTATTCTCCTCTTTATTCTCTCCAGCTTGTTTGTCATTATGAACACTTTTCTCCACTTTATATTTCAGAAACACTCTACTGCTTTTCCTCTTGTGGTTCAGTGGGCAAAGAAACTCCATCTTTAAGGCTGTAATGGCTGGACTGCCCATGTATGAATTCATCCTAATGGTTAAAATGCTAGAGGACAAGCTGTCGTTGTTGAACTCCTATGAAAAATGTCTCTCAGCTATAGATGCCGTATACCAGATCCATGTGTGATGTAAGTGGGAATAACCTCCTCTTGCTTCACTGTGAGTAGTGCCTGATTATACCTGGGCTGAATTTGATTCTCTCTCTCCAAACCATTGTCCTGCAGCATAGTTTCACTGAATGGATAACTCAAAAATCCAGGATTTCTTTTGTAGTGCTAGTGAAATCTCAAGAGGTGCAGTTCAGCTAAGAAATGAAAAATTTAAATACTCTGAGAAGTCATAAGAACAGCCATTCTTGGCAGACTGTCAGTACTTGTGATCAGATTGGAGTACTACAAGAAAGTCTGGCCCTCATTGTCCCATTTCCAGTGCATTAGCTTCTGTTATTTTTTTCCTTCCATACAGTAAATGCTAACACACAGGATAAGCGGGTGTCAGTATCTCTGACAGAGTGTGCACCACAACATAGAACCGATCCAGGTCAAAAGAATCCTAGCTCCTGTGTTACCCATCCCAATCAATATTCTTTTTTTTATAGTAGGTGGCCGTTATGGTATGTATCTCTAGTTTTTATGTATTGACACTGGCAACATTCAGTTGTCACTCCTTTTACTGTGTTTTTCCTGCTATAAATTGTTTGGTTTTTATACAACTTGTTAAATTTAGCACTCTGTGCTATAAGACACTAACTTGTTCAGGGCAAAATTCAAGATGAAAAATATTCTCAAGTAAAACTCCCTTCCAAATATTCTTTGGGTTGTCCCCAGGTAGTTTTCCTACTGAAAAATGCATTTCTTAGATAACTTATTAGAATATCAGATTTATTTGGGCATACGCTTTCGTGGGTAAAAAATCCAGTTCTTCAGATGTGTGGCCATGCATCTGAAGAAGTGGATTTTTCACCCACAAAAGCTTATGTCCAAATAAATCTGTTAGTCTTTAAGGTGCCACCGGACTCCTTGTTTTTGTGGATACAGACTAACATGGCTACCTCCTGATATTTTACTTAGAATATACTCGTTTCTTATTACTAATCCAACATTGTGTGTTATGACATCAGTCACCCACAATTCACTCCTTGGAATGTTTTGGAGCTAACATCCAATGTAATGAAAAAGAAATCTTCCATGTCCTGAGTGCACACAAAATATAGTGTCCAATTTAAAACAGACTAGAGTGTAGGATTATATTGTGGGGCTTTTATTTTGTATGCAAATTTATTTTGATAAAATGAGACACCCACATAAACATACACAATCTCTAGGTATAGCTCAGTTAACCTAGATTAGAAGATTTATTCCTTGGCACCCAGACAGTCATCTATTTATTGGAGATATTCTCTACTATGACTGTCATTCCCTTAATTCCATCAGAGAGTAGCTGTCCAGGTGTGTTCATTTCAATCTGGTGTTGATTGGCACAAGGGCATAGAATTAGGAGTGCAGCAAACAGGTCATTTCTACACAGGAGGGAAAAATGAATAATGTGAAGAAACAACTGAATGGGTAAAGATTAGCATTTACTCTGTGTAACAGTCAGTCCAGATTGTAGAAATAGTGGTGTACCTGTCAATCACTGGCTTAACTAAAATGTTGTGTGCATCAATATCTGCCAGCATCATGTGGAACCTTTTCAGAACAATATGTAAAGAATAGAAACCATTGCTTAAAAGTACCTTTTTCATTTTAGTATTTTCCACATATAGTAAATATAAAAGGAAAACTGACAGAATGGAATGCACTAAGGATGGAGAACAGAATATAAAAAACAGTCTAGAGAATACAAAGTGTCTGGCACAAAATGAATTGTGGATCATAAAACTGTGTCAGGAAGAATTGAAAAATATTGAAGCTATGTGTATGTGAGAGAACACCTAGACTGTATCTCAAATAATCTCTGCAGATGCTTAAATGCAGTCCTGCACCATGGAACAGGTAGGAACAGGCCTTAGTAAACAAAAATTCTTTCAGTTCTCGTTTTCTTTTCTCAGAAAAATTGAAATGGTGATCAAGAACAAGAGTATCCTTGGTCAATATGCTTGACATTAACACTTGTCACTTTTGGGATGGTTTGTTTCACAGGGAAATGTGTTCTTATATGTCACCATTCCTTGAGTTAACAGGAGAGACAAAAACATTGCATTCCTTTTTCTGCAAGTTTAACATGAAGTGTCTGTTAAAATCTTTTTCAAAGCAAATACATGTGGGAAGTTTCAGTGTACATAGACAAACCTGTTTAATAGCAGCACAAATTTGCACTGATTCTTAAAAAGCATCAACATTAATAAAAGATCCACCCACTGCCTCCCATACTTTCCTATATGGTCACCACATTTTCAAAACTAAGACCTTCGAGGAGGGGAAAAAGAGTTTTGTAGGGAGTCAGGAAGCTGTGAATGGGCACGAGAAGGAAGTGTGCTCACTTCCCCTCTTATTGCATTATCACACTCCCTTCTTTCTTCACCACTACCTTTCCTATTTAGAATGACCATCTTGGAAATAAAGAACATGGTGGGAGAAAATTATATTTCGATTTGTCTCCGCCTTTATGGTTTTTGTCCCAGTCCTGGTTCTTTCACTGAACTTTATTCTCTTTTGCTGGGCACCCAGTTCTTTTCTCATTTTGTTTTACTCCCCCATATTCTTCCTCTGTTATATTTCTTACTCTTCTTTTTGTATTATCCTCTGTCCTCTTTCTGGGCTTTCTGTCACCTTCTGTTCTTTCATTTCTCCTATTTTTAAAATTCTTTTCAGTGGCTTTGGTTGTCTCTTTGATGTTCTTTGCTTTTTCCTTCTCACTCTCTTCTCCTGTTTCAGTCTGCACCTCATTCCTGCTAGCACTCCCTCTTTGCTTTGCTCTGTTCAGCCTCAGCCTACCAGCTTCACTCATTCCCTTTCTTGCAGTTCTCCTGTTGTCTGCACTTTTTCCTCTTGTCTTCTCCCCTCTGCCTGCTGTAAGTGCAGTGTCACACATCCAGCCTGCTCAGACAACCATCTCTCAGCAGCTTCAGCTCCCTTCAGGGAAAGGGGAAATGAGCAGAGGTTTCCAGAGAGGTCTAAGGAAAGAGGGATGATAATTGACGGGGGGGGGGGGGTAGAGGGAGGGATGGATATTGCAGATGAAGAAGGGAGACACTCAGGGGTGACTGTCAAGAAAGAGGAGAGAAGAAAAGGTGAAGGCAAAGGAGTGCACCCTGGATGAGTCTACTAGGGAGAAATAACCCTTGGATAGAGAGGGAGAGAAGAAATGGCATGAAGGGAGAGATGTAGCTAAGAGCTTTTCTTCCTATTGCTGCTTTTTCTGGATAGCTACTAGCAACTTAGGTAGAACAACACACAAATGTAGAATTCACTTGGGTTTGTTTGACATTGTGGCAGGGTGAAGACTCATTGGCGCAGCACCTCCTGCTGGTCATCCTGGGAATTAGCTCTTCCAGCCCGTATCACCCTCTGCAGGCTAGTGCCTCACCTGCCATTGGCCCCCGTGTCCCTCCCAGACCCTGGTGCCCTTTACATCAGGGTTCTGCTCCCAGCAATAACCCACAATCTGGGTCTCCCCACCCAGGGGAACCCCCAATCCTCTATCCCCACCTTGCCTCAGTGGCTACTGCCAGTCATCATCTAGCCTCCGCTTCCTGGGGCAGACTGCAGTCTATAAACCACTCATCATTGGCAAGGGGGTTTGGACCAGCTGCCTCTGCCTATATCTGGGCTTCCCCTCTCAAACCCTAGTACCTTTACTGGCCTTTAACAAGGCCTGCAGCCTGGCTGTTTTTCAGGCTGGAGCTCCCCAGCTCCTCTGACCTTCCCCAGCACTGCTCCACCTCAGGTACCCTTCTCTCCCAGGCAGCCAGGTCTTTCTCTCCCAAGAAACTAGAGAGAGACTCTCTTCAGGTCCTGGCCCCCACTGCTCTTATAAAGGCCAGCTGGGCCCTTATTGAGCTGGCCACAGCTATGGCTGCTTCCCCAATCAGCCTAGACTTTCACAGCTCTCCAGGGCTGCTTTTAATTCTTATTTTCCAGGAGTGGGGCAGCCCCACAACAGGCATGTTAAGCTTTTTTTCTGAAAGATAACACTTGCTGTACACTGTTGGATATTCATTCTGCAAGGTCATTTGATTTTTTTTCCTCTGAATTTCTGAATCTCATATTGATCTTACAGTTATAGAGTGATTGTAATTTTTTCTGCATTGTGCCCCTTTGTATCAATTTATTTAAAAGTAATAAAATATATGATAAAAATGTTGGAAAGAGTGCTGGAATGGGGGGAATAATAGGAAATATTTCAATTTTATAAGATTCTTCTTTTTTTGTCATGGATAGAATGGTTTTTTCTGGATACATCTTTCTGTGGCCTCAAAAATGAGTGGATGAGATGCTCAAAGGTGCAAAGGGCTGTTTGGGGCTCATCTTCCACTGAAAGCCAAAGGGAGTTGGCACCTCACTCCCACTTATATCTAAGGGAATGTTTTCAAAGGCACATTGTACACACAAATGGTTCTTGCTATGTAATGGAGATTAAGGTGTAAGGAGCAATCCTTCATTGCCCACGATAGACTAAATTTTATTTATTGTATTAAGTGCTAAAATGTGCCCTATTAGAAAATGTCTCAATTGAAAACAAATGACCGTAGAAAACAAAAGCATCCCTTCAAATACAGCTACCCACCTACATGTATTTATTATTTATTTGTATGACAGTAGCACAGAGTCCCCCAACTGAGGGAGAAGTTTCATTGTGCTAGATCTGTACAAATACATTAAAAAGGACAGTCTCTCTCTTGAAGAGCTTATAATCTAAACAGGCAAGACAAACAAAAGATGGCAGCAGAGCGTAGACAGAGATGTGAGGTGACTTGTCCAGTGTCACTCAGCAGGTCAGTGATAGAGCCAGGAATAAAATCCATATCTTCTGAGTCTTAGTCCAGTGCTCTATCCATGGCACCATGTTTCCTCACAACGTTTAATTTAATGTCTCCTCCACTCCATTTTGGGAATGGGGGAAATTAGTGCTATAAAGTTTGTAATACGCTTTGCAGTCCTTTGTGATAAATGGCACTACATACATGAATGCAATGCACACTATTTATTATTAATAATAACAAAACTGCAGTTTTCTTATAAGAAAAGCAAGCAAAAAATATACCAGGCAAAGGAGAAATATGGGACTATTTTGTAAAACCAGCAAAAAAGTTAAATCTATACTTTTGGTTTTGATCATTAAACTTTTAAATAATGCTCTATTAACCATTGCCTTACCCTAAAACCTTTGATGAAAGATCTTACTTATGCGTTCTCTGAGGAATATACTTTCCCTAAATAGAGCAACTGGACATAAAAGCTCATTGTGGTTGCAAATTTCATGTTAGTTTGGCATGTTGACATACAGCAAACATCTGTATGCAGCACATGCCTGGTGTTTTTGAGTTTGTAATGTAGTGGTTTTTGTGCTGGATGGAATGTCAGACCTGTTCAAGTATTTTATTAGGTAATGCTCTCCTACTCTAGTGGCTAGCTTGAAAAGAGGATGTAACCCCACACTACTGCAAGGAAGGGAGAGTCTCTCTTAGCTCAAGTGGTAAAAGCCTGTGCTTTTGGAGCCAAAGGTTGAGTCTTGTTCTTTAACCACAGACATCTGACTAGCTGGTGACCACATATATATGCGTTCGTCCCTGGATTGTTACACATTAACAAGATTTTCTGTTTTTATTTCTATAAAATTACCAATGTTACCAGAAACTCATAAGCATACACTAACCAGAGCCACTTCACCTACTCTCAGAGAGATGACAAGCTTATTTTCAAGGGTACAGTTCTCCTACAGCTGCTGTACAAAAGATCATATTTATAAAGCAGATCTCTTATCTGAAGGAGTAGCTTCATTATTCTACCTCATTGCTTGATAGCCCCGACTTGGAGAGCTGCCTGAACGGTAACCACAAAGCTGTTCCATTATTTAACTCTAAGCTGCACTCCATGACTCTCTCTGGGTAGATTTCATCTTTTTCCTCGTAGGAGTTTTCAGTTTGTTCACAGCTGAGGAGAGAAATAAGAAGATGACAGAATGAAATAACTTGGCAGGACCAATCTTGGGGCCCCCTGCAAAGCCATTCATTTGGGGCCCCTTATATAGCGAAGGTGACAGTTACCATGGTCACATCTTTGTTGCTTTGTTGCAAATTTGACACCATCAGCTCAGGATTGAACAAAGACTGTGAATGGCTTGCCAATTACAGAACTAGTTTCTCTTCTCTTGGTTTTCACACCTCAACTGCTAGAACAGGGCCTCATCCTCCCTGATTGAACTGACCTTGTTATCTCTAGCTCGCTTGCTAGCACACATATATATACCTGCCCCTGGATATTTCCATTACATGCATCTGAGGAAGTGGGTATTCACCCACGAAAGCTCATGCTCCAAAACGTCTGTTAGTCTATAAGGTGCCACAGGATTCTTTGCTGCTTTTGTTGCTTGATGTTACTTTATTTAGAACAATAAGAAATCAGTAGGGGCCTCAAACTAGAGTTGTGTGGAATACAAAATGTATGCATCATTAAATTTCATGTGGAAATATCTGAACTTTTTATTTTTCATTTTTGCACGTATTCTGTTTTTTATTTCCTGTGAAATTTCCAGGAAGTGGCTGTTTTTCACTTTGTAAACAAGTTAAAATGGGATTTTTGCATGGTTTTCAGTGGTATTTTCTCTCAAATTCACCTATTTTCAAATCTGAATCTCATTTTAAAAAAAAGAAGAAGTTCTTCTAACATGAACAAATTATCTTGAGCAGGTTTACATTTGGTTATGAGTAAATTACATATCTTCATCTGAAATACATCAGACACTGCTACTTCACTATCATGTAGCAGCATTTACGAACTTGACATTCTAGAATGCCATGCGTCATTTATTACCAAAATTACCACCATCACAGACATCCATGTAAGGAAAGGAGTCTCTAAGAAACCTGATATTCATAGCTATTTTTTTTTTAAATTTCCAATTTAGGATTTAATTGGACATCATGAACCAATATTCTTTTGCAAAATGTCATAATAAACTCCATGAAAGTGCCTATACAACCTGATTTATGATGCATATCAGTTCAGGACCAGTCCCTACATTATGTATCTAAGGGACTAGACTCAAAATCTCAGCAATTGTCGACATGAATAATAAAATGCCTTACTTTGAGAGGTAGCTGATACTTACCAACAGACTGTTGTCCAGTTAAAACTAATTGCTGCACTTTTGTTACTTGTATTGTAATTTATGACCTTGTCTTCTGCAACATTAACATAGAAGGCTAAAGTTCTCACGATAAGACACCAAGCATAGGTGCTGAAATTAAGAGTGCTGGAGGCACTGCTGCACCCCCTGACTTGAAATGGTTTCCATTATATTGAGGATTTACAGTTTGGTTCAATTGCTCTCAGCACCCCCACTATACAAATTGTCCAAGCATCCCTGAGTCCAATTATCCACTATTTCCTTCTCCTGGTTTGCAGATGGCAGGAGTAACCCAGTTTTCACGTCCCAACAACAGAAAATAACTTATTCTGTTCAAAGAGGGGAAAGTTCCATTTTCCACTTCAGCACAGTAGCCCAAAAGTAAGACCGCAATTGTAGCGGTCTGATGGAAGGTAAAATGACCAAGAGTTCTCCAGCCAGGCTTACTTATAGTGGGACGTTCTTCTGGGAATAATGCCTGGGCCAAGCGCATGGCTTTCAACCTAACTTCTAGACTGTGTGTGGATTCAAGGTCAGCAGTCTAACAGCAGTAATAGGAAGAATTTCTATTCTATTCCAAGGCTGCACACAACCCCAGGGAGACTGGTGTAAGAGGTAGGGCTGGCAGAACAGTCCCTACCAGATGGAGGAGACTTTCCCCCTTAGATAAGGTCTTGACAGGATTCTATGACTTTGTGTATTTTTGTTTGTTTGACTCAAACAAACATTGCTCTTTCATAAATCACACAATCCCTAATAAATCAATAATGCAATTCCATGTTTACTTTAAATTTAGAAATTACTGATTGTATTCAAATGCATTTGTAAAAGTATGAATTCAAATATTTTCCTAACTCCATGGAAAGAGTAGGATTACATATTATAAGTGGCACAATAGAGACAACTGCTGTTATATTTGCCTAGTATATTTATTTGAAACCCAATTTTCAGTTGCTTATATGTTCCTGAATGTTTGCTATATGGAGGTGAGATTTTCCCGGTCTGGGCTCAGCTCAGGATGGATAAAATTGAATAGGTTGAGCGTTGGTTGCCTGTGGCTCAGAGAAGGGCCTTCCTACTCAGAACCATTCACAGTGGGGCTCCCACCATCAACATTGTGGTGGAAGCCTAATACTGTGGAACTCGCAATATCACAAGTTAAGTAGGGCCTTATCAATGAACTATCATTTCATATGTAGTGGACCCTGTTGGCTTTTAAACAGATGCGATTTCTGTGTGAGTTAATTGTGCTGAGTTCAGGAGAAACCTGCCTTTTTAAAGTTGTATTTCATTTGGAGGAGTGGCCACTTCCAAACAGTATTGGACAGGAGTTACCGATTAAAGAGACTTTGGCCCCTATCCTGCAAAGATGTATCTAGCTGTAAGCATGCAAGCGGTTCCATGGGACTGAACAAGAGCTTAAATTTTTGCAAGAATTGGGGTGGGGCTTACTCAGCTTTGACTGAATATGAAGCTAACTGAGAAAGGGCAATTTTAAAATAGATAAACAATTGTTTAACTTAACGAAAATCATTTAGTTTATAACTTAATTATATATTTTCCCCTAATCTGTAAACTTTTATAACAGATTCCTCTAACTCTTCAACCTTCATCCTCAGTAGCTCAGTTTCCATTTTCTTAAAAGATAGCTGACTTCTGTTTAAATGTCAACATATTCATAACTTGTTGCAGCTGGAGAAGAATCTTTTCCATGACTGGACACCAAAATTGAATAGATGTTGTCTGCTTTGAAGGCAAGCTTCTCTACCATGGAGAAGGGGATGAGAACCCAGATCTCTCCCCAACTTAAAATGTATTCTTGTGTAACTATTCTGTATAATGTTGCTTTTATGCTCTGAATTGGTTTCAGGTTATACATTAAAGAAGTTTTTAATAATTAGAGAGTTTTTGAAGAAAATCATTACTAGAGTTAGTGTAGCACACATAAATTGAAATATGTATATTAAAGCATTGTTCTGCTGAAAGATGCTGAATGGCTACTATCAGGGGAGTCTGATTCAAAGGAAGTCACAGACCTCGTTAAAGACAATGAGTGTGCCAAACACTCATCAGAAGAATTTAGTACTCCGGTGAGACACTCCAGCAATGGGGCTTGTGGCAAGCTGTGTTTGCTTTGTTTTTGTTTTTGTTTTGCATAATGCAAAAGTTTTAATAAAATGCTTCAATTTAAAACCATCTCTGTCTGGGAGGAGTGTAACATTTCTTGAGACCTGATCCAACCCCTATTGAAGTCAATGGCAGCCCTGCTCTTGACTTCAGTGGGTGTTGGATGAAGCCCAAATAAGTACAACATTGATTTGTGTTTTAGTAAGTAAAATTTAAACTTGCTAAATCTTAAAATAAGTGCTCACATTTTAATCTTGGAGGAGTTGGTTTGTCTTTGGAATTAGCTTGGAGTTCTCTCTCAAGTGTAGGTTAGTAATTTTGAAGCACTTTTATAATAATTCTACATAGGGTGGGATTCAAATCTGGGCAGAGTGAATGTCACTGTCAACTATGGAGAAAAAAATAAGTCGACAGGAAGGTGTTGTTTAAAAGGTCAAAGGAAATTGAAATGTTGTCAGGATTCATGTTAAAATTTTAACATAATGATGGCTTCCTTAACACTGTTTATATCAAAATTAATAAAGTACATGAATTTCTAAAGACATTACATAGAATAAAATTGGTTGAAATTATTTTAAAATAATTTATATGTAGTGGATTACATTACATAGGCTAACATTGTGTTAAACAAAAGAAGTATACATTCTTATCTATCCTTTTCTCCTATTGTTATACCTCATTATTCAGATGACTAGGATTGTTCTAGTCCTGGATTCTGTATTTATTTCTCTAGAATTAAAATAAGAAAAACACATAATATTTCATTACCACCCGTACAAATTTCTCATATGCTGAATGACTATGAAACCTAGAAACAAATTATTAAATGGCAAAAGCAGTTCTAGTGTCATCAGTTGCCTCTCTTTAATTTTCTAAACTGAAGAGGAACAATTAGCTATACTGACTATTTCAATACAATATTTTGACTGTTAAGTAAAACTATCTTTAACAGCTAGAGAACATGATTTGAGTCTGAAAAGGTGTTCAACCTCTTCTCTTTGCTTTGCTACTGTAAGTATCCTAGGGTTCTGCTGCATGTCCACTGTAAGATTGCCATTCTCACATAAATTCAGTAATGATGGGGTTCTTCAGTCTCTATGCCATAGGAGGATGAGTAAGATGTTTGGACTGGCTGGGCTGACTCTCCCTATAACTCTTTGCACAGAGCCTCTACAGAATTTTCTCTGTCTCCAAAGGTGCAGCAGACTCGAATCAGGTCCTCTGTAGACTGGTCATAACCTGATTCCCCCCCCTCCTTTTTTTTCTAAGATCTTTTTTTCCCTCAGCTCTGCTGTTTTAGTGTGAGATTACTGGTATTTTAAGGGCCATAAAATTTACCTCTCTTAACTCTGGCGACTGTGGGGACTTTTACCAACCTTCCACCTGAAATTAGCTCTGATAGTGGCTGAAAAAGCATAAAAGAATGGTAAGGGTAAGGTTTGTACCCTGTGCTCAACACTCTTGGCTGAGTGAATTGTAGGGGGGAAGTATTCCTTTTGTTCACCCAACCTTGGTGCTGCTGTGGGGAGGTTGCTGGCCTGCCCCACTGGACAGCATTGCAGATTTTGCAGCTGCCGTAGACAAATGGGGACCAAGTCAACGAAGGCACTGGGCTCCACCTCCCATTTCCATATTTAATTTGTGGAAGAATTAGGGAGTCAAAGGAACCCCCCTGTCTACAAGAACATGCAACTACTCTGTTTTAACTTGCTACTTAAAGGGAGTCACTCTCATCTTCTGATTATTTGGTGTATCATCCAATGAATTATCTGAATTGTACTTTAAAATTAATTTTTTTATTTAGTGCTGATGAATTATTTATTTATTTTAAAATGTAGACATCTGCAATCAATTTTTTCCCCTTCAGTCTCTGTATTTGGAATCTGCTGATAGTTACTGGAAGCTGTTCGGGGATTGGAACACTCAGCACTATTGTATTGTGATCAATAATTAAATTTAGTGCTGACATGCATCTAGTTTATGCAGCAGCCTCTGACAATCCCATCTTGCAAAATTAATCCTATCCAATTTATTTAATAGAAGACTTGAACAATAAAATAATTCAGATGAGTATGAATGCAGGATTATTTCTGGTCAATACTACTTTATTATAAATTGGGTCCACATAGTCATTAGTAAATTAACTGTCAAATCTGAAAACAGCTTTTTGTTTTGTTTTTGTTTAAAGGTAATTATTGGTACTGAAGACAAGAAGGCACTTAACCTTGCTGTGCAGTTGTTCTTACCACAGTGTTTTTTTTATATCAGGCTATAACTAACCTATCAAAGCCGTAGAGGGAAAATAATTAGTGATATTAAATGGATGAAATATTAACCATTACAAAGCCATGGGTACTTAGAATAAGAGAAACTAGCTAATCAGAGAATTGTTATAATCTTTTATACTCTATGGCTATGTCTGCACTATGAGTGAGGGGTGTGATTTCTCTGTTCGTGTACATATACTTGCACTAGCTCTTATTAAGCTAGTGCTAGGATAAATGGTAGAATGGGTAGTGGCAGCAAAGGCACAGCTTAGCCATACCGAGTACAAACCCACATGAAACGGGTGGTATAGCATAGTTAAGCCATACTGCAGCTACACTGCTGTCTATACTCGTGCTAGTTCAATGAAAGGTAGAGTGAGTGTACATGGCCAGGACAATCACAACCCCAACTCATAGTGTAGACACAGCCTATATGTTTGCAGAGAGATTTTTTTCCTGTATATGTTTAAAAATGTTGTCACCAGGTCTTCTAAAATAAAAAATCTCACTGAAAAATGTGTAGGGAATAAACTGCAACTTCTGTTTAAAAAGACAAAATACACATTGTACATATATTCATGATAAATGGTTCATTTCTTTTTGGAAGTCAGAGGAAAAAAATCCCCAAACCTTCACTGAGTCTTTCATCTCCTTTACATTATTATTTTAAATGAATAATAAATTTCTTAAAATACGGTGCAGTTCTTTAAAACTGTTGTGAATGTTGTGAAACTGGATATTTTTCCCCACTTCATATTTGAAATAGTTCAGTAATTTATCCAGAGTATTTCTGTTAAGATTTTCCATGTAGGCTCTGTGTAGAATTAGAAAAAAAAACAATTTTTAAACTACAGGGAGGGACCAGAATAAAATAACAACCCCCTTTCCTCCCCCGCCCCAAAACCAACAAACAAACAAATAATCCCACCACTACCGAAAAAGCAACACCAAGCCAACTTAAAAATAAAAGGCAGCAGAACACCACGGAACTTTGAGGAAGTTTGAAACTTGACTCTCTAATGGGCAAACCAAAATCCTGGGTGTGAAATCCTGACCACTTTGATGTCAATGACAGAATTCCCATTGACTTAAATGGGGCCAGGATTTCACCCTGAATCCAGATTCCAAATATAGGAAAGTTTGAATCTGGGTCTGAGATCTGGGTTTTGGGCTCACCTTTGTAAAATAAAACGGGCTCACCTTTGTAAAATGTTTAAAAATAAAAGACCAGGTGGGTGAGGTAATATATTTTATTGTACCAGCTTCTGATGGTAGAAGAGACAAGCTTTCAAGCTCCATAGAGCTCTGCTTCAGGTCTGTGGGAAATGTGTTCAGAGTGTCATAGCTAAGTACAAGGTGGAACTGATTGTTTAGCATAAGAAGTTACCATGTTTAAGAGACCATTCAAGATTAAGTGGGCTGTTAAAATCTCTGCAGTGAACAAGTAACGTTCACTTCCAAATAAAGGTCTTTTTAGTGTATCTCCAGATTCTGTGCACTGCACAATGACTAGCAACAAAGATGCCGTACTTGGTGGCGGTTTTGAGTAGAATAAATGATCGACTGGAAAGTGCTGAGCTTTAGTATGTTTCTTATGGATATTAGATGTACAGGAGAAAAATCACAGCATATGTGTATTCTGATGATAATGTGTCATATATAATCAATAGCCTAGGAAATTCAAAATTAGATTCATTCACTGATTTAAATATATAGTAAAATATTTGGAAAGTCAGACAGAAATAATATTTATTGTATGTATCTTGGAAATATTGGACAACTATATCTTTAATATTCAAAGTCACATGAACCAGATGCTAAATAATGCAAATTAAGCTAGTAAAACATATAAGATTGACTGAAAAACAACCTAAGGTTTAATCAGCCCTTCTGCTCATCTACAGAAACATGTTGAAAAGTAAATATCTCTAAATGGCATGTATCTTGCATTCTTAAAAATGACTTGCAAAGCAAAACACTGTTTAAAAAACTCTTCTTCACAGCATATTTTGAGTGAAGATTGAACTATTTCAGACATTTTCTGAAGACTGCTAATTTCGTAGTTCATTTTAAATATTATTGAAAGCAGTCTGAACTGTTGTAATTAATATTTCGGTTTTGGCAGGTCATAATTCCAACCTAACTGGAGTTCCTTGAATGTGGAAACCAATTTGGTGAGTAAAAGAATTATTGTAGACAGACCTTGTTCACGTGCTTAACCAAGTGACCACAGTCCATGGAAGCACAGAGGCTGCAGTGGGAAGAGGGAGATTTTCTTACATATAAGCAAGATGAGGCTGCTAGATGATACTGTGACACAAATAATAAGAAAGAATACCAATAACACAGTCCATGATTTTGTCAGGCCAATGGAGTGAGGAGGAAAGTGGACCTTCATGCCATTGATCCTGCAATTTCTGTTCTTTGACTTGTAAACATAAATAAAAATGTAACTACCAACAAAAACAGTGCAGACAATGGGTGAGTATTAGAGGTCAGAAAGAGGGAAGTTCCTGGTTAATGTGTATAGTTCTCCTGCTTAATGTCACAAAAAGCCTGGTACTCACAAATACTCATTTTCCACTGACTTCAAAGGGCTTTGGATCAGGCCCTATGAGAAAGAATCTTTGATCTACTTATCACCACTTGGCCTTCCTATCACTCAGCCCTTCTAAATATGTATAGTGATAGCACATAATAGTTGGTTTAAATCACATTTATCCAAAGTGCTGCAGTGATGTACACTACTGAAAAAATGATTTTCTTTTTTATGTCATTCTTCATTAAAAAAGAGAGTGATCTCTACTAGAACCTTTGTTTACAAGTATTGTGCTAATCCTGGCAAGCACTAGTATATTAAGTCCATAGGCAGCTGTTGCCTAATTAAATATCCTAACTGGACATTTTTGTTTAAGATATTATGCTACGAAGTAACACAACCATTTGGTGATCTCCTTCTCTGATCTCTTCTATGATGATCTGCAGTAGAGAAATTGTCAACTCCTTTTTAACCAACTGGAAGAATCCACCAATCCACTAACAATGCATTATTTGGGCAGAGTGATACATATGACCTGGTTATTTCTGTGCTTTGTGCCACTTGGCATTCTGAAAACACACCAAGGCTGCAATGACTTGTCCTTTTCATCTCTGCTATATCAGACATAAAAATCTGCCCATAATACTGTAAATATGCCATTTCTGTGGAGGCCAATGACGTACATGAAAGCTGAGAGCTTGATCGTGCTTCCAGTGAGGTCAGTGGGAACATGTATGAGCCCTGAGTAAATAAATGTTTCCTGTTATTGAACTGAATGATTTCCAAATGTGCAATAAGTAAATGTTATTAAACAGTCTTAATTTCTAACCAGTCTGTCAAAAGAGAAGTAAAAACATTAGAATTTGCCTCCTGTTCTTAAGGGTTAAAACATCCTCACTGCCTTACGGAACACCACCGGGTTACATACTACTTTGGAAATGTTATAAATGTATAAGCTGTGAGTGCATGCCCTGTGGGTTGTCAAATTTCAATAGCATTTTTAAATTTAAAAAATGTGCTTTCAGGTCTGAAATTATGTTATGTCAGTAGATCTAGATATATCAACTATATATTAGATCCTTTCTATTAACTACACAGCCTATTGCAATCAATACAATGAAAATGAATCTTAACTTGTTAGATGGCTGGCTATTTGTTATTTGCAAGGAGGTTATATGCAGACTAGAATGAAATATAGGGAAAGCTATTTATTATTTACATGTTGGTATGGCAGAGTACATTGAAATATTGTAGAAGCATTTACAAAAAGATTAAGGGTGAGCAAGTAAAATATATCTTAATTGGAATCTATTATTGTGCTTTGAATTTATATTTTTAAACCTGCCATTTCTCAGTTATTAAACAGAGAAAATTTTGTTTTTAAACCTCACTATTTGAGTCTAAGCATTTTCTCACCTTCACTATGTAGCTAATTTAAAAATATTATTAGTGGCAAATATGAATTTAGTTGGAAAATCAAGATGTGAATTTTTGAACATTTCTCCAAAGGTGCACTCTTCAAATTATTACTGTGAAAGTAATTTATTCCAGCCAAACACCCTTCCCACATATTGTTAACAGTAGTCTGCACTCTAACTCATTTAACAGCTTTTTAATTCAGTGGTTATTTCGTTTTAGTAGAGCCATTTCTTCATCATTCTGTATTTAGTGATAAATGGTGCCAGAACATATGATAAATTAAACCGCATAGAACGATGTTAAAGTAATCTTAAGATTTAATTTAAAAGAAAGCAGCACCTAGTTTGCTCAGCATAGCCATTAGAAATTTCACATGGTGAGAAGAGCATCTTGCTAAATATAAAATGTGAAATACATTTGGAAAAAGAATTTTTTAAATACTGTTTTGCCTTCTGAGATTACTGTTAGCAGTGGCCATGGTTTGTAAATTGTCATAACTAGTGGCGCTGGCTGTATGGAAACCCATTGTAAGAGGCTGTGAACCAGTTTCCTTCCTGCTTTTATTCTGAGTTTAACTATTAGAAGGTATTTATTATTTAAAATCTAACATTAAATCTGTCCACAGTAAATCACCTGGGTAAGAGATACCAGTAGTGCTATAAAATGGGACCTGAGTGGGTAATGAAACCTAACTCTAAAAGACACACAAACTACTGAGAAATCTAATTTGTGTATAATCTCTTGACCAGGGAATAAAAAAAAATCCTCTCATTGATCAATAGACTGTAGCTGTCACATCGGTTTATGGGGATTATAGTCCAATAAATTTATTGTTAGGTAATAACAGATATCTCTATCATGATTGCCAATAAAAAAATAAACAGTAGCTAGTCAGTATTCCAGTCAACAAATTCAATATATCAGACACCACCTACAGTTATTCTGGGTAACTATTGACTTTGTAATGGTGACCACTGCAATGCTCATTCAGATGTCTGTAGACTCATGACAACACCCTAAAATGAGCTTCTTCCAGTCCCCACAATTTGCATGTTACACAACTTAGACTCTCTTAGACTTACGAAACTCTCAGCCATTTGTCAATGTACACAGCCTCTGCACATGGCACATTGTGTCTGTCTGAATTAGAGTCTAAGATGTTATAATTCAGATTTGAAGTGAACATTAAGAGGAGTGTACCAACCAGCCTGAGACAGTACAAATGTGTAAGTTAAAGTAGGTTTTTCCTTTTTTAACTTGCACATTCTTCTGGCTCCTTATCATATAAGTTGTAGTGACTTAAACTCCTTTGCACCACTCTACATGTTGGCAAGTGGGCATATGTAGATCCAAGAGAGACCAGCCTAACCCCCACTCACTGCTATATATCGTTAAGGTAGAATGCCTGATAAGGCGGTATGAATCCCATCTATGAATTAACATTCCTTTTCTTTAAGCGTACACATTCATCAGTCACTATTAAAAAGTCAACATTTGTCAAAAGTTACCACAATTATTTTCATTTAAAATTTTAGGAAAACACTGTAATCTGTCAGTTAACATTGTGTGGTGACTTGCTAAATACTGATTTAATGGTGCCTACTATATAAGGCTTGGGCCTTTTGTCTATATCACACATTTTAAGAGTGCAGTGGAGTTTTATTAAATTACAACTAAAAACTGTCTTTTACGCGTGATTTCAGACGGCATATTTCTTCATGGGATCTTTTACTTTCAGCAAACTCCCAAAGACCATTGCTTACTTAGCTTCCAGATACTAAAATCACATAATTATGTGTGAAGCACATCACAATCTTACTCACTAGTGCTACTGAAGCTAAACATTCTTAATTACAGAGTTTTACTTGGTATTGTGAAGGGTAAACTTCAGTGTAATGGATGACTCAGAGGAAACATAATGAGATATGGGACCTTTAGATTAGGTTTTGAATCTGTTAATAGTAAATGATGAATTGAAGTCACTTTATGTGATGCTATTCAGTGGCTTATGCAAAATGTGTTGGTGGTCTTAGTCCAGTATCTAATGAACATGTTTACTTAAAAAGAGACCTTCCCAGTCAGAAGAAAACTTGTTGGCAATATCAAATAGGATTGAGTAGGTATGATGGCTGAAATGCTTTCTCAGGAGTAGGGTGATGGGAGCTCTAGCCTAGTGGAAGGACTAATCTTCTTTGCTAATCACATTTTAAATTGGCCATAACTCTGGAGGGTCCTTTGGAGTTGGGCTCTCCAGAATATAGATTTATTAATGATCAACAATATGAATATGCAATTTAGTAATACAAGGCGGGTGAGATAATATCTTTTATTGGATCAAATTCAGTTGGTGAGAGAAACAAGCTTTGGGGCTGCTTCTTCAGAGTTCTTCAGAGCTCTTCTTCAGAAAACTTCTACCTTACCCATCTTCTCTAATGTTCTGGGGCAGTCTTGATAGTAAGATTATGTCATCTGGATAGTAGTGTTTTTTTCTAATTAAAGCAATGTTTTAAAAACAGATGTTTCTGTTAAAATGACTTGAACAGAAAACTAAGTTTTTAACCAAATTGACATAGGAATTGGAAATATTTTGTAATCATGTAAGCAAACTGGTAGAAGATTGAAAAATCCCCTTCAGTACCCTCATGTCAACCTTTCTGGCTCAAGAAATCAATGGGATAATAGACAAAAACAATTTTCTGTGATTTGGAATTTGTATAGGGTGTTTCCCCCTCTTTGAAAACTGTTTTTTCTGTATATAGCCAAGGAAAAGAAATACTACCACTTTCTGGGTACTTTAACATATTGTCTGTCTTAAACTTAGAAGCTGATCATTTACTTTGAGCAAATGTTGAATGACTTTCTGCAATAGTAGTGAAATTCATTCAACCTTGCACAAGCCCTATGCACCTTAAAAGCCCCATTTAATCTCCATGTTAAGGACGGTTGTTTGGCAGGGGACTTTTTGCAGAGCCTCTACACACAGCAATTTTCACCCTATATTAGTAACAAGTTCTTTAATACACTTAGGAATGATGCTCTGATGTGTAGTTAAAATACCTGCATATATTTTTGACTCAGAGCTGAAACTAGAGCCAAACCCAAAGCCCACTGCCTAGCCCACATGCTGTGCAAATGCACAGAGGCTAAGAAGGAGGATTCTTCCCTTTACCCCACTGGGGGAGCCTATGTTGGCCTTTATGCAGGGGCAGCTCCAGGCCCCAGCATGCCAAGCACGTGCTTGGGGCAGCAAGCCGCGGGGGGCGCTCTGCTGGTGCTGCGAGGGCGGCAGACAGGCTCCCTCTGGCGGTTTGCCTGCAGAGGGTCCGCTGGTCCTGCGGCTTCTGTGGACCTCCCGCAGGCATGCCTGCGGAGGGTCCACTGGTCCCGCGGCTTCGGCAGACCTTCCACAGGCAAACCGCCGGAGGCAGCCTGCATGCCGTGCTTGGGGCGGCAAAATCCCTAGAGCTGCCCCTGCCTTTATGTGCAACCCTACCAACAAGAGAGGGAAGATAGCATGATTTCCATAAAAAAGATCTTCTACTTCTTTCCTACTTCCTGCAATGTTGCACCTTCACAAAGAAGGGTTCAGCAGAGCAAAGAACATGAGCATTCCTCTTGAATTCAGATCTGTCTTTTCTGTGCATGGAATCACCCTGGTTTCGCTACCTGGAGGACCTCTGCAACTCAGGGAGATGGGGCAGAAATGTTTCTGCAATCTGAAATACCAGAGTTTGAACAGAAAAGATGATTACTGATCAGATCAGAAAAGTCACTGCTTCAAAGAGTAGAAGGCGAAATTTAAACTTTGGCCATTGGAGAGAAAATATTACTTTGGATATATTGAATGTTTTAGCAATAAAGGAAATTCCTTGTATTCTGAGCAAATGTTACCCAAATCTTAGATTTTCTTTGGAAAACAAACAAACAAAAATTATTAGATTGTAAATTCTTTGGGGCAGGGATGATCATTTACTGGGTTTGTATACTGCCTACCACAGTGGGGCCACAACCTAATTGAGGCCTCTAGATGGTATCACTATATAATTGTCATATAATGATAATGGGTATAAAAAAATTAAAAGTAATACACGCTAATTATCATTATCACCCAACTTTTACAACATCATAAACCCTTTTGTATCATTTTGACTTCACTTGCAATATTCAAAAGAGATTTAGGCACTTGGTATATGTTCACACTGCCTCTGGAAATGAGCCTCCCATCCCCAGTCCACAGATTTATGGCAATGGAGCTTGTTCTAGCATGCTAAAAATAGCTGTGTAGATATTGTGGCTCTGGCTGGAGCTCGGGCTCTGAAGCTTAGGTGGTGATTTCACTGAAACTTAGTCGTAGACTCCATGTTCCCTATTTCACTTTTGAAAATGGGACTAAAGCTGCTAAATCACTTGGGTACAATTTCCAAAAGCACCTCAGAATAATAAGTACACCACCTGTGTGATCTTTTGAATTTTCATTTCATAACCTGTTTGTGGCTAAAGTCCAGATTTTCTCAAAATGTAGCAAACTTCCTACATCCTCAGTCCTTCAGTATGTTGCCCATTTTATAGACCCCTGATGTCTTAGTAGATGTCTTGTAGGTTCCTCTTAAGCAGTGGTCTACTTGGGAGAGAATAGAACAATATTAAAGTGCAGCCAGAGTGGGTGCTTTCTTGATAGTAGGCCCTGTGCTCCGCTCAGGATAGCGACATAAGACACAGTCTGCTTGCATTCAGATAATGCTCTAAGACACATTTTTATGGCCATGCCTCTTCCTAACTGCTGGCTCCACTACACTAAGCATTCAAACCATTGATGAAATTTCCTAGTCTATGTCCTGTGATGGTGTGATGTTACATAGCATCATAGGAGATTTTTGCTTCTTATACTTAGGAAATGTAGTTGCTTGTAATGCAAAGTGTTTAGATCTTATATGACCACTGCATAAATTCTTGTAATAGATAAATTCCTAGAAATCACAAGTATAGCTTGCCGCTTAAAACAGGTGTCCTGAGAAACAGAGTTGTGGTGGCACTATGTTGGCAATCTCAGCAAAGAGGCCTTGGAAGGCCTAGGCATGCAAACTGGACTATGCTCTCAGCCTTAGAAAGAGCCACCTCCAAGGTGGAGATGAATTAATAGAGTCTAAAGGGAGCTAGCACTGCCACTCACTGAGCTGTACATGTTCTGTCAATAAATAGAGAGCTTCAGTCTCCAAGATTGTCAGCCTGACACCTCTCATCATTATCGAAATTCACACAGAACATTATTTTTGCCATAACATGGATGTTTTGCAGTACTGTACTTATGAGCTGTGTGCTGGGAATACAAGAGGATGGGTAGATTTTAAAATATATTATTGAAAGGAAATAAATTCTTCTTAACTTTTAGAAAGTTAGCAAATTTTGGACAGAATGAGGCCAAAACCCTGTCTACTGCAGTTCTCCAACTGGGCAGTTATACCCCACAATGCTTTTTTCCCTATTTGTTCAACATTTCTTTTTGAATGCTGCTTATTACTATGTCTCCACTTACTAGGTTTTTTTCACTAAGGGAAACTGTGCAAGAAATGTCTACCTAAATTCTTTTAGTCTCCAATTCTCCCTCAGTTTAAGTTCATGCCCCCTTATTCTTCTATTTAACACTTGCTCAGATAGCCTGCAGCAACTCTCTTCTCTGTTCCCTTCAGGATTGTGTATAACTTAATCGAGATCCCTCTTAAACTCCTTCTCTTTCCATCAGCCACAGAATTTCCTTTACCTTTCTAAATAACTAAGATTTCCAAACCCCAATCTCACTCTGGAAAATCGCTCCCTTTTATTTCACTCTCGGCAACTTTAAACTATTCTTTTTCTAATCAGGTGACCACAGTTGCTCACATCATCCCACATGTGACCTTTTACTGCTTGTTCCTTATGGAGGGCTTTCTTGGTTTTGTGCTGGAATTTAACTTGCTTTTTCACTGTTGTGAAGCACTGGAATATGTTAAATACTGTACCTGGTGCTGCCTCTTGATCCTTTTTCTACTGCATTCTGTATTGAGACGGATTTATTTTGATTTGATATTTTGTCATCTCTTACCTAATTATACATTATAGTGATGTCTATAAGCATGATTCCTACTCAGTCTTAAGTCATTATGTATTTCTCTTCACTTTTTTATTGACTTATTTTCCCCACCTCATTTTTGTATCAGCAGAAAACGTCTCACCTTTCTGCAATTTCTTCTGCCCATCATTGACATGTAAAAGAAGGAAACCAGTCTAAATTCTGATGCTTATGGCAGCATTCCACTTATCAACTCCCACAAGTAGCCTTTGTCTTGGATATCCAAGCCAGTTCTCTAGCCAGTTTTAGTGCAATACTTGCTGACCTTTATAGGGCAGACTTTTCTGCAACACGATATCAAAAGTATTCCTAAAGTCCAGATGAGTTTTGTCTGCAGATTCTCTCATCAAAACTTTTTGTTACTTTAACAAAAGAGAGAGTTGCTATAATTTCCTCTTCTTGTTATTCCATTCTGGAAACTGTTTGGAAAGGCATATATTTTCTTTTGCTTTTTTCTCTATATCTGGTTGTTATGTACTAACCTGGTAGTCTGACAACAAATATCATAGAATTATTTATCATATTAGCCAGTTTGGTCCCAGCTCTTTAAGAGTTGTCACTAATCTTTGTTGTTGCACGTCATAATATCAATTCAATACTCTATAGCCAATGCCAATATGCTAGTATCCTTTGAAGCATGAATCTGTGATTTTCCCCAATACGATGTTATGCCAAATGATGAGGGTTAACTATAGGCCAGTAGGACCTTTTTTCTCTGGAAATAGGTGACCCCTTTACACTTTTACAATTGCTGTATTATCAGATTTTAAAATAATAGATAATAGTTCAACACCTGTTTCTATGATACATCTGTTTGGTATATAGTGTGGTAATGTGTGGTACCAACATTCTCTGATTGTGTATTAACATTCTATATATTTAGTTCATATAGTCTTCACAGGGCACTCCAGTGTGTGTATGCTGTTTCAAAATGAATATATGAAACTTTTCAATACATAAACAAAATCTATTCTAAACCATCTTTTTCATCACTCAATGGCTGATCTCCTTTCTCTCTTTCTTGAGAAGAACTAGGCACTAGACTTGCTCTTGTCTACCTTAGGCTACGTCTACACTACAGGATAAATTCGAATTAGCTTAAACCGATTTTATAAAACAGATATTATAAAGTCGATTGTGCGCGTCCACACTAGGCACATTAATTCAGTGGTGTGCGTCCATGGTCCGAGGCTAGCGTTGATTTCTGGAGCGGTGCACTGTGGGTAGCTACTATAAAATAATGAGGCCAATAATGTCAATTTGCGTCCACACTAACCCTAATCCAATATAGTAATATCGATTTTAGCGTTACTCCTCTCGTTTTGTAGAAGTACAGAAATCGATTTAAAGAGCCCTTTAAATCGATATAAAGAGCAGTGTAGTGTGGACGGGTGCAGCATTAAATAGATTTAACGCTGTGAAAATCGGTTTAACAGCGTAGTGTAGACCAGGCCTCAGAGACAAACTTTAGTTCCCTCAGTGCTTTGTGTAAAACCTCCACCACTCCTACCCCATTGCTTACAGATATCACTGCTAGAGATGTTGCAGTATGCTTGTAACTTCACCCAAGGGATGCGTATTTTTGTTAAATACAGTTTTTTGCTACTCAGGGATCACTTAAACAACCTTGCTAGTTGAAGAAACACAACAGATCATTGACACATTAGACAAGTTTTCAACAACAACAAAAAAAGGCTGTTTCTCTGCAATCTAAATTATTGTTGAAAGTAAAGGCCCATCACTAATGATGATGTGTGGTGAATATTTTCTTTTACCAGCTTTCTTTCTACATCAATTTTTCATAAATAGGGTCTAGAGTATTAAAACTTGAACACAGAAACTCCACTACAAATGACTGCATTGAGATTCTCTTGGAGGAGGTTTTCCTCTGAAATAAGACATTGATATTCAGACTATTCTTTGCTCATTTGACTAATGAGCCTTTTGTTAGTTTCATGTGCTAAAGACAGTGGCTCTTCAACTGCTTATTAAAAAGGTCTGACTGACTGACTTACACATTAATGATAGAGAGGAAAGTCTCCTTTAAAGAGACATGCCTGTGAAGAAGTAACTAGACATCAAATCCTTGTGGTGGTGTTAAAGCATCTTCTGGAAAAAAAATCATGTGAGGTTCTGTGGTGTGGAGATGGCTATGGGCCTTTGAAAAATATATTCTAAGATCTGCAAAACTGAATATTTTTTGAGCTGTCACATTTTTTCTAAAGATTTCCAAAGGAGGACACAAAGCAGGATTTGGCAGGAAATGTATCAATAGAATTAGAGTAGTAAAGTATATACCAAGACTCTCTAGCCTTTCAAAGTGGAGAAAGAAATCGTGAAGAATCCAATTGCTTCCCCATAAACATGCAGTGAAAGAGCACGATTACAAAATCTGCCAAAGTCAAATACTGTATCTGCCATTTTTAATTAGTTTCACTAATACTACTAATTTTCTAATGTTTCTCAAAAATCATATAGGCCATTTTTAAACTAAATGCACTCCTTTCTATAAAAACAAAAGGATTCATGATTCTGAAGGATATGGCATTTAACTTAATCCAGGCCTAAATATCAAACATCAGCACAACACAACCTCTGCTTTGGAACTTTCGAATAACAGGATCACTATTTTTAAAATATTGATTCTTTTATACTAGCCTAATTCTATAAATGTTTAATGTGGTTAACAGTGATTTATAATCCTTCATATTCATCACAACATGTCTATTTAAAGTATAGGGAATAATGTGGAAAATCTCTAATGTTATGAATTTAGTTAGGGTTAACACACCAGAACACCAAGTTTTAGCTAGCCCAGAATGTAGTCTCCAAATTAAAGGAATCAAGATACTGTGATTTTTAAGGTTGTCTAAAAGATCTGCATTTTCTGCAGTAGCCACGGAAAAGGGGACTGAATTTACCACTATGATGTATTGACACTACTGCAGGTACTGTGGCAGGCAAATTAACATATGTCACCATGACATTAGTGGTATATGCTCTGCACTTTCTACCTTTCAGGTAGGTGACTGTTATGATCTTCAAAATCCTAATAAGACTGAGACCCAACTATCTGAGAGACCAGCTTTCCCTTTGTGTACCATTCCCGCAGTGGTAGTCAGGATCTACTGGATCACTCATATCTTCAGGTTCCTGAGTTAAGCTCTCCAAGTCCAGCAGCAAAGTATTTTCATGGGGGAGCTGTGAATCAGGAAAGAACTTGCTCCCTTTAGCTGTCCACGAGAACCTATGTATAAAGTCCATTTATTCAGTCAAAATTTGATTGATTTATGAATTAATGTCACAGAAAGGATTAGCTGGGTATTTGTGAGGTTTTTTTTAGTTTTAGTTTTATTCTATTAACATTTAGAACTTTCTCATTATGTTACTCTGAAACGGTGAAAATTGGCCTTCTGCAGAGGACACCCACAAGGTCCCATTTTTCATTAATTCTCACTTAAGCCCTTAATTTAAGTGGTACATAAGACCAGTGGACATTGGTCATATCCAGAGATGAATTTTACCCTATCAGGTAGTTTTCAACTATGTATTTTTCCAAGTGCTTTTAGCAATGGGCACATATATAAACAAATCCCAAAATTTTCGTAGTTGGATGCCTAAAATTAGGCAGCTAATATCTTATGCTGAAATATAGATTTTGTTTGACAAGTTGTTAGGCCCTGAGTTTGAAGTTTTTGGCCTAAATATTCATCTAAAATAATCTTAACTCCATTCCTTTCTCCACCAAAGGACTGCATTGCTTATTGAAGTCTGGTAGTGCTGTAGCCTTGTAAATAATTGCAGAATAGGCCTTCTATCTTTAAGGCTTTTCATTTGTGTACAGTCCACCCATTAATAGAAGTTGCATTTTTAAAAGAGTGTTTATCTTTGAGCTAAAAGCGTGTTTGCCATTTAGAAGGTGCAAAATGTGTGGTCCAGTTTGAAAAATCAGTTAGGAATTTTTAAAAATGCACTGAAATCTTCAGGTAGTTGAATGAACATGTGAAGAAAAGAAGGGATTGGTGAAGTAGCGGTGTGAGGATAAGGAAGATGCTGAGGGAAGACAATCCACTGCACGTCTGAATTTGAATTTACTAGTATTTGCAGCAGTTACTGTAGCCTGCAGAATTATGATAAACTGGTTTTATCTTCTTACCTTTTGGTTACAGGCCTGTGTATTCACTAGTAATGATGTGTATATAGTATTTGAACTATAAAGGGTGAGCAACGATAATATGACGATGGGCTGCCTTTGCATGGACATCCGGATTCCTTAACAGAAATAAAAACACAATTTACAGTACACTGGCAACATGCTCCATTTAAATCCCAGAATGAGAATAAAGTCTGAAAATCCCTGCCAACAATACAAAATACATAGCTGCTTCATTAAAAAAAACAAAAAACCCAAACCCTAAGACAGAAAGAAAAAGGTCATGAACTAGCCTTACAGGATGCTCCCCTTTGTACTTCTGCATATTCTGAGGTATGATGTATATTTCAATACTCTCTGTTACACCCACATAATGCGTAAAGTTTGAGGTTGTCAATTAACATACAATGTCTGGAGGCACTGCCAAACTATATTCAATACATTGTTATTAATAAGAGGACCAATCTGCACGTGGTGCTTAGCAGCTATTGAGCACCCACAACTACAGTGACAGCTCTGGGTGCTCAACAGATGCTTGCATAGATCAGGATTTGACCTAAGAAGTTTTATTTTCTATTTAGCCATATTGGCATGTGTCATAAACAGATAATTAAGGCTTAATAGAACAGAAGTACTTCATGTCTCTTTTGCCTGTAAAGGGTTAACAAGTTCAGTGAGCCTGGCTGTCACCTGACCAGAGGACCAATCAGGGGACAGGATACTTTCAAATCTTGAGGGAGGGAAGTCTTTGTGTGTGCTGTTAGTTTTTGGTGGTTGTTCTCTTTGGGTTCTGAGAGTGACCAGACATGCAACCAGGATTCTCTCCAATCTCTCTGATACAGTCTCTTATATGTCCAGAACAGTAAGTACTAGATATATAAGGCGAGTTAGGCTTATGTTTGTTTTCTTTATTTGCAAATGTGTATTTGACTGGAAGGAGTTCAAATTTGTATTTTTCTGAAAGGATTTTAATTTGTACTTGTATACTTAGGCTGGGAGGGTATTGCCAGTGTCTATAGCTGAAAGACCCTGTAACATATTCCATCTTAAATTTACAAAGAAAATTTTTACTATTTTTTTAATTTCTTTAATTAAAAGCTTTTCTTGTTTAAGAACCTGATTGTTTTTTTATTCTGGTGAGACCCCAGGGGACTGGGTCTGGATCCAACAGGGAATTGGTGGGGAGAAAGGAGGGAAGGGGGAGAGAGAGGTTAATTTTCTCTCTCTGTGTTAGGATTACTTTCTCAGGGAGAGTCTGGGAGGGGGAGAGAGAAGGAGGGGGGAAAGTTAATTTTCCTCTCTGTTTTAAGATTCAAGGAGTTTGAATCACAGTAATCTTTCAGAGTAACCCAGGGAGGGGAAGCCTGGGAGAGGCAAAGGTGAGGGAAAGGATTTACTTTCCTTGTGTTAAGATCCAGAGGGACTGGGTCTTGGGGGTCCCCGGGCAAGGTTTTGGGGGGACCAGAGTGTACCAAGCACTGGAATTCCTGGTTGGTGGCAGCGCTACAAGTACTAAGCTGGTAATTGAGCTTAGAGGAATTCATGCTGGTACCCCATCTTTTGGACGCTAAGGTTCAGAGTGGGGGTTTATACCATGACAGCATGGTAGGTTGTTTTTCATCATAAGACAGACTTTCATTCTTTTCCTAATTTCTACTTTTTTGATAGTCCTGTGAAGAGCTCTGTGCAGAGATTTGCACTATGCTGAACAAGTCCTCCTAGGCTTGTGTGCTTTAGATTTGAGATTATAATGTCCTTTGCCCACTAGGCAGTGATAAAGGCTAAAACAAAGATTGTGCTGCTAACTGCTCTAAAGATGGGGGCTAACGAAGGAGCCAGTGTGTCACAGTAATTGCCAGGCTCTTATTCTGTACAGTTTTTTTGGTGGGGATATTGAGTGTGTGTTTATGTGTAATCCAAGGCTTCAGCATGACAGGGAGAGAGGAGCTTCAAAAGGGCTCTTTTAAGAACCCAGAAGAGCAAGGACTGTTGTTCCTATTTTATCTTTAAGCATCAGAAAGATTTTAATTAAGCTCTTCCTGGATTCATGTGAGTCTGGTACAGCTTACCCACGAGGTGGGTTTTCTAAGCTCTTGAAACTCTTTTTTTAATGATACCACTTCCAGAGAGATGTCTGAGGAGAACCACTGAAAATGAACTATATTGCATTATCTTATCATATAACGTAATGTTGGTGTTATAACTGCATGATCATGGACTTACATAAAAAGTAAACATACGTGGTCTAGTTGTCTGTCCTCAGGAAAGAGAGACAGAAACAACTCAGTTTTAATTACAGCTCTGACACTGACTTCCTCTGTAACCTTGAGAAAGTTACTTAATGTCTATTCAGCCATATTTTTCTCCCTGACCCACGATTATCACCACTTTATTCTGGGAGTAAATTCCATGAACTTCAATGGGGCTATGCATGGAGTAAAGTGCTATTCAATGTGAGTAAGGGTGTGGATCTTTGTGTCTCAGTTTCTCATCTGTAAAATAGGAATAATAATACCTTACTTCACAGAGTTGAGGTGCTTAGCTATTTATGGTAATGAGGGCCATAGAAAAGCCTATTAATTATTTAATGAAATCAGATAATTGTAAATAGAAGACTTGAAGACTGAAAGTACTAGATTGTATATGTGCGAGATATTATTGTTATTAAGTACTTATGTGTCTTCATTAATGAAGCCAACTTGACAAAAAACTATGCTGGAAATGGAAGTCTCCTCTCAGTATCGAAAATGGCTCATTATAACAACTGTAATTTTAAAAGACAAACCCCAAAATAATTATACTCTACAATATAAGAACGTCTAATACATTTTCTCTTTAGGAAAACCTATCTATTCATTTCAAGTACATTCTTACAAAGAATTTATATTGGTATATGGAGTAGGCAAGAAGCAGCAATTTTCGATCAAAATACCCAAGCTACTTTGAAGAAGTTGCATGACTTGTGAAATTATATTTAAATCAGGTTCTTTGAAATGACACACATATAGGTAAATAGATACATTTATCTATTTATTTTTTAATAAATCTCTGTTAAGGTTTCTTGAAATACTAGATTACTGTGTCAATGATTTACTTACAAGAATATTGTTAATATTTTCTTCTTAACACAATCATATTAAATTTTAATGACATGGATTATAATATCTAACTGGTATCTAGAAGCTTGTGAATAGCCCAAAGCTTTTATACAAATTTATATGTATAAAGCTCTCACTGATATACTTTGCCAGTAGATATTGTACCATGAGTAGTCATCTTTGCAGATCCCTTCTCAGAAAAGATTAAAAACATCCTCCTTTTACATCTAGAGATTTCTTTTGTTATTCAAAGGCATGAATATATTTAGAAAAATGTATATGATTTTTAATGCCTTAAACCCGAAAGCTACCTTGATTCCTATTAAAAATTGGAATATTGAATGTTTTTACTTCTTCTGTGGCTGTTTTTTGATATTGTGAAGAAGAACAAAAAAGATTTCTGAGAATATATAAAACAAAAGACTGTGTTTGAAGTATTATAATAAAACAACCTTCTTTTAATGCTAAGTCTCTTTTTAATGAAGATCCTCTGGCAGCTCTTGAATGTATAACTACTTTATATCATGGGATGAAGCTGTCTGTTCTGATGATTGACATGAGCCCACATTACAATGTGATTCTGAAAATTAGTCCATAGAGGTCCTTTTCAGGTGGTACTCAGACTGAGAGCTGCCCTCCAACTACAGTAGAGCCTTTTTAACCCCACTCATTGGTATTCTAATCTGGAAGTGCTGTCCTGCTTTTTAAATAACTCAGTCATTCAGGCTAGTACCCCCCTTGACACATTACTTAGCCAAAGGATTCAAATGAGATTCAAGAAACATGCAATACAGCACAAAGGGATTGGAATATGTACAATTAACAATCACACAGTTAATTCATTTTTAATGCAAGGAGGTTTTCTGAAATTTCACATTCAAATTTGTAACACAAAGTAGTTGCTATCTATCCCCATTATGCTGCCAAAACACTAAAATGTGAGAAATTTCCTTAAATATTTTTCTTAGTACGTGATTTAAAAAAAAACAAAAAAAACCCAATAAAAATGTTTAAAAAACACTAAGTTTATATGCCAAACCGATCAAAGCCAAAAGATTCAAAGTTAGGGATGAGTAAAATCAACCTATTGTCAGGGAAGGAAGACACTGGACAGGAGTTAGAGTAAGGATAACACGATAGCCTTAAATAGTGAATTTCCTGGCCATTGTGTTTGTACAAAACCATAATATGTTTTATCAGTTATTTGTGGTTTTTTTTACCCCCAATTGTTGTTTTTGTGTCAGTTTGAATGACAGATTGCTACCCTATTGATTGCAACAGGTCTTTCAAGTGATGATCTATATTTGTCTCAAACAAATACTCACTGTATTAAAAATTGGAAAGTAGGCATTACGAACATTTTATGAGAACATATTATGTATTGTTTTGATATACTCTGTGTGTTATTTTAAGGGTTTGTATTCCTTTGCAGTTAGTTTGGTGTTTTAGACAAACAAAATTAAATACAGGAAAATTTTAATGAATAAGTGGCAGCTCTGAATAAAGTCACTGGGGGCTATGGATCTTCTGAAAATCCAGCCATTGATTTTTATCCTCAAAGGCATCATTGCTCTTAAGGGCTTTGTATAAACACTTTAAATTTATAATGGTTGCCAGTAGGAAGTCAGGCTTTACCAACCGTTACCACACAAAAGTATCAGAGAGGATACTGATGAGCTGTCCTGTCTCCCCTCCGCACATGCACAGGTTATTCATTTGTCGGGTGAAATTCATTCCATGAAGAGAGCCAGCACAAAGTGTATGCAATATGTAAGTGTCACACAAATCCTATTTTGAACACTTACATGGCACATAAGCTTTATGCTGTTCCTGTGCACAGGGGAAAATTCCACCCCTAATGATTAGATTTGCAAAGGTCTGTATGAACAGATGAATATAAATGCTGCTTTTGCAACATGTACATGTGCCCATTTTTAAAGGAGAAGATATGAACCACTTTTTTACATACTTGGCAGAATTTGGCTTGTGGATAGGATACAAATCCCTTACTTTGTCTACTAGACAAAATTTATCGAGAAACATGCAATAAAACTAGTAGTAGGAAATCGAATGCAGTGTATGTGAACCAAATAATACAGACACAAAACAAGAAAATCTTAAAGCAAAAGGACTGGAGTTTTTCAGTTAAATACATGAAACTTGTAAGTTAATATTAAAAATCTATTCTGAATCAGCAAAGCTACACACTGTCAAAGGAATTTCCATTTCTTGTATGCAGACAATATCAAACCAATACAGGCAAGTTTCTGAAGACCTTGTATAGGAACCACTAAAGAAATTAGAGTTAGATGAAGAACTAACTAAATGGCAACGAGAAATATTCTATTTTTAGCCTGTAATCTAGCCACTAGTGACCATACACATATTGTGCCCACCAATTGCCTGAATAATTCTCAAGAGGAGAAGAAAAGAAGGTGTTTGTAGTTGTAAATTCTGGATTGGGGAGGAGATATATACATGCATATATGTCTGCTATTCATAGGCCATGCCTCACAATGCCTATCCTGGGCATCTAACACCAGAGGATCTGAATGGGTGTTGATGGGGGCAACATATGAATGGAAAGTCCTGTTCCCACTCTTGACCCTTCATTCCACTAGCCCATTTCTTTGAGATGACAAAAATGCTTCTACTGTAAATTAATGTTTTCAGTTCAATTGTTAACTTGGTCTTAACAATTCATTTTCTCTGTAATTCACAAGTAAAACTGTCACTGTGGGCTGACTGGGTAGAAAGATCTTGGGTTATATTTATAAACAAAATCTGGCTGAACTCATGCTAGTTATTTGGATTGGTGTTGTAGCCATGTGGGTCCCAGGATATTAGAGAGACAAGGTGGATAAGGTGTAATATCTTTTATTAGACCAACTTCTGCTGGTGAGACAGACAAGCTTTCAAGCTTTTCAGAGATCCTGAAGAAGAGCTCTGTGTAGCTCGAAAGCTCTGTTTCACCAACTGAACTTGGTCCAATAAAAGATATTATGTCACCCAGCTTAGCTTTCTAATTGATCAGTTATGTAATACAGACATACAGAAACATGAGGGTTGTGTGGTGTTAACTGCTTTTATCTTTTTGGTGCTGTTATAAATCAATATCACTTGTTTTTAAAATGATATTGATGACTAGTTCATAATGTGGATCAATCAAATGCTTTTGGATAGTGCAGGACAGTTAGCACACATTCACAGAAGCGAGTTAGACCAAGGTGTGTTTGCTGTATAGTGCTATATGCACAAAGTGTCTCAAAACAGATATTCACACAATGGCATTAATACGGCTTTGAAGGAGTATCACAGCTGAGTGTCAATAATCCATGGATTAAGCCATCCCTAAACAGGATTTGACATATCCGTAAAGTCTAAGCGTTATGTCTTCTGTGTCTGTAACACATATGTGAGTCCATGGGTTTGCCCTGGTACCACAGCATGTATTTGCCATCAAGCAGCAGTTGTATTTTATTGTTGCAATAGAAACAAATATATGGAGAACAGAGCCTGATATGCTGCTGGAGGGGCATTTTGTTAATGCCTTCTTGTTTTGTGTTTCTCTTCATTGTAGGATCAGATTCTGTCCTTTGATGCCTGCATAGGATTCTTTTGATTTTAATGAGAGTGATGTATGCACGTAAGGGCAGATTAAGATGGTAGTTTTCAAAAATGGTGGTAGGGGGTACGGAGATAGGAACCCATGGAAAATAATGACCCATTATGAAGTCATGTACAGTAACATTGACTTTGGGTAGCAGAATCCAAGCTCCAGGCTTGTGAAGGCAGAAAATCAGCCAAGAATAGAGGGCACTATGTTGTGAGCCACTTGCTCCTCCCACTCTGCTGTGCAGCCCTGAAAGTGGTCAGGACCAGATCAAAAGGGGTGGGAAGGGCAGCTGGGAGATGCACTTATTCAGAATCTCTTCTGGGCAGCCTCAACCGGTGGGCCTTCTATGGAATCTCAGCAGAAATATAAAGCTACTTTAACCCATGCCTTCCTCCAGGGTGAATTCTCTGTCTCAGCTGCCCTGCGGAAATTAATCTGGTTCCAGTAAATTTAGGGCCAAAGCTGAAATTCAGTACTTAACACCATAGTGACAGCTGAGTTTTCAAATCTCAATTCTAAGAGGGGATAAGGGAGTAGTGTAAGACAGAGCCTAGTAGAAAGGGGAACTTCTGTTTTCCAGCATTCATCCTAAAACTTTGTATCATTGCCTTAAGTATGCATGCATAGAACTCCCACCGATATCGCTGTGAGCATGTGCCTATGTAAAAGGTGTCACCCTAAAAGACCACATAGTCCACCAGAGGTTCCAGACTATGATCTTTCTTATTAAATATACTTAAAGAAACTCTCAAATCTTGACATACCAACATAAGAAATAGGTAGATTTGTCTGGCTAGGCTGTAAATTTCTTTGGATTTGTGGATTTAAGTTATATTTGTAATGTAAGTGTAACAAAATTCAAGAAGGTAGTAAAGAAGCTATAATATATAATGGAAACAACATTGGTTTTGTTTTGCTGGAGTGGGGGTAAAGGTATTGTTTTGTTTAAAATGGATAATAGAGTGAGATGATGGAGTGGAAAGGTCAAGGAAATGTAACAGTTTAGTATGTAATTCTTTCAGTTTCCTTAGGTTGCTGTTGAGTACAGTTTTCCATGCAAAGCAATTATTTCATCACTGTTTAGACGGCAGGTACTGTAAGGTATTTAAGATCTTGGCACAACACCAGCTCTTTTTCCTTTATACTGCTACAGAATAATCTGACTAGTTCTAAAAAGTTGTCCCTCCACAGGACCCAGAAGCTTAGCTGTTGATCTTGTCAGCCTAATGCTTCTGTTCTGAATTGTCCTCTTGATGTCATTTTCCACTGGCTGTGAGGAACTAACTCGCTGTTACTTATTTGGCAATAAGGTCTTGAGCACATTTTGCCTGACAAGCATCTGTATGATCAAAATATCCTCCTCCCCCACCATACTCATTTATGTTCACACTATAAATCTGCTTTCTGGCCTTAGAGCTGATCTCATCAGAAGTAAATCCAGACCATCACTTCAGACAGTTATATTGAGAGTGTAACCCCAGGTGTGTATTAGTTGCCTTCTTTTGTGAAGCAAGGTTTAAACGCTACATCAACAGATTTAAATAGACAGTTATTGAAATCAGCGAGATAGTCTTGAGTGAGAAATCCATAAATTTTCTGCTGAAAATATTTTGAATGTGAGACCATTTTCTTAGGTATGGGCTGCTGCTATGGGCAATAATTTCTAAGGAACTGATATACTGGTCTCAGCTTCTTTTATTTTTCTATGGCAGAGGTGGCCAATTGTTGGCGTTTGGACAAATTTTGGCAGGTGGAGTGTTCTAGAAAATGCCTTAACGGATTAAGAAGGATTGGTCAGTGTATGAACTGGACTCCCATTGTATGGTTCTTTTTTAAACTGTGGCATTCCACAAAGGAGTCTGGGTAACCTGAATCTTGGTCTTCTATACGCCATTGAAGTACTCTCTTGTTGTTAAAGAGCAGGATGATGGCATATAGTTTCTTCTTTTACCGAGGTGGATTTCTTGCAGTTGCAAATAATCTCCCTTTCCCATGATTATGAAGTTGTTAGGGCTTTAATCCCTAGGTATTCACATCCCTATTGCACTTTGGTGCCTTTGGTTAAGTAGAGACAGTAACTATCAGTCCCTCAGTGACTAAAATGCCAAACCACATACGACACTCTCTGTGCATTCCCCATTAAAATTTTACAGGTCAAAAATCCAAAACCCACATAATAAAAATTTTTCTTCATCGTAAGTGACAAGAGAGAACAGGTCAATCCATGGAATAATGGTGCAGTAATTAGAACCTTTGTAGTTGATAAAGTGTGACTGTTAATCAATGTTTGGCTAATTAATCAATATTTTAATCATTAGACCTTTTAAATTTGTTTTAATGAGCATTTCCTCTAATTCCCTTGATTCGGTTGCTTCCAGTGCTTCTATTATCTCTATTAAATAGCAAAGAAAATATTCATATATTCAGAATATGCTGCAGTTTTAATTTTTTTTGTTGATTATTGCTAAAATACATGAACATATCTGACCATGAGCTGATTCAGATTCTTAAGCCAAAAAGGTACTCTTGGTCATACATCCTTTAAATATTTGTGTGTTTCAGGAAATGTACTTAGATGATTTCATGACCACCTTCTGTCTCTGAATTTTTTGACATCCTGTTTTTCTTATGTTAAGAAAACGATATGAAAATTTTGGATGAATTTAGTGCAAACAATGTTCACGTACATTTTCTCTTCATGATTCCTCAGGTTCTGAAAATCCTTCCTCTTTCCCTATATTCTCTGGGGATACCCAGTGCTTTACAGACTGGATATACAGGAATTGCTTCAACCATCATCACGTAAACAGAACTGAGTGATTTTCTTCCCTTTCTCTACTGAAGTTTTAGCTTCCCTATTTGATGATTGCAATTCCCTATCTTTTCCTACACAGTGTTTATGATGTACGGTAATCACTGCAGTGGCTGTTTGATTAGTATCTGATATTTTAAATTTGGATCCTTTTGTAATGCATGGAATTTGACAGATATTTATACCTGTACTGCTCTTTTCAGGAAACAAAAACAATGATATAGTTGACCAGAGAAGATTAAACTGAATGCTTCAGATAGTAACAAGTATTAAAAACCCACTACTCATAGGAAGACTTCTTCTACAAACCCAGCCTGGCTAGTGCAGCGATAGTAAACCATCTTCACAGGGTTCTTGTGACATGTCTTCTGCAACAGGGATCCTACGGAATGAGTGGGATCCCATGGAGAGGGCCTGGGCAGTGCACTGAGATGCTTTCCGCTGTTTGTTCACATAGGAGTAGTATATGCATCTACCATCTGCCAGCTAGTGTGTGCTGCTGACTTCACACGTGGGCCCTCATAGCTAGTTAGATGAGGGTGTCAGAAATCATGCCTCCAGTATATGTCTCTTTGAAATTATATAAATAACAATTGGCAAAAATTCTTGTATTCCCTAGTTCATTCAACTGCCATGGCAGGGTTATTTCCTACAGCATATTCTTAATATAAATATTTATCATATGAAAAATATCCTTTTTTCTCATGCTGCTATTTATTCAGTCCTCTTGGTGGTTAGTTCCTGCCTCCAGTTACCTTAATCAAGCTTTTCTTGAGAAATTTCTGTAGTTTAGGACTGCAATTGTCAGTACACGTTCTGCCCTTTTAAAGATATAGGTATTACTGAATTCCATGCCGTTCAGCCTATTACCAGCTACTTAGATGCTTTTCTAGTCTCCTAAACTCTAGCTTTCATTCCTCCATCTGCTGTTTGTTGATTTTTCCCTCATCCTTGGATAGGTGTCAGTGAGGGATTGGGAAATAATTTGTTCCAGACATTTAGAAATCCATAATTACAGAACTCAAGATGATCCTCTGCTTTAGCTTAATCCAGAGGTTCTCTAAATCATGCCTTTCAAGAAAACTGATCCATTTTCTCTACAAAAAATTTAGTCTGCAACTAATTTTAAGTGGTGTGAGGTTTTAGTGGTTTTGTTTTCTACAGACCCACAAAGACTGCAAAAGCCTTTAATAACATTCACACTAACAACACTTTATTTTTTACCTAAAAGGTTTTATATTGAGTTGAATTTCTCAGTTATTAAAATAAATGTTTGTTCATGTCTTCTAAAGTAAATAAGAATGCTGCCAATATTTAGGGCTCAGTTTATAATTTATGATTTCTGTGCATGAAACACAGAGTTCCTTTTTGGAATCCCTGGCTAGGATGAAGCATCTTCACTGTTTGTGAAGTGCTGAGTTTTAAATAGTTTAGCCTTTCCATTTGAAGGGAATAAAAATGAATAACTCTGCAGTGTTTACTTGGATAAACTTCCAGCTCATCCAAGCAAAGCGAGGTCACGTGCATTAGGACTATAGGATTGGATCCCTAATATGATGATAGGATAAGAACTTGTTGCAAGTGGCAGTTCAGTGATCTGCAGAGAAGCATCCAAAAGGGCAACTTATAACTTTACTTTCTTGTTTGGTTTAGAGCATTGCATATCCAGCTCCTAAAATTATTATGAGCAATCTCTGGACTATTCATTCTTCTTGTCGTTAATATTGTGGTATGGCCTGCCCATGTGATACATATATGATTGTACAAGAAGTGTGGTGGTGGACTCTTTGGGCAAAATCCTGAAGCAGCCCTCACTGAAAATGCCAATCTGTCTGAGGGTGTCACCCAGAAACACAGCACAAGTTTGGAAATACAGCTATACCATACAGATCTATAACTCATAATACAAATGTGATACAAACATCTAAAAAAGATGATCATACTTGACAAATTATAACATTTTCGCAGATACCTCACACAGCATATCTGGTCAGATTCTTTGCAATTTTATAATATTAGTATCAACAATATCACAAAGTGTTGCACATATTCCATACAGCGTCACACCTGGCTCCATTGAAATCAATGGTAAAACTCACGTGGACCTCAGTGGGCCTGGTGTCACTGTCAAGTTGATATTGCCAAACACTGGTTTCCAGGGCCTTCATATAAATTCATCCTGTATGCGTGTCAGCTTGAGCTGGCCTCTGACGGAGAAAGCCTGCCCAGTTGTGGCATGTGAAGAAGCTTGAAATTTCCCCTCCATGGGGGCCCTGCAGCCACTCAAGCGGCTAGGTCTAGACAGGGAGGATGGCATTGCCAGAAGAGCCATGAATTGATTCCTTGCATCCCTGCCACAGCCTTTAAACAGTGAAGCTCCTATGGGGTGAATATTAAAGCTGTTCTCCCTGGAAGGACAGCAGTAGAAACACAAACTGCCTTATCCAAGGAGTGACGCTCCTGCGGGGCACTTTGTTTTTCACTGGTGCAGGTACCTTTTGTACTTCTCTTCACCTGGGGAAGAATCTAGTCGAATCTATGATGGCAGTAATCTTCTGTTTACTGGGATCTTTTTGTGCAAGTTTGACAATTTTCTTGCCATTAAAAGAAACCCTGTACTATCTGTATACGAGATCCCATGGCTACTACACATAGTATGAAATCCGGTTCACTGTATTTTTTAATACCATATGATTTCCCACTCTTACACGGCATGCTAAATCGATGAGTCTGAATTAGGGAGAGGGTGAGCTCTCTGAAGGAGACCACATATTGGACAGACAGCCTTAAAACTAGGACTGAAATAAAATGAAAATGTTTTCCAAGTGAAAAAATATTTTTATTAAAAATGCTTATTTTCTCCATAGTGAGTTCACATAGGTTGCTAAGACACCATTAGTAAATTGTTATTTTATGGGACTATTTCACTTAGGAAATTTCTTAATTCATTACATTTTATTGGATCAGCAGTAATGAACCAAAAACAATATCATTTATTTTTATTACTACTGCAGGTTAAATCACAATGATTTATACAGGCAGATTGAAGCAATGACTATGTAATTATTCTGTTATTATCAACTATATATTTTTCTTAAATAAGACATTTTAAGCACATGTAAAGTTCATAAAGATAAATACTTCTAAGTGTGAAAGACCTGCATAACAGTACTGTAAAGTAAACTGTCAATTCTCATTACAACAGTTTCATTTAGATGCACTTTAACTAGTGCCCATATCGCCATATTATTAATTGGATTACTGTTCTAGTACTAGTCTGTACTTCTTGAAGGGGTGTCAGTGGGTATGGTCCCTATGTATCCTCCCTTGTCAATCTCTCAGTTGCCTCTCCATACCATCCTCTCTGCTTCAGCAACGTCCTCAATGTTATCTCCCTATTTGTCAGCTTCTTACATGGTCACCGGCGTGCTTCCCTCTGCATGGCCTTCTGTATGTGATATGGTCTCCCTGTACTCATCTGAAAGGTTCCTACCCTCAGTACATTTGAGTCTCAAATGCTTACTTGAGTTGTGCTGCTCAGTTAATTGAGTTGACTTAGAAATACATTTCTTATTGTTGTTTCCCCTTCTTTTATCTTTTTCTTCTTGTCGGTCTGTCCTTGATTTGTAATTGCACCTCTCCTTGATTGTTTGGAAGCTGCCTAGCACATAGTGGGCACTAACATAAATAAACAAATAATAATAGTATGATTATTATGGTGTGCTCGGATAAATGAAAGGTTTCTGAGTGCTATTTGTCATGTCTCGAGTAGATATCTCTACTAACAATCTAACTCTGTAAAGGAATGGAATATCTCTTTCAGTGCCTAGGATGACTTTACCTCCTTGTTTTCTGTCACCTCTGTCACAGCCTTCTCAACTTTGCTACTACCCTAAAAATCTCCCTCAGGCCTTCTTAGGCTTCCCTCAGACACCTCCTGTTCTTGAGTGGGACAGCACTATGACACACTTTCATCATTCTGTCTCAATAATGGAGAAGTCTGAGGGAAGTCAGAAGGATATTTGAGAAGTTTAGGATGGTAGAAAAGTAGGGACTACTAGGAAAGAGGTGTAGGAACACAGCAGATCAGAGAGGTTTGGAAAGGGCTAAGGAAAATTGCAAAGAGAATGGAGAACTTTAGAGGAGGCCAGAAGGAGTAGAGATCTTCTAAGATGAGATCAGAATTACTTAAAAGCTGAACTGGTGGGAAGAAAGAGTCAGAGAGAGGTTTTGTAAAGGTTAGGAAAAGAAAAACAAATGACGGAGCAAACATAAATCAGAACAAAGACATATTTCCTGATTATTTCCAAAACCAAGAAAAGAGTAATATCTCCAGTGATTAGTTGTTCTACAACTTATAGGGCAAGCCTTGTGCTCTGCCTCCCCGTAACTCTTTGTTCCCCCAGACTTTGAAGATGGATAATTAGATTAGAGAGTGTTGGTGTCAGAGCCCTCTAAAAGAAATGCCAGTGTGGACCAGAACTGCCTCAAATCCCAATGTTCAGTAGATGTGCACAGAAAAAAGTTTCCTTGTGTTTTTGGGTACCTCTAGGCTATAACAGTATCTCTTTGAAGAGAAGGTATTCAAAATTAAGCATATTATTAATGCACAGAAATTTCTTGACTATTGCTTCTGATCAAACAGGATGACAGGCACGATAGTGTCTCATTGGACATTCAGGGATCCTGGCTTTCTGCTCTCAAAGTTGATCCTACAGTTGATCTTGCACCACAATTCCCGTGGAATGAAAAGTGTCCCCAAAAGATTTTTTGGATGGAAAAATGGAAGGGACTCTCTGTAGTTCCTTCCTTTCTATCTTGTATTCAGTTGGAGGCTTCATGCATTTGTAAAACAGCCTAATTCAAATGGTAATCCAGCTAGAGGAGAGAGTAATGTCAGTGCCTGTGATAACATTTCACATGATGTCATTAAATTAACTGTGTCTGTTCTGAGCTCCTCACTTGTGGCTATTTGACTAAACCCTTGGATTGCACAATTTTCTATCCAAGTAAACCTCAGGACAATGGTTTTAATAGCATGCAAACTATTTGGTGATTCCCTGGACATTATACTCAAGACCAAAAATGATGATCTTCCTCCTTCCCTTGCATTCTATAAGTGCCCTTAGCAGGTTTCTAGGAAGAAGTCCTTTTGCTCAAATTGCTTCATCAGGAGATGCTTGGTTAAATATTGCAAGTTTAAGTCCCCAGACAGCAGCATGTCCCTTTATAAACCATTTCAGTTTCTTAGTTTCCCAAGTAAGCTGGATCTAGCTCCTTCTGATTTCTCTTTGCTCATCTTCCACTCTACCATTTTCTCAAACGCCAGGCTAGAAATGATATAAATGAAAAATATGACCCTGGGACCATTTAATGTTTTCAAAAAAATGAGGGAGAAAGGATATTATAATGAATGAGTTCAGGATTCAGTAAGTCTAGAATATCCACTAATACAAAAATATTTTCTTTTGACACTTTCAATGACGTGGCACCACTTTCTTGCTGGTTTGCAGCAGTAAGTTTAGCTGCTTGAGGAAATTGATGGTGTTAAAGAACATAGGACCTGGTTGTTATACCAGGCTGATGAGTACCTGTAGGGTAAAAAAATGTAACCATGGGTGCATATCTGGTCTATAGGAGTCTAAGAAGTGACTAAAGATGGGAATTGAGAATATGGGATGGATGGGAATATGCTTATTTCTATGCCAATACCAGAATATTCCTCTTGCTCACAGCAGTATTGGCTTCAGTCTGATCTGTGAGTGCTCAGCATTGCTCAAGAGACACTAAGCACCTTGCAGAACTGGAAGGTCCTAGGAAAAGTCTGAGTGTTTGTGAGTGCTCTGTTTTCCTCTACAATGGCTTTAAGAGCAGTTCTAAAGACAGAATACAATTCATGCAAGTTTCAAATGTAAATACCAGAGTTAAAATGTTCTCTAGAGGAGAGCAAGCAAATAATAATAATAAAAATGCATGTATCTAATACTTTTCTTACATTTACAGTGCTTTTCATTCCAGGATCTCAAGGTGCTTTATAGACAATATGTAACTACATCTCATAACACCCAGGTGAATTAAGCACTGTAAGTAATGGAGATGTGGAGAAGTTAAGTGATTTGCCTAAGTCTACCAGCAAATCTGTGGAAGATTAAAACTCAGATCTCCTGACTCCTAATTATGTGTCCTAAAATATAGAGAGGGTATTGTAAATAAATTATATTCAAAGGGCATTTTAGATTTCAACTATTCTGAAGTTAGTAACAATTTTTAATGATGTGCTACGTATTTCAATGTGTGTCACTTCCACATGCCCCCTATATTGTACATTGCACACCTATTGAAATAGGGATCCTTGTAATTTGGTGTTTTTGTTTTGAAATCAGTTAGTTTAAAATGGGCACTTCTACAGATTAGATGGGAACTAAAAGAACAAAACACTCATATTTAAATCTAATTATTAATTTGTAATTATATTCATTGTTCTGTCTGGTGACTGGCCAATCTAGTATCCTATATTGTTCTGCTAAATTTTTGATGATTAGATACTTGTAGGTGAAGAAAGAGACAGATTGCTCATGAGAAAATCATTGGTGATCATTGTATGTGCTGAAGAAAAATGTTAGATTTTGTTTTATAATAGAGAGATGTTACTAAGATTCTGTCTAAATTTTTCCTCCCAATAAGTTTCATTCTCATTTTTCTTCAGCTTTGGGAAATTAGCCCTTTTGAAGCAGTGTGTCTGTGTCGGTATCTGTGTTTGTGTAAAATTACCAGTTGGGACTGTCCTCTCTTTGCCCATATTGAATATAATCGGGTTGCAATCACTGGTCCCATGGCAACAACCAACCTCCAGTCCAGTGATTAATTCATCTTTGTCTATCATAATGAGGTCCAGTTTAGGAATATCCCCATGTTGGGTGCAAATACCTCCTGTGTTCAGAAACTCATCTATCATTTTTAGAAACTCTATTGATGTTTTGCTACTGTCCAGCAGATGTCTCCCAGACTTAAGTCCCACATGATAATAGATTTTTCTTTCCACACATTACAGACAGGTAAGTAGGGAATAATTCATCCTGTTCTCTGGTTTGATTTGGTACTCTGTAACAGACCCTTGTTCTGTGACTCCTCAGGTGTGCTCTGGGGAGATAAGGGAGTCTGAGCTGGATGGACAGACAAGAGGAAAGAAGAAAATCTATTCTTTCGGCTATTCCAGGGAGCAGGGAAGAAAGTCAGATCCTAGGTCTGCTGTGATTTAACAGAGCTTGCTGAGTTACTGAGATGAAGGACGTCATTCTGCAAGTACTAGACACAGAGCTCATGCATCCCTATGCTCCCCTACATATGACAATGTGCACAGCAATAGCCAGACACCTTGGACCTATGGCCCCTCCATGCACTCTCCCTGGGACCATAGCAGGATTGCTGCTGATGACACATTTCCAAGTATTTATTCTAGTTGATGAGGGTTTCTTCCCTCCTTAGTTTTTTGGCCTCCTAATCATCCCTGCAGCTCCCCTGAACCCTATCAATAGCCTGCTGAGTTAACATAATTTAGTTAGCATTATTTGATTGGTCAAGTACAGCTACCATTCTTGATGCTGCACAGGATATGAATCCAGACCTCACAGCTGTACTGTGCAGTGGTGGTGAAGCCTGTGCAGGACTGACAGGACAGCGTTCCCTGCTCTGTTGCACAGAGTGCATTGGCATGTGCACTACAATAGCACATTAGTCTCTGATGCTGCAAGTCCAAGTCTGACTCCTGGCCCCCTCTCTCCCTCTGCATCACTGAACCTCTGTTCTCTCTGTCCCACAGAGGCATGGCCGTCCCCAGATGACCAAACTGCATTGTCCCAAACAGGATCTCAGTTGGAATTTTCTCCCCACATCCATGGTCTCTCCACCCTTGACACACCCTCCAGTTTTCTTTTTTTCAGATCTCACTGGATTTGCAGTGACTCCTAGCTCAGGATGGTTGTTGAGGTTCATTAGCAAGCTCTAACTGCTTCTCCCAAAGCACTAATGAATGTGTTAACTAATTCCAGGCTTTATACTGATCCCAGTGGCCCTGCTAGATGCCTCCCCCAAGTGCGTTTGCCTTCTCCCTTTGTCAACAGCCCTGCGCCCAGTGCTTATCCCCTGTAATCAGTTCTCTCATTAACCCTTCTCATGCACCAGCACTTGTAACAGAGGCTCTGCAGGTCAAGCTCAGCCTTCAGTGTCCCCTGTGATCTCTCCACTGCCTATAGGTGCTGGAATGAGGATGCTGGGGGTGTTTCCACGCTCCCTGGCTTGAAGTGGTTTCCATTATATAGAGATTTTACAGTCTGATTCAATAGCTCTCAGCACCCCCACTATAAACATTGTTCCAGCACCCTGCCACTGCTTCCAGATTCTGCTCCCACTGACCTCATGCAAGATCTCTTACTTCCAAAGGTTTGCATGGTGTAACTGACTGCACCATAGTAAACAATTCTGTTGTTGATACATCAGAAAGACCAGGCCCTGGCTGCTTCCCCTTAGCTGGGCAAGCCCTTCCCCTTCTGAGTTGTTAGCAGCTTTGGTATCCCTATTTTACCAGTCTGAGGTCACCATCCTTTCTGATTTATGCCTTTTTTCCTCTGAGGAGCAATAGGCTGTAGCCTTCCAACTTCCCTGGCTGCAGTCAGTGGTTGAGTGGGGGTATTCTCCGCCCTCTCTTTACATCTGTCTGATGGACATAACATATGTCTGACTGCTGCTCATGTACCACAGCCAGACCACACAGCTGCCCAAAGCATGCATGTGAGTGAGAACAAAGAGTTAAACAGTAGACAATAAGAATGGTTGTGGTACAGTGATGTCCACAGCAGTTACGGAGTCAAGGCTCCATGCTTCCAGCATGTAACCCATCACTCATCCCCTCAATTGGAAACAGAGATGGGACCCAGAAAATGATGCTAGTGAGTCCAAAGGGCAGTTTCACTCCTATTCAGGTGCCAATGGTTCAGTTGCCCACCCCAGGGGGGACAGAGACACGTTAGTATTCTCAGGCCACTGACATGAGGGGTAGAACCGAATGGGCCAGTCAAATTATTCTGATAAATTGGATAATTAGTCTGGAGTCAATAAAATGAAATTCAGTTAAGACAAGGGAAAAGTACTGCATTCAGGAAGGAAAAACCAAATGCACAAATACAAAATGGGGAATAACTGGCTAGGGAATAGTACTGCAGGAAAGGATCTGGAATTTATAATGGATCACAAATTGAATACTAGTCAATGGTATGATGCTATTGCGAAAAAGGCAAATGTCATTCTGGGATATGTTAACAGGAGTGTTGTATGTAAGACAGGAGAGGTAATTGTTCTGCTTTACACAGCACAGGTGAGTCCTCAGTGGGAGTATTGTGTCCAGTTTTGGGCACTGCACTTAAAGAAAGATGTGAACAAACTGGAGAGAGTCCAGAGGACAGCAACAAGAATAATCAGATGATTAGAGAACGTAACCTATCAGGAATGGTTAAAAGAATTGAGCGTTTAGTTTAGAGAAAAGAAAACTGAGGGGGGACATAACAGCCTCCACATCACTTTCTCACTGAAAACAGTGTCAGTTAAAGAACTTCACAACTCTGTCATAAACAGATAGCTAAGGGTTAATGTTCTTTTACCTGTAAAGGGTTAACAAAGGGAACCAAACACCTGACCAGAGGACCAATCAGAAAACAAGATTTTTCAAATGTCAAGGGAGGGAAGATTTTGGGTGGGTGTTCTTTGTCTTGGTTCGGTGGCCCTCTCGGCTCTGAGAGCGATCTCTCTATCTCCAGGCTTTCTAATCTTCTGTTTCCAAGTTGTAAGTACAAGGATAGTAAGACAATAGGTTTATATTGTTTTTTGTATTTACATGTGTGTAGTTGCTGGAATGTGTTAAATTGTATTCTTTTTGGATAAGGCTGTTTATTCTTTTTTTCCCCTAAGCAATTGACCCTGTATATTGTCACCTTGATACAGAGACCATTTTTATGTCTTTTTTCTTTCTTTTTATATAAAGCTTTCTTTTTAAGACCTGTTTGAGTTTTTTTACTGGTTAAGGCTAAGGAACGAAGGGAGGGGGAAAATCTCTTTGTGTTAGATTTACTAAGCCTGACTTTGCATACTGTCTGGGTGAGGGGAGAGAGAGATTTGATCTCTCGGTACTTGTGTTTTAAGGACTTGAAGCAGGGAATAACCTAGAGTACCCAGGGTGGGGAAATCTGGGAGGAGGTAAAGAGGGGGAAGGGAAGTGGGTTATTTCCCTTTGTGGTGAGACTCAGGGAATCTGAGTCTTGGGGTCCCGCAGGGAAAGTTTTGGGGAGACCAGAGTGAGCCAGACACTGGAATTTTCTGGCTGGTGCCAGCGATATCAGATCCAACCTGGTAATTAAGTTTGGAGGTTTCATGCGAGCTTCTCATGTTCTGAACTCTAAGGTTCAGATTTGAGTAGGAAAGTAAACTGAGGGGGGACATAACAGCCTCCACACCACTTTCTCACTGAAAACAGTGTCAGTTAAAGAACTTCACAACTCACCATAGAATTATGGTGTATGGTGTATATAGCTGCAGTTACTTGAGAGACAATCTCTCCTTGTGTGACAGTGACCTTCCACAACAGCTACATTCTTCTGGAACCATGAAATAGTCAACTAATAAGAGGAGGCTTATGAGGACAGGAGACAGAACTTTCATAACCACTGATCCCAGACTAGATAAAGATATCACACAGACCTCACCATTTTCAGAATTAATTTTAAAATTCATTCCTTGGAATTTATTACTTGGTAATTTCTTTCCACAGTCTGCTCACCCACCCTCTCATCCACCCCATGCAGATTTAGAGAAGCAAACAAAGAAAAACCTATATTCTACAGTCTGTGAAAGAAGAAAGATCATTTTTATTTCTGTTCTTAAAAGTCCTTGGGAGACATTCAGATGCTACAATGATGGACGCCAAGTACTTAGATAAACATAGTCACATAACAGATTCTCAGCCAGATCCTCAGCTGAGGAGCTGGTGCAATATTGTATGAAGGCACACACTTGAGTACAGAAGTGTCACAGCACACTGGGTGTTATTACAAAAAATGTGTCTGTCTTGCTGGCATTGACTCTCAAGAAACAAGCTGCACTTAGCACCTTTGAGTTTTGAAAAGATCGCACAGCAGCCAACATGCTATCAAAGCCTCAGGAACAAATAAAAAGCAGTTTATCTCTCAAGGTCTTTCCCCCTGATTTTATTATAAGTGACAATGGAATCATTGTTACAAAAACAGCATAAGATCTCAGATCCACATATGTGCCATGATTTGGATAGGTATTTTGCACATTGTCTGAACCTGCTATTGTTGTATTTTCCTCAAAGAACGGCAATATTAAGTTTTATAGCTCTGTGGCAGAGTCTCAGAACATTAATACTCACTTTTGTCCTGCAAAAGCTTGCAACATTTTCCAGTCACCTACAGCTGGAGAAATGAACCAAAGCACAAGTTTTTAAAAGGAAATGCCAGTTTTACAAAGCTTTTTATTTTTCCCTTCCACATGCTTAGTCTAGTTGAGTCCCAAGCAATGGGGGGTTTCTCCCCTTCCTTAGTCCTTCGGCCTCCTGATCATCCCTGCAGCTTCTCTGAACCCCATCAACAGTCTGCTGAGTTAACATTTAGTTAGCATTATTTGATTGGTCAAGTTCAGCTACCATTCTTGATGCTGCACAGGATATGAATCCAGACCTCACAGCTGTACTGTGCAGTGGTAGTGAAGCCTGTGCAGGACTGACAGGACGGAGTTCCCTGCTCTGTTGCACAGAGTGCATTGGCATGTGCACTACAATAGCACATTAGCCTCCGATGCTGCTGCGAGTCCATATCATTACAAATACAAATCAAGCAGGGTAACACAAGCAAAAAGTTATAAATAAAAACTCATCCAGGAATCAAGCTAGCTTTTGAAAGCTAGGATCAGAGTCCTGCTTTCTCCCCACTTCTGTCTCTCCTGAGGGCCTTTTCCTTTGTATAGTGGTGCCTAGTTAGTGCCCCTGCACCATGCTATACCATCATAGGTATTCCACATGTGAAATCAGTAAAGATTACTTTGGTATGAGTCTTGTGTGACCTTTATAGAGAGAGTTTCGTTGTTTATCATGGATTCTTTGTGTTTGAGTAATCTAAAACATGTTATCATGTTTGAGGTAACCGATGCTCCATTTTCTAGGCAATGGTAACAAATCGACAAAGACCTGGGATGTAGGTTCACTTATGGGTAGGTCAGGAGAGGTGGTTAAGGCAAAGGCTAGAAGGAAAATCCATGTACTAGGTCTTCAGAAAACTAGGTAGTACAGAGGCAAAAGCAAAATCTTGAAAGGTGGATGTAAAAGTTTTTGGTCCGGAGGGAAAAAGAAAATGAATGAAGATACTATCAACATGCGCGTAAAGACTGCTAAGGGAGGTGTATTATTGTGCTATGGCAAATTGGTCAGAGTTTAGGCTGAGTGGCTGGTATCCACACAATGTTCTGGAACTAACATTGCTTATTGAAAGAAATTATTACCTTTTTGAAGGAAAGTTGATCATGTTCTGGTCTGACACCAGTTATGAGGACAGTAGGAGCAGTTCCATGGACAGCCACTAGATGGGTCACACAATTATTTCTGTAATCTACTCTGAAACTTCTGAGGTCCTGAACCTTGACATCTGGGGAAGAAATGTCTGAACATAGGGTTTCCAATTTTATATATTTTATTAACTAAACTAAATAACTTAACAAAATGAATAAAATAAAATAAACAAATCAAATAAAAGAAAGTAGGTTAATATAAAATCATCAAATTAAACTAATTATCAGGTTCATTAGACCATATCAAATAAACCAACAGTTCTTTATAAGCTTTATTTAATAATTTGGGAATACAGCAGTCTGGTTTAGCTATCAGCCCCACAAATAACAGTGCAATATCAATTACATTGCCAATGAAAACATTTATTCTAGCCAAATGATTGATGCTGCAATGGTCAAATCGAAGCCAATTTTAGACTACAGCTCTGATGCCAAGTGAGGTTAAGGTTGGGCACATACCAAATTATTGCTTGTTAGTCAACAGCTCTCCCCTCAACCCCTCTGAGCACAAAGTTGCTTAAAACAAATTCAAGATAACATAGTTTGGTTACATTTTAAAATTTAAATAACAAATTTAACTGACAATAACAATTTCTTAGAATTTAAGTTTACACCCCACTCCAGAAAATGTATGTGATCGTTTAGACAGTGATGTTATTAATGTAAGGCTATTTTAAGTATTTGAGGAACTATTTTACAGGCACAGTTTTCAATAATTCTGTGAAAACAACAAGGAGTCCCGTGGCAATTTAAAGATTTATTTGGGCACAAGCTTTTGTAGGTAAAAAAGCCACGTCTTCAGATGCATGGAGTGAAAATTACAAATACAAGCATAAATATACTGGCACATGAAAAGAAGGGAGTTATCTTACAAGTAGAGACCAGTGATGACAAGGTCAATTCAATCAGGCCAATTCAATTGGGTCCACTCCCAATAATTGATGAGATGTCAATACCAAGAAAGGGAAAATTGCTTTTGTAGTGAGCAGCCACTCCCAGTCCCTATTCAAGCCCAAATTAATGGTGTTAAGTTTGCAAATGAATTGTAGCTCTGCAGTTTCTCTTTAAAATCTGTTTTTGATGATTTTTTGTTGCAGGATGGCTACTTTTAAATCTGTTATTGAATGTCCAGGGAGATTGAAGTGTTCTCCTACTGGCTTTTGTATGTTGCCATTCCTGATGTCTGATATATGTCCATTTATTCTCTTATGTAGAGACTGTCTGGTTTGGCCAATGTACATGCAGAGGGGAATTGCTGGCACATGATGGTATATATCACATTAGTAGATGTGCAGGTGAAGGAGCCCCTGATGGTGTGGCTGATGTGGTTGGGTTGTATGATGGTGTCGCCAGAGTAGATATAGGGACAGAGTAGGCAATGGGGTTTGTTACAGGGACTGGTTCCTGAGTTAGTGTTTCTGTGTTGTGGTGTATTTGTGTCAGATTGTGGGGCTGACTGTAAGTGAGAACTGGCCTGCCTCCCAAGGTCTATGAGGGTGAGGGTAGTTTTCTAGGATAGGTTGTAGATCATTGATGATGTGCTGGAAAGATTTTAGCTGGGGGCTGTATGTGATGGCCAGTGGTGTTCTATTGTTTTCCTTTTTGGGCCTGTCCTGTAGTAGGTGACTTCTGGGTACCCGTCTCACTCTGTCAATCTGTTTCCTCACTTCCCGAGGTAAGTATTGTTGTTTTAAGAATGATTGATAAAGATCTTGTAGGTGTTTGTCTCTAAGGGATTGGTGCAAATATGGTTTTATCTTAGGGCTTGGCTGTAGACAGTGGATCGTGTGATGTGTCCTGGATGGAAGCTGGAGGCATGTAGGTAAGAATAGTAGTCATTAGGTTTCTGGTATAGGGTGATGTTTATGTTTCCATCACTTATTTACACTGTAGTGTCCAGGAAGTGGACCTCTTGTGTCGATTGGTTCCGGTTGGTTGATGGTAGGGTGGAAATTGTTGAAATCCAGGTGGAATTCTTCAAGATCCTCCTCCCCGTGGGTCCATATGATGAAGATGTCATCAATATAGCACAAGTAGAGGGAGGACGCTAGAGGACAAGAGATGAGGAAGCGTTGTTCTAAGTCAGCCATAAAAATGTTGGCATACTGTGTGGAGATTCAAGTACCCATAGCAGTGCCGCTGACTTCGAGGTATAAGTTGTCCCCAAATCTGAAATGGTTGTGGGTGAGGACAAAGTCACAGAGCTCAGCCACCAGATGTGCTGTGGCCTCATCAGGGATACTGTTCTTGACAGCTTGTAGTCCATCCTCATGTGGAATATTGGTGTAAAGTGCTTCTACATCCATGATGACCAGAATGGTGATTTCAGGAAGATCACCAGTGCACTGTAGTTTTCTCAGGAAGTTAGTGGTATCCTGAAGATAGCCAGGAGTGCTGGTAGTGTAGGGTCTGAGAAGAGAGTCCAAATAGCCAGATAATCCTGCTGTAAGAGTGCCAGTGCCTGAGATGATGGGGCATGCAGGATTTCCAGGTTTATGGATCTTGGGTAGCAGATACAATACCCTTTGTCGGGGCTCTAGGGGTGAGTCTGTGTAGATTTGTTCCCAGGCTGTAGCAGGGAGTTTGTTGAGTAGATGCTGTGATTTCTTTTGGTACTCCTCAGTGGGATTGGAGGATAGTGGCTTGTAGAATGTGGTGTAGGAGAGTTCCCTGACAGCCTCCTGTTCATAATCTGACCTGTTCATGACGACTACAACACTTCCTTTGTCAGCCTCTTTGATTGTAATGTCATAGTTGTTTCTGAGGCTGTGGATGGTGTTGCGTCCTGTATGGCTGAGGTTATGGAGCAAGTGATGCTGTTTGCTCACAATTTCAGCCTGTGCACATCTGCAGAAGCACTCTATGTAGAAGTCCAGTCTGTCATTTCGACCATCAGGAGGAGTCCATGCAAAATTCTTCTTCTTGTAGTGTTGATAGGAGAGTTCCTGAGGGTCAGTGTGCTGTTCAGTGGTGTGTTGAAAATATTCCTTGAGTAGGAGATGGCAAAAGTATGCTTTCAGATCACTGCAGAACTGTATCATGTGCATGGGGGTGGTGGGGCAGAAAGAGAGTCCCCGAGATAGGACAGACTCTTCTACTGGGCTAAGTGTGTGGTTGGATAGATTAACAACATTGTTGGGTGAGTTATGGGTACCACTGTTGTAGCCCCCTGTGGCATGTAGGAGTTTAAATAGTTTACTGTCCTTTTTCCTCTGTAGAGAAGTAACATGTGCAATGTAAATGGCTTGTTTTGTTTTTGTAAAGTCGAGCCACCTGGACGTTTGTGTAGAAGGTTGGTTTTGTATGTGGGTCTCTAGTTTTGAAAGCTCATTTTTGATCTTTCCCTGTTTGCTGCATGGGGTGCTGATCAGGTGGTTACTCAGTTTCTTTGAGTGTGTGTGGCACAATCTCTTACCCAATAATTATATCCACGCACAATCTTGCATGTGCACATGCTCATTATCAACCACATGCTGCGATTTTTTTAAAAAAAGCAAGAATGCTAAGATAGAGGATTCCCTGTAAATTTATGGGATTACCTGAATAAGTGCAGTCTATGTGGAAAAATTGGTCAGTAGGTCCGTCTTTGTGAAAGGGACATGTGAGAACAGAGCCTGGACACCTTGTTTTATCTCCTTAAAGTCTGTGACTCATATCTTCACCATCATCATTGTGGTCATTTTGCTTCCTTGAGGGGCTGATGCCTGCTTTCATCATTCCTGCTGAACTCACAAGTGAAAATCCAGCTGCCCTTCTAAAACAAATTAAGAAAAAAATCTTTTCTGTCAATGCTTTACTACTTGAGCATGCTGATAAAATGTCACAAGACTGCACCTTGTTCTGAAGAATTCCCCACATTCAGTAACAATTATGGGAAATTTCCCATTGAGACAAACACATGAAATAAAATTTAAAAAAAACTAAAAAACCCTCTCTATATTTTTCAGTTTTTCCACAAATGTCACAAGGACTAGAAATTGTTCTCATCTCAAACTGTAAGTTCTTTTTCCTTTAAAAGTTCTTGTGGGTAGAAACTTAAAGATGTCTGATGTTTTCTCTTGCTGTGCCAACTGTTGAAAATCAGTCTGATCTTGTAAGCATGATAGTACAAGTGAAAGAGTGTTATAGTGTTAGTCCCATCGGACCTCACAGCAAAGGGAATGGAAAACTCATCCCCAAGACTCAACTACTTTTCAGCATTACACTGTATGATCTATTTACATTATTCTACATCAGACAATGTGCAACTGTGTGGAATTTTATACATCTAAGTACTTGAAATGGTTTCACTATATCTTTATCTTTTGATGCAGATATATTGAAGCCATATTGCTTAGGTGTGACAATACCTCACTTTACTGTAAGTAATAAATATCTTGTTAATCAGTGGTAAATCTCTTTATGATATGGCAGAGCTATTATGACAAATGGCCTTAAACAAGTTCAACTCCATTATTATGGAAAAGGTTACATTGTTCTACAATTATCCTTTTAATCAATCTCACAGGATAATCATTCTGCCTAAAAATCTGTTTCTCAATACCAATTTCATTATCTAGGTGATTCTCATCACTAATCATTAGAGAGTAATTCACTATATTCTTAACAACTCCTGTTTTAACTTTAAATGGGTAATTAGACTCAATATACAGGATATTACCTACATGATAATCTTTATAATACATTCTCCTTCCCAACTGTCAGGTCTTCTTTCCACTAATAAATGTAAAAAAAGCTTTTCTTATTAACGTCCCTTTGCACAGTAAATCATATATTCAAATGGTCATCACTAATGAAGAAGAGAACAAAAGTTTTTTCTCCACTATTCCATTAAACAGAGCAGTTCCTTCCAAAGATTTCACAAAATGGTGTTGAGCAATGCAATGGGTATAAATGGAACCTCATGGCTATCCAGGAGCGCTACCTAAAAAGGACTCCTGCAAAACAGAAATAAATAGTATTGAGGCAAAAAGTAATTAGGTGCACTGTTAACGCTCATTATAAAAGCAAGAAAGAGTTGTAAGGAAGTGGAAATTGATGAGGGAATCTTGCTTTGAACAGTCAGGTGAGTTAGCTAAAAATGTCTGGTGTTTGGTTACAAGAAGTGACTGGAAATCAGGACTCTCAAGTTCTATTGTCGGCACTGTCACTGACTCTCTGCGTGGACTTGGACATATTAATCAACTTCCTTAACCTCACTTTACACATCTGTAAAACTGGTATAATATTTAGCTACTCATAGGCTTATGGGTCTTTAAATAATGTTATAAAGATCATCAGATGACTGGAGCTATTCAAGTTCAAACTATTATTTTTTTAACACCACCATAACACTCATGCATCCAATACTGTGGTCTCTATTATACTCACTCCAACCAGAACTTTCTAGTTTAACTGTACACTGCACCTCATCATGTGCCACAAAGTGGCCTAGCAAGGAATTTCAAGTTTGCATTTATCTATTAAAAATTCAGGTCAGGAACCTGAGACGATGGGATTTTTCTGAGTTGAAAGAATGCATATTAAAATTTACAAATAGATCTAGGAAAAGAATTACCATTGGGCATTCTTTATCCATGTCATCTTACCGTTGGTGCTTCACTGCTCCAAAGGATAACTGGAAAGACTGAGATCACTGTGTTTGGCTGTATTGCTTAATTACAAAGTGTAACATCCCTTGAAAACTATTTGTTCAACATACAAGTTCAGCTTTATCCAGGACTTGTGTAACTCTGACCCTGACAAGGTTCCTGTTGTCAGGGAAAACTGTCTTTGGAGATGATTGCCTCTTGACACTTTGCCTGCTACTTTGGTGGGTAGATTTATGTATGGTATATTTTCATGGAGCGTTTAACCCTGAATCTTTATGCGAGTCTGGCACAAAGCATATACCTATCACTTAGAAAATTCTTGGCAATCCCTTTCCTCCTAAATCAAAGATTATTTTAAAATGGAAGAGTGTTAATTTTATTGTGGCTTCTCATATTCTGGAAAAAATATTTCTACCAATTATAAAAACTGAAACATAAGTCTAATGGATCCACAATGTTCAAGTGTTAATTTTCTTATCCACTTGAAATAATTCTATTAAGTTTGTCAGAGAAACTTTTTTTGCATTTTTGGTATCACGGCAATGAGATACAGTGTAGGAATATGAAACAAAAACACACTGGAAAGGTTTCATCCAATAAATCATATAAATATGATCAGCATCATTTCTGATACCTCACTTCCCATGAGATTAAACATACAGTTTTTAGCTTCATTTAAAACAAGACTCTGACCAGTTGCTGCCAACAAATAAAGGTTTGTAGGGAGAGAAAAAAACTCTGTCACAATGACTTATACAAGCTTAAGCAGCAGACTTCCTAAACCAAGACTTATCGCTTCAGGGTTATTTCCATGTGACCTGTGGAGGATGCCCATGAATAGCTGGAGAAGACGTGCAGTTTTCTCTGCTGTAGGGCTGAGCTGCTCAGTGGAAGACCAGAAGGCAGTCCTGAGTGTTATGAAGTAATCATTAAGTTACACGCTTGTCATTTCTTGTACATTCACTCAGAACTAATGCACATCACTTTTTCCAATTATAATCATTCCACCATTTAACAAGCACAAAGGCCTTAGATTCCAATTTGCCACTGATGCTTCACTCTCACTTGCTTATGTCTTGGCATTTAGGTCTGGCTAGGTTGTGCACAGCTCCAATAATGGGGTGTATTCACCCTTTGTACAGCAAACTTACAAATGATGAAGCCAAGAACAGCCAGTCTTACAATATAAGAGCAGACAATTTCCACTGCTATGGTAATTTTTCTATTTGTACTTTTTCCCTTCAGTTGTTGTAAATAGATTTTATTCCTTGGTGAGCTTATTGCCAAAGCCAAATAGAGAGCACACAATGATAGAGTGTATATAGTTTGCTCCACACTTCCTTGCTGGCTAAATCAAAATTCCTTTAGAATGTGTTTCTCAATTCATTTAGCTTCTCAAATCTCTCCACCGTGAAAAAACAAAAACAAAACACCAAACCACAGTTGCTGAACTCTCTAGTCTTTAATCTTAGTTAGGTTGTCACTAATGACAAGAAATGGGAACATGGTATAAACTAGATAGTATATTAATAAATGAGCTTTGGCTATATAGTAGCCAAGAATTAAAGTGTAGCACAGCGTTTGAAATAACAGCATCCGATTTCACACTGATTAGCGCCTTCCTTTGCCAAAGTAGTTTGGGTTGGCTTAACTATGCTTATCTTTCTGTGTGAGTACTCAGTTGGGAAAGGATTCAAGGAGCTTCTCACTTCCTGTGCAGGGACCAGGCACAATCCTATCCTTGCTCTCCCCAGGGCTCAAGGACTAAGGGAGTCTAGTGAAGACAACTTCTGTACTCTTCAAATGGGCCAGGAGGGCCTTGGCTAGAGGCCAGCTTTCTTAACACCAATCATCTGACTTGCGCTAGCATAGGTATTAGAGGTATGCTCCCTCAGGGTTTCTGGAGGAAGGCACAATACCTCCATCAGTCCACAGCTCCTCCTTAGTCCCCTTGACCCCCTCAAGTCCTGAGCAGTGACTTACAGCCACAATTTTGCTCCTTTATAAGAAGGAATCACTTCACCCATGAGCAAAGAGCGGACCTCATATAGTGAAGAAGACTACAGTACTCAAGTAAAACTGAGAGAGAATTCAGACAGACAGAAGGTAGTCATTCCAGCCTAAATTTTCCAAACCAAATCTGACAGACTTAGGGCCTGTTTAGTTGAATTCATGTGGAAGTAGAAGCTCAACACCTGTGATAATCGCTCAAGTTGAGCATCCAAACTCAGTGGACACGTTTGAAAAATTAAGTCCCAAACTGGAATCTGGCAAATTAACTGGATCTAATAAGCCTGCTCTTGTCAGGACTACAACCGGATCTTTAGTTGTCACAGGCGATCAAGACTAGCTTCCTGACAATGAAATCTGTTAGGCTATGGAACAATCTCCTGATGACACTGATGAAAGGCCCATCAAATGAGATGCTTAACTTGACTGAAGAGTGCATCAGTTCATGTATGGTAGGGAAATGGTAGTGCAGTGCTTGAGTTCACAGACTAGACTACCCATCAAACGTATTCTATCTCTAATTTCTGTGATCCTAAGACTTTGGGCAGAATCCCTAGCTACATTTGAGGTACACACAGCACAGGTTAGGAAGGAGCACAAAGGTTGCCTAAAACATACGTGTACTCTTTTTATCCTAGGCCTGAGCTGCTCTAGTTTATGCTGCTGCCAAGAACCCCAAAATACCAAAATGGCAGCTGTGGATGAACAGGGAAGCCCCAACTACACCCATTGTGCTCCAGCCATATCTTGTTTTGTGGCTGCAAGAATGGAGGTGACATCAGAGCTGGTACAGTTGATCTGCACCACAGAAGGATGCCTACAGTGTATTGATTCTTCCAGGACTGGTCACACTGGCTCTTAAGCCAGATTTCATTGGCAGTGGAGTGCAAAGCAGTTGCACTGCACCCTTTTGATTCCTGATCTCAATCAAATCATAGGACTTTTGTCAGTACTAACCTAACACCATACTGGGGCATAGGTTTACTTCTGACTCAGAAGGTAGAACACCTCCCATTGAATCCACAATGCAGTTTCCTGCAGCATCTTGGAAATCAGTGAAGGCCTCCATGAAAGTACTGGCACAAGTTATCTCTGATTAGCTTCCATGATCTGACCAAAGTCACAGTCCATGGTGTTATCTGAAGATATTAAAAGAAATATTTATCTCCAGAGCTTTTCCAGTTTAATCATTTTTGAACAGCTATCAGAGAAGCACCATAGTTGAACATGGTATGATGAGCAAGGAAACTCCTTAGTTTTAATCCAGATATGTCACTGATGCACCAAGTGAAAAGTCGCTTACATTTCCTTGTGTAAAATGGGGGAAATAATATTTACTTACCTATTGTACTTTGAGAATAACTTAATGTTTTAAGTGCTCTGAATATAAAGCAATAGATCCAGGCTGATCATCATTACTACTTGTCTGCTATTGTGGCAATAATGTGGTAATATGAAGTCCAGTTTTAGATGTTGCCATATGCTTCTAGATGCTCCAGAGGATTGTTATTTGGTTTTGTATAATAGCCAGTAAAAGAACACCCAGAATTGTTATAGTCAATACTAAAATAAAGCTTGAGAAGGAATATAAAACCTCATGTTTTAGGTCTCAAGCCAGTTTATAACTAGTATTATAGTTCGGTATTAGGAGGAGATTTCTCTGAGGGACAGATTATCCCACATCTATCTAAAGCAATGTTTCTTGTATCTTCCTATGAGGCAACTGGTATACTGGCCACTGTTGGAGACAGGTCTAGGTCTGAACCTATATGCCAATTCCCATGTTCCTGTGTATTTTTCCATTCATTTGTTTGGGTCTGAGGAGCAGGGCGATGAGTGAAACTGAATAAAGATTGTCAGGTTTCAGGAGTGACTCGGTTTGGTGGAACACCAAGGGCTCAGGAATGCAATGCAGAGCCAGGCTGCAATACCACACTCAGCATGCTTAATAAAAGTCTCTTTTCGATAGCTCTGTCTGCTTGTTGAATAACTTCTTGTTAAGGAACTCTAGGGATCATGAGCCAAAAAGCTTCAAATTAATAATTTGGGGTTATTTCTGGTTTCTGAGCCTTTAGGGTACACTGGGGTCACATTTTCCAGCTTTTCTCCCCAACCCTGATGGCTCAAAAACTTACTTAAGGAAAAAAATAAAAAGCTTGGATTTGTATGCAAGGTCTTGATTCCAGCAGCTGTGGTTTTACCACCCCCCCCCGCCCCCACTCCCACCCCCAGCTTCTGACCAAATGGGATAAAACCACTATAGTTGGCACTACTGATGATGTAGCAAAGCTGTCACAACAGTTTTAAACATGGGTTTTTATTAATAACTTTTGCTCCCTCTACTGGTATGGATGACAGCTGGTACATCATGTTCACAATGCACTAACAATGTCAAGTGGTGTTGGGTGAAGTGGCAAATAATGTTTGCCACAGATCTTTAACATCTGAAGAATATTTCCTGTCATATTTTTTAAAAAATACCTTAAAATACTGGACAATGTCCTTTTAAAAACAAGTAGCGTGTGTGATGGTGGCAGGGGAGGAAAGTGTGGTGGTGTTATATCACCCCAGCCAAATGAGAATGTATTGATCCCACTCGGAAAAGCATTTATATAACATTAAGAAAAATATAGTAAATAAAAATTCTAAGAAACTAATTAAAGAAAAAAGAATGGGGGTGCTTGAAATTGGAATGTGACACAGATAGCTATGACAACTTTCTTTTTATCTCTCTCTACCAAATTTTTATGTAACCAGTGTGCAGTTGAATCAAGTCTCTTGAGTGAATGATGTCAGTATTTTTCTGTGCCAGACATATAAAGATAATATATGCTTTAAAACATCTCTTGCGTGCTTCAGAATCATTTAATATCTCTCAGATTTAGTGGTATTTAAATTCTGGCTCCAACATTTCCTATCACTGTTTGCTTTTATAGCACCAGCAAGCACCCTATTGGGATGATCTATACCATTCACAAACTTTTCTCTGGGACTGAATTTTAGAACATAATTGAATTGTTATCCATATTGTATTTTCCTTCCACTATTGCAAGAAATACCTGTCCATCTCTGTGGATAACAAATGATGGAGATGCAAACTCTATAATGGAATTTCACATGTATCTCACACGCTATGAACGACCAGAATGCTCACGGTAATATGGGGTTGCTTCACATGCAGTGCTGCATGCTCACCTAAGTTTTGCCCACAGTACTGGCCACTTCAGTGTGAAATTCTTCTTTCTGAATTGCCCATACAGTCTCTTTGAATCCAACCTGTGATTCGTGCTCAGACAATCTGAGGATATACTGTAGTAATAGCAAGTCTCAGCCCTGGAGTTTTTTTTCTTGTGAAAAGAGCAGTAGAAGCCCTGTATTTAGTTAACAGGCTAGAGAGCTATTAAGCACAGGCATATCTATGCTTTTTTCCATGTCTAACCTTCACCTTTCCATCCTCCACTTTATTGTGCAGTTTAGTATTAGAGATTTTTTTATGCAGTATTACCAGTGTATGTAATTGTCTCTCTTAGGTGAATTCGTATTGTGTAGAGTTTGCTTTTATATAGCAACTTGCAATCCAGAAGACACCAATGTGATTTAAATTTTTTTTTTCCAATGGAGAAGTTTTCCACTGGAAAATGCTAATTCAACAAAATCAAAATGTTTCATGGGAATATATTGATGTTTTTGAAATTTTAGATTGGAAATTATCAACATGTGTCATTTTGGCTTATGTTATATGATGATTTATGGTATAATATATGGCAAAACAAATAACATAAACACTGAAACAATAAAACAAAATTAAATAAACTTTTTGAATTTACAGAAATGAAACATTTCAGCCTTCTTGTGATAAGGTTGTTGTGACGGTTCCAAAACAAAATATGTCAGAATATTCATTTTGTGGTAAATTTCAAAATTTTGACTTTTAGTTCTGATTTGGGATGAAAGCAAATTTCAAACTGTTGGAATTTCCTGCAAAATGTAAATCTGTTTCCTGACCGGCTCTACTGGTGTGTGTGTGTGTGTGTGTGTGTGTGTGTGTGTGTGTGTGTGTGTGTGTGTGTGTGTGTGTGTGTGTCTGTCTCGCATGTATGCACACATGCAGAGATATGCACACAGGAAAATCCTGGCTTATTCCATTTTAAATTACTGAATTGTAAATTACCATTGTAAAAACCCATTACCATTGTAAAAACCCATTGTAAACTACTGAATTTTACAAGTTAATTAGGAAGTAAACAAATAGAATGATGCAATACTTTTTTGTTTTTAATTTTCAGCAGTTATTTACTTTTAAATATTTATTCTAAAACTTCATGCTATACCAATGAGTAGTTTATTTATACAAATAATGAAATCTTAATTGTGTGACACCCCACAGTAACATCTTCTTGTGGTATTTTTTTTGCTGGAAGTGGAGATACTATTAATTTTTTATGAAGGGTATAAAACACACAGTTTGGCAACATGCACCTTTTTGAGGGTTTGCTGGCATGCGTATTGCAGAAGTGTTTAGTAACAGATTTGTTTATTTGTGTGCTTTTGTTAATGATTGTGTAGTCACATTTTGATTATTTTAAAGCTCTATTTATATTTTTAAAAAGAAACCGGAATTCCTCTTAAAAGATTTTTATGGGTGAGAAGCAAAGTATGAGAACAGGAGAAAAATCAGTGAAGATTTAATGCAAAAAAGCCCCTTCTGTTGTTGTTTATTTGTAATACTGAAGCACCTAAGTGCCCTAGTCATGGTCCAGGATCTATTAAGTTAGCAACTGTAGAAAAATCAAGAACTTTGAAAAATGGAAATCCCAGAAATTAAGACTGCTCCCATAGGGTCTGATCCAACTCCCACTGAAGTCAATGGAAAAAAATCCCACTGACTCTAATGGGAGTTGGATTTGGCCTATAAACAGTATATTCGCCGTGATGCACATCATGTATATTTTTGGATAAACAATAATACATACACATTTACATTTAATAAAGAAAACAGGAATAGAATAGGATTAGAATAGTCAGGTGATCAAGGCTAACTTCCTATTTTTCGGGAAAGAGACACACAGTATTTAATTACCTCAAGGGGTCAGAACCTCGGGTTTACATCTCATCTGACAGTTACCACCTCTAAGCAGCAGAGTATTGGTTCAATACTGACTCAGAGGGAAAAGTGCCATATACTGAATCGCTAACATCACTTTCTGGACCACAGGGATTTTTCTTTGGAGGTGTCCCAAGCATGACCCAGTTTGCCTGTGGGATCCCAGGTAGCATAGCTGTACACAACACAAAATATTTTATATGTTACTATAGTCTTAAATGATACTCTGACATCTGCTAAAAACTAATGATGAAGATGAAGTGCCACTGTTAACCTTCACTCAAAACTGAAACATTCGTCTGGTAAACCTTGGAAGAAATCAGATGTTTCCTGGCTCCAGCAAGGAGTCAGAATTCCCAAAGATAATGATTAAAGCACCATAACACCACATCTTGACCCAAACCATTAATAAACTGTTCTATTGTTGGTAACATGTATTCTTGTACATTTTACAAACAAGAGCTCCAATCCTGCCAACACTTATGCAACAGAAGTGAGTGTTTGCAGAACCAGGGCCTATATGTGTTCAGATAATTTTTGGATCACTTTCCAATCTGAATAGTGCACGATTCATCCATTACTAGAAACAATTAAGCAGAATTAACAATTCATGCAGAATTCTAACTTATTTACAGTGGGTGGCGGGGTTGTCATATTTTTTCTAATTTAATTTTTCAATCTACTTCATCACATTAATCATAGGAATGTTAGTTAATCTCCAGGAGAAAAGGAGCCTGGTTAATTTCCCACAACTTTTTAGCCTTCCTGTAGTACCAATGTTGGCCCAAATTCTTCATTTACTTGCTCCTCTGGAACGTCTTAATTTAAATGGAATTTTCTTAGGTGGAACTCAGAGCAGAATGTGTCACACCCTGTTTTTAATTGATTAAAATGTTTCTCTCTTTCATAAATCTAAGATGGTCCCATCTGAATATACAGGCTATGAGTCTCATTTGGTTAAATTAAGAACTGACTGAAATTTTCCATTGTCTTGGACTCAAACAAATCCTTTGTTTTTGTTTTGATTTTTTGTTTTAAGATTCAGGAATGTTCAGTTAACTTCTCCCCCAGATTTTTCACCTTTTGATTGTGCAATCTGGTCATCTGCTGCTATTGCTCCATTTATAAGCTTTCTAGTAATGATGCATATTGTTGGGGATCCCCAAATACTGTACAACTTGTCTCACTTTGCATTCTGGGAGACCACAACGGGGGAAGCTGTGTTTCTTCCTGCTAGAATGTATTGTGGTGAGATACAGAAAGAAGGGAGCCTCTCCCCAGATAATGCTGTGGTAGGGGAGAGGACATAGAGCTCCAATCCTGGGGCTGCCCCAAAATAATGTTGCTGCTGCCACCAGAGGTGAGGGGGAAGCCTTCCTACAACCAAAGATGGGGTGGCCTGGGGTGCTGAAGAGGTTTGTATTATTTTGTCTACCTACTGGATGCTTAGCCAAACCTCCAAGCCCTTTGAGCTCTCCTCATCACTTGCCTTGTTGAGATACCACTTTCTTGGATGACTGCTGTATGGATGTATTTACACAGATTTCAGTTTTTATATGGGTGGATATTAACATTGCCAGCAATGTGTTAAGCACAAATGTCTAATATATAAACCTTTTTAAAACAGTCATTTATAAATTGAAGCACTGACTGCAGATTCTTAAACAAAAGAAGCAGGTAGTCAGCATTCTCTTCCAATGCAGTTTCCCTAACACAGGCCCCTAAATTGACAGAAGAAAGCCATCTTCGCTGCTCCTTTACTTCCTATTATTTCTGGGCTTGGAGAGAGAGAGTGAGCAAATGAGCACTCCTTCACAACCTTTAATAGGGATCCCAAATGTAGCGCTTTTATTTACTAAAAAATAATTTCAGATTCCTCTTCTAAAGTCTACGTTCTCTTCAAATGTAAACATGCAGCTCCCACGGACTTCCTTTGGGAACTGTGAGTGTTTGTGTAGGGGTTAAAGTTGGTCCTTGTTTTGTTGCAAAATGTTTTTCAAGTTGCCATCCTTAATGACTTTTTTTTTTAAAGAAAATATTTTCAAGGAAAGAAGCCAAGGTCAAACAGGTGCCTCTGCATCCACTGTAAAATAATGCCCCAAGACCTGCCAATAGCAATTTCCTAGTAATTAGGACAACTGGAGAGAAGCTGAACTTGAAAACAGAAGCTCGTGAACTTCTCAACTAGTTTTCTATTAGGTGAGCAAACTGATAAAGGACAACTGACTTTCGTCTCAAAAGCTGCTCATGTCTTGTGCTTAACTGAAATGTAGGGATCTGAATACAAACTCTTGAAATCTGTAATTGAACCATGAGAGACTTTCTGTGATAAAGCCAGTCTTGCTACCCTTACACAGGTGAGTAGTCTCAGTGCCTACAGAAAATGAGAAAGGAGATATTTTGTTGGGTATTTACACTTTGCACATTTTCACAGTTTATTCCTGAAAACATCAGGGTCTTGCCAGAGAATTAGCTGTAATACGGAAGACAGTTGTCAATGCAATTTTATTCTATCTAAGATGATCTTGATTATCACAGTATCTGAGCTTCTTACAAACTTTTAATGTACTCTACCACACATTAGGATGTAAGGGTAAAGAAGTGCTAGTATCCCTATTTTGCAGATGGGAAACTGAGGCCCAGAGTCCCAAGGTCTCATAGGAAGTCTGTGGCAGAGCAGGAACTTGAATTAGGGTCCTCCAAATCCCAGGCTAGCGTTCAGGTCACTGCACCATCCTTCTTTTCAAAATAGCTCCTTTTCTAGTAGCTCATCATCCATGTCTTTAGGGTGGTGGAATAAATATTGAGAAACAAAATAACTGCTGTTAAAGTTTTATTCTTTCAAAAAGACATTGAAATGTTCTTATTACAGACATGCCAAAAGTGAAAATAAGATAACCTGCTTTTTCTTGCCCCAACAATCAAAAAGATTGCTTCTTTACTATAATCTCAAGGGAAGCTTTTTTTGACAGTGCGTGCAAGTTGGTGGAATCTAGTGCAATTCAAAGGCCAAAAATTTGCTTTTCACAAGTGTTTTTAGAAACCCAAGGGATAAAAGTTGTTTTCCGCAGGGGTGATTGAACAATATCCAGAAAGGGGTGAACTCCAGCAGAAGCAAGGAAATAACCCTAATCCTCCTGCTCAGTTTGGTGGTGAATTTTTAAGAAGGGCCTCCTGGAGCCCCCTTCCAGTACATCACTGCCTTTGTTTCAGCTGTGTGATTCTACACACTTCCCAATCAAACTTCCTTATTTTACCTTAGCACAAAACTCTAGAGAAGTGGGTAAATTTATTTACTATAATCTCAAGGGAAGCTACAATCCCCACATCCCATAGATTCCTTTGTGACTAAATATATATTGTGTATTGCCACCTAAGATTCAGTCATTCAGCAAGATAACCCTGTTAGATGTTCAATGAACTAAATCAGAGGTTCACTAGTCTCAGAATATGGTAATCAAAATCTAATAGGCATTTAGAGGCAGATTTTCAAATATTAGCCTCCATTTCTGCAAGTGCAATTTTGCACCTACAATTATTAGACCCTGTAATAATTTTCACCTAGGTATCCAAGTCGCTGATTTGTAGGCACAATGTGAACCTTCAAAAATCGAGACCTGGTTAATACAGGGCTGAAAATTTGCCCCTTATTCCCCTGTCCGTCAACTAATCTCTGCTCTTAGCCTACAGAGTAGTTTGATAGCACTGTTCATTTTTGGTTTAGCAACTCCAACTAATAAAAGAAGCGGAGTTCTATAATCTGTACTGATATGTAACCAAACACCATTATAACTATCTGGTTACCAATTCCCATCATTGTCATTGCAGGCAGGGAAAGGGAACATGCTTAATAGTATGTTCATTCCAGCTGCTCCTTCAATAATTCAATGAGTTTGCAAAATAAGTAAATAAATTTTTTTTAAGTGTTCCAAAATGACTAGGAAAACAGCAGTGGCACTGGAAACCAAAAAGTACACCTGGATTAAGTTGGAACACTCTACGCAAATATGCAAGGATTGTTCCCTTCTTGGAAAACTAATGGGAAGACTTGAGAAATACTAAAATTGTGACCAATAATAATGATATGCTGCTGTCTGTGCTCATTTTAAATCCATCACAAATCATGTTCCTTGGATTGAGAACTTCTAATTGTTGGTATTCTGTTATCACATCTCTACACATAGACCTGCCGATTTTCTTGTAGATGCTGCTTTTATCAGAATTCTAGCCGATGAACAGCTGCATAATCTATTTTAACATTTAAGAATAAAGGTGGTAAGGACATCTAAAAACCAGATGAACTTGAGTGTTTCATTGAATTTTCTGGTTAAAATTCAATGAACAGAGGTTCCTTCTCTGAGTCCCTAATCCCATTGAATTCAATAGGATTTCTCACAGGCTTCGAGTTAAGCACCTGTTTCAGCACTTTGCAGGACTGGGGCATCGTGGAAAAGGTATCTTTTGTCTAAGTTAATACTACTGCATTTCTTCAGAGATAGAATACACCAGAATTCCAGGTAATCAGAATGAATGAAAAAGCTCAAGTAGAATTAGAAATGGTACACAACTTTGGTGAAAATTTGAAACAAACCTGAACGTGTTTTGAGCTATAAGAAATTTTGAGGATTTATTTTTGTTTTGTTTTTTAACTTTAACTGTCTCTGCAAGTGCTTGCCTCATGTGTAACTAGAAAAGTAACACCAAAATACTGCAATGACTATTGTTCCTAATAAGATTTTTCACCTAATTGAACTCAGGAAAAACTGGAAAACTCACCAGAAAGTATAGTCTTACAAAATTTTCAGACAATTGCAGACAACAGAGGTCTGGGTAAGTTTTGAATAGTTATCCAAAGTTTTGGATGTTTATCTGATCCAAATAAATCACCTGATCCCAAACCCATTCATGTCAATGGGAAATCTTCTATGACAACAATCTGGCAGCAAATTTTTGGTCACTGATACATGATCTTGTGTTTCCTAACAAATTGTGCTTGTGTGCTGCACTATACCTTAACACTTTTAAATACGATCCTGACATCTATGTCATTGTGCTCTTTGCATCTGCACTCCAAATTTTTTTCTTAATTTAAACTTCCCATTTCCCATCAAATGACAGGCATACATTATGGTTCTCCATTTTAACAAAGGCACTATAGGCTGTTTCAATTTGACTACAGTAGTTTTCTGCCAAATGGCTACTCTAACTTATATTGTGCACATTACCCACCAGAAAGCACAGAGTTGATGAGAGTGCACTGTCATCTGCACTGCACATCGATATGGAGGTTATTTGATTTGAAATTGGATTCTCACCTTCCTTGATCTGCTGTATAAATGGAGAAGCATGTGTTGAGGAAATTCTCAGCAAGTTTGTGAAGAATTCAATGTACTTATTTTTTTTCTTAGAGTTTTCCTTCTGCTTTGTTAGACTTCAGTTCCAGGTCTAATATCTGTGCTAAATATTCAGAGATAAAATACAAGATTTTAAAATGGAAAGAAAACTCACTGAAAATTATTCAAAGCATGAATTTCTTCTCTGATATTAGTTGGGTGCAGGTTGCACACTTTTGTAGCAGGGTGCCTTTTTGACCCTTCTTTAAACATTTAAGACTAAGTTCAGAAGTTCACAGAATATGATGAGATATGTTTCTGAGGTACTGAGCCGTTAAAAAATCTTCTAAATATATAATATTCTCAAAGAAATATGTCCGTCATTGTCAAGATGAAAGTAGTTTAAATGCTAAGTTCCTAGTAAACTATGTCCCTATTTTAGGGCCCTATTCACAAAGCAATGGCTAACTATATGTGTGGTACATGCCTAAAAAAAAAAATTACACAATTTCAGTATCAGATTGAACTGTAGATATTGTGATTCAGAGGGGGGAAGGTTACATGCATATCACCAGCATGTGGATGGCCCTAAGGGCAGCACACAGAACTTCACAGAAAACATATTAAATGGGCATGGGGAAAACATCCTTTTGGCCCACATAAAAGGGCCTTTGTATAGATCTCATGAGCACAAGATCTTATTTTCAAATGGATAAAGATGTTCAGCTTCTTCAGAATCAAAGGGAGATTGGCAACACTTTTCAGTAAATGGCAAAATCATTATAAAAGTGTTTGGTATTCATTGTACAACATTCATCATTATGAAGAGTTTTGGCATCCAGGAGGATATAACGTCATCCCATAAGAATCCCATTGTAATTTAGCATTAATTGATGTTGGCTCTTATAAAGTGCTTCTAGAAAGTTAAAAGTAAGTGGGATGAAGAAGGAAAACACAGTGTACTGACAAGTTCTTTGCAGTTTGACCATGTGATGGATTCAAAGGCTACTGTAAAGAGATTAGCTCAAGGATCTATGAATTTTGGCAAAGAATGGGGTGCACTATGTGGGCAGGGAGGAAAGTCTTGAAAAACTTGGCAACTGGGGTCAAACTATATAATTCATAGAACATTTATAAAGTTCTGATATGAGTTATTGTATTGGTATTCAGAACCCACCTTTTGACAATGAGCTGAAACTCAGCATTTGGAAAGCATTCTTTAAAAAAGGGATCTTTTGAACTGTTTCAAGAAGTATGATCTGAATCTGACATATTGTATTCATTTCTGAGGTTCAGAATTAATGTCCCTATAAGAACTAAGCACCTATTTAGAGACTTATTTAAGAGCAAGTAGAGGTTGTGATTGAATAAATGATAGGATTTGAGGGGGAGGGGGTTGTTAACAGTAGTAGAAACAGACATATGTGATGTTACTATATAGAAATAAACTTATTCTAAAACTTTGAAGAGAATCAGAAAATACTGTGAATAATATTTTTACACACACACATTTTCCACATGCCTATGACTCTAGCAATCTCAGTGTCTATTGTGTTTCAGTATTAAAATGCATTCATTAGCTCTGTTAGAAATAGAAGGAATTACACTTCAATTTTATCTAAGATGTTTTCCTGCTGTGCATTATTTTGCTGGGCTGACTGGATTTTTTTTTTTTGTATGCTACATAAAATTGCAATATTGAAGTTAGCTTCCATGTTAACGAGATGGAAATTACTTTTGAGCAGGGAAGCCTGTTAAAACTTTTCTTGTAATGATGATAAAATAATAAAATAAGCAACTGATCACTTGAGGTACTTAACGTGGTCTGTTAACTACTGAGTATGTTTTCTATTAGTTTTGCACATCTTTGTTTGAAATGTTCTCCTTTTCTGTTCAGTAGCACTTTTAACCCCACATGTGCCTTAGCTGGCATTGGTAGCACCACCAAATGTTCTATTCTTGCATTTCTACCAAAGTAGTCTGTATCCTATCATCATTTTATTTGTATTACAATATTACTTAGAGTTTTAAGGAGGGAACAGGAGGAGGACAATGAGTTAGCTTTGCGATAATTTATGGGCCACACCTCTTATGCTTTATCTGTCTCTCTTCTTATGTCTTTTTGTGCCCATCTACACGATGGTCAAACCCATGTCAGGGGTCCTCTAGCACAGTTACATTATGGTTCAAATTTGTAGTGAAGATGTTTTTTTTTAATTAGGCTGAAGCCTAAGGCTTAAATGGCCCCTTAGGAGAAGACACTTCAGGCTCTTGCTATTGACTGCTGTCCCCAAATCACCTGTACCTCCAAACCATTCTCTCCACTCATGCCTTCCTTTTTTGATTAGTCTGTATTCTCTGATCTCAACAGTGCAGAGGTGACGTTATTTACTGGTTTGCTTTCTAGTGGAAGACAGGAAAGAGGGGGAAAGGTTTTGATTGTATTTAGTCACATCACTGGCTTTTTCAGGTTCACAAGTCACAGCATTTACACCAGTGCAGTTTTTGGTTAGCTGGGCAACAACCCAGTGTTGCAATTGGTGCAACAGAAGTAGTGGCAGTTGCAACAAAATGTCCCCTCTAATTGAGTTTGGGATGCAGTTCTAGAACCTGCAGGATCTATAGTCTTTGTATCAGAAGCTATGACCATTATTTCCCTTCTTGTATCTTGCCTCTTTCATTACTGTAACATGTATTCTGTGGAGTGGGAGCTATTTGATACAGGAGTTGAGACTACAGTGCACTATAATACACACAAAAAATGAGACCAATTGCAATGACAAGGTTGCATTTGTACTAATAGATACAGTTGCTTGTGGTATGATGTAGTTAGATGAAATAATCCTTTCTCAGACAATGCAGCCGGAGGTATGTTATGTGCTGCCGAGAGTCCTTGTGGAGTGCACAGATACATCTAGGCATCATACTTATTTCCATAACAAAGTATCCAAACAACTCCTCTCTAATAAATGCATATTTAATAATAAAATAATTGTTAATAAAAATGTTGATGTGATAGGATTCTATGACTTTAATTCCACTGCACCTTGGCACTGTAATGAAATGAAATCCTTTCCATTATAGGATTATGCCGTAGACTAATAGACACTCTGGTATTTCCCTATGGACAAATGTTGCTGGAAAAACACAAGGCCTCAAGAAAATGGATTGGCTGGTTTGTAAAGTAAATGTGTTGCTGTCTGCCCTCTGCTGGTTGGAATATAACCTGCTCAATTATTGGTCATTATTTGCCCAATTCTGCAGCTTGCTATGTAGACAGAAGCCCTAATATTATTGACTTTGGATCCAAAAACCTGCAAACTTAGAAGTTAGACTCCAGAGTTGAATTTTATCATTTGGACCCATCTTTACTCAACAGTTGCAAAAACCTGTGAACATGGAATGAGTTTGAGTTTCATGTATCAGAGGGGCAGCCGTGTTCGTCTGGATCTGTAAAAGCAGCCGAGAGTCCTGTGGCACCTTATAGAGTAACAGACGTATTGGAGCATGAGCTTTCGTGAGTGAATACCCACTTCGTCAGATGCAATTCACCCAGGAAAGCTCATGCCCCAATACATCTGTTACTCTATAAGGTGCCACAGGGCGCTTTGCTGCTTTTTGAATTTCATGTGCTCTTAGTCTTGCTGCAAGCATTTGGCACAGCTTCACAGATGACTCGCTGTGGGAGGATATTGCAAAATCCTGTATTTGAATATCTAGCTGCCTCTGGTTTTGAGAGAGTTTTACGTTTAGCATTCCTCAGAGAAAAACTGAGCTTGGTAGGAAGTGTAAATCTTGAAAAAAGATAGCTCATGAGCCTCCTAGAGAGTTAGATTATTTTAGATTTGAACAATATTTGTTTTGTCCTAAGTGCTTAATAAAACTGAGTCTTGCCTTCTGCTATACAAAGTTATACAAACTCATTTATATAGCAAGAGCTTAATTTAAGTCGGTAGAGAAACCTATAATAGGCACTTAAATGTGCTACAATATTTCTTAGATTTTTCTCTCTTTAACTAGCCTCATTCTTTGGTGAAACAATAGAGTCTCCAGATATGAACGTGTTTTTCATCCTAAAACTAGCATGCAAACAGAAGGGAGCTCAAGTGAGCATAGAAAGAGCTGACTCTTAGGGTTAATAGACCAAATTTTGCAATGACTTACCCATTGTGCAGCCCTATTGAAGTCAGTTGAGTTCAGATTTATACTCCTGTATCCAAGAATAGAATTTGGTCTAATCTTTTCTCTGGTGAACAAATCTCCTGTTTTATTTTGTACTATACGATCTCAAATTGTATATAATTTTTTCAGAACTTTAGATGTATCTAAACACACACACACACACACACACACACACACACACACACACACACACACACACACACACACACACACACACACACACACACACACATTATTGATGGAGGAAAAGAGTTAGAGCCCATGCCTGTGTTCTGATTGAAATAAAACTTACATTAACTTCAGTGCCAAAGGAATTTTGCTTGGGTTGATGTCAGTGTTTAAGATCAGAGGTAACAATGTGACCATAATATCTGTTGAAGGAATCTGCAGAGAACCCAAAATAAATATGGTCTAGTCTTACCCTGCCACACACCTTGCTTGAGTCTCTTTTCACTGTGTTGACTGTCTTTGTAAAGAGTCAGTGGATTCATCTTTTCTTTTCTTAACACTGCTGTAACAGTTCATGTTTTCAAACTGGTTTTAAAGAAGACATTTCATTGGTACAATTGCAATTTTCAACAACAACCACTAAACTCTTTGCAGCAGATCTCCACTGGGGTAGAACTAAAATCTGGAAGTAATCAGCAGCCACTGAACATCAGAAATTCTTCAAAAAACATTTAAACACAGCTGGAGTCTGCTAGTAGTTGGGATAGGATTCAGGTACCTAATCCCTTGAGGTTAGTTGCCATCCCCCATCTTCCCTTGTCTTGTATGTGGAACTAAAAAGCCCCAGGGTGTTGATGGTTGTAAAGAAACTGCGGCATCTGACACCTGCTGGGAGCAATAAATAAAGAACTATGCCTGCCATTGTCAGTTTGTGCCTTCCTTGCTTATTGCTGCAGCTGAATTCTTTTATTTTGTGCTGGGTTTAGAAAGGAAAGAGGAGTGCTAACTGTTTAGCCATGTAAACACATTTGATAAGTAACAGAAATCACCGCTGAAAAGCCAGCAGTTTTTGACATGCATGCTTGACCTGTAATACAAGCAAGTCTGGTTAAGAAGTAAACAAAATTGCATCCTTCACTTCAAAGAATTATTGTTGTAATTATTCTAGAAGCAACAGTAACCAGTGAGGTTCTTTGGAATCTGCCTAGTTCACTTTGGCCTGTTTTCTTTTTGTTGCTAGTTTCTTAATTATAGCTAGTTAGTCTGGATGATCTGTGTGGGTTGGGTTACTCTTTGCAAGTACAAACCAATTGAATTAGTGAGATCCTCTATGCTGTTTTAAAGGGGACTAGTGCTAATAGTAAAAAGCACAACACACACGCACAAATCGCCTACATTACACAAGCTTGCTTCTCATCTGTGATATGTCGGAACAATATTATATAAATAGTCTGATTCAGAAACTAGTGTCAGTGCAAAGTATGGACTGGGCGGGGGACAGGGGGGAGAAAATAGCAGGATTGGTTCCCTGCTCCCCAGCTTAGTCCCCTGTTCCCTAGGGGAACGGTGCTGTTAATCTGAGAGTGATGGTCTGATGTGGTGAGGGAAGGGATTGGGCTGATTTCCAGCAACCTCTAGTGATCCACATTAATAGTATTATCTACCCCATCGGTTCTCAAACTTTTGTACTGGTGACCCCTTTCACACAGCACGCTGCTGATTGTGACTCCCTTATAAATTAAAAACACTTTTTTATATTTAACACTATTATAAATTATGGCAGTGGAGTTTGGGGTGGAGGCTGACAGCTCACGACCCCCCACGTAATAACCTCATGACCCCCTGAGTGGTCACAACCGCCAGTTTGAGAACCCCTGATCTACCCTGTCCAGGAGAGGGCAGGTCGCTGTGACACAGTTACTTTGAAGAGGGGAAGCAAAGGGGAGAAATAAAGGTCTTTGGGGGAAATCCTTCTATAAAAGTAAAATAAAATGACAGGAATGTATAAAAAGAACAATATATAGTCAAACAGATATGCCAGAGTTAGGTGCCTAAGAATGAGCTTCACAAAAGCCAACAAGCTGAGTGAGGAGCTTCCTAAATTAGACAGTAGGAAATACCAAGAGGAGAGGTGTGGCCCAAGCCCTGCCCACAAAAGGCAGCTAAGTGCCTAACTCATGGCTGGAGGAAAGTATCTCCCTCAACTTGGGAATCATGGCTGTGAAACCTCTCCTGGAGTCAGGTGCCTTAGATAGGTCATCCCTTTTTGGTGAAACAAAAACAAGGAGCACTTGCTGGTGTCTTCCCCTCCCCCATACCTAATTGCTCAGTGGTTAGAGCACTCATCCAGGATGTGGGGGGAAAGGCTCCTACCCCTCACTTAGTCTGATTCAGCGCAGGGACTCGAACCAGGTCTCCCACCTCCCTGCTGAGGGCCCTGACCTTCCTGGGCTATGGAATATTCTGGGGGTAGGTCTTTCAATCAGCCCTGTTGAAGCTGTTCCAATGTGTGTAAAATATTTAACTATTCATTGGGACTCTCACACCTTGGATGAGAGCTCTCCCCTCTGAGTTATTGAGTGTATTTGGGGCACCACCATCTCCTTGGTTGTGTTTTATGCAGAGCCCAATATGGTATAAAACCAGATAGGTGGAGGAAGGATCCCTCTAAGACATAGGCACTGAGCAGCTTAGCAGCATCAGGACTTAGGTGGCTTGTGCATGCCTACCAGCAGTAATTTTAGGGGACTCTGCCCAAGAGAAACTTAGATACCTAGGGAATTTGGGTGGCTACAGGTTGAGGTGGCAGTTATGCAACTAAATCCCTTTGTGGATCTAGCTCTGCGATATTACTTTACTGGGGTCTTATATAACTTGATGGCTAGGTTGATTGATTGGGAGAAAATGGTATTGAGTTTGTCCAGGCTTTTGGGACACAGTAGCAGGGTTGAATGTCTGATTTTTCAGTGAAAATCAAAATTTGCTGTATAAGTTTAGTATGAATCGTTTGTAGACTATTTGGTAAATGTCACTGGATTATTTTCCTCCACAAATCTGAAGAAATCCAGTGCATCATTAAATTTAAATCACAAACTTCAAGATCTGCTGAAAAATAATAACAGAAACTTTTATTTGCACTTTTTTTAAAACTCAAGATGATTTGGATTGGTTAATGTTGCAGGTTTGTGTGAATGTTTGTGTTGATGCTTGTTATATCCATGTCACTGTTTTCATATTCCTATCCGTATGAACAACAAAATCTGTGAATGTAATTTAACTGTGCTGTATTGCATCATGGTAGGCAAGGGCAGCCAGGAAGATTAACCCTGTTTCACTACTCACCCAATATGTAGCCAGAATCACTGCTCATTATGTTAAAAAATAATTTAAAATCACTTACATGTTTAAAATAGTCCACAGAAGTGATTCTAAGATGGAATTATCTGGCTTTAAAAGTGTGAATATGATTGTTTTATTATTTACATTTCAGTGGCTGAGACTATTTTCTGTTCCTTACTTCATGATATTTGCTTAAGGTAATTATACCAGCTGAGAACAGTGGCAGATTGAAATTAAATGTTTGGATTAAATATTTTGTCAGCAAACATGCAGCAACTGCTTTGCTGCTGCTTCTCTTCTTCTCTGCATATTGATTACAAAAAGATTATTTTTCATCTTGGTGTGGTTTAAAAATGTTTAGATGAATGCTGTTTGATATGCAATTTTTAATAATCATTCAAAAAAAAAACAGATTCAGAAAATAATGACCATGAGACAAGTAAACAGAAAAACATGTGATGATTCCCCCACCCCAACCTCTAACCCATCCTCATAAAGGCAGTTTTTACTGTGTTTCCAGTTAATATGGGTTGCAGTTACGACAAAAACTTGATTAATTGAAGGCTTCCAAACTGCTGTTTTCTAAATATATGCGTCTCTCAGGGGATGGTTTAGATCAACTGGAATTCAGGACACATACCTCCTCCTAATCCTGCAAACTGGGAAACCATTTTGATTCTATACTAATCATGAAAAGATCTATTACCCCCTCACTATCTAAAGGTAACTCTCATTAACATTAATAAGAGTTATGTGTGTACACAGAGCAGAGAAATATCAGGAAGCCTTTTACAACAGCAATTCAGAACTGATGTTTAGAAACAAAACATCAAACCAACTCATTCCAGTGTTTGCCCTTTGCATTAGCCATGTTTCAGTTTTGTCAAATCTCAGGATTTCCAGGCTCTCACTTCTGAAGCTGATACTTGCTGCCTTTGTCCTCCCTTCTCTTGAATTATGACTCAGCCCAGCAGCTAAAATCTTGTTGAGGGGTGCTGGACAGTACTCAAAGTTACTTAATTAGAGTTTGAATCTCCAAATTGCTGCTTCTTCCCTCCCGTGCTTTATCTCCTCTCCCCTGAGGCAGGAATGTTTCCATTCATGGTCAGCCTTCTCTTTGCTTCAGAGAACCTCTCTGTTGTTTTTGTTGTTTTGTGTGATTATAACAGTGTAAAATCTAGAGAATAGGGGAGGTTTTATTTGATGCCTTAGGTGCAGGGATGATGCTGATCAAGGTTTTATTTCCTGCAAACCCCACTCTCCAAATTTTCAGGTCACACAAGGTCTTGATAGGACTGGCCATGAATTGCCCAGCACAGCAGCATTCTGAGACGGTGCAGTGGCTCAGGTGAAAGTTCTCTAACGTCCTCCCAGGGATCAGCCAGAAGAGATTAAAAACCTTATTGCACCTAAAGCTATAGAACTCTAGGAACCATGTACATGGTTGAAAAATAAATACAAAAAGAAAAAGAAAAAATGCAAGGTTCCTCCTAAGGGAAAATCTGTTAACTGTGTTAGATTATAAATTCCTCGAGGCGAGGATCATGTCATTTTATATGTCTGTAAAGTGCTAAGCACTCATATGGTGCTACTTAATAAAAATCAAATATTAATCAGAAATGAACTTGACAGAAGGTTTTTGAAATTTCCTGAGTTACTAGAAGTTTAACCTATTAGTTTATTATCATACCATTTAAAATTATAATAACTTTGCAATTATTATTCACATTATCTACTATTGAAACAATGAACCAAAACTTTATTCTGCCTTATGAAATGTCCTGTGGAAGTTACTAGGGATTAAACCAAAGGGTTCTATATAATTTACTCTAAAAACCTACATATTTGTCCATAAAAGAATTACACATTAAAATACGTTCATACTAATATGCAGATTCTATCTTTCTTTCTCTGGTGCATGAGGATGGCTAAATTCTGAATACACTCATAAACTCTCCTGTACATTGTCTGACATTCTTCTTTTCTGTAGGACTGTTCATCTGCCAGTTTTCTCCTGGACAAGTACTCCCTTTGGAGCTTTGGGGGCTAGGAAATACACTTAGAGGAGGCAAGAGATCGTGAATTCCCTGTGTAATGAGGGCTTGATCCTGCCAGAGGCTGAGAATTCTTGCCCAGATTCAGCAAAACACTTCAGCAGGTGCTTAACTTTAACCACTGCAGGAGCTGCAGATATAATACATGAATAATAAAAAAGGCATGCTCCTTTCAGGACTTCTCCTCACTCTAGCTCCTAGTCCCTTTACTCACCTACAAAACCCTAACATTGTGTTGTCCCTTCTTTGGCTGGGGAGAGTTTGATGCATCAATGTCTTTCTTGAAATGGCCAGAGAAGCTTTTACAAAGCCACATGAAGTGCTCCTCCTCCCTGTGGGCTGCATTCCACAGCACTCCTGCCCCTGGGACAAAGAATCAAGTTGGAACCTCAGCGTAGGTTCTTACATGGCAATATGTTGTGCTACTGGTTGACTTCTTGGTTTGCAAGTCAAATCTAGCATCAGAATTCTTAGTCTTTTCTTGATGAACCAAATTCAAGCTCTCTCTTTTTTACTGAGAAAAAGGAAGTCATTGCCTTTTCAAGCTATCTCTTGATAGTATTGCACTCTGCAGTAAGGCTAAAAGGCTGATGGCATACTCTGTCCACCTCAGAGGTCTGCAGACATGCACTATGTAGGATGTTGTTATAAGCACTAAATAGGCTAAAAGGGTCTTCAGACTGGCATAACATTGGAAAGGTTAATGCAGAAGTCTTGATAACAGGTGTACTTTTAAGGATTCTCTTGGGCAAGTTTGAGTGGCGAAGTTTGGAAAGCCATTAGTGCAGCTGCTGGTGCAAGTTCCCTTTATACATTCTGTTGGCAAATGTGTGAATTGTAGGGCAGCAGACGTGTGAGTCAGCTGTGCACCTGACCACGTACAGTCATTTCCATTCTCATTTAATTGACTTTTAAGGAGCACCAAGGAGTTCCAAATAATTCTAATGAGCACCATCAGCCACCTGTGATATATACCACTGCAGTCACATAAAAATAAAGACTTAAAAATAATAAATGTGTGTGCAGGCAGATTGCGATCCCACCTGAGGAAATAAAAGGCACTTATATGATATGGCTCTAATAGAGCAGTTGGAAAAGCAGACCCAATTCCTTGTGGGCTTGGAAAGAGATATTCTACTGAGATACAAACAGGAATATAATATAACCAAAACTCAAAGACTTTCCAGTGCTATCAGCTAGCACAAAGCTATTTTGGGGGAAACAAATTGCACTGTTTACGAATTGCAATATCATCAGGAATTATTTATAGAAGAAAAATAATTTACACTCCAATTATGTACTCCTAGACAGTCCTGCCAGCAAGGGCCACTTGTGTCATCCAGCCTGACCCCTAATGTATCAATGAGGATAAAGCAAGCTTTTAATTATGAAATATACTTTCATTGGTGGCTGCCATTTCTTTTTTATTTTGGTGTTGAAAACAGTTTCATGACAGCCAAACACATTGCAGAAGAATCAGAAAGGGAGAGACATGACCGTGTAGGTTTTTTAGCAATTAATCACAAAATCACAGGAATTCGAGATCACCTGCTCTCTTTTCCTGCCAAGACAATAATTTTTGTAGTGTTTTGTCCAGAGAAGTTGGAATTTGTTCTAAGCAGTAGGGTGCACACCACTCTACTTGGGAATCAATCTGCAATCTCTCAGTCACACTGTCTGGAGTGGCTCACAACGGTGAGTGCCTAAAGTGGTGGTGTTTTCTAATTAGATTTCACCAAGCCAGTAACAAGTGTGAACTCCTGGATCATTATACCACTCTTACCGTGGAGTCACAGACAGTCCTCTTGGACTCTCCAATCTATCTTGCCACCCAGACAAACTGGATTTAGTGATAAATGGTCACTTACACCAAAAATCACACTATATTCAGGTTGCTTTCAGTCTCAAGAGACCGGACACTTATCCAAGATCAGTTGGTACTCTAGATACTACACCAAAGACAACGCCTGGAGCCAATTCCTTAATAAACTAAAGGTTTATTAACTAGGAAAATGAAATTAGATGGTTATTTACATGTTAAAGCAAACAAACATATATACACACAAATGTTATCATCTAAATCCTAAGAGTGACCAGGTTGTAGTGATCTGTCAATAGACAGTGTCTTTCAGGGAGGACCCAGGAGGCAGCCCCTGGGGATCTCTGGCTTCAGTTTGGTGTCTCTAGCTCTTTCACGACTCTTACAGCAAAGAGCTGGAAAATTTTCCTGTGACCTCATTTTATTTCCTTCATTTAACTTCCAAGTCCACAGGAGGAGATTCCTTGCATGTAGCACTTCCAAGGTGGGATAGGGCCATTAACTAACCCTTTGTACTGTAATGTTTCTTGATGGCCCATCTGATTTTGATAGTCCTATTGGATGGGGGTAAGGGGGTGTGATTCCTGTGCTTGAGCTCACAAGTCCAGAGCAAACATTTTCAAAGTCATAAAGCATATTTTCTTATAGCATGAAATACAGGCATTGCAAGTGAGATTAACATGCAGCAATTTTCAAGCATCTCATAGAGGCTAAACACTAAATATAGTCTTATAAGACTAATACCTATTTTGAGCAAAACAAACATAGAGGTGAACTGGTTTGGTCTCCAGCTATGAGTTTGTTAGTTCTTAGCTAATGCCTTCAGCCTGGGCAACAGCTGGCATCTGCTTGCCAGCGTCATACTCACAATGTCACACTCATCCTGAATTTTCCTATTTTTAATTTCTTCCAGGTAGTCATAATTAAACTCCCTCCTTTACCTTAAACTACTGGGTATCTTTGTCCATGTTTCCGCCCCTTGCCTCACCCCAGGATCAGCTATTGGATATGGTAGCGATTTATTTTTGGCTGAATAACCCCAGGGAAGTAAATGTTCAAAATTGTTACATTCAGATCTACAGGACAGGATAGGCTGAATTTTGAGTCCTCTCTTAAATGTTACCCTATTAAGAATCCAAACAGCTCTTTGGACCCAACCTAAATTATTATGGATAATTGGTTGGTGGTATTTACATCTCAGGGAGCAAAGTGGCAACAGGAATTTTGTTATGCTAGTACTACCTTCAGTACATGTTAGTCACGTAGCTATATGAGGATTGTATACCTTCTTTTGTTACAAGAGTGCTATAACTGAAAGAGATTAGAGAAGAAAAACCTTTATATTTTTCAATTTGTTTAATTTGTGTATTTGTCGGTGACTTGTGTATAATCAGTTTCACTGTACTCTCTCTACAGTCAGTCAGCTTCTCCCATTGTGTCTTTCTCAAACAACATGTGAAAGTGATTGAGTGTATTGTGGGTAAAACATTTTTCTAACACTCTGAAAGAATCTTCTAGTCTGGAAACTGACTGATGGGTTAACCGTGCCCGTAAAATGCCACAGAAACAGTTGAACTAGGAACTCAAGGACAGGTGTTCTGCCTGAAACTTCTTTTAACTCTTTTAAAAAAGCTAATAAACACGCTAAACCTAGGAAGTAGAGTTTTGTTGGGTTTTTCTGCTGCCTTGAACTGGTTTCCCTTGCCCTTCTGTCATCTATGTGCCTGAGTCAAGAGCTGCCTTAACTAACAACAAAAACATTTAACTTCCACTTTGGTTAATTGAAAAAGTTTTGAATTGAGCATTGGGCTTTGTTTCCCAGCAAACCAGCGCAGAAATTACTAAATGAAATGCAGAGAGAACCAAGGAGGGAAGGAGAGCATTCACATAGTTCCCATTGTTAAGGAAACCATCATTGGTACATGTTCTTCATTCCAGCTTTGGGTTTCAGAGAGTGTCAGTCATATCACAACTAAAGAAAAAACAGAAGTATGTGCACCCATGTGCACACACGCGAGTATATGTGGATAGCTAGCTAGATACAAAATAGTGTCTGGGGGGAGGAGGTGTATATTGAATAAAAACCATTTTGTAACTCAGACTCCTACTGTCTCAGTGAATAGCATAAGTACTTGGAACTTGCGGATCCAGCTCCAAGAATGACCTTCAGACTGTTGCACCACAGGCTTGCTAGGCCTGGGAGCATTGCACATGTGACATTTTCGTCCTCCAGGATCAAGGGCACTGGTTGAACGTTGTATTTGATGTGTATTACATTGTGAGAAGCATGGAGTGTTCTGTGCATTGTCATGGAATGGAAAGACATCCTGTGTGTGACATTAGATGTACACGTTTTATGTTTCTAGTCTTTATTATATTTTATTAAAGAATTCATTATAGCAATAGGGAAGAAATTGGTGGATAACTTTTCCAGCTGCAACTAAAGCATGAATTTAGATAGGCAGAGTGTAATTACACAGATTGGAATTTGGCCAAGATGCCGGTATTAATATCTTTGCTCTTGCAAAAAGTGTCATGGGATCTTTAATGGCCATGAGTGGCCCCAGTTGTATCTCTCCTTCAAAAGATGGATGACAGTCTTTCTTCCATTGCCTGATGCGGTGCTTATGCCTGCCATGGCTAAGAACTTAGAAGGGGAATAGGATGAAGAGACTCATTAAACAGTGAAAGATCCAAATGAATAAATGTCGAAACTTAGTATCCCTGCTTCATCTAAGAAATATGTTGTCACCGCCTTCAGGAAATGAGACCCTGATCCAAATCCCACTGCAGTCAACGAAAAGATTCCAATTGATTCAAAAGGCTTTGGATCAACCCATAAACTCCCATGTTATGTCATTCTCTGTTCCCTGCTCAGGATTAAATTAATCAAGAAGTCTTGTACTTCAATACAGCTTCCCAAAATGTGAAACGAGATTATCTAATTTAGTGCAAACTGATTCTGTGTAAGAATGCTGCCCCAAGGTCAAGGTGGAAAGATCCAGGGCAGATAATTGACCTGGATGGCAAATGATCAAAGATTGTCTGACCTGAACTGTGAATGATCCAGGTCAGAACAAGTCCTACAGAGTTATGCAGTCAGGTTTTAATCTGTATTTTTGTGGAAAACCTATGTGCTATAGATTGGGCTTTACCTCTGTGATTATTTGGGGAATCTTTCTGTACAATTTATGAATTCTAGTTGATGTGAAGCTGTTACTATGCAAAATTGCTGTACCATTGCATGCCTCTATGTAAATGTGGAATCCATGATGGGCAGGCCTTGAAGCACATGCCTATTGGACTCCGATTACACTCAATGCATTTCTTTCAGACAGTAGCTGTTTTCAAACACGTAACTTTTCCAAGCATTCACCTTCTGGGATAAAATTTATCTTTATTCTCTTTGTAGTGGTTAGGTATTTAATAGGAGAGAATAATGGCTTAGTTCTTCATCCAGATAGGTTAGCAGCTAGATTTGCTTGCTCAAAACCTTGCATGTGTGTGTGTAAATGGCATTTTGCATGAAAACTGGGCAGTTAGAAAAAAGTAATTTCTTGATGTGGGTGTGCTAATGCTGCTGTTTAATGCTGCTGTTTAATTTGCAGATCACTGTTAAGGTTCCTCATGCATCTGAGGAAGTGGGTATTCACCCACGAAAGCTCATGCTCCAAAACGTCTGTTAGTCTATAAGGTGCCACAGGATTCTTTGCTGCTTTTACAGATCCAGACTAACACGGCTACCCTCTGATACTTGTTAAGGTACAAAATTCATAGAGATGGGCCTGAACAACACGGCCCCCCCGCCCCTGGATCTGAACAATGCTGACCTTTAGGAATGTTAGAAATACAAAATCAGGGCTTGTACACTGACAACGCTGTAGGGGCTCTGCTGCACCAATGCAGCTATACTGCTGTAGTGCTTAGTAAAGATGCTACCTATGCCAATGGGAGAGCTTCTACCTCCCCAAGAGGTGGTATCTGCATCGATGGGAGAAGCCCTCCTGTTGACATAGTGTTGTCTACACTGGCGATTAAGTTGGTATAACTATGTCACTCAGGGGAGTGGATTTTCACTAGGAGCCTAAGCTCCTAGTGTAGACCAAGCCTCAGTTTCAGATAAATATTTCACAAATGGCCCTTCTATCCATAATCCTGGATCTGATCTGTAGGTGTATTTTAAATGTAGATCTAGACTTTGTATTTTGAGCTTAACTTTAACAAATATATAGGCTCAATTTCAGGGGGGTGAAATTAGAGATGAGGTTGAGGTCACATTATAAGGAGGTGAAATTTTTTTAGGAAGATGTCTGCAAAATCCTAACATTTTCTTCAGAACAAAGAGTGAATTTTTTATCAAGTATTTTATTTAGGCTCTGGTTTCAGTGTCTTTCAAACCAGTCATCACTTTCTCCATTTAATTTTTCTATAAAGAGGGGAATGCAATGAAAAGTGTGTGGGGGGGACTTTTACAAGAAATTATTATGGAAAAAATATTTTCAGAATGGAACTATCAAGGTTTTTACTCTTGCTTCTGCTTGTGTTCTGCTTTTCCTGTTTTGGTATTTTAGGATTGCAGAGAAATGACCCTTAAAGTTACAGTGTCAGGCTGGTAATAAACTGACGTCCAGGGGAAAAAAACCACAACCCTTTTCTTTCATTTTACCTGCTTGGTGGGTTTTTTTGCCCCCCCCCCCCCCAATTAGACTTGCCATCATCAGGGACAGTCTTTGTTATTAACAGCATCTCTCTCACCTCTGCAAAGGGAAAGAAGTGGCTAAGTGAAAACATCCCCCTAAATACCAATGTGAGACATGGACAGAAACTGGCATTCATACAAGCCATTTTTTTCCTTTTATTAACCTTCCTGCCATTAGGGACCATCACTTTTATTTGCAGGATCCCTGCTTCTGTGTCTTTAGCTTTTGTGTTTCTCACAACTAGGGATCAGCCTCAAAGTTTGGCTGCAAATTTATAATCTGAAATTTTGGTTCAGATCCATCTGTACCCAAAACTATTCTACAGCATCTTATTTACTGCTTACCACGTATTATAATGTAAAACTGTTACTCTGGGCCCTGACATTCCCAGATACCATATCATTCTGATCAACTAGTCACCATGCAGTGCCATCAGTAAGAAGCTTGAAAAATATGCTGATGCTACTTGCACTTCTGCTCAGAGTTCCAATGTAATCCACTGAGGCAACCCCTGCAAATGGCTTGGTTTCCTAAAGAATTATGCACTATTGCTGCTATGAAATGGCTAGAAAAGATTTTCTAAAGACAAGGGAACAATATTTCATCTATGAAGTCAAAAGAACCAAGTGTTTTGCTGTGGTATCAGATAGCACTGACTTTACCAAGAAGTCTCCTGTCAGATGGTTGGACTTGCTGTTTGAACATTAAAATGTATGCTGCAGACTACAGGCACATATACTAGCTAATCCCACACCTAGATCCTTTATTTCCAGAAACACAGGCATCTATCACTTCAGCTAAAGGAGAATCTCTATTAACTGAATGTAGTAGTAAGTAAGTTATCTTGATGATGTTGGTAAATACACTGACCAACCTTAAACAAGCCAGAAATTGCTTGCTTCTACTATAGATTGAGTCCACTGATTTTAACATGTGAAAGGAATCAGAAACTCTCACACTTCTTTCACCTGAAAACTGTGCACGATCAGCATCACTAACAATGCTCTTTATGATTGGTTGGCATCACACAGACTTGCCAAAAGCCAACCAGTAAGTAAGGCCTTTGTTAAAGACTGGTGCTGTCCAGGGGCCAACCGGGCATTGTGAGTAAAGCAAGCAATCAGTTGGATGTGTTTACAGATAGATGGGCCAGGATTAGAAGCAATTATTTTAAATGTGACCTGACCAGTGTGGAGCTGGAGAGAAGATTTTACATGTTTATAAATGACCATAGAGTTCCAGTCAAGGGATATGTTACCTGGCAAATTGCCATATGAAAGAATTAGCAAAGAGTCCTGTGGCACCTTATAGAAACAAATGAAAGAATTAGAGTCCATATCATTGAGGCCTTTCCCCCAGTATGTGGAGATTTCACAGCTGCTCAAAGGTGGGCATATCCTTACCTGAAGAAAAAAAAAGAGTATGCTCCATTGACCTGGCATATTCCATCTACTATTCCCCCCTGCCTGTAGAATGGCTCACTGGTAACTGGGAAAGAACCAACACTCTTTTTATGGATATAGTTTCCAAACAAACCATCTAGCTTTATTCCCTAATATTTTTACAAAGACTCTCTCAGATCTCTCACACTTTCTCAGAATATTTTTTCTCCTAGCAAACCATCTCACTCTATGTCTTCATCTAATGGAAAGTTTACACTTTAGTATTTCACAGAGGTATGCTGTTTAGTGTCTGATATTCTTCATGCCCATCTCTTCACTTTATCTCATTTTGGAATAATGATAAAAGGAGCTTTGGTCCCCTGCTGCTCACTGTGCTTTTCCCTGAGCTTCCTTTCCTTAGCTAAAATAACGTGCTCTGTTCAAAACGGAGCAGGCCTAATCCTTGGGTATGGCTGTGCTGTGCTCAGCATTGCAGTTGAGAAGCGGACAAAAGTGACTGTGCTCCACCTTTACACTCTGTCCCTAGGACTTTTCTAAGTAATGCTCAACTACTAAAAGTCCACAAGGGCTTTTTCAGCATCTGGGGATGACTCCCTTTCATTGACCACATCCTCAAAACATCCCCAGCTCAGCACCACCAGAGGATTCCGTACACTGGGATCTCCAACTGACTTACTCTACTTTCTGCCTCATTTGCCCTGCTGAAGTGATGCAAGGCAGGGAGAATGGGGGCAGTCCTATCATCTTCTATAATCCACTTTTTTTACTTATAATTTGTAGAAAATGTTTTGGGATTGAGTCATGTGATTGTGAGAAGCAATGACACATCTTATGAGAAGGGTATCATGATCTGCCATCCTGTCACCCCACTTGTTTTCAAAATGTATGTGAGACCACTGGAGGAGAGCAAGGAGACTGTCCACCAAACTGTTTTGGGCTACAGTACCATACACTTACGGATGATACTCCAGCCCATGTTTCTTCACCAGTCTTAGATTCTGTGGTAGCCTTGTCCTGATCATTCTTAACCAAAAGAGGGCTGGGGCATTGTTTTTCCATAGAAGTGAAATTAGAAGGGGTGTTCAAATTTGGGGGGGGGAGAGCTAGAGAAAAACTAATTTGCAACACTGCATGTAACTAGTTGACCACTGGGGGGAATGAGAGACATTGGGGGGGGGTGGGGGAGGGGAAGGAAGAGAGGAATCACTTGCCATAGGTAAGAACAGGTGTGACAGAACAGGGTACAATCCAGACTAATTAGCAGCTGTATCACCCATGCCCTGCAACCTAACCAACCTTCCCAAACGAAGGTTGGGAAATAGGTTTGTCCTAAACAAAGGAATGTATGCTCTGTTTAATTTGCATTTAAGCAGCAAACAGAGTCATGAAGCAGGAAGGAAAACAAAGAAAGCTCAAACAGGTGAGAAAAAAGCAGCAGGGAACATCCTTCCACATAGACTGACTCGGGCTGTGAGGTTTGGAACGTGTATTAATAACATCATACAGTGGAATTTTATAATTCACATACAATGTTGCAACACATATTTTATTAGGATGATACTGAGTTTTCAAATGATACCTTATAAGAGATGCCTTGTGCAAAATTTATTACAGTAAGGTGTGAACACAGGGGTATATTCTGTCACAGCAGGCTGCCTTAGGCTCATATAGACAATACAGGTAGGTAGTAAAATGTATTGTGGGTACATTAAACTGATGGGAGTTGTGACTGATTCCATTTGGGGGCATCCCTATTTTTTGTCTTGGTATTTCAGAGTGTTATTGGATCTTTCACTGCTCCTTGATTGCCAGTAACAGCAGTGGCCTGAAATGCCTTCTATGCTTTTTTAGTTGGTCCAGTAGGCATTTATATGACTCTGACTTTGAGCACTTTTCGCCTCTGATGCTCAAAGCTACTTTTTGTCTCCATCACCTCTAGGCTTGACTACTATAACAATGTCTACTTACAGCATTTGGGCAGGCCAATGAAAGCATATCAAACTATAAAGAATTATTCTGCATTGGCCAGGAAATGGAACAGAACTTTTTCATCATTACCTTCTATAATTAATTCTATGAGGATTCAATAGCACCTGTGATTTGTGTAGCATGTTGAGTCCCAATCTGCTCTGGCTGCAAACAGAGCCATTTGTTGTTGTTCTCTGTAAATCTCTGGTTAACTCAGTGACCTCCTTTCCCCATAAACCCATTACACCACCTGTGATTAAATGGAATATACCTGTAGTCATCTCCTGCAGATGAGTAGAAGTGTATTCGAGGTGCAGAGTCTTCCGTGCTCGAATATGCTTCCCCTTGGAGATATATGAAAGCCAGCGTCTGGTCACTTTTGGAGGCAGAGTTCAACACACACCTTCTGTATTTTGGCTTAATTGTGATTTTCAGGTAGCTGGGCTTTGATGGTTGGCAGGTTGGGGGTAGCTTAGGACATAATACGTTAACTATAGCTTTATTTTTTCTCTAAAAAGATTTTTTAGTTACTGACTTTCCTAGATGCTGTGGTGGTAATTGCCTAAGAAACCATGATATTACGTACGGTAAATACAGATAAAACCATTAAATCCTCTTAATTCAATGATGTTTTAAAAATAATTTTAAAATATACTTGTATGTCTTACTTCCTACTAACCAACAAGATTGGCAGTTGTATGACCCTTGCTACTAGGAAACAAGGAGGCAAAAGAACTGTCAGTCAAGACACATCAGCACATTCATGCCTAGATCTTGAAAGCAGGGTGCACGTGCCTCAAGAATCATGCTTTCCTAGCTTTTCTATCTCCCACTCCTGTGCAGCTCTTGAGAGAGAGAATAAAAGATCAGAGGTAGAGAAAAAAAATACAGGTTAGGAAAGAAGATAGGTAAAAGGAGAGAAGAGGCAGCATTAAAATTCCCCCCCTCTCCCAGCATCTACGCCAGCTCAGAAAGTCTCTAGTTCTTGGAGCTAGCCAGGAAACAGACCTCCTCTACATTCCTGTTCTCAGGGCTCAGTCAGTGAGGCTCCAAGTGGTCAGTCTTCGTCTGCCCTAGAAGCAAAGAGTCTTTTCCTCCAACTCAGCATGTTCCCCTGCTGAGCACTTGCTTCAGTGCCTTTCTCTCCATCCCCAGCAGCCTCCAAATGAGTCAAGGGGACAGGAAGTGGTCCTTTGTCTTTTGACCCTTGCTGGCCAATGGCAGATCTGGTAGGCCTCTCTGTAGAGTATTGCTGTGGTCTCACTTACAGAGATGCTGAGAAGTTGGAAGATATTCATAGTAGAGCTACAGAAATTATTAGGAGGATTTATTAGCTCAGTTATCCATTAGTTCTTTTAATCTAAGTCATAAGATTAAAATAATGACTTAGGATGGCTGTGACAACTTTCTACAAATATATGAAGAGTATATACACCAAGGAATAATTAAAACAACAGAGAACATTTTCTAATAGACTGTGAAATAATCCCAAGGAAAAGGGTGAGACACCCATTGCTAGAGCCATAAAAAGTGATCTGGTCAAATCTTTGAAGAATATTATGTTGGGGCCCATCTTACATTAACAGATTGGAAGAAGAATGGATGAGGTGACCTAATTGGCCTTTTTCTATATCTAATGACTGTCGATGAACTAAGGCAGTGCCCTTTGATTTTTCAAACTCTTTATGGGGAGGTAATGGGGCCAAATTAATCCATTGTCAGAGGAGTTACGTCAGGATTGAATTTCGCCAAATTTTAGTGCTGAAGTGTGTCTGAAAATCTAATGCACATCTCTCCCACAATCTATTTACTGACACATCAACATTATTTCAATCATTTAAGTAGTACAATTTTTCTTTATTGCATCTTAATAAAGCTAATTTACTCTAGTAGTACGCTTGACACATGTATTTTTAAAGTAATATGCAGGTCATTTCCTCACTATACAGGAGTACTTTGGCATGTTATAGTAGGTAGGACAGTCCTGGCACATATCCCAATTCTACTCTCCTGATCTTTTTTCTGAATATTAAGTATATACCTATCACTATTGAACTGAATGTCTTTATGAAAGAGTGTGCTCCTTCAAGACATATCAACTATGCTGAAAGTGCACTAAAAATATACCAAGTATGCTACTTCTACACCAGAAATAGGAATATAAGATTTCAGATTCAATGTCTAGTGAATCCAACCTTAACCTGGTGATTTTAAGGTTGAGGATTCCCATCTGTGTTACTACTAATGTATCCTCTTAAGTAGCCTAAATATAGTATACCAATTTATAAATCTATTGGGAACTGAGTGCTTAAAAGAGGGAAGCTGAAATCAGGATTACACGGTTCTCTTCCCACCTCGCCAATAACTTGCCAGTCATTTACTCTCTCTGGGACTTATATCTACTTTACAGATGTATAAACTAATGCTACTTACTGTTGTTGGCATACAAAAAAAAAGATATTAGATAAAAATATACTCTTGCTGTTAGGCTGCAATGTATCACAGTACTTTATTTCTTAAAATCCAGAACCTTAACATACTGAAACCAAAAACTGAGAGAGAGAAAGCAGGCTGCTCCCTAATGCAAAGAGGCACAACTCGCCAGAGCCTTGCAGCCTTACCCAAATACAATAGGACTTGACTATAAGGGTTGGGATTGGATTGGAAACTACATGACACTCGCAGACTTTGGTTGGGTCAGGTAGTCTCTGATACACATGAAGTTGGTAGGGCAGCACCATGCACCGCTGCTGCATGCCTAATGCACCTTGTTACACTCTTTGTGCTGTTGCATAGTGAGTGTGGTGATGAGTCACTGTGCCTCTAGCTCTGCAGCACACATAGCAAAGAGAAGTGTCAGCAGCTGGCAGAAGCCAGGCACACTGCTGTCACTGAACTAACCCTACAGGCAGGAGATGGATTGTGGACATAGGTTGTGGAGAGCAGGAAGCCCCCATTAGGATGATCCCCATGCATGAGCCAGTGAAGAGAGCATCCTGGGGAGGAGAGGGAAACTGGGTGCACTTGGGGTGTTCAGTGCAGAGGCAGGGAGTGCCAATGGGCTGGAGTGGGTAAACAGAACCGGGGGATAATTAGCCTTGGTGGCTCTGCAGATGAAACAAAGTAAATGGCATCTGAGCAATGGCTAGACTGTTGCAACTTGACCCAATTGGATCTGACTACATGTATCAGGTTCGGGTCAGGTATGAAAACAACCCAACACCTCTGGGCTCAGTTTGGGTTCAGATAGGCTGTGGTCTAGTTGGGTTTGGGTTGGTCTTTAAAATTAGTGCTGAGCAGACCACTATAACTCACCTCATCTTGCTCTAGGCTGGCTTTTTCCATCATGATCACTGAAAGACCCAGATCACATGTCTCTCTCTCTACAGAGCCCTCTAGACTGCAAGCAGGAATAGGAAAGCCCCTGAATTGTCTCACAATTTTAATGGTTTTCAATACACCATAATACTTACCTATCTCACTGGGGGACTCTGGACGCTTAGCACATGTTTGTAATGTGATATTAAAGTACAACGTATTAGTAGCATTGGTAGTTCAGTGTCATAAGAAAGGGTCAAAATTATTGTACTTATTTTATTAGATAAGTTATTGTACACATTTATTAGATTATTTAAAAATTAAGCTGCTACTTCCCTTCTCCACTCTTGTCCTATCTCTGTCCAGGGGCGGCTCCAGGCCCCAGCATGCCACGTGGGACCAGCAGACTGTCTGCAGGCAAGCCATGGAAGGCAGCCTGCCTGCCTGCCCTGCTTGGGGCGGCAAAATTCCTAGAGCCGCCCTTGTCTCTGCCTCTTCCTCGTGACTGAAATTTCCTTCTCCTGAGCCATTCACTTACTTCCTTTCTATAAATCTCTCCTTAAAACCTTCCTTTTTTATTTTGCTTGTGATTTGACTGCCTTTGAAAAGCATTTTGTGATAATATTGTGTATTCACTTAAGTTGTATTTTACATAAAAGGTATAGGATAAAATAAGAACAAGGGTGGGGGCTGATGCATTGGTGTGTGGGCTGAAAGATTCAACAATAAGCTGCTTTTTAATTCGGGCTGAAAATAGAAAATAAAATACCACACTTCAGAACATGTCAACAAAACTGTGACTTTACTTACAGAATAAAAAGAAGTAAAAAAACCCTCCTAAAGCTACTGAGATATGATAAGTTAAGAATCTAACCATGTCATTTGCAGATAAAAATAATCCAAGGCTTCTTTTTAGACACTTGTTATAATGTTGAACAATATGAGCAAAAGAAAATAATTTGCATTATGAAAAACTCCTGTAAATAATATATGCTGAATAGCAGTGTGTGGCTCCAGCAGGATATTGCTTAGAGAGATTTTGTTTAAAACATTTATTGGAGGCATATATTACAGTATATCATTTACTGGCTGGAAGCCATGCAATATGTGTCTTTACAAAAAAAATTACCTTGTAATATGAGCCCCTCTAAGGCATAATTATATAATAAAGTTCTTATTGGGAAAACTGGAAGTAGGCCAAGCCTTGTCCAAATATAGTGAACGTCAGAGCCAAATTTATTATCCTTAGCTATTAACAGGAGAAGGCAGGTTTTGTTTACCAAGCCTAATTCTCTCCTAATTACAGCCACTATAAAATAATTACTATCCATGGGATAACAACACAAGACAGAGTGACTAACAGAAGAAACTGCAGGGGTTAGAAAACAGAGTGCAATTCTGTGTCATTTTGAACAGCTTGTGTACTGCCAGGAACAAATTAACGGACTTCATTAAGGAATTATGTTTTAAGAGTGGCTTTGCAGTGAAGCAATAAAGCAATTAATGCATCTTATTTGGTCCTATTTCTGAGTTCTAGTACAGTTTGAAACAACATCTAAAATTTTTTGATGTATCATGTTTAAAAGGATGCAACCACAGTACTGAACAAGATGGTTAATGAGACTACAGAAAGGACTCCATTTTGGGCAAATTATATCCAGTCCCTACTGAGTTAACATTTATTATAAGTAGAATCCTTACCAAGCTTATCTTAATGGTATAGCAAATAAAAAAGACCAAACTTTTCATTTTCACATTACAAAATAGATTTCTCTGATTAGACTTTTGATGAAAATGTGCTATACAAGGTGTGTGTGTGTATAAATCTGAAATTGTATTTGAGCAACAAAAATAGAATCTTGCAATATTAGTTCAATATTTCATAGTTGCTTTATACATACATCAAAAAGGAATATTATCTTGTTGGAACATTCTTCATTAAAGCTCACAGTGTTCCTCATTCCCAGATTCTCTAGCTTCTGCCATCCCATCATATAACCCCAAAGGTGTAGAACATACCTAGCTGTAGATTTCTGCACTATTATAGTGTATGTATCAAAATCAACCAGTGCACAACATACTCACAATGGAAAAGGTTAGAGATTAAGTTTTTTTCTCTCTATAGAGGACCACTTCACCCTCTAGCAGGGCAATCTCCCTTATTTTGGTGACTTAGTAGAAACTGGCAAACTCAACACACTTGGGGAGTCTGTTGTAGATACTGGTTTTAATAGGCCTCCAGATGGCCACATGAAAGCTAAATGATTATTATAGTAGCTCCCAGCCGTGCCATTATAGATAAAGATATATCAGAATTTCCTTTACAAACCCACTTTGTGAGGGATTTATAATTTGATCATGAAGATTTTCTTTGCACCAAAAGTCAGTATAGAAGTTTTCAGCCTAGAGACCATCTTTTTGTTTTATATATTTTATAGACTATATATCAGTTTAATCACTCTTTTTCTTATAATATATCAGTTTAATCACTCTTTTTCTTATATTTGGGGCACAAAGCACTATTTCAGGTTGTACAAAATGTTTCTGTGTCACACTTTACTTTAAAAATATTAAACATAAAAATGTAAATTTGCCAGATCCTCAGCTGGTATAAATCTGGGCAACTCCATTGATATCAGTGTAGCTACACAAATGTTTACCATTAAGGATCTACCCCTGTGATGTCAATATTATGGTAAATGGAAGATCCAGGAGTGTGAACTAAAGCTAAGGCAGAACTGTGCTGTATAGGAACATGGATGGATATTTTTTAATATGACTGCCAGTTAATATTGGAGCTGGATCTGAGGTATAAAATTGGATATTTATCTGGAACAAAGCATCCCCACATTTCAGAGGTGTTAGGATACAGTGTTTTGTTCAAGCCATCAATATATTAGGAGTAGCTGTATGCTGCTTACCAGTTTCAGTTCACATGGGTTTCTATTTAATCTGAACTCATATGGCAAAGCTGAAAATCAAAATGGAATTGATTAATTTTATTCACCCTTAGGCATTGTTTATATATGTTTGTTTTTCTGATTGTGTATAGTTTCATGGGATCAAGAAGACCTATTGCAACAGCAGTGACAACTGTCACAAAGCATTCCTTATACATCCCAAACAAAACCACAAAACTTAATTTTGAGAAATGTGTGCCAACCAAGAGAAAGCAAAAGGCTTTTCTTCTGTTCTCCTAAAGAAGTTCAGAGAACCTGAAAAAGGTAGGATAAGTTTGGTTGGCTTTGTTTCTACATTTGACCATAACAGTAGCTGAATTTTGTATTTTTTCATGGTTATAAATAAATGTTTCTCATACTGTTGCTCAGATTACAAGCAATTTATGGAAATAGCTTTAAAATGTGTTGAAAGGGAAAAAGAATGTAGTATACAACTTATTAAATACCACAGAGACTGATGAAGATTCTATACTCTCACTTCTAGTTCTCACATTGGACTCATGCCTTCTGGTACTGAAGGTGAGTGATTGCAATGTGAAAATTAAGTTCTTTCCATGCACTGAATCTTTAGGAATATATTTATATTAATACTGTAATGGTCACTGTATCACAATGGCACTGTGCATCATAAAAAAGCCCTTACAATATATTGTAATAATTCCACTGATTTATGAAGCCAAGTTATGAATTGCAATGATCTAGCAGAGTGGCATTGCTAACTGTTCCATTATAGAGTGGTATTTCATCAATCAACATTTTTCAGGCTTTCAGAATTGTCCCTAGATTTTACCCTCTTGGCTCCTCTTCAGTGGCATTAATGTCTAATGTGTACAAAGTGGGGTAAAATTATGCTTCTGACTAGAACTAACGAAGACTAGAACATCAGCCCTTTCACTCCATTTTCACTTCTCCATTGAACTCATGCTTTTATTTATTGATCTATTTAGTTGGGAAATACTGCTATTGTCTTAAGAAAAATATTCAAAATACTTTATAAGATTTATATATAAAAACAATAGTCGTCAAATGAAACTAAAAGCCCTACAAAGAACTACAGCATAAACACTATAAGAAAAATACAATATATGTATAAATTAAATTACATCAAATTTTAGTTCATAAATGTGTCCCATGTCTTCTTAGAAACCATTGAGTTGATAAGTAGTGCATTTGAATGGGATACATGCCTTCAAATATTGCAGAAAATTCAAGTGTGAGATGTCACGTAGTGTAGCAAATTTGCTGCAATACCTAGACACAAAAGGGTGAGATAAGGATGGACTGTAACGTTAAGGTCAAGACCTGCAATGGAAGTAATGTACAGATCTAGAGCACTAATGAGGGAAACAATGACTTCCACAATAATGATGCACAATGCTGTATAACATCCCATGTATTCTTGGATAGCCCTGTAAATGTCACAGGCCTTGACTAGAAATCAGAATTTCCTTGCTTTTGATGGCTTGTCTTAAGACTTGTTTGGCATATTTTGTAGCTGCTGCTATTTGTTATATATAAGCCACTGTAAGAAGCTATTACCATACAGATTTGCTGCACTTTATTATGGCAGTTGAATTCTGTTGGGTTTGCATTGGGATATCTGGTTTTAGGAGGTCACTGGGCACTTTCAAGAAAGCACTTAAACACATATTTCAGACCATTCCTACTTTTTGCACATGTTTATGTCCCATCAGTTTCAATGAGACTTAAGCACATGCGTAAGTGCCTTTCCTGAATCTGGCTTTTATGTATGTGTCAGTGTGGTCAACATTACTATATTGGCTTCAATATAAACTTTAATTATAAACATATACATATTGACATGCAATACAGAGGTCACCACTGCAAAATGTAATAATTTATCAAGACTTACCACATCATGAGATCTGAGATCCTGTAGTTATTTCTTTAACTTAGAATAGAAAAATAACTGTGGTATGTCAGTAATGGTCTAGATAATACTTAGTCCAGTCATGAGTACAGAGGACTGGACTAGATGACCTCTTGAGGTTCCTTCCAGTTCTATGATTCTATGTTGCAGTAGATCCATGGAATGAAGGAACAAGTCTTACTCATTCTGGCAACTGGTTAAAAACTGGAGGCAGTAGCTGGAAGAACAAGGTGCTGGAAAAGAGGTCAGAAAGTGGGATTTTTTGGCCAAAATCTAGATCTTATTTAGGTCCAGAAAATGAGGAAACTCACAACCCTTGCTTCTTTCTAGCCAGAACAATTAATCATTCATTTTTATGAAGCCAGTTGTGGCTGGGTTTTTTGTTTGCGTGTCTGTTATTTTCCTCAGATAAGCAAAACATTTCCAGGAGACAGTTAAGACAACTAAATTTGTTTTCATTTGTGAACTAATCCAAATTTTAACCCAAAGAAGTGCTAATGTGTTTGAGAAGAGCAGGACATTAATTTTGGTCCTGTTGTGCTGCATGCTGAATTAAATGGTTTAGTACTCCTCCTCCCCCGACCCCAAAAAATGTAGGAGTAAAGGTAGGGTTGCCACCTTTCTAATTGGACCTCTTAGGCCCTACCCCTTTCCCCTGTTTCCCCAAGGCCCTGCCCCTGCTCCATCTCTCCCCTTGAGGCTCCACCCCCTTCTTTGCCTCTTTCCCCAGGCCCTACCCCTTCTCTGTCTCTTCCTCTAAGCCCCTGCCCTGATCACTCGCTCCTCTCCCCACATCTCCCTGTCTCTCAATGGATCATCTCAAGAAGCTTATCTGCAGATAGGAGGTAGCTCCAGCTGAACAGGGGCTGGTGCATGTTAATGACCTTGTGCCTCCTTCCACCCTGCAGTAACTGGACTTTTGGTTCAGGTGCTATTTAGGGGTTGCCGGGTCCCCTTTTGGACCAGCCTTTCCAGTCAGAAACCAGGCACTTGGCAACTCTAAATGGCACTTGGACACAGAAGCCAAAAACTGGACTGTCAGGGTAAAACCCAGATGGGTGGCAACTCTAATAAAAAGAGTGACCCATCTGAAAAGACAGGACAGAGGGAGCTCCCCCTCTCCTGTTTCCCAAAGACTATGGGAAATGGCAGTTTGTTATTTCATTAGCAAAGATAATCTTCTGCAGATAACCACTAGACTAAATTACCCAGCATGCTACTAAATGGGGTCAAAGTCCACAGGTCACAGTATCACATGATCCCTGTTTCTTGCCATACCCACCACTGGGCAGGAGCTCCAAATGCACAAAAGTTATCTCAGCTGAGTAGTAGGACTTTCCAGCCTCCAACTTTTTCACCGTGGAATATAATAGTCGTTACCATGGGACTGTGTTCAGCCAGTAGTATCCATTTTATTTGATAGGGAAAGATGAGTTATATGGTTCTGTAGCAATCATACTCCAACTCCACAGGGGTGCATTTGCATAGATACCTAGTTTCTAATTGCTGTCTTTCCTAGAAAAAATAGAATAGAGGAGAAACTTTGGGGGATCACTGACATTCTATTTCATTTGTGGGTTGGGGACCATTTCAAAGTTGGGGACCAGTTATGCCCTTACCTCCCACTAAAATCAATGGAAAGTGGGTGCCTGATTCACGTTTTCAATTTCCTACAATCACCCAAACTTTTGCTCCTGGTAAAAATGCCTCATATTTATAGTTTCACCCTAGTCTGATCTGAGTGCCTACCTTTGTGAAATAGAATCCTGAAGCTGAGGAGTATCTAAAATACCGAGGGCTGGTATAATAGAGGTGCAAGGGAGCTTGGTTTTAAAATATTATGCATTGATTTATCCTTCCAACACTGCAGTAGTCACTGGTTCATCTATTATATTTTCTCTCTTTTTTGATGTGCAGATGTAGTTTATTAGTAGTGCTCATTAACAAATGAATGTTTCTCCCAATATTTGCGTGGCTTTTGTGTGTCCATACAATTACTGTACTATATTTCTCAAGCACGTAGAATAACTAGTGCGCTGCTGTTTCAAACCTGCTCAGTATAGATACAGAGACTGAGATGCATGCATTTAAAACACAAAGAGGTATTCTGAAGGTATAGTTTAAAAACAAAAAGCCTTCCTAAGGGAATGTGTACACAGCAACTGGGAGCACGCTTCCCAACCCAGGCAGACAGACTTTTGCTAGCTTTTCTGGAGCTAGCGTGCTAAAAATAGCAGTGTGGATATTGCAGCATGGGCAGCAGCTCATGCTAGCCATCTGAATCTAAGCTTGCCCGACCACCCTAGGTGTGACCTTGGGTGGTTAACCAGAGAAGTTGTGCATGCCACAACATCCACGCCGCTAATTTTAGTGTGCTAGCTCGAGTGAGGATAGAGTCATGCTCCCAGCTGCTGTGTGCACATGCCTTGAGAGGTCCGGAGTCTGTGTCCTTCTGTGTTTTACACTGTAGCCCAACATGCAACCACAGGCCAACCTACAGCAGATAAGTGAAAAAATCTGAGAGCTGTTGAGCACTCTGCATGTTTTCTCAGTGGATCATAACAAGGTTAGTTCGCACCAGTGTTCTTGTAATAGTGATTGATTGGGGAAAGTGCTCAGTGGCCCACTTCCACACAATTCCTGCTCCTGTGAGATCAGTATTGGACAGTACTAGTTATAACATGCAGGCCTATACAGATGGAGGATCTGCTAAACTGTTTAAGGTAAAAGTACTAACCTTTAAATTATTATTTGAAGGGGGTCATTTTCGAGCCTGCCTAAGGGTTTCAGATCACAGGTCCCAGTGGCCTCCTAGTTGATTTGCGCTCCTAAATTCTGTAGGCACTTTTGAAAATCTCCCCCTAAACTTTAATATCATAAATCATTGTGGTGTGAAAACTTGTAGCAATATAGTCCTATATTCAAACTTGACCTGGGTGGAGAACAAAGTGAATGGGGAGGTAATCTCTATGCTCCATCCCAAGACCAGAGTGCAAGATTCCTGGACAGCCTCCCCTATCCCTATTGTCATGTCTGTGGCTCCTGTTCCAATCTCTGGGCTGGAAGAGTAGCCAAAGCCTCTTCATATAAGTTGCATGAGTTATCATAGCCATCAGTCTATGTAGATAGATTTGTGATACCATCTTTGATCACTGCCTCTCTAGGGCTCTTGTGGAGATCCTTCCTATTCGTACAAAGGGTTTCCCTTATGTGAACTGAGATCTATTGGCAATAATAATGATGCTTGCAGTGCTTGACCATATGCTAGGATTGTGCCATTTAGAATTTACAATCACATAGTATTAAAGTTAACCACATTCCTCCCAAATTAGGGCTCTGGCCTGCCCCCTTCACTGCATGTCACTGAGGCTCCCTTTTTAATGCATGTTTATTTTAGACAGAATTTGGCCCTTAAATTGTGCAAAAAGCCAGGGCCACGTATTGATTTTTTTTCTTTTCTACACACCCAAGTTGTGCATGCAAAATGCCCAGTGTACCCTGTAAATTATATTACACACACACATCCTTTACAGGCATGCATGCAACAAGCCTTTAACTGGTAAAAATGTGGGTCCTAGCAATTATCTACTCTGGTAAAATCTGACGTAAGTATTTGTCTATTGATGAAAACAGACACGGTTCATGTACATGTATTGAAAGTATTTATAGCTTTCTATGAAAACATGCATAAATACAGTTCTAACTTCCTTTGCTTTGAAAACACTACAATATATCATTCTCATGATTTCCTGGATTAGCCATGTACAGTACACTGATAAAGAAAAATGATTTATTGTAAAATAGTTACAAGTAAAGAAATGTCCTTTGAGGATACAATAATTGTTTTCATTTTCCTTTCCCCAGTGCCAGTGGAATAATAAAATGCTAATAGATGCAAATTATGCATGATCTTTAATGCATAGTAAAAAGGGACGATTTGAAAGAACAGGTACCTTTTGTTAGTGATTATCAGTAGTCATTGCATTATTGTTTTCTGTTTGTATTCCATGTTAAACTATAATGTTCAGTATAATCATTTGGGATTTCTTTATATACTGCCCAGGAACAGACAGGCTACAACAACTATGCATTCTTGAAGGGTTAAAAAAAAACTTCCTTGATTCAAAATAAATTCCACAAGGAAATCTTGGAAAGAGAAAACAAACATTGCCCCAGTAGGACAGCCACTGTGACTTGAAGAACAGAAAATTGAAATACATGAAAAATCAATGAGGTAATAATTAAATTGTGGAACCTACAGTACAGTGGCCAGAACTCAGCATGCATTTGTTAATATATACTGGGAACTGGGGTAATCAGCAGTTAAAGGAGAGCAAAGAATGGCTGTCCTTCTGAAGCTAATTTCATGATCAAACTCTTTAAAAACACATACCTGCTACAATATACAGAGATATTTATAGGAGGTTAAAGATACAAATTATAGTCCACGAGACTATACATTCCTGATTACCCTGCATTCTTAAATCAGTCCTCTCCTCATTCTCCCACCTGGGCCTCAGCTGCAGTGTAGCTGTCATTTACGCTATCCATGGCATAGGATTGATGACAGTCATTCACTGATGAAGCTGTATACATCATTTCTGTCCGGGCTGCACTGGCCATATGGACCCTGACCATCCATCGCCTGTCAGGGACGCATCTGTTCACACTGCTGCTAGGGGTACTAACAAGTCATTGGCTTTCCAAAAGGACAGCGTCAGCTGGATAGGGCACAACATAAAAACTGTTGTTGTTTTTTTTTTAATAAAGATTCTGTAGCAGTTTTTTTATCATAAAAATGATAGTTTCCATTATCTCATGTAAAAGAAGTAGTTTAAAAAAATCATCTAAGCAGATGGAAACAGTTTCTGAACTCAAAATATGAAGAGCCTGGCAGTTATTTCTAGATCTTTGTGTATTTATTGTTTTTCAAATAGATGGTTGGACTGATAAAATATTAAAGATGACTATATGGAAATGAATTGTGCTTTTCTCTTAAACCTAGAACTATTTGCATATTTCTTTTTACACCTAGAATTGTCCCTGGATATTCTTCATGTAGAATATCTTCAACATGGATTAAACTTTCTATCTACCTGAAACGAAGGGGCAGTAAAAGAATATTTTACTGTTCAATCTGCGATGTAACCCTAGCCTCCAGTAAGAGGGACACAAGCCTCTGAAATGATTGTTTTCAATAGTGGACTTTATTCTCACACACAAGAGTGACTTATGCTGTAGATACTGAAAGCGAGAATGTTGTTGTAAGACAGAGGCTGTAGACATATACTCCCTGTTCACATGCATCCCTATCTGGGGGATAACACATAAGTAACAATATTGTGTATGGCCAGTTTACAATGCACAGTAGAAAGAGCAATTTATTATACAAGGGCTTGCTTTGAAAATTCTTGTGAAATGCTCAAACAACTGTGTTTTAACATGGATAAGAATGTAAAGTACCAGCTCCTCAAAATGGCGTCCAGGTTAAAGCAGAGCACCCATCATATTAGCTTCCTGAACAAGGGACAACACCACCACCATGACAGAAAGAAAAGTTGCTGGACCTTACTGAGGAGATACATTGTATTGATAGTAGTGGGTATCCTCTATGCTCAGCCTCTCTGGAGAAATGTTTTACACCCACTACACCTGAAGTTATTTTCCCTCATTTCAGTCAGACCTAAATTTGTGCTTGCATGTTGCTCAGTGGACTTAAAAATATTTTGGATAAAATATTCACTTTTTGTAGACACACAGGATGATGATGGACTTTGGAATCATTGTAAGGTAACTAGCTGGCAATTTGAACAGTTAATATCAATTACTTCTTTGCATAGATAGTTTTTAATTTCCATTTTCTCTAAGGTCTCCCTTAGAAACTTTGAAATAACATCTTTTTCCCTCTTTGTCCTTTTGCATTTGGTAAATATTGATGTTTTTATTCTTTCTGTGTCTTATGGAAGATAAATCGTGTGTCTGTCTTGTTTAGTTCCCTCTTTGTCATCAGCTTTGCTAAGTATGACGTCTTAGGAAAAAGTGTATTATTTGCTCATGAATAAATGATGGCTATTTTAAATAAAAATCAGTGAAGGTGTGTGTGTAATGTGAAGTTTTGAAGGATTTCTAGACTCCATAAAACACTTCTCACCATTCCGTAGCAGTTACAGAGCATGTTAGATTAGTATGTCTGACTTGCTCAGTGATATCTCTTTTTATATGGTATTCAGACGAACCATGCACAAATGTTTGCATTTTACTGCTGATTCCTATCCTCAGCTTTTACTAGCAGCCATTGCCATCTCCAATGGGATTGTTGTTTTTATACATTGCTATTTCTGTAGCAACTGAAGTCCTTAACAGATAAATCAGATAGAATATCTGCCCTCAAGAGAAGAGACTGTGTGTGGAGCTTCCCTATAAATGAGCACACCTTCTATGAAAGCCTGTGTGTGGGGTGTCTCCTGTGCCACCTTGTGTACCAATCTGTGGATTGCAGCAGTAGGGTTGGGCAAACCTCTATCTCTTTCCCACTCCTGTAATGTCACCTCCAGGCAAATAACAAAAGAGACAATCCATGTGCCACCAGTCTGCCTCGCCATTACCTTGTTAAAAGGTTAGTTGATATGGGAAGGGCAATAGCTCCAGTGTAAGTCTGGGAAAATGCTTTTGTTATCTTGTCTAGCTCCTGGGTATTTTGTTTATAGTAAACTGTGTGCTTGGGTGTTGTAATACTGCATTTAGGATTGTATGGAGCAATGTCTGGCAGGAAAATGGCAGAATGTAGGTCAGTGGTTGAAGATCACCTGAATGAAGTACGTCTCGAGAAGGGCTATGAAGGAGAAAAATGAATTCATAGACTATTTTTCCTTAAAAGTGGATTCTTCCATGGATGATATAATAGAGTTGGGCAGTCTAGATTTATTAATGGTGCATTGTAAAAAAAAACAAGACATTAGAGGGGGCACTTCTTGGCACTTAACCATGCTGGTTTTCTCTATAGAGAGAAGTAGACAAGGGACCTGAGTATCTTGAACATTTAAGTGCTCACCCAGTCTAGCTAGGAATGATGGTTTCTATTCTGTTTCTGTTCTTTTTTGTACAGTAGATCCTCTTTCTAATACAATCAGTAGATGAAGAATAAATCACTTCAGCGGGGAATGAGAGTTGAACTATACACTATTCTCCCTTTGTGCATTCTGTTTTTCCTCTGGATGCCACCTTTTGAGAAAACAAGAATAAACTATCATTTAGCTCATAAATTAGGCCTGAAATATTTCATTCACTGGCCAAAAAAAAAGTTATTGATTTTAAATTTAGTATCAACAAACCAGCAAATTCATCTTCAGCACTTTCATTTTGCTTTGGTTTGTGTAATCTTTATTTATATGGAGACAAAGTATGATTGGATATGCTATGCTCCTTTTCTGTGCTACTTAAAAACATTCATACCTCAATGATCCTAGGTAAGCAAGTAAATATGTTGAAAATAAGGTATAGAGCTTTGTTTACCCTAACTGTTGGATTCTCTTGCTGTTTTTGTTCTTGAAATCAAAAGAAAAAAAACTAATTCAATCCCTTCTTGAATTAAAAATTGAAAGACTTGACAGTGGTTTTGTTCTAAGTTTCAAGGATAATGACTTGCATGGCAAAGCAGACAACAAATGCTACCTTGATTGGTGAATTGTGTTTGAGGAAGAATCCTACATTGTAATAGTGATCAAATAACCACTCCCTGTTTACAAAATAAAGGGATGAGGCCAGAATTCTTACACGTTAAATGAGTAAAATATTTTAAAGAGTACTGAAGTATCCATATATATATAGAAGCATGCAAGCTAAATAACGTATGATAAAGTGAGACAAAACAAGGGATGCAGATTATAATGCACAGTTGGACAGAGGCCATCAAAACCAAACCAGGTAGAAAACTCTACCAGTTTGGGATAGAAAAGCACAATAACCTGGTGCCAGAGTTTCTATGTGATAGCAGGATTCTTTAATATTTTGGGGATATGAGGATTGTTTTCTGTAAGATCTGTTCACTACTTGAAAATCATATTACAGAGACAATAGTAGGTAAAATTCACAATGCTTGCAAAGCATGTATTGATATTTAATCAGGCTGCTTTTTCAAAAAGCTGATACCATGAAATTTTATACAAATGATTCAGGGCTGGATTTTTTTGTTATTCTAGATATTGTTAAAGACTTTTTCATAGGACTTTTTAGGTAGCAGTATCAACATAGTGCTGGCTCAATGATCACTGGCAGCATAACATAAAAAGAGTTGTCAGTTGAATTCAGTTTGGTTTCACCTTTCAAAGAACCACATTAACTTTGAATAGTTAGGGCCAGATACTCAACTGTGCCCAGTTTCTCTTGGGTGCAGGTATGAGGGCTTTAAAAGGGAGTCAGTTTTGGCAACCTGACCCTAAGGCCAGTTCTGTGTCAGCCCGGTAAATATTAGTATTATTGGAACTGATAAAAAAAATACTATAATAAAGACATTTCAATATTATCAAAACATTTACTTTTGATAATGTTGTGTTCTGTGAGATCATTTCAATGTTTTCAAAGCAGAAATTTTGGTATTACTGTTCTGTGAAAAAAATTCAAAATTTTGATTTTTTGTTCTGTTTCAGGACAAAAGCAGATTTCGAAATGTCCACATTTCCTGTGAGATGGAATTTCCATTTTCTGTCTGGCTCTAATTGGAAAAGCTGGGGACCATTTGGCAGCTTGGGGGGAAGTAGCTGAAATGCAGTGCCCTCTAGCCACATGCGCAGCACAATAGGAGCTATGCTGGTTCTCCACTCTCCCACACTGGGGGAACTGAGAATGCAGTGAAATTAAAATTTGTTTTCAAATTTGAAAAAACAAAGTGATTTTTCACTACTCATCCAGCTCTACTCATGGATACTATGGAATTTATACTGAATGTGAGATGGAATTTGTATTCATAATGGAATTTATGGTGCACACGTGGAATTTTTCTGCATGTGCATGTATGTCCTATTCTAGATCATGTTACAACTGGCTCTGTGATTTCAGTTCATTCCTATCAAACATACCTTCACAGGCAGCCAGGCAGAACTCAGTGAAACAGTAACACATTACTTCTCTTGGAGCTTACATCCAGGAACATTCCAACTACTGATTTCAAGAAACCTTTAAATATAGAGGAGAATGACCTGTTTGAAGTGTAAAACATAAATATATTAATAATAAAACCTCTCCTTATACAAATAAAATACACATACTACTTATGTATTGCCTACAATAACTTAACTGAACAGTATAGGAACATATTGGCAAACAAATGAGTACTACTTCTCAGAGATGACATTACTTCAATAGAGAAAAGTCATGCAGAAATTTGAATAGAAGGTGAGTAATTTTCAGATGGACTCTGAAACCCAGGGGGTAAGGAAAGTGTCATCCTGCAAGGGGAAAACACAGTGAATAGAATGACTCTTTTTAATGGGAACTTAGGAAAGAGGGGACAGGGATACTACTTCTATTTTTAGTGACAAAGTAAAATATTGTGCTACTTCCTGATCATGTCTTGTATTGACAATCCTTTCACATCAGCTGCACATGTTTAAAATAGGCAAGTGGTAAATAGCTTATACCTCACTTTCTGGAACTGACTAAAGGAGAAAGACAATTAAGTTTAAGAATTTTCCTACACTTTTTTCTAATATATCTAGTAGAACAAAAGGCAGAATAAATTCTGCAAGCTAAATTTCATACTTACACCTAAATAGCCATAAAATAAAAACCAGTTGCTTGACCATATTTGAAATTCCTGTTTGCTTATGTGTCCATCAAAGAACAGCTCTCGCACCAATATGTACTTGCGTGCTGTATTTTCAACATCAGAGGGTCAGAATACCATGTGGAGCATGTACCCACTGAACCACATAGAAGATCCACAGGATAAAGAAAAGCACGTGTGAATGTAGAAAAGATTAAAAAAGATCTCAAATACCAAATAGCTTCATTTAGAAGCCACTCCTCAATTAGTAACAGCTCTTATTTAGCAGCTGCAGCTTCACCGTGCAACTCACAAGGCTTCTAAACATTACCCAGCAGCCCAGTGCACTGAATTGCCATTTGAAAAATAATTGCTCTGAGAAGAGCTACTTCTGGAAATGGCAATTTTGCAATAGCTTACAAAGCACTGAATCCTTATTCCTGGGTGAAGCTATTCCACCTCTGGCTAGGATTTTGTCACAAGGCAAATTAGACTGGATCTGGGTAGCACTTGCATAACAGACCTTCAGAAGTAACCCAGGTGCTGCACAAAGTGCTGTGTGGTGGCACTCTTAGTAACGGCACCCTTCCTTCAGAGTCAGTACTAAAGAAATGTTCCAGCATGGTTTTGAATGAAACATAAAGTTGAGAGCTTGGCCATTCATATTCATTATGAAGCTACCGGGGTATTTTTCACAAAAGCAAAGGTGTGACCCTTAATGTCCAGATTCAAGTCAGAATAATTGCTTTCTACATGGAGAGGGAAGATGATCTTGTGTTTAATCAAGAGATCTAGGTTCCATTTATGACTACGCCTCAAACACAGGGGCCGCTCTAGGCATTTTGCCGCTCCAAGCATGGCAGGCAGGCTGCCTTCGGCAACGTGCCTGAGGGAGGTCCTCCGAAGCCGCGGGACCAGAGGACCCTCTGCAGGGAAGCCGCCGAGGGCAGCCTGCCTGCTGCCCTCGCAGCGCTGGCAGAGTGCCCCCCGCGGCTTGCCGCCCCAAGCACGCACTTGGCATACTAGGGCCTGGAGCCGCCCCTGCTCAGACATCCACACTTTGGATTCCATTTTCTGCCTGTAGCCATGGACAAGGATCCAGTCCTGCAAGCTCTATACCTGAGACTCCCAAAGACTTGAATAAGAGTTCTGCACATCAGCTCTTGCAGGGTGGGTCCTGAAACAGTTAGGGTCAATTCTGCCACCGCTATATTGAGTAGTTCCTTACTCAATGAGTAGTTTCTTTGTTCACTGAGTACAGTGTTATACCCCAGATAAGTAAGAGTGGCAAAATCTGTCCCTAAGTAATTCCTGTTTACAAAGTGATTTAAGATGAAAAGTATTATTAATGAAAGTTCTTAGAAATGTCTGTTGGATATAGAATTCCTCAGTTTCTGTCCTGTGCTGCTCTGGTAAGATTATTGTGCTGTTAAGCAGTTGCTGCATTTCACTGCTGTATAGAAGTGATCCATGATAATACTTTATACATTTAAGATCTTATTTCTACTGCTTTCTCAACTGAATATTCAGAAAGACAAAAGGGACACAGCAACATCTGGCTGTAAGCCATCTATCCAACTCTTGTGGGTAACCAGGTCCTTTTTGTTTGGAGGTACGTAATTATTTGAGAGTACAGCCAAACACTTTCCAAAAAGTTCTTTGATGCATTTAATAGATGACTCCTATTGACTTTAAAAGGAGTTGCATAACTACAACCTCCCATATACCACTAAAGGCTTGTCTACATTACCTGCTGGATCGATGGGCAGCGGGGGTCGATTTATTGCATCTAGTCTAGATGGGATAAATTGACTGCTGAGCGCTCTCCTGTTGACTCTAGTACTCCACCAGGGTGAGAGGCGCAGGCAGAGTCAATGGGAGAGCATCAGCCATCGACTTACCACAGTGAAGACACCGTGGTAAGTAGATCTAAGTACGTCGACTTCATCTACGTTATTCAGGTAGCTGAAGTTGTGTAACTTAGATTGATTTCACTCCCCAACCCCCAGGGTAGACCAGGCCTTGGTGTCTAACTGCACTTGTCTGAACTACATTTAGCAGTTCAGATATCTGGCCAGTCCTTAGGTGGGTATGGCAGAAAAGCAGTATATTTTTAATAGTCTGCTTCTGGGTATATACTGTTATGAATGTAAGCTCTTATTTCCAAGTTGGTGTAAAGCAATTATTTGATCTCTTCCTGGATATTATTTGCATTTGAAGCCCCTGTTGTTTTAATTTAAATCTCAAAACTTCGTAAGCCATTTAAAAGGATAAGAAAATGCAACTGACTGGTAGGTATATTCCTCAGAATGGTACTTACTGTAAATAAGTTCTTCTGCTTAAATAAAATTCACTTATTATCATGACCTGACTGTAGAGTGACCAGATGGATGGCAGTGTATCCCTAGAGAGGTGATTTCCAAAGAAGTGAAGCAGCTCAGTTTGCTGACTTGAGAGAGATTTTATTTGAGGCTTGTGTGTTTCATGTTCCAAGTTTAGCTTTTCTTAAGTTGTTACAATTTTTAAGAAATTGCTACCTATAGGTTCACAGGCATACAGAGCCACATATTTAACCTTGCCTGTAACTTATGTCAGGCCACAAGGGGCCAAAAATGTAGCCCAGGCTCAAAGTGGCACAGAAGTTTTCTGACCATATCCTCTTCTGAGCACTGTCACAGCAGCAGGAAGGGTATGGCATACAAGCTCCCATATCAGTTTACACTGCTGAGAGATCACTCTTGGACTGTGTGATCCTCAAAGACTCAGTTAGAGATGAATCCCAATAACAGAGGTTATTACAGAAGGTAATAGTGTAATAGATTCTGCCCATCAGAGTCAAACACCAAGAGGGGCTCGGTGAAAATGATTTTTTTATTCTGACTTCTTTTCTAGCTGCAATAGAACACTCAGCTACAACATAGCTTCTTTCTGAGAATCCACTTTCCTGTGAGCTGGCTGTCTTAATCTCATGGGCCACACTTAGCCAATCAGACACAGGATAAAGTCCCATATGACTAATCCAACTGAAGTATGCTTTAACATTACACATCAAACAACAGCCCTTTAAAGTTTCTAGATACGAAGGTAGAACTGAATGTTTGCAAAAGACTTATAAGTACATTTTGCAGACATTCAAATTGACCAGAAATGTTTTAATCAGAAAAATTTCCAGTGGAAAATGGCAAATTTTGTTTAAAAAAGAATCTGGCAATTTTTTTTTTTATTTGCCAAGTGCTGATCAGCTATCACAGAATTAAAATTTGAGCAAACTGTTGCGGGTTCAGAAGCATGGGACATATGCAAACTGTACTCATTTGAAGTGCTTTTGCTGTTCAAGTCAAAGAGTTCACACAGATCTTGTCAGTATCTACCAGTATGTAATATGAGATTTGATAGATAGATTTGATGATCATTAGTTACCCCAAAGCTAATGGGTTGATAGTTATAAATGTGCTTTATTTCCCAACAACCAGGGTCTAATTTGTCAGAGTCTTGACTTAATTTTGTCTTCATATACACAGATGAAGCATCCATCAACTCCATGGAAATGGACATGCATATCTAAGGGCAGAATTTGATGCTTTAAATCACCAGAAAACAGCTCACAGCAGCTCTATATACACAGTAGTGCCTTTGTTTAAAATTATGTAGCGTTCATAACTCACTTGCCGCAATAGTTCCAGTACTATTTACTTGTTTCAACATATTTCTTCTTGGAAGTTTTTACAGCACATTTGGGATGTGGGAGGAGATGTATTTTCCATTTTAAAGGCACTTAATATACATTCTGTGCATGGTTTTCTGACTAAGTAGTTCAGAAAGGACAGAGTAATATTTTAAAGCTGTTAATGTTGTGAAAGGGACACTTTTTATGGCATTTCTGCTGATCTTAATGTGTTTAGATACTGTATCTTGAATTTTTACATGTAGCAACCTTAAAATAAGGTAAAATATATACTCATTACAACCAAATAACATAGCTGTTTCAGTTTATCAGACGGCGTGTTAATGTGCCTGTACTACAAAGAAGCTGTAAGAAGTAAGTCTTCTCCCTTAGCCAGTTAGCTAGGAGAGTTCATTACACTCCCTATGAGGTGCAAAAGAGGGAAAGGAAGCCAGTGTGGAGTTATTCATTGTCTTATGACTCAATTTTAATCACTTCAGTCAGTGTGACTGACAGAGAAATGCTTTCCATTGTGATTGAGAGTATTGATTTCTCAGCCCCTTTTGGGGCACATGGGAGAGACACAATCAGAGCCTTCACTTTCAAAAACCTCTTCATCTGCCTTAATCATCTGATCGATAATCAGCATCAGGACTAGGGATATTCAACAAAGCCTTCTCCAATGTCTTTATTTTCTTTTCTCCATTGGGCTACAAATCTGCTGAGTCAAGGTGATTGTAATAGATCAGAGAAGTGAACAGTAAGCAACAATAGCGACAGCCTTTAGTGACAATTGTTAGGTCTAGAAGTTCTTTTTCCTTCCCTTTTCTTTTCTTTTCTTTTCTTTTCTTTTCTTTTCTTTTCTTTTCTTTTTATTTATTTTTTTTTTTAACTCTTCCCTTCTAGCCCTAATCCTTCATGGACCAATGGCTAGCAAACTATCACCTGCATGAATGACTGGAAGCTGAGAATACCAGCTAGTGAAGTAACTTCTCTGAGCCACCCAGCTGGAACACGATGGGAACAAAAAAACACCACAATAAGACAGTTCATGAGTAACATCTCATACAATGAATGATGGTATTTAGACAGAGCTAAGTCACAATTACATTTGTAGATGGAGCAATAAATAACTGCAAAACCCTTAGATGTAGTGTCTCTTCCTAACTGCAGTTTACACGTGTAAATATTTTAATTGATTGCTTTTGCTTGAAGATTTATAAACCCGTTTTTAGATCATAGTACAGCAAACTGCTTTTGTTTTGTTTTGCATGTTTGATTATTTATTTGCTTTCTAGTATCATGCTTTTTAACATTAAAAATAAGATTTGAATGTATAGATTAATAGTTTCCAAGGCCAAAAGGGACCATTGTTATCATCTAGTCTGGCCTCCAGAATAACACAGGCCATACAACTTCCTGAAAATAATTCCTAATTACCCTTCCAAAATCTAAAGATGGCATCATTATATCATGTGTATCCTGTAAATTACATAAAATTCTGTTAACTGTAAACTAACAAGGCCATTAAAAATATATCTATTGAATATATAATATAAAATATTGATTTGAAAGTTTTAAATGGTGATATTTTGATATTTATGTAAGTATGTGTTTCTTATTCAGCACTGAGAATCTACTTTTTGAATAAAAACAGTAACACTTATCAAAAGCTATCTGTATTTCCTAAGTGTGAAATGTTTCCAATTAAAATTTCATTCATGTTTAGCCAATTTTTCAATTGAATTAAAAAAGCATAAAATATATATAATCTAATGTATCCTAGCTGAAGAGTGAAGTCTTTATTCTGCTGAATTCAGAAAAGCCTCATCCAATATAATCACTGCATTCATTCCAATTATAAGAGCAAAGTTGTGCAGACTTCTTATATGTTATGCAATGTCAAGAAGCACAGTGCACTGCACTAATTCCTCAAGTGAAAGAGGCAGTGATTTCCCACAGCAGCTCCTTGATTTAAATTACAGAGCACATTTATTATGCTTCTGTTCCTCTGACTGTGAAATACTATAGTACAGTAGCTTTGTTCTGACCCCTTCTCCAAAGCCCTGCCTCAAAGTGTGACTAATCTAGTGCCGGATGACAGCTAACTTCAACATCAGACAACACGAAAATTGAAGACACTTTTTATCCTCTTGCCAAATCTGTGAGTGTCTGAATAAGCCTCGTCAACTTCATTACAAACTCATCATCTCTTGTGTAGATAATGATAGCCTTGGCTGGTGGAGAACTCAGCTTCTTGTTGTTTTTACTGACTCTTTCTGCCTCCAGGCCAAGCATCTGTGGGGATAATGAATGGAGCAATTCTTTTGGCACAAAACAAAAGGCTCTTGGGGTGGGGAAAGGCCCATGGCGTCAGTCTAGGCCCAGCTCTCTCAAACGAAAATTCTTTGTTATGAATTGGTTCTCAGAAAATGGCTCTGTAGTAACCAGAGAAATGAAGGAAACAGAGTAACTTTGTACTGTGGTGGGAGGTTAAAGGCAGTGGCCATGTGAAAGAATTTCAGAAGGGTTTTATTCCCTTTTTCAGGTTGCTTTTGGTAGTATTTCCTCGTACTAAATAGGACAGTGGCATAATGTGAATAAATCTTGGAGGTTTAATGTGCTACCACACAGTTATTAAAATCCAATAAAGTAACAAAACTGAAAGCATATTGTTAAACATTCTAATATAATGATCATTCCCTGAATAGTTATTTTGTTGTTAATCCACCAGTTAAGCTATAGACCTAACAATATTTGTTCAAGGCTTCTGATAGTAATTTAAAAGGGATTTAAAAAGGGATAATTAGCAAAGTTTAAAGAATTGTTCATTTAAAAAAAAGCTCACATTAATTAAAAGAAGAAAAAAGTTGTGTTTTTGTTTTAGTGGGATCTTTAAGTTATATAAATTATATTTGTTTTTTTCTTTAATAGCATTGCTAGCTCAAGTATGGAAAATGTGTCAAATCAGTAACTTTGCATCAAAGGAGAAGATAAAATTACTTTTGTCTTTAAGACAATATTAATGAGATTTAAAAAAAAAAACAAAAAACCTTCTCTTAATTTACAGAGCAGAGATGCCTTAATATTATGGCCACTATGAAAATCTTTACTAATTAATGTTACCACTATATTTGTAGTGTTTCCCATGCCTAATATAGGTAATGTTGTGTTAATATCAATTGCTTCTAATATGTGCAACAATCACCTTGAATGTCTTTTAATCATGTTATCATGAATGTTATTTTAATCATATATGATTGAAAAATGTGCAACAAACAATGCTTATAGGCTTCCAGTGCCAAAGCCATTTAAAGAAACAATGGCAGCCTTGTAGTAATAGTTTGATCACAGATTTACATTCACAAAGTTAAGTATCAGAGGGGTAGCCGTGTTAGTCTGGATCTGTAAAAGCAGCAAAGAATCCTGTGGCACCTTATAGACTAACTTAGTCTATAAGGTGCCACAGGATTCTTTGCTGCATTCACAAAGTTGTGACACAAATGTGTGTAAGTGAGAGAAGCAGAGCTGGAAGTCAGACTTTTCTGACAAATAGGAAACTAGTGCAGGGCACCTGGGATTGGAGGTGGCATTTAACTACAGCCCTGGCTTAGGGCTGGTTAAGAGGCACAGTGCCGTAATAGGAGTTCAGGATGTTGTATGCCTCCATCAAACATAATGCCTCTCAGAGCTCTGTGGAGCAAGGGCACTGCAACACCTTAAGAGAAGGTGGTGCAATGCTGATTTCCCCTCTGCATTCAGCTCCTTCCCTCTAGCCAGTGCAGGAGGGATTCAGAGCCACAACCAGTCCCATTCAACAATCCACCGCTGCCACCATGTCATAGTATAACTCCCAATTCTGAACCTTAGCGTCCAAAATATGGGTACTAGCATGAATTTCCCTAAGCTTAATTACCAGCTTAGATCCTGTAGTGCTGCCACCAATCAGGACTTAGAGCAGAGCACCTGATAGACTCTGGTTTCCCCCAAAACCTTCCCTGGGGACCCCCAAGACCCAAATTCCTTGAGTCTCACAACAAAGGGGAATAAACCATTTCCCTTCCCCCTCCTCCCCTCCAGGTGTTCCCTCCCTGGGCTCCTGGAGAGATATACAGATTCAAGGTCCGTGAATCTAAACAAAGGGATTCCCCCTTCTCCTTTCTTCCTCCCAGATCTTTCCCACCGTGGGTACACTAGGAGATCACCGTGATTCAAACTCCTTGAATCACAACACAGAGAAAACAGGTGGGTTCCCCCCCTTTCTCTCCCCCTCCCTTCTCCTTCCCTGTTAAGTAGAGACTCAATTCCCTTGAGCCTCAACAAGGGGAAAAATCAGACAGGTCTTAAAAGCAAAACTTTTAATAAAAGAAAAAAAGAATAAAGAAAATCACTGTAAATTCAAGATGGAATATTACAGGGTCTGTCAGCTTCTAGAAACTGGAGAAAAAGCCTCCTCCAGCAGAAATACAATTTAAAATACGTCCAGTCAAATACCCATTAGACCTTTACCAGCCAGATACACATTTGCAAATAAAGAAAAGCAAATAAAAAGACTATACCGCCTTTCTACCTTTGTACTTACAAAATTGGAATAGAAGACTAGAGAGCCTGTAGGTATGTGTGGTCACTCTCAGAGCCTGAGAGAACAAAGCAAAACCCAAAAAAACACAAACAAAGGCTTCCCTCCACCGAGATTTGAAAGTATCTTGTCTCTTGATTGGTCCCCTGGTCAGGTGTTTGGTTCCCTGTTTGTTAACCCTTTACAGGTAAAAGAGACATTAACCCTTAATTATCTGTTTATGACAGTGCAATGCCGATCTCCCCTCTGCATTCAGCTCTTTCCCCCTAGCCAGTGCAGGAGGGATTCAGACCCACAACCAGTCCCATTCAACAACTCTCTAGGACCTTTGCAGAGGCTAGTGCTGGCAGGATTATGGAGTACTTATGTTCATCTCCTATGTGGTGTATTTGATGGGGAAGAAGATGTTCCTTGCCTTACATTCTGGCCCATAAAAAAAAAGGGGGGGAATCCTGAAGTTTTCAGTCATATATATAATATCTTTAATAAAGATTGGAATGAAAAGCGGAGCATATATTTGGTGTTGTAAGGGGTACTGATCCTATCTGGAATCAGCATATCTTGTAGGAATAGCCAACTGAATGCAAAGTTGGTAGGTTTGTTCCCTTTGCAGACAGACCTGAAAATAGCTATGAATAGTGCACCAACCCTGATTTGTTTCTTTTGTTTGAAATCTTAACGTCTAAACTCCGTTGGGGTCATATCCTTATGTGAGAGAATCCTGTACAGAGGACTTAGTTCTGTTATTTGATCTGTTACACCCTTGTAAATTCAGAATAACTTGGGTGAGCTCAGTGGAGCTATTCTAGATTCCTCTAAATATACTATAAATTTAGTAAAGCAGTAATTTGTGTCCTAGAATGTGATTATTCAGAAATAATGGTGAAATGAACAAAATAATATTTGTGAAACATCAGTGAACAGTTACAAATGTAAATTCCCTCGCTAAGGAATCATGCATTTCAGTTTATTATAAGTATTTCATATTCACCAAACATATAAACTATGCACTTGTTTTTGGTTTATTAATTTCGTTGAGTGTAGATTGATTTCCCTGCACTACTTTCATGTGGATAATCAGAAGAAGAGGAACAAATAAGCAAGATGCCTTCCAGTACATTTGTATTATTATGAGTAATTCCAGTTGACTACTGCTCTACAAAACCAATAATAACTATTGCATTAATAAAACAAGGGAAATAACTCCTATTTATACCAAGCTAAATGAACTGTCATCTCCCAATCCATTTTTAGAGAAAAAGTTTTTTTAATTACGGTACTTAGCACATTGCTTCTCATAATTAAACAGTCAACACTATATTATACTTGGAGATTGACGCACTGGTGTCTACAAACAGAACAGATTAATGTAATGTTTTGCTACCTTTGACCTTGTATCCTTGAGTCTCTTGATTCTATGTCACCAAACATAGTACTGTAATAGAGTTGGGCTCTAGCTAATAGCATGTGCTATTCTGACTGCCGTGCTCCATCATTGTAACTTATTGCATGAGGTCCCCAAAGTACCCCCCCCATGAGTCATATCAACAAAACCTAAAAGTAAGCCTTAAAATGGAAATTCTTCAATCAATTCATGCAAAAGCAATCTGATGTCCAACAGCTGATTATACTGAAAACTCCAGGCACATTTAAATGCACACATTGTTAAAAGCCCATTGGTAAATGTCATTCACAAAGCACAGCTCAACTCATAATTTTACTCATTATGTGATTATGATTTCAAAATGGAGTGTCAATATGCCATTTCTGCATTCCATAACATGATCTGCAAAACACTGTATTTATGATGGACAAAGTATTTCCTGTTTCTCAAATGTTTTCTTTACCTAGTTCTTCTATTTTTTTCCTAATATAACTAGGGAGAAAACACTGTCTAATGGTCAAATCATAGGGCTATAAATCAGCAGCTCTGAGTTCTGTTTCTAACACTGCCATTGACTTGGTGTGCACCCTTGGGCAAGCCATTTAACTGCTGCATGCCTCAGTTTCCCTATCTGTAAAATGGGAACAACTATCTCACAGGACTGTTGTGAGGTTTGCTAAATGTTTGTTATTCTCAGGTGAAAGAGTGCCATCTAAACACAAATTAAAATTAAATATTTTAGACAATGCTAAATCATCTATTATGCAAACACTTATTAAGCAGCATGCATTAACATCTTATTGTCCCTGCACTGTGTATGATGGCAATCATGGTTCTATCTCCCTTTTTTTCTGGGACTAGCCTTTTTTAACAATCTTTTCTTTTTTCATAATTGAAACATAATTTTGAAAGAAACAAGCCCTACCCTTGTGCAAAATCATATTAAAGATGATTTTAACACAAATGGAGATTTTTTTTTTGTTGGTGTCAACTTTAATGTCTGAAAATGCTTTAAAAACCTGCACAATGTACAAATACTTTCAGGATGAAGAGTCAATATAATACCTAGACTAGGGTCTTGGTCTGGGACCATAGGCAGTGGTATAGTGCAATCTTCCTTTTAATTTTTTCATCCATGTGCAGACTGAATTTTGTTTTGTGCACCACCAGTAGAAACAAAAAACCTACATATATTATATATATTTTAAAAGGTTACCATAGGGATATTTTCTCCAGCCAGGACAGGTTATGCATTTTAGAACTCACGACTCAAAGAATTAAATGTAAATGTAAGATGGAAATAAAAATTATGAAATGCATAGAGCAGTGAAAAAACTAAAGTAACACACCAAGAAATAACAACAATAACACAACTGTGTGTTGGGAGGTGAGTGTGAAAGACTGTGTGTGTGTGTGTGTGTGTGTGTGAGAGAGAGAGAGAGAGAGAGAGACTGTGTGTGCTGGGTGCTGGGGAAGTCTCTGAGAGACCGTGTGCTGTTTCTTTAAGGTAAAGGCAGTCTCTGCTTGGAACAGCCTTTAGATCTCAGACCTTCTCCTGCTCAGGTGTCCTGAGCGAGGCTGTTCTATCTCCCCTGCTTGGGCACAGGGTCATGGGGAGGGGGACACCCTGACATCAGCACTCCTGTCACCTCCCCTCCTGCCAGCAGGAGGGTCCCAGGAGCAGCAGGGGCTCCAAGGCAGAAGGCAGGAGCAACTTGGCTGCAAAGCAGCAGAGGGGGTGAGGCACCTGAATACATGCTGCCAGCTGAATCTGAGCGGCTCTTTAATCAACTGCACAGCACTTCAGTCGCTGCTGGGTGGCCGCCCCACTGCACAGCTTACAGGGAACACAGGTATAGTTTATTGGTGCCTCTTTCATGCTGCCATCATGTTTTCCAGATTCTAAAATTTCAATTAAAGCAAAAACAACAAAGTAGGTTTCTAGATAATGTGGTTGTGAAGATGGGTTTGAAAAAAAACATATACCAAGAGTAGCTGATGCAGTGATATCTGCATGCATTTGCGCTACCTGACACAATAACTCTGAGGAGTGAGCCCACCCATTCCTTCCATTGGGTGTTAACTCAGATGTCCAACAATAATACTTCAAATGACATTATTACTAATTTCACTGCTTGTCCAAGCATGTAAACAAGGAAAGGGGACATTTCCTATTATGAAGATCTGCACAATCTAATAACGGTCATTTTGGCACCACAAGCAAGTGGACACAGGAAAGTACTGTCACTTCCCCCCACCCCAACACATAAAGAAAAAGCCAAGCCCGTAGAGCCCTGGGGGCATCTAAGTTTCTCCTCCCAGGTAGGCCAAGTTCAAGAAGCCCAGTGGGTCATACAAGGCTCACCAAGGGGAAGCCAAGCCTTAGGAGCCTAGAGAGCATGCTTGATTACATTTTGAATATCTACTTTATTTACTGTGAATGGCACCTCATATGGGTGAATCTTGGAAGAGGTACCACTATCCTTCCCCCCGCCCACCATGTTGGGGCCATGAACATAGTCATGGTGTTCTTTAAATACCATAATTATGCTGTGTGTGTGTGGGTGCACACACACACACTCAGATACACACACACAAATATATGTAACCAAGCAACATTTCAGAATATTACTACTTCTAGGATTTTATGCCTGGATAATCCTTTTAGTTTACCACAAAACCAAAGGCTTAAAAGGATAAACATCGTACATCCAATTAAACCTAATAAAAGCAAGTTGGATAGTTACTGCCATGTCCCACTTCTAAAACAGTAGCTTTTGTAATATGCTAAGCAGGTAAATATTTACACAGAAAAATGTAATTTTCTTTTCATTTATTTAGAAGCAGCATGTTATAGATCTTGATTTCCAATTTTATTTTTCCAGTTAGAGCTGGCACTGTGATCTCAATTTGTTATCTTTCTAAGCTTGGAATTTCATAGCTGAATTGAATTTGTTTGACAGTAGTGAACAACATATTTTTCCTAGTGTTAATTAACTCCATTTCCTCTTGTGATACACATCACATATCATTTCTTAATTAAAGAGAAGCCTATATATGGCATAATATCAACAGACATTATAGTTACTATAACTGTTTTCAGCAATATATTTTAGGACAAGAAAAGAAAAACTTTTCTTGGAAATATGAATTTAAATGTAATTACTAATAATTTCATAATGATTATTAAGATGGCAACATATTCTTAATTTAGTCTCATAATGAACTGCTTCAGTAAATGGCAAATGATTCCATTAGTTAAGAATCTAAAAATTTCAATTTACATCTGAATGTTGGTGACTAATTTGTCAAGCTCAGGCTTTTGTTTTAGAATTAGGATATTTTGCTATGCTCTGTGAACAAAATGTCTGAGGTCTTAAATATTAATCTCTTATTTTATTGAAAGAAGATAATTTTCATCCTCCAAAGGCTTTTAGCATGCATCTCTGATGTGAACTTTGAAAATGTTTTGCTCTTGATAAACCAGAAAGTGTTTGTTCCAAAGGATCACAAAATTGGCTCTCTCACTAATGCATGCAAATACCAGCTTGTTTCTAAAAAGTTTTTATTGGAGAACAGGACTTTGCTGTCAGCTAAAGTAAAGAGATTACATCAGCATTCAGGGGGGAAAAATGTTCTTTTCCTCCTAACTCCATAGTCTATGTTCAATCAACCTATAGCTAATGGAAGCCCTCCAGTGCTAAGCAATAAACAAACACAGTTGGGCAAATAGTCTAAAATCAAATCTAGTCTATAAGCTGGACAATACATAGTTAGTTCTATTACAGAGCCTTCCCGTGGGGACTGGAGCTGCTTCTGAACCCTTCTCATTACACACCAGCACCATCTGTAGCCAGCCTGAACCTTATTTGGGAATTTATAAAGTACACGGAAAAAATAGAGTAGGAATCAAGAGCCAGAGAATCCTATTTCAAGTTTAAATTTTGCTTGTGAAAGATCATTTGGTTTTAGACTCAGCAAACAGAAGGCCCTCATCACTCACAATGAGCTGCACATGTAACAGGGATTACTTCAGATCAGGGAGATTGAAGGTAATTGCTACTTTCCACAGGGAGATATCTAGTACTAGGGCAGCTTGAAAGAGATACAGTACAGTGCCAATAGCTACAACACCTCCACCCCAAAGCAAATTGGAGCCACCTTTTCACTGTTCCCATCTCTCCTTTTTTTTAACAATGATATGAATTATAAATGAAAAAAGTATCTGAACAGCAGAAGGTTCCTTTAAATATATGGACGTGTTGTGTTTAAAAAACAATATTTCAAGGTCAATTAAAAAAATCCAGGTGTAAATATTATATTTTGCTAATCAGCTAAAAGTGGTTTAAATGACTATATATTATTATTATTTGTATTATACTTCAATAACATCAGAAGTCCCTGCCAGGGATCAGGACCCCAATGTGTCAGTGTAGTGTGTGTGCATACAGCGAAAAGCTGGTCCGTGCCCTAAAAGAGCTACGGTGAAGTAAAGTGCCAAATTTATTCTTGGTGTTTCTCTGGGCTTGTCTACTCAGTGAGGGTGTAATTTCTAAAACACACTAATGTGTTACACAATAATTGATCTGTGAAGATTCTTCAGGTGCTCTTTAACAGGGTGCTATTTGAAACAGTACTATGTTAAAGTGCACTAGGGTTTAGTTTGCACTAGCAGGGTTTATGTGGACCAATCAATGTGCAATATGTTAGTGCACTTACATCACATTCCCATAGAGTGCATTATCCCACCATGTAGACAAACCAGAATTTTCTTCATTTTTCTGTTTGGTTATAATCTCAATTAATAAATTATCATCACGAGCTTGTTTTCTCTGCACAAAGTTCAGATTCTTGATTAGCCAATGCATCTATTTTGACAAATGTTATCCTTTCACTAATTTATTAATTTAATTAAATTTAGGGATTTCTTCAGATTTTTAAATTACAGCTACAGGTTCCCATCCAATGTTCTGGACACATGTCCCAGGAATTAAAAATTACAACAAAACATATGGAGGTGGTTTTAGTGGGAGCTCGCTAGGGATTGGTGCTAGACTCTATGCTAGTCATTATTCTTATCAATAATCTGGAAAAAACAGGAGCGTCATGAGTAGCAGCCAGGAGGTGATTCTACCTTTGTATATGGCATTGGTAAGACTGATTCTAGAATAATGCATCCAGTTCCAGTGTCTACCTTTCAAAAAGTTTGTCTAAAAATTGCAGAAAAAACCCACAAAAGTTATTCATGTTCTAGGGAAAATGCCTTACAGTGAGAGACTTAAAGAACTCAATCTGGTTATTTTACTTAAAAAAAAAAGAAAAGAAAAGAAAAGAAAAGAAAAGCTTGAGAAGTGTCTTGATTGTAGTGTAAAGTATCTTCATGGGGAGAAAATACCAGGTACCAAAGAACTCTTTAATATAGCCAGAAAGGCACAGCAAGAACCAATAGCTGGAAGCTGAAACCAAACAAAATTGAATTAGAAATGACAACTACCAAGGAATATAGTAGATTCTCCATCTCTTTACATCCTCATATCATAGCTGGATACCTTTGCAGAATATATATATATATATATATATATATATATATATATATATATATATATATATATATATATATATATATATATATATATATATATATATATATATATATATATATATATATAAAAAATATTTGGCCAAACAGAAGTTATTGGGATCAGCATAGAGGTAATTGGTAAAATACTATGGCTTCTGTTGGGAGAGACAAGTTTTTGAGCTTACACCTGACCTGAAGAAGAGCTCTGTGTAAGTCAGAAAGCTTGTCAGTGCCATCAACACAAGTTGTTCTGATAAAAGATATTACCTCAACCACCTTGTCTATTTAATAGCCTCGGACTGACATGGCTACAAATGACACTGCATATGACTTGTGTTATACAGGAGTTCAGACTAGATGATCTAATGGTACTTTCTGGGCATAAAATCTATGACTATAAACAAAGGAATGCCTATATATCAACTTCTGTAAGTTCCAAAATTGAGGGTCTCTCACAGGGAACACCCTGCTAGTGACTCCTCTTTTATATCGAGGGAGCTCCATTTCAAACACCTCAGCTTCTTTCAGTAGTAGCAGTATTCATGAGAAGAAAGGCAGACCAAAGGCAAGTATCATTGTGTAGACACTCTACTCTGGAAAAAAATGTTATAGTCTGCAAATAATGGAACTCTTGCCTGTAGGAAGAGCATTTTCCTTCTAAATGAAGAAATTGACACAAATGAATCTCTGCTATAAGGTTTTGGAATAAGCACTTGGGGATTTTAGATGGCCTTGTCTTTGCCCAAAAGGAAGTAGTTCTTGAGAAGAGTTTACTGAAAAAGAGCCATGTAAAAGGCTAATTCAAGACATATTGATGTTTTTCAATGTTTTAGTATTGTGCATCTCAAAACACAATTTTTGCAGAATTACTTTCCACTGTGTTCTCTTGTCAGACTGGTAATATAGGTCTATATTGAGGTCTTCCACATCAGATGCAGTGATGTTGCATGTAGCTTTGTGGTATTGTGGAGGATATGGCACAGACATTCCATAAAAAAAAACTCTTTCTTTCTTTTTAGCACCCAGCTTTCAGCTGAACTGAAATGACCCACACTGACACTAGAATTATCTGTAGAAAGCCCAACAGTATTCTCCCATGGTATCTGGTTAAACTCCAGTATTTCATCAGTTGTAGAAATGTTTTCAATGCTACTTGTTATGCATTTAAACAAAAATTCCATTACTATATTGTTGTGATTCACATACTGATATAGATAATGTTTGCCTTTTCAGTGTTAGAATCATTCAAATGATATGCAGTTACTGAAAAATAATTCATTCTTCACTCTTGATATTAGGTTGCTCAGAAAGTAAGGAGTAAATGTTCATTCAAAATTCATGAAGAATTTGTTTCAAAACAAATTTTTTTTAGCGTTGGTCTTAGGTGATCAATTAATCTGTTAAATACATTATGCTATGCCAATAAATCGGTTGTCCTCACTTATCACCTGATTATTGTGAGGCATACAGAAGTAGAATATAAATTGTTTATTCAGATCCCTAGTTTGTTTGTGAGATGCAGTTGCTGTATGTTTCCTTAATGAGAACAGCTGATATTTTTGTGGCACAAACTACACATGAAGCATGTTTCCTTTCCAGTGACTGGTTTATGAAAGCCCACTCTTTCATCCAGTCATACTGGAGCTTTGTTTTATTCAAACTGCAGATTTTACCAGATTCTGAATCTTTTAATATATGTGATATAAAAAAGTGCATGGTTGAGGATATCCTCACAATTGCTGGCTGCATTGGTAACCATTGCCTTCCTCTACCACTCATGAATAACTAAGCTAGTGAGCACATTTGGCACATAATTAATGAGCAGTGTCCAATATGACTGCAGCCAGGCACTCATCTGAGCCACCCACTGCTCGTCTCCATCACCACTTGTATCCACCCTGCAATCTAACCCACTTCAGTTGTCCACACATTCACCCTTTTGAGGCAAAGAAACTGCCTGGGGCCATAGACCCCAGGACCATAGAGCTTGAAGAACTGTGCTGAGAGTAAAGAGCTGCAGTAGCCATCCCATTGCCTAACCCTGATTATGCAGCTAACTCTCCCACTCACTAAGGAGTAACAAGAGCACCTGACAGAGATGGCAGCTCTGGGGAAAGATCAGTATCCCTCATGAAGATGGCTGACTTAAAGGGGTCAGGGGTGCTCAAATGCTTGAGATTAATAGCTTTATGCTGAAGACAAAATAGTGAAACGCTTGAGTGTCCATGAAATAGCTGAAGACTAGGTAGGTCTGCAGATGTTTCTCACTTCACACCAAAAAAGGTGCTGTTGTGAGGTTTCATATTATTAATACTTAATTATTTTTACAAAATACACTACTGTACATTTGCTATACTTTCTGAAGCATTATTAAATAAAAACTAATTTGTCAAATAAAATACAGTTTGTGATCCACTGCCTTTGTTTTTCATTTTTTTAGCTTACTTCCTAAATTGCAGAATATGCTGATTCATAATAGTTCCTTCTGTCAGCCCCAATTTGCAAGGATCTTCTCTGTGTGTGCTTTCTCTCATTCACGCACACTACTTCTCTTTGCTGTACAAGTAAACAATTTATTTCTTCATATATCTTTAGTATTTTTTTTACTCTAACAAAGGATATTATTTTAACTATTGATCAATAGTGGTTGCTGAACCCTTTTAATTCAATCCCCAACCCTCCCTGATCTGCCATGTTTACAATAGTTCAGTTTTAAAAAAAAACACACTCCACAAAGTCTATTTTCCACATTTATTTTTTTCTACTTGCTATCTTTTAAAAAGCAGCTTTGTGAACCTTGTTCATGGCTTTCCCAGATTTTGCTGTTAGCTGCCAAGTCCCTGTCAGATTGAAATTGAAACGGCAGAAAAAAGATTTTCAACATACTTTTTCTGCAATTTTTTTCTGTCTTTCACCTCTAATGAAATGACCTTTATCTGACCCCTCATCCTAGACAAAGCAACATTAAGTTTTGCACCCTAAATTTCAAGTATTTTATTAAATTAGCTACAAAATAGGTATTTAAAAATGAAAACAGGATGATATAAACAGTTTATGTGATTCTTGGCAATGAGACACCATATTTAGCTCTAATTTTGAACTGTTCACTTGAAAGATAAAGGACTTTCTACTTGAGAGACCCTAAGTCCTACTTAGGATTGGTCCAAATATACATAATATTTTCTTGCACAAATGGCATCAGGTTTTCTTATAGTGTCTAAATGTGTATTATGTAAATGTTTTATGAGACTCCTTTTATCAGTGTGCTTCAACTTATGATAATGTAGCATAGAATAATTGCACTGATATTGAAAAAATAAATTCACCCAGCTACTCCAATATATAACCGGGCTATTGTACCTTAATCTAATACATATAAAAATTACCTATTGAAATATACTGTGTGAAAAAGCCAGACTTACCAACTCATTTCTTTTTATATATATATCTTACCCAATGTTCAACACTTTACTCTTGATGAAATGTACCTTCAGTGCCTTGTTCCACTACCTAATGTGCCAATATTTCCCGCTACATTAATTTTTCTCTTCTTTAATGGAAAAGATACTCACCAGCATAAACATCTCTAAAGTTAATGGTAACAACATACTTAAATAAATAACAGATGCATGAGGGAATCTTGGGTTAAATGTATGAGTGGCACAGTGTCATAATCCCATGTGTGAACTACTTTACCCATTATTGGTGTGTAGCAAAATACACACTAGTAATAATGAAATCCCCCTAACTCTCAGGTTTCTGAATTGGGTCAGCCTATCTCCAACACTGTATGTATATGTAAAGAAGCCATGGCGGTATATCATACTGCTATAAAAGTGTGCGTGGATGGAGGGATGAATACATTGAGAGATCAGATAAATATTTTTGTGTGAGTCTTGTGCTTATCAAAGAAAAAGATGTAATAGCACTGGCTAGAACTACCATGCTTAGTGAAGGTAGGCACTATGCAGTTTTACACACGGGGTCCTACTGAGGTATTTTAATCCTGACCGTCTCATCCCTGGCAGTTCCAGTCCTGGGACACTCTTGAAATGTCCAACATTAAAAAATTCATTAGTATTTTTTTCATGTCATCAAATGTGTAGAAAGTGTTTAGGATTAGACAACTTTGTTTACACCCGGACCTAAAACGAGATTTGGGAACTTTAGTTTCAGATATGAAAGTCTGGTATACTAAATCAAAACATAATTTTAGTCTTTTAACACATTTCTCCTAATCACCTTTCCAAATTAATGTTTCAGAAACAAAATGCACAACATGTGCAGTGCTGGTGTATGGCTTTGGAGGGTTTTGCTTTAATATGCCTCATAGCGGATATATCTAAACTCAGGCCCTACTGAGTACTGGTGTGGCATTTGAAAGGGTTTCTTAGTTCACTGATGGTTGGTGTTGCTTTCAATGCTTTTAGAATACTGTATTGAATGTTTTACTTGTTTCTTCTGTGAAATGTCTTTGAAAAAACTCCACAAAACTACAAAGACAAGATCAATAATTTTCTGATATAGTTGATACTCCTCAGATTGCTAAATATAATCCAGTTGTTTGAAAGATGATTACGAGACTAAACAGTTTGCAGCAAATACAAATTAAATTTGCCCTTTTGTTTTGCTGGCCAGTAGATTTTTTATTTATTTGTTTGTCAGGAGCGAAAGTAAGATAAAAGACTTACTGGTATGGGGGCCTGGCTCTGGGCCCCTGGAAGGGGCTGGGTTTTGATCAGAAGGGGTGGGGCTGGGGTCAGCCTCCCCCGGCCAGACCTTCCACACTGCCCGGCCCGTGCTGCCCAGGGCTCCGGTGGTGATTTAAAGGGCCTGGGGCTTTTAAATCACTGGGCCCCGGGGCAGCCCACCCTATCAGTGGCCCTGCCAGTAGGGTGCCTACCCATTGGTGGCCTGGAGGCAGAGACATTAAAGCAGTGTCACAGCAGCTCTTTAATGTCAGCTGCAGGCAGCCCAGAGGCCTTTAAATCCCGGCTGCGGCTCTGGCGGCCAGGCTGCGGCCGGGATTTAAAGGGCTCAGAGCTCCCTGCCGCTGCGGACAGCTCAGATCCCTTTAAATCCCAGCCGCAGCTCCGGCAGCCAGGGTGGGGCCAGATTTAAAGGGCTCAGAGCTCCCTGCAGCAGCAGGAGCTCGGGGCCCTTTAAATCCTGGCCCAAGCCTGGCAAAGCTTGGGGTTCCCCGTGGCGGCCAAAGCCCCGGGCCCTTTAATTTGCCCCTGAGCCCCGGAGGGCTCCCGGCTACATCTTCAGCTGGAAGCCCCTGGTTGATTTAAAGGCCCGGGGGCTCCCAGCCACAGCCGTTGCCCCCAGGCCTTTAAATCTTGAGAGGCCCCGCCTCTACTGCTTGAGGCCACGTCTCTTCCAGATGAGGCCATGCCACCCTCAGGACGCCGGCAGTACCAGTAAGTCCTGTAAGATACTTTCATCCCTGGTTGGTGCACATATAATCTGTGCTCTATAAAGGGTAGTGCTTAGCCTTGCCATCTCAGGAACAGCTCCAGGAAGAAATTGTGCTTGTCCATTTGCTGGGGATGAGGCGTAGCAGGCACACAGTGCCTGCTTACTTTTGATAGGCTCAGATCCATGCGTGTAATGAGTTGGCCTTACTCCCCTTGGGTTCCTGCGTACTGTGTAGGCCAAACCACAGTCTAGCTCCAAAATGTTATAGTTTTATATGAACTGCTCTAAAAGATAAGAAAATAAGAGAAATAGTTTGTTTACAGTACTTTAAGCAAGCATGCACATCTGGGATACTCTCCCCTATGCTGAAGTGGCAGCGGGATTATGAAACTCCTTTCCCAATGTTGGTGGGCCATTTCTGGGCCATTCCATTAAATTGCCTCTGGGTCAGTACACCCTTAGAGAAATTGAGGCCCAGGAGCCAGAAGTCATAACAGCAAGAGATGATTTTGTTTCTTTTTTCTTTCCCCTTATTCTGTCTTTATTCCGTTGTTTTCATCATTGCAGACTTCTTGAATTTTCTCGTAGCAGCAAATCCTTCTCATAGCAGAAGGCAGTAGGTTTTGTTAAATAAGCTCTCAGGTAGATATGCACAGTAGGGTCTCTTTTTAAAGGGGGACTAAGTGAACTGTGAGATGGGGAGCAGTGTATTCCAGTGGGCAGGGCATGAGAATGTTAATCAGGAAATCTGGATTCGATTTCCTTCTATGCCATTTATTGAATTGTTGTGTGACCTTATATTTATAAAACAAGCTCAGTGCACTTCTACTTCTTCACTGTAAAACTGCTGCTGTGGCTAGTTACTTTCCTTTATGAAGTGGTTGGAGGTCTTCTGGTGAACAGCTCTAAAAATAATGCTCTGAATAACATCAATATGCATTACACAAATAATCTAATTACAAAAGAATAAATCACTAAAGATAATCTGTGTTTTAAGTATCATACATATAATGAACATTAAATCATCCTTTATATTAGTGCTACACTTATTAATAGTTTATAAAGGTAAATAAAGAATTAATACACATTTAAATGGTAAATCGTAGTTATACATTGTTATAGAATATAACTGGTCAATAGGTGGCATATAAGCATGGCTTATACCTGTAAACTCCTTAGGCTGTTAAACTTATAACCATCTGGAACACATGTCTGTCATATGCTCATTACATCTATTAATCATAGATAAACTGTTTATAAATGAAAGCTTAATATAAATGGTGATCAAAAATAGAATATCAATCAGACGGAAAGCTGCCATCTTGAAAAAGTATGTAATTTTATGTTTCATTATGAAAGCAACACTTTTAGAAGTTTTCAGATTGCTAGCCCAGCTTCATGGAAATTTCTAAGAGAACTGGGCCTCTGACATGGGAAAAGCTTCAGGATACACTCCCATCCGCAAACCTCAGGATCTTTCTTCACTATCTCACACACCCCATACCATACTTGTAGATGGCTTCTGGGGTCAGTAGTGCCCTTTGCTCTGTTCCCCTCCCATTTTGGTGATCAGATCATTGGGACTGCGAAATAGGCCTGCGTATCCCACAATCCAAGGAAGGGTCTCTTGGGTGATAGTAGCCTTACTACATCCCACATCCTGCAAAACTAAGCCAGGAAATAGTCTTGCTACAGAAGCACCTACTGCTCCACACACTTAATCCTCATATGCCCTAGATTGCCCCACAGCAGTGGATGAGGTTTCCATTAATATAGAGTAACATTTATATTTTCCAATCAATCTGATAACTGCAAGTGCAAACAGGTAGTTGGATCCCAATTTCTGTGCATAATCTTTGAAAAGTGTTTTAAGACCAGGCTACATATATACAAATTATAATTATCTAATGTAAGGGAAAAAAAATTAAAAACAAATACACAGTATTGTTACATATTATTAATATAAAGAAGAGATGAATATAAAGTTTTAATGAGCATGTGCCAATAAATGTTATGCTGGGGAAACATTTGAGTAGTTTTCCTGCTTGGTGATGGGAGCATAGTCCTAGGTGTGTGTGGTCCAAGGAATTCTAAGCTTGAAGGTGCAGTTGTCCTACCACAGAATGATCAGCAAGTTAGGTTGCAGGTTGGGGTTTCTGGGGCTACCAAGGATTAGCTTCTTTGCTTCTCAAGTCAGAGATTGTTGTTAAACAGACTTCTTTTCTGACTTTAGAATGTTTATTGTTTATAATATTGGTTTTCTTGTACTCAAGTATTAACTGTTGGTTCGCCTGATACCTTAGATACTTTCAAGCCTGATTCAGTTTTTCTTTTCCTGATTTTTATATTTGTGTATGGCACCTTACTAGTGTTAAACTCTGTAAATACATTTTATATTTTAAATTTGTTTTCTCTTAAGTGCTGGAAATTGAATTATCGGAACTATCAGTGATGACATGTAAAAGTGGGAATAGGGTCTCACAATACCGCCTTGAAAGTACACTTCAGTATTATACAGAAAACCAGGAAATAAATGTATTGTGGTAAACCTTAGCCAGGAGAAATAAAAGGCTGTGAACAGCTGATTTAATTTACTCTTTGTTGCTAAGACTTTCCTAATCATATTGTGTGGCCAGCTGATCAGGTAGGGTTTGGAGGGCATCACACAGACACTTCTGTTTTTTTCAAACTTTAATGAATACATGGGTTCTTCTTTTCTCTTTATTTACTGTAATAATTAGTTCTAGTGATAATTACCAACTAAAAGGAAATTAGGGATGAGTGAACTTAAAAATGTTCAAAGTTCAGTTTGGAAATAACTGAGAGGTCCCAATGCTTAGCTGATGGTTATCTTATTCTATTTTAATTTTTTAATATTATTTTATTACGAAGGTATTTTATGTGTGCTTTGAATTTTGAATGTGATATGGTGAGATTTGAAGTAGTTCTTAATTCTTGTAGGGATAGAGTTCCACAGTCTTGAACTTGCTCCCTAGAAGTACCTGTTTCCAGACAGATAAACTCCTAGCAGGAGATAATTCCATTGGATAACTCCATTGTACCATAGCAATGGAGTGATCAATGGCAATCAAGACCCCAGTGTGAAGCAGTCTCTGAGCCCTGGTCTACATTGGGTGGAGATGTGGTCAATTAGCGTAGCTGAAGTCGGCATATTTTAGGTCGACTTACCTGGCCATGAGGACGGTGGGGAGTGGACCGCTGCCACTCTCCCGTCGACTCCGCTTCCACCTCTCTCGAGCTGGAGTTCCAGAGTTGATGGGGAGTGTGTTCAGGGATCAATTTATCCGCGTCTACGCGAGACGCAATAAATCAATCCCTGATAGATCGATCACTACCCGCCTCTTTCCAGCTTCCGCCTCCTCCCCCCAAGTGATGCCATGAGCTGGTGGGGCAGGTCGGAGCAGTGGTGGTCTGGGGCTGGGTCGCTCGCTGCTGCCAATGCCAGGCCCCATGCTAATCCCCCATGCTGCCCTGGACCCCACATCCCCCTGAAGCGTGGGGCCCCCCAAAGCATGGTAAGTCCAAACATTGGTGCAGCCAGGCCCACTATCTTAAATATTGGTGGAGCACGGGCCCCATGGCCCCATATAACTTGCTGTCTCTGCTGCACAGACCTTCTCCTACCTTCTGGTCTCTGGCAGCTCTTGTCTGCCTTTTAGTCTCACTCCAGTGTAACTCTCACCTGCCCCTTTTCTTGACTGACTCATGACTGATCAGGTCTCTCGTCCCTCTTTTAGGCAATTGGGGGTCCCCTGATGAATCACAGATGCACTGGTGTCTTCCCTCTTAAAGGGCCAGTGCCAGCCTATGATGCTGTAGTATTGAGGTAATAGTGCTCACAGTAATCTGTGTTAAGGAGGGAAAGTACTGCATTTTCTCCAAATCTCTTAAGTATGTAAAATTGGACTAGATACCTAACAGGAAAAGAACATTTTTAGGATTTCCACTATTGCTAACTTTTGGTCAGGCTGGAAGTATTCTGAGAATATTTTTTTCTCATGGTATTTTGGCACTTCAGGTTTCAGCCAGAACTTGCAAGTGCTGTTTCCTGAAAATTAGCATGAACATTATTGGAACTTTTCACTACCATAAAAATGGTTTGATTCTAGAAACAGACACTAGTTTGGGGCTTGGGGAGGTAGGTTGATAGTTTCTCTGAATGAGTTTGCCAATGGGAAATCAGGTTTGTTGTTTTCTAAAGAAGGTTAATAAATTTCCAATAAACAATAGGTGCAGTACTCAACTTGTTGATTAGAGGGGTCGCATTACAGTTAGCCTAGGCCTGGCTGGCTTATCTGTTTGTGCCGTGCGTGTAGGGTCAATTTTTGGCCCTTGGAGTCAGGATATAAAAATCCACCAGAGTGAAGAAACTCATTAACATGTTCTCAAAGGAAGGCTCCAGCAGAAACAACTGAAAATGGCTTGGCAGTCCAGAGACATTTTCTATTGAATGACTGAATAATTCTTCCACATGCAAAGCCAAGATTGCCTTTTGTAGATCTCTGTAAATAAAGAGCCCCTTCATTTGTAAAACTTATGGCATGAAAATTGCTGTTGTGCTAACTGGTTACCTTTCTGAGCAACATGCACACACAAATATGTGGGTTTATACCACATAAATACTGAATATTGCAAAAGGCACCATGTAATGAAAAATATTGTCATAGTTAAATAGAGAAAAGCAACATTGTGAATGGCTAAACTAATGCTTAATCACATGGAAATCCATGTCATATGCATGAATTCCCAGAAAATTTATTTTAAGCAGTGTTCTGAAAATTGCTTGTTTAGTATGAATGCCACTAGAAAACATTATTTCACAAGCAATTATTGGAATAACAGAAAGAGGTTGAATGAATGAATCATTATAATAAAACTCTTCTTATTGATATTACTCTGATTTTTTTCCAAATAAAATCTAAAAACGGCTTTTCTTTTAAAAAATAATATAAAACATTCTACCTTAGTGAGATGTCAGCCATAGGTACAAACGCAGTAATATGCGTCTGAGTATTTGACAAGTTCTGGTCACGACTAGATATATTGAAGTGCCCTTAGCTTTGCCTTAGGCCCTTATGCCTCCAGCTGGTATATTATTGGCTGATTTACTGGGAAAATAAAGATTAGAAATACATGAATGAATATTTTTGTTGCTCCTAATCAGCAGATCATTTCCTGTCTCTGAAGCAGCAGATACTCTTTATAAATGTGAAACACTTATGATCAGCAGTCAACTTGTGAGCTGACATGTACTGTAGCCTGAATTTTGTTGGTATTACATTTAAAATGAGGTAGTCATGTAATTATCAAAATGAATTTATGCCTCGAATAGCCAAAATTAAATTCCATAATTGCAGTGGAAATGAGGTAGGTGAATTAAGCTCAATGCTTTCCCTGCTTCAATTTTTCATTGCAGTAAATTTGAGCTATATCCAGGATTTGTAAAAAGATGAAAGAACCCACACCGTTCCTCCATATCAAAATGTTTTGGTAATCATTCTATTTAAATAGTAACATTTTATTTTTTTAAGCACTTAGTATCTTGATCAGAATCCATATTCATGGAGGTCTGCTGTAATCCACTTTACCACTTAATGTTGCAATTCAAATGTTCAGTAAGAAGCAAAGCCCTCCAGAATAAAGCATGAATATTACCGTGTGGGGCTGTAAAGAGAAGACTATTAGAATATATCACCAACACACTAGGGGACCATTTAGTGCACTGCTCTAAATACATCATTTAATTACAATGGAGACATTACTTCATGTTTCTACTGATGTAAGTATTATTAGAATTCATGATATTCGCAGGCTACTGTGGGCCATTACATTGGCCATAAGCTATTCCATAAGATTTACTACTAAAGGCCCGCAAGGGTATTTGAGCATTCATGGATTCTGTGGCAGTAGGCTTTTATCTAAGACACATAAGTGAGGGACAACCAAGTTATTATCTCTAAGAAACATAGCTTAATATTTTGGATTCTAAAGGTTAAGGTACCATAAATCCTGAATTACTCTGAGATATCACATAAAAAGACATTTTTATTTTATTTTACTCTACTCTGCCTCTTAAAATATTTTATGATGGCAGTTTCTAGAGTTGTACCATGTTGTTTACATTCAGTCCCTGGATGCATCAAAAACACTGACACGGCATTTCTTTTAAACTGCAGTAATAGAGGCAAACTACATGCAGGGGGATTTTTTTCTCCTATTGCTTTTCTCTAACATACATCATTTCCAATTTGATTAGTCGGTTTGTCGCCTTGCTTTGGAGGGTGTCACTACACATTTTCTTATACTTTCAGAGGCCTTGTTATTGCATTGCTGGACAGTGAGCAGCAGACCCAGCTGGAGCAAGTATAATCAGCGTATGCTCTGGAAAGTAAAAATCCAAATCTGTCCTTTTGAATCAGAAGACTGATTTTTTTAGGCATTTAAAAGTATATTGGTTAAGCTTATATGGTGAATAAAAGTTTGACACTGTTCCTATAAACATTCTAAAGGCAATTGCATAGCTCTTTGTGTCACGTGAGGGTTCAAATACATTTCATGTTTAACTGTGAAAACTAATAAACAGTCAGATTGAAACTTGCTGAATACAATCCAGTATAATTCAGGTTACCTAGTTCATGGCTAGTGTTAATTATTTGGTTTCTTTACTTAACTAAATTGCAACTTAACCTGAAATTGCAACCTAACCTGAAACTCAACTTTTGTATATTGTAAATTTCAAGGAAACATCAAGTTGTGTCAGCATGGCACTGGAACGCAGTGATGAGACTGGTGTCTATTCAGCAATATTGATTGTTGTTTAGGGAAAACTGTGTCTGAATTGCTTGAACAAGGTCTGGTGAAAAGTACCATATGTTTTCTAGCAAGGGTGCTGAGAGGGGAGTCCAGAAGAACTGTTATTACAATACTCAAGCAACAAACAGTGATTTCTATGTTACACCAGAAAAATAACAAAAACATTGGCCATATGAGTCAGACTAACTGGTGTCTACTTGGTATGACTTACTTGGAGTACATGACAGAAAAACCAAACTAACTTTGATCTCAGTAGTATTACATGGGCAATATAGTCACTGGATGAATTGTCCTTACCATTTTCTCCAATACCATATTTTTCCCAAATATAAGTTCAAGAACACCAAAAGATCCAGTCATCAAGAAGGGGAAAGACTTGGATTATCTAAGAGTCACTTATCATAATGGAAATAAGTGAACAGTGAGTTTACAGTATTTTTTAATACAAATATAATATCCATTTTTTTAATCTCTTTTCCCTTAAATTTAATCCCTTAGATTTAGATATAACTGTAGATTAATAAACTCATCCTAACTTTTGCACTAACCTTGTGAATTTATAGCTAATTTAAAGGACATAAGCAGTCCAACCTTGATCTGCCTCAAAATCTCACTGCAGTGCTTGTACTCTTCCTTGAACAGTTACAAACGTGTCTAACAGTGAATCTGAATGTTTCAAATGGATGTCATGCACTTTATGGAAACATATTTTTCCACTTGGGTTGATCTGGACCCAATACAAATTTGGGTATGGTGGGCTTTTTGGATTGCCCCTCAATTATATGAAGTATAGAGCACCTGCTTGGGTTACCTTCTGATCCAGTGGTTCGGTCCTTTGAAGAATGAAATTGATTTTCCTTATGTTTGCATGTGAAGATCCAGAGTATGCCCATTGACCCATTGCTTGAGTGTGTGCAGTGGCAGTAATAGCAACGGATGGAAGGGCTGCAGCTTTAAGTGAATCAGAAATGCCAGCATTGGGTATATCAGCATGAGTGGGTTGTTTTGAAGCTGTTCTCCCACACTGTGCTATGCAACTAACTTGTTCCTCTCCACTATGCTTTGCTATGGACCACTAAGAAGGAAATGTCCCATTTTGCTTTGTACGTCAGAATCAAAACATCTGTATTTTCAAAGCAGTCAAATTCTTAAAAATATTTCTTAAATATATGATGAATAAACGTTGTGTTCATAAAACTGCAGCCTAATGCCGTTAACTTCTGCCAGGTATTCCGCTCAATAACACTGGACAAGCTTCCCCGTACTTTTGTGCCTATGCACTTTAATCCTGTATGACACATCCCTGCTGTTGCAGCCCTGAACCTATCGATAGGCTGAATTATGCCAAAATGCAGGGTGATGTGAAAATATTGGAACAAATTAATAGCGTACAGAATGAAACAAACTCAAGATTTCAACTTTGACCAAAAACTCATATTGCTAGAGATGAAGAACCATAATTCACTCTGTACCTAGCTTTGGAAAGTAATGTAATCACTTGCTTTGAAGGAGTTCTCCTAGCATCTTTTAAGTTCATGCAAACCCTCATCCATTTGTCTTATCTTTTTTCTTCCCCTTTCTCAAAGATTTTATTTCAGGCAGCCCTCACTCTGGTACAATAGATTTGACTATGGTTTCTTTGTCCAATACATGTCAACATATTTCCTATTGTAGACCAGTAGGAGTCACTAGAAAGCAAAGACTCCATTGCCAGGTGGATAAGGACATGACCTACACTTTTCATCAACGCCCTGTTGGTTTGCTGAATACATGAACAGAGCTTCAGTATGATTTGAAGTACAATTTTATTGCCATCCATATAGGAAGATTCACAAATTTTGTGCAATTCCACAAAACATACTTTACTTACTGATTTGTTTTTTGTTTTTCTTGTTGAGGAGATGTGAGGTAGAATGTGTAAACTCAGGGAGAGTAAGTTATGTATCAATATATGCTTTTCAGTAGGTGGCACTCTTTCCTCTGAGTCTGTGCTGAGTCAAAACTTCAGCAAGTATATGCTCAGGGTCCATGTTTCAGCTCAGACATAAGACAACGTGTGAACATTGAAGACCTATGATACTTTTTGCAGGAGAATGAGGTATTATTCTCAGTGTCCTGGCTGCTTTCCAACTCTTGTAATTACATGCTGCTTAGCTACATTTTTCTCTATAGTTTCAAGAGAATAAGTTACTCTTAATATTCCCTTATGAAAGATTACTGTGGGATGTGTTTGTGCAGACTGACTGATGTGTTCTTCGTCAGAAATGGCTGAATTTCAGTGGTCAGTGAAGTGATCTCCTCCAAACTCTGTAAAACATTTTTGCATCCTTCTTAATGAAAGGTGCCATTCAAATATACAACTTTAATGATTATTACTTGTGTTTTATTAATGGGGTAATAAAACACCATTACTTTTTCCCGTTGGGTATTTGCCTTATAAATGACAGGTCGGAAGAACAAAAATTTGACAATCATCTGTATTTGTTTTCATCATTTTTATGATGCAGAGGATATTCTAATTTTTATGCAGAATGACTTCCAGAAAGAGGTTTAAAAAGATGTAAAAAAAATTTGGTTAGCTTTGAAAATAAAGAGAATGGGTATGAGAATATTATACAATTTCTAATGTGAAATTGCTATAGTCCAAGAGACCTATCTTTGAGATACTGAATACAAAAAGAAGAGACATTTGAGCTGGCTAGATATTTTTCCCTCACATCGAAAGAGAAAGAGTGGGACAATATTTATTTATCAACTTCCTACAGTAACATCCCCATTTATTAACACATGTAAAGAAGACATGGGATAGTGGCAAAAGAGTCTTGGGCAGGACAAGAACTCAAGACAAATCCAATGCCTCAACATTCTTAGCACTTTTTAAAGACACGGCTCATATTATAACTTATAAAGCCTCAACATATAAAAAGAAGAGAGCAAGCCATGCTGAGTAGACGTTCTCAATATCAGAACATATCCAATGGATAAGATACTGGACTGGAACTCAGGGTACCAAGCTGCCATTCCTGGATCTCTCCCTGATGTGCTGGGTGACCAGGGACAAGTCACTTTGCCTCTTTGTGCCTGTTTCCTCTTTCACTCTTTGTTTATGTTTTCTTTTTAGATTATTAGCATTTTGGGACATGGACTGTATCTTGCTATGTACATGTACAGTGCCTAGCACATTGAGCCTTCAGTTGTGTTTGCAGGGTGCTCATCTCTAATGTCACTAACACACTACTAATAATATGGTTACATGCAAGCAAACTGGAAAATTGGCACTTCTACTTGCACAAGCATATCACCTGTAGCCATTTTGTATTTTGTTCACATAGTTAAGTCATTTCAGAAAATCTCCCTCTTCTTCTGTTGCTACTGAGGTGCTAATTCAGCAGAACTGATGTGATTGTTTAGTGTCACTGCTGGAAGTGAAAGGGAGGAAGATTTAGTGGTCGTGCTCTGGGGTCCTTGCCTTTTGAATTTCTCATTTCATCACCTGTGGCTAATTGTCAATCTCCTTGACTGAAGTCAAGGAGACTTCCAGGCTCAACACCGGTATCATACAGTCTATTGAGTCTCCTATTTAAATATACATCTCTCATAAATCTGAAAATGCAATGGATACACAACCACAGACAACACAGCAAGTATTAAGAGTTTATAATGTTTGATATTTACACAGTGATGATCCAAGACACATGCAGAGTTGTCCCATAATATTGCCATAGCCTTTATCGTAAAGGTCAAGGAATTGAAACTTCAGGTAATTTTTGCAGGTGATAATACACATAATCTTACAAAACTCAGGAAAATCTCAGGTCATCATGGTGCAAGTTTGCAATTACCGTCAGTGTAATAGCGCTTCACCACCCATTGGTACTCTTGTTTCTTTTTGTAGTTTATTTAGTGCAGTCTCAGATAAAGCAGTGGATGACTGTGGAGCCAAAGAAGTGTGCACAGACATATAGGTATGAAGTGTGTTATGAGGAACTTAGGAAAATATACTTCACATCCCAGTCAATAATTTCTTCAATATTACAACTAGCTGAAGAAGCCAATATGGCAAACTTTCAAGTGTTTCCATATCTTTTCTATGTGTTCATCTTTTAGTTATAAAGCTCATAAAGAATTCAACAATAATGCTACAATGCAATAACAAATGTAAGTCACAGTGTAAGACCACAATCCTGCAAACACGTAAGCATGTGCTTAACTCTATACACTTCATCAGTCCTATTGAACTCAGTGGGATTATCTATGTGTGTAAATTTGCAAGATTGGTACTAAAGATGGAAAATATCTATTGCTAACAAAAATGAAACATTAAGAAAAAAAACAAAAAATCTCTCTTAGTCATGCAGTATGAACTACACCTTGTACAGTAGGACAATGTAAAGCCCTGTGCACCACTGCAGCTTTACCATGCCCTTGAATGGTGTTCCATGGATTTCACTCCAAAAGCATAAATCAATGATGGAGTTAAAGATGAAGGGTCAGATCCTCAGGTGATTTAAATTGACATACTGCATTGACTTCAAATGAGTGATGCCAATTTATACCAGCTTGAGAGTCTTGCCCAAAATAATTTTAAAAACCCACAACCTTTACCTCAATTAGAATGACATGGTGAGTGTTACAAATCAGCAGAAGCTCATTCCTCATCGAATACACTTCCAAATATTCTTTTTTTCATTTTTAGGTCCTGCCACATATAGCCCCATCCCAGCTTGCCGGTTCTTGCTGGATGAAACACCAGTGAAAACAATGCTGTTGGTGTTTCGTCAACCACAGATTGCAGCTGGAGCATGGAACTGGCCTCTGTGTGGTCAGGTGAGGCCATACTTTCAAAAGTCCATGTTTACATTTTTCAGAGTAGCAGCTGTGTTAGCCTGTATCCGCAAAAAGAACAGGAATACTTGTGGCACTTTAGAGACACATACAGAGTGCATGTGTATATATATCTCCTCAATATATGTTCCATTCTATGCATCCAATGAAGTGGGCTGTAGCCCACGAAAGCTTATGCTCAGATAAATGTGTTAGTCTCTAAGGTGCCACAAGTACTCCTGTTCATGTTTACATTGTTTCTCTACTTTTACATAAAACTCTCCTCGACTACTACCACTATAATACAGTTTCATAAATCTGAGCTTCGGAAAATTAAAGAAAATAGCACTTTCAAGGAGTGCTTCATGTTTCCTCAGATGCTATTCCTCTGTATGCACTGATGTCTCTAAGGCTTAAGATCTAACAATCCTCTAACACCTTGGCCTGGAAAGATGAATAGCTTTTAAAACATTGTGTAGATTGTATTAATTGGGGAGGGAGTAATGGATTTAGAGTAACTGGAACTTTTTTTTAAACAGCTCGATTACAAGGATTATCGCATACACATTGAATTAGACAAATCCAGAGAAATTAGAATCATTTCTGTCTTTCCTGGGCACATATTTAAAGTAGAGAAATGTAGAACTAAAAGCAAATAGCACAACCTGTTTTAATCAAAGTAGTCTAGCAAGAAACAATCAATTAAAGAACAGTCTGATTCTCTGTGACATCAATGTATGAAAATCTGTTAGACGCCAGATTGTGTCTCAAGACACATATGATGAACTGAACAAAATGACCTGCTAATAGCTTTTACGGGTAATAAATGCATCATGTTATTGGTAATTCTGCAGATGGTAAATCAAGCTAATATCCAAGCTGAAACAAGCTACTTGTAAAATATATTTCAGAAATGTTCCTCCTTGTTATTCCATAATTGTATCACACAGAAAAATAAGATGATTGCTACTTATATTTTTAAGCATTTTAAATTAAAACATGTTTCCAGCATGCAGGCATTTTCATTTTCAGATCCTTTAGAGAGAACATTTCTCAAATGGATCTGAGCCTTTGAAGCACTGTACTTATTTAGATTAGCAGTTATATAAACTCCCTGTGATGGATGTGTGTGTGTGTGTGTGTGTGTTTTCTGGCTTTCCGTTTAACATGCATTTTGGAAGAGATTTCATACTATCTGATGCAAATCTGAGATAGTAAATTTGAACACCATGCATTACATTGTATGATGTATAATCCATTTCCAAATGGGGGAAATATGTAGTGTATATAATCTGAGACATTCCAAAGCTGCAGTGATGCGTCTGCAACACGCTGTGACTTCCGTGCTATGTGTATCAGATCTGAACTGAAGGTGCATAAAATGATTTAGATTTAATATGCAGCACCTTGATGGATTTCATGAAAGGTGGGATGAATTTGCATGATCAGCCTCTGTATTTTTGAGTGGTAGACAAATTGTCAAGATGTCAGGTCATAGTATATTGATATAAAGTGGAAAATATGGCTTACTCAAAAATAGCAAGTGAGAGAGGAAAAAAGTTCTTCTGTTCTATATCTTCAATGTCTGCCATATCAGGCATACTAAGAAACTTAGAAGTCTATGAATTTTATATTATTCTCAGTCAATTTTTAACAGTAAAAAAGTAAATCATTTTCACTTGCTTAACCAGCTAGCAATTATTTACTGCAGGAAAGTATCCACTGGTACTAATAAATTACATTTTTGTGGATATCCAATCCACTAGTTATCCAGAAAAAATTTGAAACAGATGTTCAATGCCCAATTATTATACTATCTGCTACAAAGTGTTTTCGACAGGCTCATTCATTGGGAAACTAGAAAATGATTGGAAAACATAATAAAGCTTGAAGGCAACCCCATAATGTGTTTTGCTTTACAGTATCTAAGAATTCTTCAGGAATCTATGAGAGTTATAGGCAGCAGATGCCAAATCTGATGAGGCAACTAAAGACAGAAAGGTTTGCATTTGAATGTACTGCCTTTCTTAGACTCCTGTGAAAGCGTTGTGGCCTTGACCCTACATCACGGCTTTCATTCTCCTCCCTTTCTTTAACAAATCTATGCACATTATCTGCATCCTCTGCTACCTACCTACCACTTAGTATATTTGCTCTGGCTAAGACTCCACTCACTAGCCCACATTTTAACTGATATTTTTGCTTTTTTTCAGTGTCGTTTTTCATAATCTAGAATTATTATCAGGTGTGCAGAGCTGGATGGAAAAAATCCATAAATATTTGTGTGAATTTTTAAATGAATTTGCTTGGCATGTTCATGCTTTTTGTATATGATTATTTTCCTTGAACATTTGAGCAGTTGAGCTAGCAAAGAAGTTCATGGAAAATGAATGTCAAAGATACATGTGCGGGGAGGGAAACCAAGGACTGGATCCTTGGCTCCCATCTTGGCTACACCATGCTGCAGAGGGAAGGCAAAGCAGCCAGAAAGCACCCCTAATGGGGCAGCCAAGGATTCCCCCTATTCCAGGGGAATCCTCAGTTGGCACAAAGCCGTTGCGACTGGCTCTTTCACATCTGTCCCACCCTCCTCTACGTAAAGGGGAATGTCAGGGATGGGAGGAAGCCTGGTGAATGTCATGGTGCTTCATCAAATCCCTGGTTACTGGCTGCTTATGACTGGCTGCAACTGACATAAATTAGAGCAGTCCTGTGGATTATGACTTGAATCTTTAAGATTCTGCCCCTCTTACCCACAATGAGTTGCACCTTTCCTCTCACATAGTACCAATGTTTTAAATGGAACTAATATTAGAGTTAGGTGCTACTCAATTCCATTTAAGGATGGCAGAATTTGTCGCTCAGTTTGCACAGAGGTATTTGTGAGGAACAGTCTGTATATTCAGCCTGTCAGGGAAAAGAGACGGTGCCATGTGACTTATCTGACCAATCTAAGCAACAGAGCTTGAGTTGTAAATATTCACAATCAATCCACAGAATAAAAAGTTGACAGAGATATTAGGGAATAAATTCAAGGAAATTGGGACCTATTTGCACATAATCCATGAACAGGCCAAATTCAAAATATGAATAATTCTTTGTGAGATATTCTCTTGACTCGACTAGCAAGTGCAATAAAACAACAAACATGTCTTGTTTTTTAGGGATTTATTCTGTTTGGATGAAAATAGAATCCATCATTTACTATATGTGTAGGCAAGCCAGGAGAACAGTATTTCAGTTGTATGTCTTGCCAACCGGGTCAGCAAAAAGTTGGCTGGGATTGCAGCAGTTTACTTCAGCTAGCTTAACAGTGAACCAGGAAAAGGTAGTGGAAACACCATGACGGTGCCTCTGTTTGCCTGCCTGTTCACCATCTGTCTGATTCAAATGGGCCAAACAGTCTACTTTACATTTCCATGGCAACTATTTTTAAATGGTAATAGTTGAGTTTAAAGTTGTCACGAATTGCGCCAAAAGCCAATTCTGATGGCACTGCCCCTAAGCCATAGCTACTGTATGGAAGTTCCTGGGAGATACCCATTTAAACAACCGTGGCCTGGAATTAAGCCCTCAACAAAACCCACTTAATTCATATGCATATTATCTTCATTACTTAAGAAGATAATATGTTACGATATAATGCCCTCTCCCAAGTTCAACAAATTTTTTTAACATGGTAAATATTTAACAGAAATGATCTAAGACAGGCAGCCTATGGAAACAACATATTTTCTGCAGAAGTCCTTCCTATTTGATTTTTACTATTTAATGTTTATATTATAGTGGTTGCCAGAGGCATTGTGCAAAACACAAAGACATAGTCCATGCCCAGTAGAATCTAGGTACTAAGTACTGAGATGTATTACATCACTGAAACGAAGGATGGAGAAATTCACTCAGATAAAATAAGACTGAGTAATTATATGCCTGTCAGTCTGACATCAATCCTGGCAACATAATGGAGCTGCTGATATGGGACTTGAGTTAAAGGAGAATAATATAATTAATGGCAATCAACATTTGTTTATGGAAAATATATCCTGTCAAACTGACTTGATATCTCTTTATGATGAGATCACAAGTCTGGCTCATAAAGGGAACAGTGTTGACATAATATACTTAGACTTCTGTAAGTCTTTTGACTTAATACTGAAAGACATTTTGATTAAAAAAACTAGAATGATATAAAGTTAACCTGGCTCACATTAAGTAGATTAAAAACTGGCTAACTGATAGGTCTCAAAATGTAGTTGTAAATGTGGAATCACCATAAAATCATAGACTCATAGAACCATAGAGTTAGAAGGGACTGAAAGGCTTATCTAGTCTAACCCCCTACCAAGATGCAGGATTTGTTGTGTCCAAAACAGATGGCTATCAAGCCTCCTTTTGAAAACCTCCAGTGCAGGAGCTTCCATGACCTCCCTGTTCCATTGTCCTACTGTTCTTAGGCTTGGTCTACACTACACATTTAAACCGAATTTAGCAGCATTAAACTGATTTAGCCCTGCACCCGTCCACACAACGAGGCCCTTTATATCGATATAAAGGGCTCTTTAAACTGGTTTCTGTACTCCTCCCCAATGAGAGGAGTAGCCCTGAAATCGGTATTGCCATGTCAGATTAGGGTCAATGTGGCCGCAAATCGACGGTATTGGCCTCTGGACGATATCACACAGTGCACCATTGTGACCGCTCTGGAAAGCAATCTGAACTCGGATGCACTGGCCAGATAGACAGGAAAAGCCCCGCGAACTTTTGAATTTCATTTTCTGTTTGCCCAGCATGGAGCTCTGATCAGCACAGGTGGCGATGCAGTCCCAAATCCAAAAAGATCTCCAGCATGGACCGTACGGGAGATACTGGATTTGATCGCTGTATGGGGAGACAAATCTGTTCTATCAGAGCTCCGTTACAGAAGACAAAATGACAAAGCGTTTGAAAAAATCTCCAGGCTATGAAAGACAGAGGCCACAGAAGGGACTCAGCACAGTCCTGCGTGACAAGTGTAACGGAAAGCCAAAGAATCAAATGGACACTCATGGAGGGAGGGAGGGGGGACTGAGGACTCCAGCTATCCCACAGTCCCCGCAATCTCCGAAAAGCATTTGTATTCTTGGCTGAGCTCCCAGTGCCTGAAGGGTCAAAAACATTGTCCGGGGTGGTTCAGGGTATATCTCATCAATTTACCACCCCTCCCCCCCCGTTAAAGAAAAGGGAAAAAAATCATTTCTTGCCATTTTTCAATGTCACCGTATGTCTACTGCATGCCACTGGTAGACATGGTGCTGCAGCGCTGAACAGCAGCATCCTCTCCCCTTCCTTTCCTGATTGCAGACGGTACAAAATGGTGGAAAACCGTCATCATCCCATGAGTGCTCCTGGCTGGCCTCAGTGAGGTCAGCCGGGGGCGCCTGGGTAAAAATGGGAATGACTCCTTGTCATTTCTGGCAGATGGTACAAAATGCTGAATAACCATCCTCATCATAGCAGCTGGAGCCTGAGGTCCATCAGCACCCTCCTTCCCTTTTGTGTCTAAAGAAAAGATTCTGTACTCCCTGGACTATCATAGCAGCAGGAGGCTGCGCTCCTCTCCCCCACACCCTTTAATGTCCTGCCTGGACTATCATAGCAGCTGGAGGCTGCCTCCTCCTCATTTTATCTCGCTAAAAAGTCAGTGTTTCTTATTCCTGCATTCTTTATTACTTCATCACACAAATGGGGGGACACTGCCACGGTAGCCCAGGAGGGGTGTGGGAGGAGGGAAGCAACGGGTGGAATTGTTGTAGGGGCACCCCCTAGAATGGCATGCAGCTCATCATTTCTGCGGGATCTGTGGGGCTCTGACCCGGAGCAGCTGTGCTTTCTGGCTCTCTAGTAGACTTGCCCCATATTCAGGCAGGACTGACTCTATTTTTAGACAAAACATAAAGAAGGGAATGACCCGGGGAGTCATTCCCATTTTTGTCCATGCGCCCCTGGCCGACCTCAGCGAGGCCAGGCGGGAGCACCCATGACAGCAGCAGACGGTACAAAATGATTGATAACTATCATCGCCAATTTCCAATTGCAAACGGTACAAAATGATTGATAACCATCATCTCATCGCCAGTTTACAATGGCAGACTGTGCAATAGAGATGGTAACCATCTCTGCTACCTTGCAAAGGCAAATGAATGCTGCTGTGTAGCACTGCAGTACTGCCTCTGTCAGCAGCATCCAGTACACATACGGTGACAGTGACAAAAGGCAAAACAGGCTCCATGGTTGCCATGCCATGGTGTCAGACAGGGCAATCCAGAGAAAAAGGGCGCGAAATGATTGTCTGCTTTTGCTTTCACAGAGGAAGGATTGAGTGACGACATTTACCCAGAATCACCCGCGACACTGTTTTTGCACCATCATGCATTGGGATCTCAACCCAGAATTCCAATGGGCTGGGGAGACTGCGGAAACTATGGGATAGCTACGGGATAGCTACCCAAAGTGCAATGCTCCAGAAATCAATGCTAGCCTTGGTACATGGACGCACACCACCGAATTAATGTGCTTAGTGTGGCCGCATGCACTCGACTTTATACAATCTGTTTTACAAAACCGGTTTATGTAAAATCGGAATAATCCCGTAGTATAGACATAACCTAATTTAGAGTTAAGAAGTTTTTCCTGAGATTTAATCAAAATCTGCTATGCTGTAGTTTGAACCCATTGCCTCTTGTCCTGCCCTCTGTGGAGAGAGAAAACAACTTTTCTCCATCTTTTTATGGCAGCTTTTTAAGTATTTGAAGACCACTATCATGACCCCTCCTTAATCTCCTCTTTTCCAAACTAAACATACCCAATTCCTTCAGCCTTTGCTCATATGACTTGCATTCCATCCCTTTGATCATCTTTATCACTATACACTATACTTTTCTATACATTGGTGACCAAAACTGAACACACTACTCCAGCTGAGGCCTCACCAGCACTGAGCAGAGTGATACGATCACATCCTTGCATGCTATGGCAAAAAAAGCAAATTCAATTTTAGGTTTCATTAATAGAGCCATTGTGGCTCTATTAATGAAACCTAAAATTGAATTTGCTTTTTTTGCAACAGCATTGCACTGTTGATTCATGCTGAGGTTGTGATCCACCACAATTCCCAGATCATTCTCAGCAGTGCTGCTGCCAAGCCAGTTATCCCCCATTCTGTACTGAGAATTAGTTTTTTCTTATATATGTAAGCACATTACATTTGTCTTTGTTGAATTTCATTTTGTGATCTATAGCCCAGTTCTTCAATTTATCAAAATCTCTTTGAAGCTTTAGCTCTATCATCCAAAGTGTTGGCAGATGGGTCTGTTGCCAGTGGGGTCCCACAAGTTCTTGTCCCTCTGCTGTTTAACATTTAACAGTGAGGATAATGACGCATTACCAAGGATTGTGGTGGATTCTCCATCACTGGTAATTTTTAAAATCAAGATATGGATGTTTTTGAAAAAGATATCCTCTAGGAGCGATTTGGGGGGAAGTTCTGTGGCCTGTGTTGTACATGAGGACAGACTAGATGATTACAGTGTTCTCTTCTGGCCTTGGAATCTATGAAGTACAAAGTGTCAGACTGGCAACTCTGTTTCAATGAGACCGGGGGACCACATCAGGTGGATAGAGGTAGATGAACCATCCCTGGCCAGTTGCTACAATGCAGGAGTGATCCCTCCCCCAGAGACCTAGCTCCTTTTATATGCCCCCTGCTCCAGACCTGGCCCACTCAATTAGAACAACTTTAGAGACCTAGTAGCTGGACAACACCCTTTCCTTCTCAGGCATCTCAGACTACAAAGGGTGCGAGAAATGGTAGCTCCCACAAAAGAGGTGTTTTCTCCATATGCCCATAAATTATGATTATATATTAGATTTAATATTCTGTAGCACAAAGAATCCTTAATATCCCTCTAAAGAAGCCTTTAAAACTCATCTGTGTCATTCAGTAACATATATATCTTCAACTAATTAAAGTAAGCAGTAGTCAGAACTGGCTCTAGGCACCAGCAAAGCAAGCACATGCTTGGGGCAGCACATTTCCAGGGGTGGCATTCTGGCCATCCTTTTTTCTCGGGGCAGTTGCGCTCTTGGAGCTGCACCACTTAGATGGGGCGAGGGCACTGTGCTCCCGGCTGCAGTGGGAAAGGGAAGCTCCAGCCCCGGGATGCTGAGCTGCCAGGGCCCAGCCACTACTTGGGGAGGAGAGGGTGAGTCCTGCTGGGCAGCCGGGGCTGCGCTATCTCATCTGCGCACTGGCTGCTGCACTGCCTTGTGCCACCCCTTATATCGGGGCTTCTCTGCGCAGCTGGGCGGAGGAGGGGGTAAAACCCCTGCAGGCACTGGGAGAAGGCGACATCACTCCTCCGCTTCCAGCGCGGCCTGTGAGCCCCAGCCCCTCCTAAGCTTGGGGTGGCAAATTTTTTGCTTAGGGTGGCAAAACACCTAGAGTCGGCCCTGGCAGTAGTGTCCAGCATGTGATAGCTCTCATTTTCTTACATGTTGTGCCTATTGCAAAAGTTAACAACACAAGACTTAAACTTTAAAGCCTCCATTTGCTCTCTGGATGATGGGAGGAGGGAAATTGTGCTCTGTGTGTCATGAGAACTTTTTTTCCCCTAAAATTTATTTAAAATTGAGTAGAGGATATCATTGTAAATATTGCTCTAAATTCTAAAATATAATCTCTTGGTAGCTATTTAGTGCAAAATGAAAAAGCTTAAATGGCTTAAAAATAGCTTTTAAGCATTATGTAGACACATGAGGCAGTTATTCTTAAATGATGGGACTTTAATGGTCTCCTTATACGTTAACACTACACTCTGAAGATGAAAAATGCTAGTATCTCACTCTGGAAATGTACAATACACATGCATGATTGTAGATTTAGTAAATCTGAGGATTTATTTAGTTTCCTTATGTTTCTGTATGGGGAATTTATTGTGGCAAAAGGTTCCTTAGCCAGAGTGGTATCTTTCAAATTTTATTTTATTATATACACCTTAGGTAGACAACTGACTTGTTGTTTGCACTCTGACCTAGCTTTAGGGCTTCAGATCATGAGTGAAATAGCCTTAAAATTTAAGACAAACAGATATCGTGTAGGGAAACCATCCCAGTGAAATCATATGGAATGAGATCTGATTCTTGTGTCAAGGGTAGAAGAAATAACTGAATATAAAGTACAGTTCCCATAACATAGAACATGGAATAAGTCATGATTTTAAATTATTCCATTATGAAGGAGTTATACTATGGGCTATTTTGCTCCTGGTGAGAGTTGAATGGAATAGTTTTTCTTTAATAAAAATATAGGCAGCAAAGTAGATGGGTTTATAGAGAAATAAAAATTGGTAAGCTTTTCTAGATGAACATCTGAACTTTTGCCAGAGTACCATTGTGTATGAGAAAGAGAAAAAGAGAGAGGTACTTTGAACTAGCAATCTTCAAAGTTATCTTGTCCAATCTGAACTGGAAGGTTATATAACATCATAGATTTTGTGCATCAGTACTGCATGTCACTCCTGCTGATAAAAGGTATTGGCTGAAGTATTTGGAAATAGCAGTTGTAACTTGAGCTCCAAATTCCACACAAATAATAATATTTTTAAGCAAAAATGTGCAGTATTTGTTTTCTAATTTGACTTCTAATGTGAAATAAATTATTTTATATTGGGAATAGTGACCCATCTAGTTTTCAGCAGTAACCCATTCAGCATATTCTGTGAGGACAAAGGCTGAACAGTTACCTTAAATTTTAAAGGCCAGATGTTTGAAAGCTGCCTTTAATTTATATTCATGACTTTGCACTCATGGCAACAGAATTTACACATCTTCTTACCTAATTGTGCTTGCAAATAAGGCATTTAGAAGTTTAGCTTGTATCAGCTGTGCCTGCAATGCTCCTCCCACAGTGGATTGCAGACACAAAATTATAGATATAAAATTAGGTTTTAGATTGGGGAGCCTTTTTAAAATGTAACCCAGTTTTGCTTTTAAGGCTCCTGCGAAGTACTGAAAAACATGCCTAACCTGAAGCATACAAGTCATTCTACTGAAGTCATTTCAGCTACTCGTATCCTTAAAGTTACCTATGTGCTTAAGTACTTTGCTGAGCTCAGGTCTAGGTACATAAACATTGCTAGAATCCAGTGGTGACTAACTTACCCAATATCCCTGCTTAGTGGTTAGATGCAACCTACTTAATTCTACCTGGTAGATGTTTAATTTCTGCTGCATTTTTACCAGGGAAACCAAATATTGTATGACAATGGATTAAATGCATTTTTTAAAGAATATATGAATGATCAGAGTTCAGGTCCAAGGCAAGAAAGAATTGGTGGGAACAGGGTAGGATGTGGCCTTAAAGCCAAGACTGGTATTAAACTATCACTGACAAAATTGATCTTTTAACTAGTACAATTAGAGGTTATCCATTTCTTTTTCCTTTTTTTCCACTCGTCATCCCACATAGCAACCCCCTTGTGCATGCAGAAACTGAACAGCAGAACTTGGTTCAAGTGGAAATGAGTAAGCAAGCTAATTCAAATACAAATTCCCAGACAAGCCCCAGATATCACATCAATAAATGCAGCATAACTAGGGTTAGAACATGGCTTATGGAAGGGTGTTTTTCCTCCTCATATGCCTGAGATTTTTTGTTAGGTGAGAAGCTTGCAGAATACTGTAATTGAAACTATTTCGATACTATTTGTTTCTGACTTTCTCATAAACAGAGGGCATTAATGTCTAAATCTGGCAATCCCTTTTGCCACCCAAAAAGGTGAGCTTTTCCTTTGATGGCACAATTGTAGAAAGATACAAACAAATGGGATTAACAAAAAATCTGATTTTTTTTGCCTACTATTGTTAGTTAACCACTAAAATTACCATAATATAAAATAATTATAGAAATACTTTTTTCTTTGTTTTTTTTCAATTTGTTTACATGACACATTTGATAACAGTTTGAATATATTCAGTTTCCCTTGTTTGTGTGGGTCTTTCAAACAGAAACAGAAGAGAGAAAAACACTTTAAAAACTCCCCAAATTGGCAGAGGGATCATGGGACAGGTGCAGTATCTGAAGCTACTTATAATTCATTTTAAAAATTGGGTCTAGTTTTCAGGTTAAAGTTATCCCTTTAAGGTACGTGATGGAAAAGGGAGTACTGAATGTGCCATGCTTTAGCTCTGCAATTCCCATAGGACCTATTCTGCCACCCTTACTCATGTTGAGACATACATTATTCCGTCAAGTGTTTCCTCAGATTTCAGTAAGGGAGTACTCCAGTTGATTTCAGTGGGACTAATCGTAGAGTTAAGGTACTATTCAACATGAGAAAAGGCAGCAGGATCAGGCTCTGCTGGGATCCAGACTGGGATACCATAACCTTTACTCACATTGAATAGTTCCTTAAGACATGATACATACTTACATAATAGTGGCGCTATAATACATTGAGTAGTAGCCTAACTGATTAATTCCTCTTGACTTCAGCGATATTCCTGGAATATGATACTGTTCAGTTTGACTATGAATCTGACTCTTAAATATTAATGGAAACATTAAGGACTCGATTATGAATCCCCTAATGGAGACCTCCCACAAATAGTTCCACCAGGAAAATAGGTTGTAAGAAAAGAAGGGATGGATCATCTTCTGGAGATTCAGAACTTGTTTTATTTGAACACGTATTGGAAACTAATGTTTCCTATTCAAATGTCTGGAGTCTGTCGAAATCATATCTGGAGTCACAGTCACTTTTACAGCTGGACAAAAAATTGCAAAATGTTTTCTTTTAAAAAATGTGTTGAAATATTCTTGTTTGCAGTGTTGTTTTAGCCGTGTTGGTCCAAGAGGGGTGAAGGTATGGACCAAATTTTGTTGGTGAATGAGACAAGCTTTTGAGCTCCACAGAGCTCTTCTTCAGGTCTGGGAAAGGTACTCAGGCTTGGTATACACTACTTACCTAGGTATAATTACATCACCCAGGGGGGTGAAAAATGCACACTCCTGAGCAATGTAGTTATACCAACCGTAACCCCCTGTGTAGCTAGCGCTATGTCGACAGGGGAGCTTCTCCCACCAACATAACTACCTCCTCTCATGGCAGTGGAATTATTAACCCTCTCCCATTGGCCTAGACTATCTTCACCAGACGTACTACAGAACGGAGCTGTATCAGTGCAGTTCACCGATGTACATTTGTAGTGGAGATATGCCCTCTGAGTGTCACAGCTAAATACGAGGTGGAACAGTTTGTTTAGAATAAGCAGTTAACACGCATTTTAAGGGTACGTCTACACTATCTGCCAGATCGACGGGGAGCGATTGATCCAGCAGGGATCAATTTATCGCATCTAGTCTAGACGCGATAAATTGATCCCTGAGCGCTCTCCTGTTGACTCCTGTACTACACCGCCACGAGAGGTGCAGGCGGAGTCGACGGGGAAGTGGCAGCAGTCGACTCACTGCAGTGAAGACACCACGGTAAGTCGATCTAAGTATGTTGACTTCAGCTACGTGAATAACGTAGCTGAAGTTGCGTAACTTAGATCGATTTCCCCCCCTTCCAGTGTAGACCAGGCCTAAGAGACCATTCAAGGTGAAGTGGGCCATTAACACCTCTGCAATCATAGGACAAAAAAGGGAGGGAGTAGTGGGTTATAGATTGTTGTAATAAGCCATACATCCAGTGTCTTTATTAAGACCATGCATTTTAGTGTCTAGCAAAGTTATGAATTTAAGCTCCCAGGTTTCCTTTGAGGACAAGGACTGGGAGGTCAGATCTGGAGTTATCGTTTTGTGAAAAGTGTTTGCCCACAGGTGACAGGGTGTTTTGTCTTTTATCATTTTTCTGTGTGAGTTCATTCCAGTAAAAGATATTACCTTACCCACCTTGTCTCTTGAAATATTCTTGCCATTTTCATCAATATTGAGAAGTGTCAACCAGCTATAATCATCTGCTATCACTCTGCCACTCAGCCCAGTATAAATATCATTCAGATGTCAAAAGTGAGCAGAGGGTGCAACAGGAACATCATACCCTGGTCTGGGAGGGAGATACATAAGAATAGAGACTCTATCTTGATAAAGCAATGCTGGTAAGAGGCAATATCTAGGTTCCATGAACTGCATCAGAGAACAATTGAATTGAATTGGAAAGAAACATGAGAGTGGGAAAGGATGGTGAATAGATGGTAACCAGACCATTGGGGGAGGTCAGAATGACTAGGTGGAGACTCTGCTAGATGGAGATACTCCTTTAAGAGAAAGGAGGTGAACTCAAGTCTCCCAGCTTCTCCTGAAAGAGCATGAAGTCAGATACCAGGCCATTTCCCTTGCAGCCATCCAACTAAATAGACCTATCACAGCAGGGGCCAGTTGGGAAAGAGGGCGCTGTATCTGACAACAGATGTTCAGATCTCAACAAAAGGATTCTTTTCAAGTTTGGTTGAGAGTTTGGAGGATAGTATTTCCTTTGAAGTGGCCCTCCCACGTCTAAGGTAAATGTGTAGCTATTTACCAGAGCCATGAGCATCAAGTTTTCTGAATTAGCATAAAAGATTGGAATTATTCAAAATAGGAAGGCACTGGAGCCTAATTAAGCTTACCTAAGCAGTTATACTACATTATATACTATATTTCTGTGACTCTGGAGAAACAGAGAGCTTTGTTGTGTAATTAAGTACAGTAGGTCAATGTAGACAATGATATTTTCTAGTGTATGAAGTGGTGCATATTGTTGTCAACTGCACAGCAGTAATTGCTAGCTGGGAAAGGAGATTAATATTTTGAATGGTTTAAGTAGTTTTACATAAATGGTAGCATTAAGGAACTGTTTTTATGTCATATTGCTATGCATTTTTAATAATACCAGGACTTAGTCTGCTCATAAAAGGAAACTAGCAGCCAAACTGAAGGTAATATCTAAACCTGGCTGGTTATTTGCATACTGACCCTATGTGTTTCCATTTGGGAACTTCCAAAGTTATTGTAAAAAGAATATTGAAATTAGTTTGTTTTTATTTATTCATTTTAATTCTTGGTTTGCTGTATTGCCAGTCCCACACATTCAAAATCCATGAGTCAGGCCTCAACCAATCTTGAGATTGACTTAAAAATCATGAGATTTTGTTTTGAATAATAAATATTGAGAATCCATTATTAAATATTTCTATTTGTGATACTCCTAGACTGCAATCAAGTCACCACTTAACCTATTTTTAGACTCGGAGCTCAATCTACTTAGTTTATCATTATAAGGCATATTTTCAAATTCTTCAGTCATTCTCATTACTCATGTCTCAACCCTCTCCACTTTATCAACATCCTTCTTGGATTGTGGGCACAAGAAATGGACACAGTATTCTAGCAGCAGTCACACCAGTGCCAAATGTAGTGGTGAAATAACCTCTCTATGCCTACTCAAGATTTCTCTATTAATGCATCCCAGGATCACATTAGCTCTTTCGGCTAGTGTGTCACATTGGAAGCAGGGCCGGCTCTAGCAATTTTGCCGCCCTAAGCACGGTGGCATGCCATGGGGGGCGCTCTGCTGCTTGCTGGTCCCACGGCTTCGGTGGACCTCCTGCAGGCTTCCCTGCGGAGGGTCCGGTGGTCCTGCAGCTCCGGTGGACCTCCTGCAGGCATGCCTGCGGATACTCCACTAGAGTTGCGGGACCACCAGACCCCTCGCAGGGAAGCCTGCAGGAGGTCCACCGGAGCCGCCTGCCGCCCTCCTGGCAACCGGCAGAGCACCCCCTGCGGCATGCCGCCCCAAGCATGCGCTTGGCGCGCTGTGGCCTGGAGCTGGCCATGATTGGAAGGCTCATGTTCAGCTAATTATTCACTATGACCCCCAAATTATTTTCAGACTCAGTGCTTCCCAGGATGAAGTTCCCCCATCCTGTAAGCATAGCCTACAGTCTTTGTTTCTAGAAGTATGCATTTACATGTAGCTGTATTAAAACACATATTGTTTGCTTGATCCCAGTATACCAAGTGATCCAGATTGCTCTGAATCAATGACCTGTCCTCTTCATTACGTACCACTCCCCCAATTTTTGTGTCATCTGCAAACTTTATTAGTGATGATTTTATGTTTTCTTCCAGGTCATTGATAAAAATATTAAATAATATCAGACGAGAACTGATCCCTGTGGGAACCCTTTGGAAACAGGCCTTTTTGATGACGATTCCCCATTTGTAATTACATTTGGAGCCAGCTTTTAATCCATTTAATGTGTGCCATGTTAATTTTAGATTATTCTTGTTTTTTAATTAAAATGTCAGATGGTACCGAGTCAAACGCCTTACAGAAGTATAAGTATATTATGTCAACACTGTTACCTTTATCAACAAAACTTGTAATCTCATAAAAAAAATATACCAAGTTAGTTTAACAGGATCTATTTTCCGTAAACACATGCTGATTGACATTAATTACATCACCTTCCTTTAATTCTTTATTGAGTCCTGTATCATCTGCTCCATTATCTTCCCTGGGATTGATGTCATGCTGACAGGCCTATAATTACCCATTTTCTCTTTTTTAAAAATCGACTCATTTGCTTTCTTCCACTTTTATGGAACTTACCCAGTGCTTCAAGACTTATTGAAAATCAACATTAATGGTCCAGTGAACCCTTCAACCCGCTCTTTTAAAACTCTTGGATGCGAGTTGTATGAGCCTGCTGATTTAAAAGTATCTAACTTCAGAAGCTTCTGTTTAACATCCTCCAGTGATGCTAGTGGAATGGAGTGTTATTATCACCATATAATGAGACTATATCATCTGGTTTTTTCCCTGGAACAGAAATATTTATTCAACATGTCTGTCTTTTCTGCATTATTATTGATAATTCAACCATTTCCATCTAGTAGTGGACCAATATCTTCAGGGTTCTTCTATTCCTAATAGATTATAAAAACTCCTTATTGTCTTTAAGTCTGCTGGCCAGAGAGTTCTTCTTGGTTTTCCCTTTGTTTCCTTTGTCAATTTTATACAGTTCATGATTTCTGATTTATATTACTTACTATCAGCTTCTCCTGTCTTCCATTTGTTTTATATATATATGGATATATGTAGATATATATTAGCTATTAAATATATATATTCTTATTTTTAATAGCTGCCTTCATTTTCCCTCTAAACAAGTTGTTATTTTAACCAGCACAGGCTTCTTCCTAAGTTCTGGAATTGTGGCTTTTTGGGTATCTAGTAAGGTGTTCTTAAATGGTTCCCAATTATCATTCATGTTTTGCTGATTAAATTTTCCTCCCAACTGATTTGGCTGATAACTGTTTTCAGCTTTGTGAAATTAAAGCATCAGTATGTATGTTACTGGTCTGAACTTTTTTCTGCTTGCACATTATAAATGTGATCAAATCATAAAGAAACTGCATAGTACGGCTAGCCGAGAACAATGCCTGGGAGTCCCATGGAGCAGTATGTGATACTAGAGATAGTAAGAGATTTCTTATCCTGCTTTGATGCTAGGTTAGCACTGGAAAAAGAAGTTTAGGAAAGAACATTCGAAAAGGGTTTAAACAGCAAGTTCTTTTTCATATTTATAACTGTGGGTTCCCACTCTGCTGAAACACAAGTTATGTCAATTTCCAGCCATGTAGCTGAAGTCTCAGAAATGTCCAATTTCACCACAGATTTTAATCTCAAATACAATAGACATGTTATGGGATATGTGTTGAGAGCCTGTTGAGAGTTTTTGGGTTAAGTTTAGAGGCAAGAGCTGATGGGCAGGATCCCCTGGGAGGTTAATATGAGGGGGAAAGGAGTCCAGGAGAGCTGGCTATATTTTAAAGAAGCCTTATTGAAGGCGCAGGAGCAACCCATGCCGATGTACAGAAAGAATAGAAAATATGGCAGGCAATCAGCTTGGATTAACAGGGGAATCTTCAGTGAGCTTAAGCACAAAAGGAAGCGTACAAGAAATGGAAACTTGGACAGATGACTAGGGAGAAGTATAAAAATCTTGCTCAAGCATGCCTGGATGTAATCAGGAAGGCCAAGGCACAACTGGAGTTGCAGCTACCAAGGGATGTGAAGGGTAACAAGAGGGGGTTTCCACAGGTATGTTAGCAACAAGAAGGTGGTCAGGGAAAGTGTGGGACCCTTAATGAATGGGGGAGGCAACCTAGTGACAGATGATGTGGAAAAAACTGAAGTACTCGATGCTTTTTTTGCCTTGGTTTTCACAGACAAGGTCAGCTCCCAGACTGTTGCATTGGGCAGCACAGTATGGGAGAAGGTGAGAAGCCCTCAGTGGGGCAAGAACAGGTTAAGGACTATTTAGAAAATCTGGATATGCACGAGTCCATAGATCCAAATCTAATGCATCTGAGGGTACTGAGGGAGTTGGCTGATGTGATTGCAGAGCCATTAGCCATTATCTTTGAAAACGTGTGGTGATTGAGGGGGGTCCTGGATGATTGGAAAAAGGCAAATATAGTGACCATCTTTAAAAAAAGGGAAGAAGAAGAATCCGGGGAGCTATAGACTGGTCAGCCTCACCTCAGTCCCTGGAAAAATCATGGAGCAGGTCCTCAAGGAATCCATTTTGAATTACTTGGAGGAGAGGAAGGTGATCAGGAACAGTAAACATGGATTCACCAGGGGCAAGTCATGCCTGACCAACCTGATTGCCTTCTATGATGAGATAACTGGCTCTGTGGATATGGGAAAAATGGTGGACATGATATATCTTGACTTTAGCAAAGCTTTTGATATGGTCTCCCACAGTATTCTTGCCAGTAAGTTAAAAAAAGTATGGATTGGATGAATGGACTATAAGGTGGATAGAAAGCTGGCTAGATCATCGGGCTCAACGGGTGGTGATCAATGGCTCGATGTCTAGTTGGCAGCCAGTATCAAGTGGTGTGTCCCAGGGTCGGTCCTGGGGCCAGTTTTGTTCAACATCTTCATTAATTATCTGGATGATGGGATGGACTGCACCTCAGCAAGTTTGCAGATGACAGTAAGCTGCGGGGAGAGGTAGATACACTGGAGGGTAGGGATAGGGTCCAGAGTGACCTAGAAAAATTGGAGGATTGAGCCAAAAGAAATCTGATGAGGTTCAACCAGAACAAGTGCAAAGTCCTGCACTTAGAAGAATCCCATGCTCTGCTACAGGCTGGGGACCAGCTGGCTAAGTGGAAGTTCTGCAGAAAAAAAAAAAGGACCTGGGGATTACAGTGGACAAGAAGCTGAATATGAGTCAACAGTGTGCCCTTATTGCCTGGTCTCTATGCTTTAATGGAGAGTGGAAGATGCAAGGTTACCAAACAGCCATTCCGCCCATTCCCACAAGACCCTATTGTACTGCTTGTTGGACCAAAGGTATCAAAAGCTGTTGATAGAATGAATATAACCAGCTTTGACACTTTACCCTTGTCCCTCTATAGAAGACCATCAACCACTGATATCAATATGCTCCAGTTCCATTCCTCAGTTTGAATTACACAAGCTTAAATGCTCCATCGGTTAGGAAAGTTATCATGTAAAAAAGTTGAATCCATTGAATTACAGTTGGATTCAGACAAAGGGCACAGACTTGAACATAGATACAGAAAAGTTCAATTTTCCTTAAATGATCCTTTGTGATCAAGGAGGGGAATTTGAAAAATCAATAATTTTTCCTGACAGCAGCAGTACTTTAAGTCTGCTAGATCAGAGATTGCTCTTTACTGTAGCTTGGAAAATAGAAAGGTACCAGTAGAATCACCTAACTTACCTTGACCATGCTGACAATACAGTTAAGAAACTATTCAGTAATTTTCTTGTGACTGTCTTAACACTTATGATCCAAATTCTGCCCCCCTGGGTGCAACAGTACTTTAGTTCAGTGAGGGTTGAGTGCATAAATCTGAAGGCAAAATTTGGTTTTAAGTCATGACTTTAACGATAGCTGAAATAAAGCCAAAGGTTTTTCCCCTTCTTATCAGCACTAAACTAGTTTACTTTATGTACAATACCAATTAGTAAAGCTTCTGAATTGAACTTTAACCCTTAAACTGAACTTCTTGCTCTTTTAGCTGAAAAAAATATGGAAGCCCTGTCTTAATTCTGTTACTTATATCTACCTAGTGGAGCACTGAGGTGTTCCTAAAATCAATAATGTGGGTTAATAGGTCTAGCCATGATATTGCTACATGATGTTCTTTAAAATTTTGCTAATTAAAAATACATGTATTTTTTCTTGACTATACTAGCTTTAACCCTTTGGAGTCTCTGACTATACACTGATACAGCATTATCATTATCCTGTGCAATGGCTGACAATATGATCAATATTAGAGTTGGATAACATTCCAAATTGAAACTTAAATAAGAAAAATATTTGCCATATTTGTTTGCTTACTTTTGGTAGCATAAATGTAGTCTGATCTTCCTAACCTATCCCCGTATCTTTTAGACAGGGTATTCAGGTACAATGATCACTAGAGTAGCTTATAAGTAAATGAAAACAATGTGTAAACACTTGTTGCACTTTTGATTATATATTAATATCCCATGTTTTGTGTTCCATGTTACATAAAAGATCATAACATTGTCACTACTGATAACCTATTTAGAAAACTTAGGAAATATTAGGATTATTACAAAGATATTAATTTATAAAAATGGAAGAACAGCAATTCAAGATACATGTCTGACTTTCTAAATTGATATTTTAGGCCTATATTTTACAAATTTGAAAAGTGCTTATGCACTTTAGTAGAAGATCTTGAAGAGAGACTTAATCCAGAGGGTTCTATTTCTGTGACACTGGGGCAACAGAGAGCTTTGTTGTGTAACTACGTACAGTTGGTCCTTGTGAAATGTGGGCAAAGATATTTTCCATTGTAAAAAGCAGCACACTATTGTCATCTGCTGCACAGTGTTTAGATATTAATATTTTGAATGGTTTTAATGGTTTTGCATAAATACTAGCACTAAGGGAATGGTTTTATGTTTTATTGTTATGCATTTTTAATACCAGAATTGCAGTCTGCCCATAAGGGCAAGCTTGTAACAAAACTAAAAATAATGTCTGAACCTTGCTACATATTTGCAGAATGTTCTAGTGTAGGATGCCTTTTTTGATCTCTTTGTACTTCCATAGATACTGAATACTGGACATGATCTTTCTTTTGCCAGACATCCAGTTAAGGGTGACCTGGAGAATTTTTGTACTTTAAACTCTTTAAAATTAACTCAATAACCACTTGTTGTCCAGATACTCTGACTCTTTAGAAGGATATTAGATGTGCTGCAGGATCAGCCCTTTTGGACACATCGCTTCCCATTTGTAAAATGTACCTTGAGTATATCTGAACAGGCTTAACAATCTTTCGCATTGGATAAGATTCCCTTAGCAGGTAGGATATTAGGGAAATCTAGTCTGGACGTTAGGTGAATCAGTTCCCAGTTGTTTTCATCTGTAAATATTTTTGGAGGGCCAGGTTGTACATTTCCATTAATATTTTGTGACAAAGTTCCTCCTCTACCTTGTTGGGTCCTGCATTTATTGGCAGATTTGATCACCTCAGTGATCTTCCCCACAGTCTGGGTTAACTCCTCCTGTGTCTGATCAGGAGTTGGGAGGTTTGGGGGGAACCTGGGCCCGCCCTCTACTCCGGGTTCCAGCCCAGGGCCCTGTGGATTGCAGCTGTCTACAGTGCCTCCTGTAACAGCTGCATGACAGCTACAATCCCTGGGCTACTTCCCCATGGCCTCCTCCAAACACCTTCTTTATCCTCACCACAGAACCTTCCTCCTGGTGTCTGATAATGCTTGTACTCCTTAGTCCTCCAGCAGCTCTCGCTCTCACCTCCTTGTGCTGCTTGCACCCAGCTCCTCACACACACTTCCTCTCCTCTGGCTCCCCCCTCCCTGACTGGAGTGAGCTCCTTTTTAAACCCAGGTGCCCTGATTAGCCTGCCTTGATTGGCTGCAGGTGTTCTAATCAGCCTGTCTGCCTTAATTGGTTCTAGCAGGTTCCTGATTACTCTAGTGCAGCCCCTGCTCTGGTCACTCAGGGAACAGAAAACTACTCATCCAGTGGCCAGTATATTTGCCCTCTACCAGACTCCTGTACCCCACTGGCCTGGGTCTGTCACAATATTTATTTATTTGTTATTTATTCTTAAAGGCATAGCATTATCCATTTTTTGTATCAGAATTATTGTCTTTAAATGTGTCTGTGTTGACTCTAGCAAGAGTCATAGCTCTTCATAACATATATCCATGTTGACTTTATTTTTGATATTCAGGATATTCAGATGAATAATCTTGCTAATAACTCTCTTCTGCCATTAATACATGACAATGTAATATCCTCTATTTGCCACTGTTTTCCCAATTTCCCTTTAGCTAATTGAAGCTTTCAAGAAAAAAGGAAATTGTCCTCCAAATTCATCCTTTTGGGAAGAAGCAGCTTGGTTAGTGATTAGAAAACTGTCCCAAATATTTCCAGCTATGGATGTGGTATAATATAAGCATATGATTTACATGATATAATAAATCTTGTTCACACCTAGTTCCTTATATAAGCTACAGAAGTATAGGTTTAAAAAAATGCTTCAAGCAGTTTATCAAAATTGTAATAAATATTAGTGTGTAATATTCCACAGTGTCAGTAGTATGCCAGGTATTATTATTCTTGACCTCAATATCATTGTCACCAAACTTTCAGTGCAGAACTTTCAGCAATAGAATAGGTTATTTATCATTGCCTAAAGTAGTTTTAATGGGCAGACCATGATTACAGCAGTCTGTCAATGGGTGGTTTAATGAGAGCCATATGGTTACCATATGACACTAGAATTTCCACCACTCCATACCCACAAACCCAATTTTTTTTTGCAGATGAACTTTTCTCCTTGAAAAGTTTTTTAAAAATAAGCAAACACTTTTATCACTCGAGACTCTAAAAGCTACATTTTTCAAAGTGCTTAGGCTGGAAAGGTTGACCCTATAGGCCATGTAATAACACCTTTGTTCTGTCTGTGTGTGTTTTGGGGAATCTGTATGTGAACTGAAGGTAGCAAAATGGTTCTATATTTGTGGAATCTTATTTGGAATTTGCAATGTAAAGATATTTTAAGAGTTTTTAAAATATATTAAAATTTTAACAAATATCAGATGTGTAAATTGAAACAACCCTTCCACCCCCAATGACCTGAGCCAGAGAAAAGGGGTTTACCTAAAGCTAAAGCAATTTCAGAATATTTTATTTTTGTTGTAGCACTCCGTGGTCTCAAGCAGGATCAGGTTGCAATTGCCTTAGGCACTGCAAAAGCATATAGGGGAATTGGCCTATGCTCTGAAGAGCTCACAGTTTACAAACAAACTACATAGGGTGAGGTAGAGTGAATACATGCATGTTTTAATGTGCACTCTATACGGATACATATGTATCATATTAAAAATGTATGTGTAAAATTGTAAAATAAATGTTTATCAACTATCTGGGACTACCAACTGCCTCTCAGCCTGTCCCTTACTTGATAGCTAATTTCTCATAGACATCGTTTAAAGATTGGGTCTTGAGGAGTGATTTGAAGGAGGGGATGGTAATGACCTTTACAGCTGAGTTCAGGGGAGGACGTTGCACATGTAAGGGGCAACATGGAAGGATGGTTTTGAGTGAAGCAGACAAGGCTAGCATTATTAGTAGAGTAGCAGGGAAAGGATGAAACACAAAGGGTAATACTACACTGGAGCTGGAAGGACTAATTTCCAGCTGCAGTAGACATACCCATGCTAGCGCTTATAGAGATAGTATGCTAAAAATAGCAGTGTAGCCATGACAGCGAGAGCAGTGTGACAAAGTAGCCATCTGAAGTATGATCCCATCTGAGACTACTACTGTCTTCTCCAGCTGGAAATTACACCTTCCATCTCCCTAAGAGACAAAAGCAGAAAGATTGGGAGAGGCAGAGCTGTGAAAGGTCTGAAAGGTAACAGTAGGCAGGAACTTGGAAGAATAAAGCAGTGTTTCTTCTCCCACTATGCACTGAGAAAGCTCAAGAAACAGAGTAACAGCAGTTGCCTGTGTAGCAAAATTTGATTCATATACACTAACTAAATTCCTTCGTAACAGGCCATGTATATGAAAACAATAGATGACCCTAGAATAATATCTGATTTGTTTTTACTACTTGTTAATCATGATCTCAATTACATTAGTTATAGGAGATACCTTTGTTATAAAAGGCCATAGCCCAAACTAATAAAAAGCAAAACTTTGTAAAAACAAATTGGATCCAGTCCATTAGGCCATGTAATTAATACAGTATACAAATATACACACAAGTAGTAAGCTGTTCTCCGATTTTCTGGAATCGTATTGCAAACAGTAGATTGTAGCTGCTTACTACCAGAATTGTTGCTAAATTTACAAAAAGAACTGCACAAACAGAAATTGGTATTCTGAAGAATTTTTCTTATCACAGTATTCTTGCAAGGTATTTGTGAATGCATGCATGTATGATCATACTAACAAGATATCAGTCTTATTCTTATTTCTGTGAATTGGAACTACAGACAAATATCTTCCATTGTATTGTGTGGATAAAATTTGAATGGATGTACATCTTTTGAATCCCTTTGTGGAAAAGTGACACCTTTTTAGAATGATTATCCAGGTAAATGATCTAATTCACTCTGGGCCCAATTCTATAAACCTTGCTCAGGTTGACAAGTACTTTCTCATGCAGAGAATCCTACTGAAGTCTAAAGAATCAGGTTCTATATTGCCAGTGAAACAAAGAGCATTTAATACAATTTTTTTGTGGAAATCAATGGGAGACTTTCCTTTTCCTTCAATGGGCTTTGGATCAGGCCTTAAATATGTTTTGGTTAAAAAAGGTGCTGAGCACTCAAACCTCATGTTGACTTTGGTGCCTCTGAAAATCAGGCTATTTTAACTTAGGTGCCTAACTTCAGACACCTAAGTTTGAAAACGTTGACCTTGTAGTATTTATTTGTCAGTTGCACTGTAGTTTTTGGAATATAACTAATTTCCTTGTTGTTCCTACAGTCGGAAAAATTAGACAGGTGATTTATAACAGAGTTGAATATATAAAAAAAGATCTACTACACTCAGAAAAATCTAATAATGACTCTAATGAGCCAATGATAATTAATCCATCTACAATACTTGTCAAATGTCAACTTGATATGAATCAAGGAATACCATGAGATTGGGTCAACTGTGTGAGCTGCTAACATGTTGAGATCTGCATTTTCTCCTGTGTATTTCCAAACATGTTGTGCCCCTCAGAAAAGAAAATAATTGCTTTTGACATTATTTGACTGACTTGATTCAAGCAGGCTGTAATTACAGTACTGATCAGGTTTCCATAGATGGCCTGAATTCAAGCAGGAATACCACACATGGAAACATGATGGCTAATCACAAACAGATACAAAGCAGGTTTTTCCCAAATTTTCATTCTGTGCTTGAACAGAGAACACCAGAAGAATAACATTCATATAAATATCACTGTAGAAAAGGCTGGTGGCATTGGCAAAGAACTATGTGGTGGGAAAGCTGTTGTCACTGATGAAATAGTATCTAGACATACAAAAAGCTGCTTGCCAGGGTTTCAAACTCCAGTGAACAAGTTTTTATAAGCTTCGTTTAAAACCCCCCATCAACAACAGACCAATGGGCCTGTTCGCCTGCAAGGTATGTATGAGTCTTGTGAAGGCCATGACCCAAAAGAGGGGAGGGGGACGAAATATTTTTGGAGGTTATGTGGTGCTTTGTGGTGGACTCACTAAGCCCACAAAACGGGGGGGAAAGCAGTCGCTGAAAATGTAGGGGCCAGATGGCAGATTGAGACCAGAGGGAGAGAGACCAGAGGGAGAGAGCCTAAGGTAGAGTTTAGATCAGGGTGTGAGTAAATAAATATGTCACAGTTGAGTGGGGCATGGAGGGCAGTGAGCAGAGGGAGAGGGGAATGGGATGGCATCAAGAAGAGCTGAGAAGTGAGGCCAATGAGTAAAAAAACAAAACAAAAAAGCTTGTTTTCATCACAAATACTGACTTGATGAGCCAAGGACACTATAGCTGTTGAGAAGGAATTTTGCTTCATTAACAGTAAGAGCATGAGAAAAGTAGAGCAGTCCTGCTGTGGTAGCATAATATTTTTATCAGCCAGAGCCATCAATATCCTGAAAATATTCAGCTCTCTCTTTCAGAGATCTGGATGGTACTGTCAATCTGTTGTCAAAGCTGGGACTTGGATGAGAGATATCTGTCTGGTGTGCAGTTTGGATAAGGTAGACATAATGCTGTGACTGGCTGAGGGGCACCGAAAATAATGGAACTAATAACTCTCCCTTATTCTGTGAGAGAATGTCTGCCTTTCATGATAGTTCACAATCCAGGAGATTTATTGGGGCCTTGGCTGCTTCTGGATGTTCAGATAGCCTCAGTGGACAAGAGGGATATTGTTTCCATATGTCCTAGATTAGGAAGCTGCAACTATTTGGGTCCAGACATTCAAGCTCAGACTGCAGCCCTGGCTCTAGGACCCTATGAGGTGGGAGAGTTCCATAGTTTAGACTGCAGCCTGAGCACAAATGTCTTGAGCCCCGTGAACCTGAATCAGTGGGCATGGGCCAGCTGCAGGTTTCTAATTGTTATGTAGACATGCTATGAGACATATGATATGACTGTCCCACAATCTGCATGTCTAGGGGATGGTGGTAAAGAGTTTTCAGTGAGTGATTCTCAACTCTGGAGATTGCTTAGCTCCTTGATCCAACAGAGCCACAACTTGTTGACCTTATTGGCATTCTGCAAAACCCTTTTTATCCCGTTTTTTTCTAAAGGGTTAGGTTACATGGGAAGAGTTTCATTTTATATGTTGAGAAGGTTTTTTGGTTTTTTTTAGTGTTATTGTCACTATGTGTTATTTTTTTTTAAATGATGATTGTTCATGCACCTAGAACTTTTAAATATGTTTTATATAAGTTGAAAAAAAATCAGTGTTTGTTACATATAGAACAGGACTGGTGCAGGTTCTAGCCCACTCACTTTAATTTATAGAAATGTATTTTTCTTTCTAAAAAGTTCTTTATTAATTTATCGTGCTGGTGGAAACAGTTCATACAACACATTTAAAAATGAGTCACACTATTCCTAACAGAAAGAACTATGAAATGGGTTGTCAAGTGCCTTCTTTCCTTTATTTCTGATTCTCCCCTTTCTCTTACTTTTTAAACACTTTTATCTCTTACTCTTTAGTAAGCAGATTTTAATTTTTAGGAAGTAAATTTTCCTTTGGAATCAGAGATTTCAGAATTCTGTCCAATATAATGTATATACTGTATGCCAGTTCACTTTGATTCTGCAAGAAAGCAGTGTGTAAAGTAATACTCTGTTGGATTTTCTTTGATAAATGATTTCTTTTGATCCTTATGTTACGCTGGATTTGGTTTGAGGTTATTAAAGTCAATTATATCTTTCAATGAAGTAACAAAACATACAAAAACACTTACATTCTTTCTTGGCATTATTTTCTGGCTTGTTAAAGCAAAGTAACGGTTCAGGGGATGGGATTGATGTATATATTTCAGGATAATGATACAAGATAAGTATCGCTTTCCTTGGCTTTATGTCAGCCATTGCTACAGTCCAGACAATGACTTTTCTCAATCAGTGTTCCAATCACATGACTGAATTTGTTATTTTGTCACTGATGTGACTGGAAAGATTCCTCATCGGGATCATGCTAAACCCAAGATTGTAAAAAATGAGTCTTTGATGAAACCCAAGTCTCAAGCCTGCTGTCTTATTGAACTCAAACCCCATGGTGATGGGCATGTAAGGTGACAACAGGTTTGCCTGATATATGTATATACCCAGATGATATTTTATTTGAATAAACCAAAACTGTGAGATAAATTTGTCCTATGAAACTGAGAGTCTATTAGCACCAATATGAGTCAAGCAGATGTATAAATTTGTCATGTAGATCTCTTTCTATAAACCTCTTCCTTGACCTGCCACAAACCAGTCTGCTCCAGTCGTGGGCCTTCATTCAGTAGAAACTGTCATGTGAATTGTGTGGTTGTGGGCTTTGTGATGTATACTAATAGGGAGTGGAAGAATCCTCCAGAATCCTCCTCCTTTACAATCTAATCTCAGATTTGGATTTATTTATTAACATTTTTTGGTGACAGTTACCAGTACCAAGGCCATATGGAAATATCTTTGGCTTCGTGTTCCCTACTTATTTCTGTGCTATATTTTTCCAGTGGAGATGCTGAGTCTTTTGCACTTCCTAGTTAAAATATTACTTTAAATTTTGTAGCTTCAAAGCTCATTATGTAATTGAAAAGTAAACTAGACACCAAGTTGTTAAAGAGCTAACTCTGCTCAGATTTCTCGTATGTTTGATTGACTAGGGAAATGACTTTCACTTGACATCTGAGCCCACAAGTTAGCTGAAATAAAATTTTGCTTAATACCTTTGCATCAATAATCTAGGCACAACATCATTGATTGAGAAAGTCTGATCAATAGAGTATTACTGACTGTCTAACTGTAACTTTGCCAGACTTTTTTGCTAATTCTGCTGATGACCTTCATACCACTGCTTTTTAGGTTCGCTGTTTTTTTCTCTTTGAAATTCAGTTTGCTCCATTTGCTATTATTTAAGGAATTTACACATCCAATTGATTTCAATCTACCTGATATAGGATGAGTTTAGGACATAGGTGATTGTGTGTGCTTGGGACAAAGCTTTTGTAGCCCGAAATTAGTTACATATTGTCACATACTCTTTACAGAAAAGCTCCTTGGAGAAGATATAATCGGGGGTGGGGGGAGGGAATAAGGAAAGTGTTTTTTTAACTGTGTGGGCTGTGTGGCACAGTGGGATTTTCACATCTATTTTCAATATGGCTCAAGTGATAAGCAGAAAAGAGTGTAGTGGTCTCATCTAGTCCAGAATGGACATTAACTGGGAAAACAAGTAAAGACAAAGTGAGAAACAGTCCAAACCTTCACTTATTTCCCTAACAGAATCCCTAATTTGGTCATGTCTCCATATTATGCAGTGATCGTCACCAAGCCTTGGTTCTCTCTTTGTGACACCCTCTACTATCTCTATACTTTCCAGCACATACACATTTATGTCCATCACACATTGTGATGGCATAGTCTGCCATTGAGGGCAGTAATACCTAGTGGTCAGCCCATCCTACCATCTGGCATGGCCCTTTAAGTATTCAGAGGGGTCCAACAGATACATATAGAGACCTATGGGCCCTGGGAGTGAATGGTAGTTGGTAGGATCCTACCAAATTCACTGCAGTGAAAAATGCGTTACAGATCATGAAATCTGGTCTCCTCCATGAAATTTGGTCTTTTGTGTATTTTTACCCTATACCATATAGATTTCAAAGGGGAGACTAGCATTTTCAGACTGGGGGTCCTGATCCAAAAGAGGGTTAGAGAGGGGTTGCAAGATTATTTTAGGGGAGTTGTGATATTGCCACCTTTACTTCTGCACTACCTGCAGAGTTGGGTGGCTGGAGAGCAGCAGATGTAAGGGTGGCAATACCATACCACACCATCATGGGTGACAGAATAGGGGAGGCCAGGGAGTCAGGGCCCTCCCACTTTTCACCATACCCGCCACCCCTCTTCTTTCCCCCCAAGGTCCTGCCTTCCCAGCCAGGCCAGCAGCTGGGGCCCAGCCAAGGAGCCCAGGAGTGTTTGTGGCTCCTCACAGCTGTGTGCACCCCTCCCGCCCCGGGTAGGTGGAGGGTCTGCAGCTCCCAGTCCACTCTGGTTTTGCTGGGGTAGGCCCTCGAGCAGAAGAGATGTGGCCTTGGGTGAGGTGGGGCCACGGAAGGCTTTTGGGAAGACTCTGCTGCCCCTGCATACCATGCCACCTTTACTTCTGCACTGCTGCCTTCAGAGCTAGACTCCTGGTTAGCAGCCACCACGCTCCGGCCACACAGTTTTGAGGGCAGCACCACCACCAGCAGCAGAGCAGAAGTATGAGTGGCAATACCATGACCGCCCCCCCCAATAATCTTGTGACCCCACCCCCATCCCCTTTTTGGGTCAGGACCCCTACAGTTACAACAAACTGAAATTTCAGTTTTAAATGTCTGAAATCATGATATTTATGATTTTTTAAATCCTATTACCATGAAATTGACAAAAATGGACAGTGAATTTGTAGGCCCTTAGTGACTGGGGAAGAAATCCAGACACTATACTTTTAAGAGCCTGAAACTGCAGAGAACAGTGCTGGCTCCAGGCACCAGCCCAACAAGTAGGTGCTTGAGGGGGCCATGGGGAAGGGGCGGCATGTCCAGCTCTTGGGCAATTCGGTGGCAGGTCCCTCACTCCCTCTCAGAGCGAAGGACCTGCCCCCGAATTGCCGCTGAAGACTGAAGTGGCGGCGGTAGGGCTGACCACAATCGCAGCCTTTTTTTTTTTTTCTGCTTGGGACAGCAAAAACCCTGGAGCTGGCCCTGGCAGAAAAGGCAGGGCAAGGCTCCCCTGTCACCCAGTCAACTAGGAAGGAGTTGGGAGAAGGGAAATAGCATAAAAGCTGCTCCCCTTCTTACAGCAGACAGGCACTGACAGGAGAAGGCTGGATTGCTGAACCCTCCAAAGTGGAAGGCTAACTGGGGAGGGCGTTCAGATGAAAGAAACTGGCAAAAGCTTTGCAGCTGAATTAAATCACAACCCCAACTCCAGGAAAAGGGCTGATTTGGTATCTTACAAAAATTTGACTAAGAAACTGGAATGTTATAAAAGCAACATGGCACACATTAAATGGATTAAAAACTGGCTAACTGACAGGTCTCAAAATGTAACTGTAAATGGGGAATCATCATCTAGCGGGTGTGTTTCTAGGGGGTCCTGCAAGGATGGGTTCCTAGCCCTACATTATTTAACATTTTTCATCAGTAACCTAGAATTAAACATAAAATCACTGATCAAATCTGCAGATAACACACAGATTGGAGAAATGATTAATGAAGAAGACAAGTTATTGATACAGAGCTATGCTGGATCACTTGTTAAGCTATGCGCAAGCAAATATGTCCAAATTTAAAGTTATACATCTAGAAGCAAGGCAATATTTACAGCATGGGGATGCTATTTGGGAAACTGAAACTCTGGACTTTGAAAAAGACCTGGGGGGTCATTCAGGACAATTAGCTAAATATGCCAGTGTGATGATGTAACCAAATGGGCTAATGTGATCCTGGTATGTATAAACGGGAACATCAAGTAGGATTACACAGGTCGTTTTACCTTTGTATTTGGCATTGGTGATACCAGTGAAGGAATACTATGTCCAGTTCTGATGTCCACCCTTCAGGAAGGACATTGATACATTGGAGAGGTTCAGAGAAGAGCCACGAGAATGATTAAAGGATTGGAAAGCATGCCTCAGAGTGATAGGCTCAAGGAGCTCAATCTATTTCACTTATCAAGGTGTGACTTGACCACCATCTCTACGCACTGGTATGTGGAATGGAAATTCGATAATAAAGGACCGTTCGATCTAGCAGTCCAAGGTTTAACAAGATTAAATGATAAGAAGATGAAGCTAGACAAATTCAGACTTCAAAGAAGGTGTCATTTTTTTTAACAGTGAGGGTAATTATCCAACGGAACATCTTACCCAGTGCTATGATGGATTTTTCACCATTCGCAATTTTTAAATCAAGAATGATATTTTTCTGAAAAGACGTGTTCTAGGTCAAATGAATTAATTCATGGAAGTGCTAGGATCTCTATTATGCAGGAGGTCAGACTAAATGATCACAATGGTCTCTTCTGGCTTTATAATTTATGAAAACAATAGCTTGCTAAAATGAAAACCAACCCTTCCCTTGCCCTCTTTTTCCCGGCCATGCTGTGGGGTGGGCAGGAACCATTACTCTGACTCTACACTACCATAGGATCCTCTTCAGTGGAGTGATCTTCCCACTTAGCTACCCCAATTTTAGAGCCTCTTTGCACCAATTGTACAGCACAGAGTGGCTGCACCATACAGTCAGGGCCAGCAAATATAGAATCTTCCCTAGTGGCAATGTATAATTTTACTCAGTGTTGAGGGGCTTTGATCTTGATTTAACAATATAAGGAATATCTTTAGTGCATTTAAAGGAATGGAGAACATATGATGTCTTGGGTTACAGCCAGACATATCTATCTATCTGGCCAGCAAACACTGCACAGAGTGCTTCCTAAGTATTAAAAATAGATAGATTTGTAAGTATTAATGTTTACATAATTGAGGCCATAAGGCATATCCCATGGGACTGTATAAAAGTAAATATATTCCAGAAGGACATCAATCAGATTATCATTAATATTTTGGAGCGATCGAGGGAATAGAGACATCACTGGAACTAGCTTTAATAAATAAATATTACTGGATAATTGGGCATTTAATAGTTACATGACAAAACTCATCCATATTTTACAGCCACGTCAAAATATATATTATTAGAATATATGAAGCTCTCAGAGCACTCACATTACAGCTTATGATTTCTATCCAGTCTTTTAAAGTTAATGGAACTACTATATTAATCCAGAAATTGTGAAGAAACAAAAATGGGACCCCTAAGAAAATGTAAATATTATATTAACTTGTTTATAACAGATTAGTTATATTTCTCTGTAAAAATATTGCTACGTAACATAGCTGTGTGTATATAATTATTATATTTGCAAAATTGAAACTATGTTTAGCCTTAATTGCCCCGTTTTCTCAATAGACCAGACTGGGTGCCTTTGATAAAGAATTGGGCTTCTGTAAATTTATTTTATTCCATTATTACTCTGGGCACAAAACTGATGTTGAAATCAGTGGAAGTTTTGTGTGGGAAACAATGGCATGGGAACTGAATGGCTCAAAAACTGGCAATTATATCAAAAACTGATCTAAAGTCTGATCCCTAGCCCACTGATGTCAATGGAAAGACTCCTATTGACTTCAGTGCATTTTGGATCAGAGCACCTTTCATACTGCAGGTCATGATTCTGCAAGGTGCTCTATGCAAGATCCCAGTGCAGGATTATGTGTCACCAGATCAAATATACAAGCCAGGTCAGTCATAAGAGACTGAAATTGCTATTACAAATAGCAATCTTGTTGGCAGTCTCTGCGGAAGGAACGAGGATTGAATAGGCATGAAGACTGAACTGTACTCTCACTCCTAGATGTGATGCATCCAAGTAAGAGCTGTCAGGGTACTGAGGGAAGCCTCACCATTGGTGCAGTTATATAAAGGACTTCCTTTTCCAGGGCTAACATTCTGGCACTTGTCTCACACAAACACACACAATGTTTAAGAAGGGGAAAGAATGAATGGCAGGTTATATCCTCAAGAGTGTTCAAATAGTTTAAAAAACATCTTTTCTAGGCCTGGTCTTTTGGGACTTGGCTCCAGTGGGGAAATTTCCTCAAACACTGTAATTGGTTTTAAAATCACTTCAAGTAAACCATTTTTAAAATCAGCTGGAGCTATAGTGTAGACCAGATTTGGTAGCTGAGTGGTATATCTCTGAAAACACTGGATTTATAAAGAAAATACTCTCAGACGGCATACTACCACAGCACTAATATTGTACAAAACTAAAATTTATTTAAGGCTCTAACATCACCGTTTTGCTTCAGGGGAAGATGAAACTATATTTTAAATACCGTTAACCTCTGTGCTGATGCAGTTTGAATGTAAATTGCACTAATGACAATTTTTGTTGAACATTTCATAACAGCAAAAATAAATATGTCCCATTTATGAAACTTTACTAAATCTACCTAGAGCTGCTTCCAAATTTTTGAGTTAGTGACTTGGGAAGGTGAGGTCTCCTCACTATTAAAGCATAATGCAAGGGGGCGGATAGCTCAGTGGTTTGACCACTGGCCTGCTAAATCCAGGGTTGTGAATCAAACCTTGAGGGGGCTACTTAGGGATCTAGGACAAAAATCTGTATGGGGATTGGCCCTGCTTTGAGCAGGGGATTGGACTAGATGACCTCCTGAGGTCCCTTCCAATCCTAATATTCTATGATTCTAAAATTCCCTCTAGTAGCTCAATGGTTGGATGTGTTGCAGTACTGCATAGTGTAAGGGCTTACCCACATGGTGGGCTAATGCAGTCTCTGGGAGCACAATTTCTAAAGCAGACTGTGGTGTGCATTAATTGGTTCACATAGACCGACTTTAATATAGTCCTAGCTGAAACGGTACCATGTTAAAGCACACTAGAGAAACTTTATTGCACACCAGCAGGGTCTATGAGGACCAATTAATGCACATTCGTGTGCTTTAAAACCACTCCCCTGTAGAGTACATTACACCACCATGTAGACAAGCCATAAGAAGCATTTTAAATAAACAAGACTGAATTATCACTGGAAGTCAAGTCTCCTGTAATTAATTTTCTCTTCACTTATGTTATTTTTACATTTCATTTGAACAGTTCCACTGAAGTCAATGATACGTGAGTGAGGCAAATAGGATTTGGTCCTATAATAGGCCTATTGCAGGATCTGGCTCTAAGTTCTTGAAAGCCTCACCTTGTAAGCATTGCATTGTCTTTTCCTATTCCTATCATTTCATTTGTTAATTATCATAATGATTATATTCATTATTACTGCTAAAAATAGGTGATGATGGCAGTATTTCACCTAAAGTATTCACTATGTTCTTACTTGACAATGGTGATCTGTTACTCACTGTAAGTGTACAGGGCTCCTGCACTATCTGGCTTTAGTAAAGATAGTTGTTTGTGCCATGCTTTACATTTTCTCATGATGGAAGCATATTAAGCTTTGTCACATAACAATGCTTCAGAGTCAGATTCAGATTTGGTAAAAATTGATGTAACACTATTCACTTCAGTATTGTTGGGCCCATTTACACCAGTTGAAGCTCTGGTACTGTGTATGTTTGTCTTTTTTCATTGGTTGTTATGACTTTATTAAGTTTTTCTTTTTTAATTAACAGGTTGACATTAAAAAACATTCTTGTTTCACAAAGCAGCATGTTTCCAGGGTTTTAATAAGCCCAGAGCTTCCATTTCAAACTTATATCAAAATATCTTTAATTTGGAGTTTGCCAGTCTGAATGGTGCTTTTTTATACATTAAGATGTAAGTGGTATTTTTAAAAAATCTAATTCAAATAGTACTGAAAAGGTGAAAACAGAGGATGCTATTAAATGCTTTCATTCAATAAAATTATTTTGTAAACACATTGTAAAAACATTTTTTTCTATTTTGATCTTTTCACTTTTTATTAATGCAGGAGCTCTGAAGCTATTTCTTTTCACTTAGACACATGTGGCACTGCAGTCTTACCACTGTGTTTCAAGGACTTATATAATGACTCAAGTTCAGCTAAATAATAATACACTTCTACCCCAATATAACGCTGTCCTCGGGAGCCAAAAAAATCTTACTGGGTTATAAGTGAAACTGCATTATATCGAACTTGATTTGATCCACCGGAGTGCGCAGCCCCGCCCCCCCAGAGCACTGCTTTACCACATTATATCCAAATTCGTGTTATATTGGGTCATGTTATATCTGGGTAGAGGTATAATAAAGACCTAACTCCTGTATACTTTTTTTCATGAATACATCTCAAAGAAATTTACAAATGAGATACATATCATTGTCCCTGTTTTATAGCTGGAGAAACTGAGGCACAGGCAGATGATAAGACTTGACCAATGTCACACAGCAGAACTGTGGAAAGAAGGTGGTTTCTTAATAAACAATGTCAAACAGCAAATGGAAAATGTTAAAAATGGAAGTTTGAAAGCTAAACCTGGAAGCAAGTGTAACATTCACAAGGAACAGTCTGATACTACTGTACTCCTAAGGCCATTCTGTGCCAAAAAATGAAAAATTCTGTGCACAATATTTTAAAATTCTGCAAATTTTGTTTGTCAAATAAATGCAGAGGCTCCAGCATGGCACTGGGGAGCACAGGCCACTGGCTTCACAAAGGTGGGAGATCACTATGCAGTTCCCCCCCCCGGGACCCAGACTCAGCAGTGAGTCTGCACACAACCCTGACACAGTGCAAGGACCAGGCCTGCCCCAGAAACTCTCCATGGCCCTGCCCCTCCATGCTAGGTGCACCAGGTGTGGGCAGGCAGGCTGAGCAAGGCAGGGTCCAAGTGTGGAGGGGCTTAGTGTGCAGGGATCCACACGTGCGTTGAGAGGGTTCTGTGTAGTGCAATTTGGATGTGGGCAACTCAGTGAGGGATCTGGGTGCAGGGGGGAGCTGGATGCACAGGGGCTTGTTGAAGGGTTCTGGGTTCAATAGTAAGACGAATCTACAGGGGGGGTCCAGGTGAAGGTGGTTGCGACTCAGTGGAGAGGGTCTGGATGTGGGGGAATAGAGCTTATAAGGGGGGTCTGGATGTGGACGGGTTGGGGAGGTCCAGATTCTGGGGTAGTGGTGCTTAGTGGGGCGGGGATCTAGGTGTGGGTGGCTCATTGGGGTAGTCCAGGTGCAGGGGAAGTGGGGCTCATCAGTGGGGTGAAGGGTTCTGAGTGAGAGGCAGTGAGGCTTTGCAGGAGGGTCTGGGTATGAGAGGGTCTGGATGGATGGGGGTTGTGCAGATAGGGGAGCAGCTTCCTGTACAGTGATCCCTCCCCCTGCAGGTGAGTAGTGATGGGCGCAGGAAGTGTGTGTGGGGGTTCTTCCTATAGCTGGAGAAGAAATCTAGGGTTGGGTCTGACACAGCCCTGGATGCCATGCAGAGAAGAGGAAGGCCCATCCTCCCCACCCCAGCTGGGACTAGCAGCTGAGCCTGGCACAGGGTAGGAGCCACCAGCCATGTCTTCCCCAGTCCTGCCCTCCGTCCCACAAAGATTTACCTCTCTGCTGGCTGTCCTGGGCATCCAAAACATACTGCTGGGGAAGGTCGAATGGCCTGTTGTGGCTTCCCTTTGTTTCCCCATCAGAAAGTCATTTTGCTCTGGGGAAGCAAAGAAATCTTCGGGAGACATAAAATCTGGACACGCACAGTAGCACAGAATTCCCCCAGGAGTATATACTGGCCAGTACCGCCAGCTGGCAGATGTTTTCCTTGGCAAAGGCAGTGTGGTAGACAACTGTAAGACTGACTGCCAAGGATCCCCTCATGAGCCCAGGCATTGAGGGTGTGCTGGGGGAGGGTGGGAGAGTTGAGCTGATGGAAGAGCTGCAGCATGCAGCACTGTGGAGATTCCGGGCTATACTGCTATCCATTGCAGCTTGATGCTGCTGCTATAGCTTAGGCAGCACTCCTCCTTCCCCCCCCCCCCCCCCCCAGAGTTGTTTGAGTTATGCCAGAGGGCTCTCCAGCCCCTGGAGCAGCCCAGGATCAGGAGGGTGTGAAGGTAGCTTAAAGCCACATTAGCTTCATCTGGCTTCCACTGGGCTGCATGTTGTGTGCTGCGCCTCTTAAGGACCCAGCACTGAATCTCACCCATGGCCTACACAACAGCTAAAATATGTAAGCTATACATCTCCACCCACTCGTGACTTTCAGGGGTGTATTGGGTCCACATACAATATCCATTCTTGCATTGCCTAAATACAGCTATTAAATGAAAGAACATCTTAAGTAAAATGTTGTAATTTTTATATTGCTTTTTAGTGGGCCTAATCCTGCTTGTTTTACAGATGTGAGTGGAGACAGTGAGTCTGTGGAAAACTGCTTTATGAGTAAAGCTATCAGGATTCAGCCATGTTCTTCATGGAACTCTCTCAGTTTCATGGATTCAAGGGCTGGTGGATGCAGGAGAGCTTCCTTTCTCCACTGGAGAAATCTAGATAGCAACCTGCCTAAAAAAAAATTTTTTTTAAAGGCAAATTACTGTGGGCTATCTCCTCTCATAACATCAATGACATGATCCTCACTGTACAACACAAATATAACTGACATCTATAATTAACATTAGGTCACATGTATCTAGCTTGCATTAAAAGAGTCATCTTTGAAGCATCATTTTACAGACAGTATGTTTGTGCCAAAAACATGATTCACCGATATATGAGCAGTGAGCCATGCAGTTGGCAAGTTTTAAATCTCCAAGTGCCCTTGAGAGACATCCTACTTTTGTAATCTATGTAACACTTCATGCAAATCATGTACTATATTCTGGACGGCATGGGAATCCAGGCCTGCAGTTCCTGCTTCAGCAAAATTCTTATGTGCTTCAATGAGAGTTTGGCTGTAGTGAGGACATCAGGAATTTTGCCCTACCGTATGTCTGCCACTCGCCACAGCATGAGTGGGCTGTTTTCTAGGAGTCGCACATCCTCTGCCTTCCCATTTCGAGGATCACCTGCTTAGTTTTCTGGATGGAGAAAAGGCCAGTTGTACTTTCATTTACATTAATGTTAAAAATGCACTAAAATGGAGAAAAGTAAAAGTAACGTGAACAGGTTACAGTACGTTGGGAATGGGGACTGAACATTTAGAAGATAATTTGTCAAGATTTTTTAGACATTTTGAAGTGAAAATATGAGTTCACCTAACTGACTAGCAATGAAAGTATTATGCAATGACAGTAGTAGTATATGAAGTACTCTTTTGGAATTACTATGTTAAAAATACAGTGCTAAACATTTACATTTACCTGCAATATACAGTGGAAGTGTTTTACCTTAAACCATGATAGTTAAAGTGATATATTGACAGGCACCATTAGGCAGGGGAAATAAAACACATCAAAGTTTATATCAAAAGTCCTTCATGTGTAAAAAGTAAAAGTCCTTCATGTGTCAAAGTCTTCGAAGCCACTGCTTGGGAAGAGTTTGCTTCCTCCTTAGCCTGTGACACTATAGCATCTGTGAGACAGAAAGACATATGTGTCATGAAACTCACTCTAAGTGGATAAAGAAGTATGTAATCCAGGCTTGTATTTTTTTTCTATTCATGCTTAACAGTCATAAATGCCTTCCGGTGCCACATGAAATCAAGGGCAAAATGGATCAGATAAAACAAGATTTGTCAAACTTGGAAGATAGACTCAAAATTAGCATTAATATTCACGAACCTTCTACAGTGTTATACAGGTTCAGCTTCTGGATACTACTTGCTAACACCTGTTATAGCAGTAATTCAGTGTAATTTTTGTAATGAACACCCGCTATGGTAACTATGCTTTTTGGCCACTATATAGTTTGTATAGGTAATCACCCAGCATTAGGTTTATCCTGGCCAGAAAAACTGCTGCAAGAGCTTGCACCCTGGTATGAATATTGATGGATTCAGCACTGACTTCTGAATGCTGAACTGCAGTTTTAAGATGGCTTTGGAATAAATGTGATTATTTGATTCACTTAGAAAAATGAGCTCATGGTATAACTTTATCAGATAAGTATCAGGGGGTAGCCGTGTTAGTCTATATCCACAAAAACAACAAGGAGTACAGTGGCACCTTAAAGACTAACAGATTTATTTGGGCATAAGCTTTTGCGGGTAAAAAACCTCACTTCTTCAGATGCATCTTTGTTGTTCTTATCAGATAAGTAACTTCTATTTTCCAGACTATTGGTCTGGTCCTGCAGGGTCTATTGGCTTCTGTGTGGTTTCTCTGTGCAAATGGTTTGCAGGATGGGACACAATCATAAAATAAACATAAAACATTTAAAAACGCCTAAGTCTTCTAAGCTTCTTAATGAGTCCCAAATTGCATTTCTTCAAAGTCCTTTTGACATTCTTTGGGATTTAGGTTTCTAACTGACTTAGACACTTGAACATGAGAATTAGACTCCTAAGTTACGTTCATGTTTAAGAAAATTTTACCAAGACATTCTGAACTGTGCTGAGTACTGTAACAGATACAAACTTTAATTTTAGTGATATTTTTAAGACTTTCCTTTGTGTACTTTTCAAGTTCCAAAGTTCCAATCAATCAGGATGAATATTCTTGTTACACTTGAAGCAAGCACAAATTTAATAGTTCTCCTTCTTTCCCATCCTTCAAATGATTACTTTCAATAATCTTTAAAAAAAAAGTTAAAGATTGAAATTATTCATGAAAAATCCACAGCAGAGCTAAAGATATTCAGTACATTGCATGTGTTCCCACTAGCAGAGTTTCCTAGTGTCCTACAACAGCATTTGTCTCTTTGCATGGTGCTCAGACTTACACATGTACCAAGAACGATAGAGAATCTCTATGAATCTCTGGCCATTCATGCAACACTTGATTTCTCTGCACTACTCCTTCCTTGGTCTGTCTGTACCCATTGACAGTAGGAGCTGACATGAATTAGTGCTGGCCATCGACATTACTTCCATTTGGTATTTTCATTTCATTTGCCATGAATGAATGCCACACAGACTGTCTTCTCTATTGTTCCGTCTCTGCACCCAGCCATGCTCTCTAAGCCTGAGAAAACATGACCCTGCAGTGCCTGAGTCTGGAAGGGCAGGAAGGCTACCATCTAGGTTCAACTCTTCTTTGAGTAATTATCATGCTCTTTCAACTACTTTCATCCCTTCCAAGGTTAAAATTGGGAGATATTGTTGAGCCTTAAACGTTTGGATAAACATTATAAGACATGGGACTCATTCTTTTTAACCTAAGCAGACTTCACATATAGTACAGTGAAATTTTACCATACATTATTTTAAATAAACTTCTAATTGCTAATAGAAGATTGAACACAACTGTCTCTTCCTTGTAGTCTAGCATTTTCTCCCCATCTTGTGTTCCGAATGGCTTGTCTTGCTTTTCTGCGTCTTGGCCCCACATCTTTTTTCCTCTGGCTACAAGTGTAGTTAGTAACATAAAGGAATGTTACATGAGGTTTGTATAAGTGCTCCCTCTGGTGGTGACAGTGTTACTTCACTTAATGTTTTTCAAATACTGCAAGGTCCCAGCACCCCTGTCTTGGCTGAAATGCATATAAAAAAATGGAGAGACTGAATAAACCTTCAGAGCTCAACCTCACAGGAAATGTTAATGAATAATGGAGGAAATTCACAGATTTCTAATTTATTTCCTGGCTACTCAATCGGAGGAAAGCCACAGAAGTTTGACTGTATTATTCCTGTATGTGGTAGGAGAGCAGCACTGGGGTTGATAGCACAATCATCTTTCGGAATGAGGTTGGGAGAAATAATCTGGATGTGGTTTTACAGAAATTGGACGAATACTCTACCACAAGTAGGGACATAACGTGAAAGACGTCTGTTCTTCATTTGAACACAGCAGCAAGGTGAGATAACAGAGCAATATGTAACACAGCTAAACTAAGGGGTTCTCTGACAGACAGGGCTGGTTCACACAGGCTGAAAAATCTGCAGGGCTTGGCAATGAAAAGTCAGAGTCAAATCTTCCCTAGAGGGGAATGGGGGACAAGGAAGAAGCACTGTTGCTCCTTTACAAGGGGAGGAGAAAAGGGTGAGGGAGCACTGCAGATAGAGCCTCTGCTGTTTTCACAGGAGGGGCTGAGGAGAGAAGCCTCTGAGACACTGCTTCTTTAAGAATAGGGGTGTTCAGGAGAGAGAGAAACGGGGTGTCCTGATGCAAGAATTGGGAGATCAAGGGTAATCTATGGGCTAGGAGAGCAGAAAAGGTAGCAACAGCACATGAGTCTTGCCCTGCAAAGAGGTAAGGTAAATGGGATGGATTTTGTTCTGGGGCATAGCTTTATTGAATTTCTGTGGGGTATGTCGATGATTGGTGACAGAACTGATTTACTCAGGGGTTATATGGAATTGATATCATTTAAGGAAGGGAAGCTGTGCTAATGGAATTTAGATTTACCTGGATTGGGCACAGGTATTTTTCACTCGGGCTTGTAGCCTTTACAGTTCTCAGGAAAGAAAAGCACTGGGGGATCTATTTTAAGCCGTGCTCCTCACGTTTCACACAAAAGCCATTTAAGGAGTGAGCGAGTGAGCTGTGTACCTGGCAAAATGGGAGAAACGCAGGCCAGGCATTTTGGAGCTGCATGCTGGGCCTGTGTTCCTGTTCAGACACAAAGATAGGTGTAGTGCGGATACTTATGTGAGGGACAGAGTCCTCTCCCCTCTCTGTGCTTTCCTGCTGACTGCTCCCATGATTTAGGAACCAAAATACTTATTTCTGATATGGTTGCCACCCTTCACAGAGTCTGTGTTATGGCCCTTTGGCCGCTGCCTGCATGCTACCTACTTATGGTTGATGCCCTCTTCATCCTCTATTCCCTTCCCTTCCCTTCTCTGCCTTTGCATCCTTCTCACCATTTTTATTATAAGCATTGGTGAGGGGAGATTGGCTTGAATCTGTCTAAGGTGACTGGATGTCTTGGCTTCATTATGCCCAGAACCTTAAAGTTTAAGAATACTCCCTAAATATGCACCAGACTCCCATCTCTTCCAAGCTCTGCTTCTTCCATACAGCAGCTCCTATCTGAGTTCTGAAATGGTGGTTCTTCCTGCTTCACTAACAAATATCATGCGTCACAGCAAAACAATTTTTTTATTCACTATTCCAATACTTAGCATGTAGAAGCTAAACATACAAAGGATCTCTTGTTTTGTTTTGGTTTGGTTTATGTTCTAGAAAATTCTTGGATGGTTTTTCTGGGAATCATCTCCATTCATTATTCAGACTTCCAAACACCCCATATGGCCATGTATGTGGTATTTACATGATGGCAATGACTTCACTATGCATCGCTAATTCAGCAACACTTTTCCCAAAGGGATGCTACTGTAAAATATTTTCCTGGATCACTATGCTTACAGGTCTAATGGAGCACTTCTGTCCTTGGAAAAAGAATTAACCGGGCAAGAAGCAAGCAATGTGTTTGTTTCATTATTATAGTTATGACAAACATTCTGAACCAGTGAAGCGATGGCAAATTCTTAGTCATTGCTTATTGTCTTGATTTGGTGCAATAGTGCTGGCAGAATGTCACCTGACATTTTAGTTTCTCATTTTTCTGTGTCTATAAATATACTGTATTATAATTGATAATGGGATTGTTAGTCATTAAAATATAATGGAGTAAAGATGGCTTCACAGCCAATCTTGGCATTGCACATTGAAAACAAATAAATGCACTGCCTGAAAAATAGTCAAGTCAGTAATGGGTTTAAATCAAGTACAGAACACACTGTAGAAAAAGTCAAGAAAATTAAGTTTCTTGATTTGTTTCCTTTCCCTTTCTTAGAAATGAAAGTGGTTGGACCTGCTCTAGGACACATCAGCACCAGGCTACAATAATGTTAAATTTGACTAATAATAAATCTTGTATTTTGTTTCTCTTTTTGTTTTTACTTTTTCAACTGAAAATTATGTGGTTTGCCTTCAGTGTGAAACATGGGCTAAACTGGTAAGATTATATCATTTCTCCCCATTGCCTTTGGCAATCTTTTTTCCATCACATTCAAAATTCAATTTAATAAATACATTTCTGCTTGGAACACTATCATCAGCAGTGGCACTACTACCCACTCTAGGGGTGTTACCTAGAAGAGGTTAGAGATGCTGATCAGAGAATTGGAATATGCTGTTTAACGGGGTACATCTAATAGTGAGTAGGTTTTAGTCTTAGATGCACAATGTGTATTGAAGACGCTACTGATTTGGGCATCTATACCAGCCTCTCCTGTTCTTGTTCAACACCTGTTTTGCATATTAGGTTTTGGCCATTGCGGTAACAGTCCTGTCTCTCTACTTTTTTCCTTGTGCATTTAAAAAAAAATTGATTTCTGCTCCCTACACCTTTACAATACAAGTACTACTTGGTTTACATTGATTTTCTTTGTCTCTCACATGCACTCGCTTGGCTGCCCCTCCTTTGCCCTGCCACAGTTGTTCTTTGGGTTTTTTGCCTCTCCTTTTGCCCTCAAAGACAACCATAATTTCCTTTTAGAAATGGGTCCCTTCCCCCAACAAACAGTAGGGATGGCAAAAATGTTTTATAATTCATTTTCTGTACACCTCACCTCACAGAAAACAAATGTAGCATATACATACTGATCATACTCCCACCCAAGAGCTGTTGTACTGTACTGGGGGAGTGATCAATTACTGGTATGCAACCACCATAACAATGAGCAAGTACTAGGACACACTGTGGCCATTGACCCAAGATAATGATCGAATAGTAGTATAGTAAATACACTCTGCATCTATCCAGGGGATGTCATGAACACTGTATAATATAAAGGGAGAGATCAAATATATAGATATACAAATACTGCTAGTGCCACCCAGGCTGGAAATCATGTACAATGAGCCTGATTAAATAATCTATAGTAAACATATTGTGCAGCTACCCAGTAGACATTTGATACAGTATTAAAATGATCAAGAGCTATTATTCACAAATTTATGCTATGCCATCCTGACATAGTACTTAAAAGTTCATGGTATTCAGACTAAATTTCTAATTTACACATTTTTAATCTCTCCTCGGTGTTTACTCCTGATTCCTCATAACTCCCTATCTCCCACTTGCCCTCAGAATCCTTTTCTACAAGTTGTTGCACTTGTTTATATTTTTTTCTTTTCTTTTTGCTTTTATTTGTTCCTTTTTAAAAAACCAAATGGACACACTCCACTTATGGTGCATTTTTCTGGTTCCTCACTACAAACTATCTTCTAAGTTATCCTCTGATGCAGTGAGGGAGGAGAAGTAGGTGAGGCCAGCCATATGGTGAAGGCCAGAGCCATCCTGTTGGTGCAGTGCCATGTGACTAGTGTTGGTGGAGAATGCTGCTGCTCCTTTAGTACCTAGTCTATTACCCACTGACAGTGGGAGTTTTTTGACAGACTCTAATGGTAATTAGATCCAGCCCTTAAAAAGAGTAGTGTGCATGCTGCATATTGCTGTATTTCCTTGACAACACCCTCTGTCTGGCAGACCCAGGCCTCTTGGTAGCTTGGCATACCCGACACTGTGGTAACCCCTTTCTAGAGTTTTCTTGACTGCTAGGTGGACCGCTTCCTGCTGGTGCAGGAAGAATTAGGTTCTCAGTACACCCTGTTCGCCCTCCACCCAAAAGCAAACAATCAAAACAAAAACAAAAACCCGCCCCTAACACAAATTCACCACATAGGTCTTGAATATAACAGGGTTTTGGGTGGGATTTTAAAAAGTGTTCAGCATCTGCCCAACTCCACTCCCATTGAAATTCATAGAAATTTTACCATTGACTTCAGTGGGACCAGATTTAGGACAACGCTTGTGAAAATCCTTTCTGTCCTAGCCCTTGCCATCCTGTATATGTGGTATTCTGTTCTAGGTATATCTCCAAAATGATTTGGACTGGGATTTTCAGATCTCCTAGGTGGCTGTGAAAATCTCAGTCTAAAGATGGGCAATTAAATAGATTAGAGGCATGGAAAGACTGAAAAGATTAAGATGCTATCTCTGAGAGGAGATATTAGCAGTAATATGGTAGTTACATAACATAATGAATGGTGCAGAGAAGGTAAATCGGCACATGTATTTCTCTGTCTCCTAGTAGAAGAACAAGGGGACATTGTTACATAATGCACAGTTAAACTGCAGAATGTGTTGCCATAAGACATAGCTTAGGCCAAGAGTTTAGAAGGAGCCAAGAGTTAGACAGTTAATAAGAATTTCCACAATTTCGTTAGAGGAGATATTTCCTTAAATAAAAGTATAGAATCCCCCATGCTTCAGTTTCAGTTAACATCATTTATTCAAATGGGTGGATTCAGGAGTTCTCATTCAAGCAAAACTTTCTTTGAAATTAAAATCAATGAGAGATTTTCCAGAATAATGACTTGTAAAATGACTTCAGCATTTAACCCACTGCAAAGGTTCTCATGCTGGGGTGTGTATGTGTGCTTTTTTTAAAATTTCAGATTGCTTAATTGAGCAAAATGGCTGGAGTCTTCCTTTCAAGGTTGGTAGGACCAAAAGATGAGAGAGAGCTCTTTAATCTGTTTACAAGGTCCATATAAACTATCTTTATGATTCTCAAAACAAATGTTTCTTCTAAAATAAAGCCAACCAACCAACCAACCAGTACTAGTAGTTAAGTCTTTATAACAAGCCAGTCTGCAATGTAGAGAAACTAGATATTGTAAGAAGGAAATACATTTCAATTTCAAGCTTCTAAGGGATCATAGTAAACAAAGAGGAGAAAAAGTGATTTTTAAATACTTTTCCAGTGTCTTAATACATGTGCTTTAAAGAAACCTAAAGGGAATTTTATACTATGTATACATTTTTGAACATTTAAATGAAATCTGTGACTACTCTCAAGTGCATTTGATTAAAAAAAAGAACAATTTTGATGTTCCATGTTGAATTATTAAGCAAAAATATTCAGTTATTAGATAGTTAATTAAGTGGAACTGACTGTATTCATTAAAATATTTGTTCCAAACAAATGTATTTAACATTCAGATATTATGCAGAATAGGTGACAATTGCATATCTCCATGGAGATCAATAATGGGATTCAGATCATTGTGTAAAGAGTCTGCAAGTTTAATGCAGAGAGAATGTCATTATTATTTCTCTCTTAATGATGGTCATTATGCGCAAACACTGATTGAATTCCATTTGTTACCTGCATTTGAGCTGAGTGGAATAATTACAATTTAAGTGACTCCATTAAAATTCATAAAAGAATATGAATGCAAAAATTATACTTGAAACTGACAAAATATACTTTGAGGATATAAATTGTGTTTTCTGATAGGCCTCTTACAAGTATTAAAAATAGCTTCATTTTAATAAGATGGCATATAAAGATCATGCATTATCATCATCTTTATGTTAATTCTCATAATACATGACTAATACTAAAAAGTAAAGAAATTAACTTTTAAATGTAGAAATTAATGAAACAATAGACTACTTGTCATGCAGCCTATTTGGAATGGATACCATTGTATTTGGGTGATAGTAACCCATCTTCATAATATCTAGTTAGCTAGTCAGCTGCTCTAAACTGTGAAGATTACCCTGCCACATTTTTTGTGGCATGTTTCAATATGTTTTTACACTAATTAAATGTAATATTGTTAATGCACCATTTAAAAAACGCTTTTACATGCACGGTCTTCTACTGAACTGCACTGACTGCTCTTTGTCCTATGAGTGAGTCATGTACTTACTATTAGCATTGAAGGGCCTGATCCAGTGAGGAGGTCAGCCTCTCAGTTATCCTCAGCTCTTGTTGACTTCCCTTTGAGTTGCTCAACACTACATAGATTGAGCCTTGCTGAATCTTAAATATTAATAGTAGCAGTATTGCTGAGGTACTGTCTGATGACGTATCTCCTACTACAGCAAATGAGATCACCAGGGCTAGAACTCCTCACTATCCCTTAGTACAATCTAGGCAGAGGGGAGATTGGGTAGTGGGAGCAGGGACTTCTCCATCAAGAGCCTATAGCACTGGAATGCTCTTCCCCATACTACTGACCAGGGTAAGACTGTGGGATCCTTCTGATGAAAGTTTTAAACTATTATTTTTCTTTTTATCTAGGTTCATTTGTTGTGTCCATGTGTGTTCATGGGTGGCTTTTTTCTTTTCAACTCCTTTTCAACACTTGGATTTATTGGGGCATGTTGCCCTATTAGTGCCCGTAATGGGCTCATTGCTCCGTTATGAGAGAGGCAGATGCTCAGCATCTCACAGGATCTGTTCTTAATTTTGCCTCTACTTTTGTTAAGACACCAAGAGGTCTTCAGGCAGTGCACATAAAAATGATCATTATTATTATTTATGATGACAGTAGAAACCAGTTAGCTAGGTTATGGACGATCTGTCATCCCAATTAAGTGGCTATCCCAATTAATAGAAGAGGCAATTAAAAAAGATCTAAAAAGCCTTAAATGACAAAATACTCTACTCAATAGAAATAAAAGTATAAAACTGATATTCACAATATTTCATCTTTATTTGATTTCCCCCCTCCTAATCTTTATTTGGAAACTTCTGTATTAAAATTAAAAGGCAGGGGCCTACAATTTTATACCTGTTTAACACTTGGTTAAACGCTACTTAAATACTTGTCACCAGGCAAATGCTTCCCCATTAAGCGAAATTTAGGCAAAAATGGTTCTGATTAAGCAGCAGTCATTGTTATTTACTATCATTAGGCTGAACTGTCTCCCTGGAAGATATCTCAATAAAGCACCTGTCCAAATTAAGTTTGTCCCTATTAAGTGACAGGTTTCAGAGTAGCAGCCGTGTTAGTCTGTATCCGCAAAAAGAACAGGAGTACTTGTGGTACCTTAGAGCCTAACAAATTTATTTGGGCATAAGCTTTCATGGGCTACAGCCCACTTCATTGGATGCATGTAGTGGAAAATACAGTAGGAAGATAGATAGATATATATACACACAGAGAACATGAAACAATGGGTGTTTATAGCCCACGAAAGCTTATGCTCAAATAAATGTGTTATGCTCTAAGGTGCCACAAGTACACTTTTTCCCTATTAAGTGGTATTTGCCACACTATTTGACTCTAGCTGTAGCGACCCTCTTGATGATGGAATTTGAAACATAGCTGATTTGACCATTACTGAGCAGTAGAAACTGCTTTCCATGTAGTGTTTTTGATTCCTAGAACTGACGTGAACAAAATTATTTATATCACCTGGTTTCAAACAACAGTCAGGGATTAGCATTAATCGGTAACAACTGAATATGCATTATTATTGGTGGAGGAACTTTGTAAAATTGGCTTTGTTGAACAGGGATGGGAGACATAGAGGTAAGGTTGGGACACATAAAATAAGTGAGTAGTGAGGAGATTCATCTAACTAACATTTCTCCCCACCTTGGAATCTGCACTCTTGCAAAAAATGGTTTCTGTAACCGACAAGTTCTTGCTGAATCAGTGGGCAGGATTTCAAAGATCCATATCGCTTCTGTAGAGTCTGGTCTGCTGAATGGAATCCTAAAATCCTACACAGGAATTTAACCTGACCCAAAATTGTCACACCTTTGCAGTAACTTTATTAGCTTTTAAAACACTTAGCGATATAGTGAAACATGAGAACTGTTAGAATTCTAATAGATACAAATAAGCAATTGTTATGGGGCTGACACTGTAAATGGGGAAAAAAGACCTTTGTGCATTTTAAAGAAATATAAGGTACTTACCTTACAGAAATATAACTGCACTTCATGTGGATTCGACGTAAACTTTTGATTCTGTCAGTATATGGCAGGTCAGATCAACTGGTATTAAATCCTAAGTACAAAACAGCATGGGGAAAATAACCACCAATTGAATTTCTTAACTAGTTATTCCTGATTGACCTCACATTCTCCTGCTTGAACTGCTGTTTTTCAGGTATGCAAATCTCTCCTCAATGGTATGCCTATGGGCACATTAGTTTCTAAATCCTTAGAGGAGAAAAAAATCATTTTTGAACACGTTCAAGCTAATCAAATGCTATCTGCTCCTACGTCTTATTTTGCCATACTCTGACATGGCTAGAGAAGTTCAAGGCAACATTAATTTGTCCTTTTAATTCTTTTGGAACAATTCAGTGCAGGCAGATCATGCAATGAGAGGTGGACAGTTTCAGGAATCACAAATCATATTTAATTGTTTTAAAAAATTGAAAGATTGAAAATGGCTAAGTTAAAATCAAGTCATTCACTGTTACCAGAAGAAATGTTCCTTGGGTGGTATTACTTTACTTGAGAGTACTCCAAGGTAGTCTATACAAAACATGAGAAATATGTCTTATGTTGATTATCACCCAGTGAAATAAGAAACCATAGATAATCTAAAGTAAAGGGCATGAACTTCCTCACAAAGTCACAGCTACTTTTCATGCGGAAAAAATATGTTTTCAGCTGCTGTTTGTTTTGGTTAAGCACTGATGTCCCAGTGTTAAAATGCAAGTTTCCTGCTTTCAGCAGTTCTTTGGAGGAATAGATAAGGTGACATATACTGATTGGCAGCCTGAATTTAAAAAAGAAACTCAGTAGGTACTGGTGGAGGTGGAAGCTAAACTAATGCAATAAAGTTGGTTTGATCCATTCTTTCTATGAAATGCAAAACACTGTGTAGTACCTGAGATATTAATCTACCCTATCCAGCATTCTCCCAAAACTCATACTGATTTTAGTGGTAGTTTCAGGTGTCCACGCAATGCAGGATTTGGTCTTCTAATTTAAGGCTACAGAACATCCAGAATTTAGCTCTATTTTTCCTAAGCATTGTAGTGCATGTGCTCCTCGACCAGAGAGTCCCCACAACCCTAACGCTGAATCATGTTACAGATCCTGTGTCACTCCAGTTGTAAGAGAAACAGTATGTACAGTAGAAGAACTACACTTACACACTTATTTAGCTCATGTTGAAAATATTTTGCAGTGGTATGTGGTTTATATGTTTCCAATATAACAGCCAAGTCCAGTATAATGCTTTGTGTTTACACTCATTTTGCTTTTCTGGGAGTAAAATATGTACCATCACCAGTTGCTTTAATGTTATCATGGTCTTCTTGGCCCTATGCTGGTATCATTTGGGGGGATTTTTCCATCTTGACCATTCATATAATATAACCAGTTTAAAATGTAATATTATCTGTTTCCTCTCTCTCCAACTAATGTAACTGATTTAAACCTTTAGCGTAAGCAAAATACTTCTCTCTCTCTCTAAATCAGAGCAGAAATTTGTATATTACATTTTAATCAGATGCTACTAAAAAAAATTAACATCTAAACTAAATGACTAAATATCTCGGACCTCATGACCGCTTCTAGCACTGCTATATTCCCTTCTTTCTAGCTTGATGGAATGTAAGCCTGTGTTTTATAGCATGCCCAATTTATACAGTGTGTTAATGAATACTTCTGCATTAGGCCTGAGAACTAAATACTTTTATGATTAGGACAGCAGTGGTCTATTTCCTCCTTGGCTCTGGTACCTGTGTATAAAATACATTATGTTGACCTGAATTTTAAACTACAACATAATCAAACAGCAAACAGAAGTTGCTTATGAACCTAAGCACTGGGGTGCTCAATTATTAAGACATGTTGTCTGTCAACAACTTATCGGTCGTAGCCATTTAACGTGTACTCACTTGAGCAGAATTAAGAGTGTTTACTTTCCTCATAAGAGGGCAGTCAGATATGTACCAATTTTGTTTTAACTGTGGAGAGCAGGGAGCTGCAAACTGAGTGCAGAAGGGATTCAGAAAGGCCTAATCAATCACTGACAGATTACAGCTAAAGCCACTTCCATACCCATTAAAGCAGGACAAATGCAGAATTGCAACTGAACAACTTCTAGTTTTAAGCCAACAGTGGGACTTCCTAGTTATTTATCAAAGTCATTGCTGGTAAGCAGCATGCCTCACTGCTCGATTGTACTTCACAGCAGACAGAGCTGACTGAAGCTTCAGCCATGAAAGAAGTGTTTATGCCCTCAGCTGTGGTGCTGTCAGCCCTCTGGAATTTACTGTAAATCACACAGCTTTTATTGCAAGATTTAGTAGCTTATCCTCTGTGGGCTCTATTCACTGCAAGCTTGTTACTATTTGGATGTTAGCCTCAGTCCATAAAGGGACTTGCTACACATCATCAAACAGCAGCGGAAAACCAAAGGTTTCATTTTTCAATTTTCTAAACCCTAAACTCCTCAACAGTCATTGAATTTCATTGCAGAAAGTGGAAGTCTACTTTATTATGGTACTCAATTTCCCCAATGGAGTTATACACTTATAACATTACTTTTATTTCCAATGACAGGATCTGGCCATCTGTCCTGGCTGTAATTTCATAACACACTCACTAGTTTTTATTTTAAGGGAATTTCTAGATATTACATTGAGCTTGTGACAAAATTCTAATGTAGATATAAAGGCCGCAATAATGATAACTATATTTGGTGCTGCCTAACATTTTAACAAAGTAATTTTTTTTCTATTCTGAGTATAGGGTAGCCTGGATAAGCTTCTAACACAATTGAGTTGACAAATGGTGGGGGGCGGGGATTGAAAAGATGGAAAATACAAAAGGGAGAGTGGCTTTCAGGAGTGAGACTCAACCAGGACAATATTATTCCACAGGCAGTATGTATTTTATCAAAAATGATACTGTGCATCCGATTTATCAGAGTCATTCCTACCAAGATCAAATGAGAGAATAAAGGGAACTGCTGAAATGTTTCTTTGTAATAAGGATGGTTATTCCCTGCAAGGCTTAGAAACCTGACAAGACATTTAATTATATTTTGTCACTTGCTGTAACAATAACTCCCCTCCCCACAGTTTCTCTTTGCAAATGAAGGATGGCCTATTTGAAAGATGGTTCTCTTTCCCACCTAGCAATTCCTTGAAGAAAGTGGCTTAAACCTGTTTCAGCTGTCTCATAGGTCCTCTGATGTGGGAGGCTGAAAGCTAAATTCTCCCTTTAGCACCTTTCATTCAAGGAGCAAGGCATGAGATCCTTCTTTCCCCTTTCCACATTGACATTGCCTGGCACATCAGTAAGCCTCCTTGTTCGTGCAAACCTGAAATTTCTCGACTTCTGGGACTATTACCCCAGAAGACATAGAAGTGAATACATAGAGTGAATACATAGAAGACATATAGTGAATAGTCATCGAGGCTCTGTACAGAGACTATCTGAAGAGCCAGGATTCTGTGAAGTAAGAGCTCCTTTCTCTTGGGACTCTTAGGTAGGTTTGGAATAATCAGAAGGAGTGAGCACAGTGTTGGAACCTTCTCTTTCTCTGGGCTGAGGGGAATGGTTTATAGACTAACTTCACGTAACCTAAAAAATGTTTTGGTGAAATTAGGGTGACCAGATGTCCCGATTTTATAGGGATAGTCCTGATTTTTGAGTCTTTTTCTTATATAGGCTCCTATTATTCCCGCCCTCGTCCCGATTTTTCACACTTGCTGTCTGGTCACCCTAGGTGAAATCATGGCCTTACTGAGTTTTTCCATTGGCTTCAATAGGGCCAGGATTTCACTCTTTCTGTTCTACTTGGGGAAAAGATTCATGGTGTTGTGTTTAACCCAAAGGAGTCAGTCCCTCTGTAGTTCATATATCATGCCTACGAAGTAAATATTAGAGAAAATGTCTTGGTGAACCACCCTGTAGACTCCAGAGCTGGATTTAGTCTACATCTGAATTTTCTCAAAGCTCTCATTTGTTTGGATTCACTGTCTGGTTTGCGCCCATCTCTAGAAAAAAGAAACAGAATGCAAAGGTGATGATTAAAAAAATTGTTCTCACCTTTTCTGTAATTCTATTTTTCATTTGCTGTTTAATCTGGCTTCCCAGGGGAAAAAACCAACATATCTAACTTTCTTTTGTTTGAGTGTTTAGGGCATTTTTATTCAGAACAGTGGCAAAGGAGCCAAAATAAATATTTTATCAAAATATTTAAGTAAATGCAACATTCTCTCCACAAACACAGAGCACCTCTCAATGCCACTATTATATACTTATGACACTTCATAGAAGGCCCTGAAGACTACATATGTTCAATTTATGGGCATCTTGAGCCAAACTGGAAGAGAAGTCTTAGTGAAAGGTTATGAGATTTTAACAGAAGAACTCAATTCAGATGGCAATGTTAATTTTGTTCTCTTTCAAGTAAATAATTCCCACCGTTTCTCTGAGAGACATGTAAAACCAGTGGAAAGACTGAATGACTGAAGGAGAAAGGGTTGTATTGTATAATACAAGGAAAGAGTCATTTGGTTTGTTCTCCTGCAACACACCACTACATGAGGAACCCCTTATATTTAAAAAACCCATCTAGAACACACTTACTATTCCAGAAAATGTGTGCCCCCTAGATTGCTGGGATCTTATTGGAATTATTCAGGACTCATATCGGTATATGCTGGCATAAACCATGACACTCATTGCTGGCAAAGGAAAGTTCACCGGGAAAAGGTTGCAGAAGTGGAAATAGCTGCATCTCACTTATGCTGGTGTGTATGTGGGTATAGTCATGGGGACTGTAAAAGGCTAATATAGCATAAAAAGTGGCCTACATTATATAGGGTAATTAGCGTGTGAGTCTGAGGAGTGCACTTTTGAACACTCCCCCAGAGTAGCTCTCACCAGTGCAAGAAAATGCTAGGATAAATTAAAGCTCCCCACCTGGCAGAAGCACTGACAAAAGGCATTGTAGTACCATCACCTGCCCTCCAGCGGAGTAAATCCCCACTGAGGTGCAAGGGGTTTCATTCTTACAGAAAGTCATAATTTACCCTTCATTATGCTAACTCTACCTTTATAGGTATCAGCTTTATTAAACAAACAAACAGACGTTAGCTGAACCTCTACGTGAGATTCCCCATTATGTGAGTAAATCCTGCACTAGGTTTTGTGTAAGATCCAGGATGGATCTTTCTACTTCATTCACCCCCAAAGTCCTGTCTCACTGGCCATTGGGTGGTCTGTCCTGTAAATTTTACAATCATCTACTTTGTTGCAAATAGACTTAGGGACCAAAGTGGAGCTGTTCCACACATGAAATGCCTACTGAAGTCAGTTTGAGCTGCATATGCTCAGCAGCAGCAGGGCTGGTTTCTTTGGTCTCAATCATGTTTATATTACTTTCCAGGGAATACATTACAATGCTATATATATAGCTAAGATAGTACGTCCTTTAATTAACTATGTATTCAGGTTTTTTTAACCTATGATACATTAATGTTTCCCCCCTCCTGCAGGCAAGCCAGGCACAGTCTTCTCTGTGGCACTGTTTCTCATCCCTCATCTGGATACCATGCACAATGGGTGCTCTGTGGGTTTGTGACCTGCTCCGGGGGAGGGTGTGGAGACTGGGCAGGCTGGAGGGAAGAGCGGGTGGAGCAGAGTGGAGCTGTGAGGACACAGACATTGTCAAATCCTGTAGAGAATATTTGTGGGGTAAGGTGGTATTATGTTTTCTTTGCAGCCTATTTCTGAGGATACAAGGTGTTTCTATGGTCAGGAGAATCCTTGGATTTGCGTCCAGTATGTGTGTGTGTGGAAGGTGGACAAGGCACATACCTGTGGGCCAGAGTCTCTATAGCGGCACAGGGCTTCCGTGCAAATGGTCTAGACCTCCCAGAGGGCCACTGAGATTCCTGTGAAATGTAGGGAACCAGGGGACTGAGGTCAAACTAGCAACTCCTGACAACATGATGTGAGTGGGGAGCTCCATGAGGGGATCCTCTCACTTGGCTAACCCCATCCTATAGTTACCTACGGAAAGTCTGAGTCTGATCTTTTTACACCAGTGTAATGGCACTAACCTCAATAGAATTACTTGTTGTTTATGGTGATGTGAGATCAGAATCATGTTTACTTATAGGTAATGCCTATTCTGAGTTTGTTTTTTGCCTTCTAAATCTACATGACCTGAGTCTCATGACCATCAATTCTTTTCTCTTAAATCTGGATAGTTTAATTCTCCATACAATAATAATTACTTAATGGGTTTCTAAAATAAATGGCATAATAGTTATTCCAAAATTGTCAGATATTAAATAAATGGAAATTACCATATCCTAAATTATTGAGCTAAGAGTCCACAATAGAAGAATAATTTATCAATGTTGAAAGAATAGCCAATTTACTTTGACAATTTATTCCAAGTAATTTGGGTGCATGGGGGGCAAGAAAGGATGCATGGTAATTACTGCGTATGAAATTTAGGAAAGATATCCTCATCATTTTTTGTTCTTTTCTGAAAAGAAAGTCACTGGCATTTTAAAGTGAGTTTATTCTTGGCAGTCCCAATGGATCAGTGCCTGAAACTTGCATTTCCATAGATTAGACAGAGAGCTTTAACTCTTCTCAGTGTTTAGGAATTTTGTGTGGGAGATCCCATGGGATTTACTCATGCTGCAAAGCACATTGTAATCACATTTTGTGAGTTCTCTGTTCACTAAAGCCCCTCCAGCCTGTTCGCTGCTTTGCTGGGCTGTGGTCCTGGGGGATGTAAACTCAAATAAAGGATAGATGTGAAATATGAAGATATTTTTAGCTTATAGGAGAAATATTAAACTGCTGCAGGGACCAAATTCACCGCTGTCATCAGTGGGTCCACATTCATTTATTTCACTGGATTTGCATCAACTTCTGGTAGTGGTGTATTATGCTAAATGTGTAAAACAAATAAATAATTGAAAGCATTTGAAAATAATGCTTCTCTGAAATTTAGATTTCTAGCAGGGTCCTAAATCGCACCCCAGCTCCTTGCATGGGGTTTTACACAATTCCTCTAACTCTGGCTTTTCCTAACCCAACAAATGCTTGTCTCCCAGGAGCCTTACCTTTCTTAAGCATGTATAACAATAAACTGTTCAAACAGTGCAGTTTAAGAAGGACTGTTCTAAACACCAGAATGATTCTCTCCTCACTCCCAATTTAATATTTAAACTGCTGTGGATACTTATTCCCATTTATTCCCCATATCTACCTGGATAGTAAAACATATGCAATTAAAAAAAATACTCATCAAAGTGTTTACTAATTGCCACCCTTATTGGCAGTCTTGGCAGAGGCCCAAAACCCAAATAGACATTAGCAGCGTTACACGTAAGTAAGGAATAAGAGAGAAAGAAAATATATGCAATGTAATTGGTCAAATGGAATAGAAAAGATATTGTCCCCCAGGGCAGAGCCTGGGCCCACAAAGAAAATCCCAGGGGATGGATAAAGATGATCCTGGACACATTTTCCCCTCAGAAGCTGAGAATCTCCACCTTTTTTGCACTTATCATGCAACAAATATGCCCCAGGTACAGTGTGTATTAAATTCACAGTAAAATATTTCCAGCAAATCTAAGGGGAGTAGCTTCTAATAAATCACTAAGTACTAAAGTCTGAACTCAGTGACACCTGCAAGGTCTTGCCTCTTGCGCGGTCTCTTACAACATTAATTCCTACTGAAGTCAGTGAGATGAGGATGCTCAGTGTCTGGCAGAAGATAGTACTTTAGCAACATAAGAACTGAAGGAGGCTGGTAGTGTGTCTCTCTGACAATGCCCAGTACCAGCTGATTCAGAAGAAAATGCAAAAACCCTGTGGCAGAAAGTTAAGCCTCTAGAAAAAGTTTATTTCTAACCCCCATTGGTTAGAAGTTGGTTTAGCTCCTGAAACATGAGGTTTTGTGTTCCTTTGAAAATTCTTGTCTGTTACTTTCTAATTTTTACTATTATAACTCTTAATATTTGTATTGTCTATATAAATGTGCAATTCTTTTTCAGCCTGCTAAGTTCTTGGCCTTAATGCTACCTAGTGGCAATGAGTTCCATAGGCTAATTGTGAATCGGAGTGGATAAGTATTCTTCTTAAAACAGAGCAATAAAAAACATGGAAGTGATCATACTCTTGTTTGTGCACCAAAGGCCATTTTTTGCATGTGAATATGGGCACATATTTAAAGAACTCTCCAAATATTCAGGCAACTTAAAATGCATTTCATTACATGTACCCCCACTTTAAGGCTTTTTTATACTGGCCTTAGTGCAAGTGAAAGTTGAGACCCTCTTTGTGCAAATGTTCATGAACTGCAAATATAGAGCAACCCAAATACGGTTAAACTGAACAACTATTTAGAATTTTAATCAATATTCATGAATGTTGCTTTTACAGAATCTGACCAACTTTATTTAGATGCAATGGAGTTTTCACATGCCTGCTATAAAAGCAATTTACTTATTGCACTACTGGAGAATGGCATTCAGCTTAATATTTTATATAGTAATATAGTTAACATGCTGTTTGTTATGAAGGAAATTTCATCAACACTAAGCAATCCAACACAACTACTAATTGAGGAGCATACTAGTTGGGAGGTATAAAAAGTCTGTAAGTTTATTCAAATTATTACTTCCCTGTGCTGCTATTTTTTCCCTTTGGTTGCTAATCAATGGTGACTATATAAGGACATGAGCCAAAGCCTACTGAAGTCAATGGAAAATCCAACTAACTTCACTGTACTTTGGCTCAGGACCTAAGTGGAAAAGGTAGCCAGTCCACAGTCACTATATGAGATACATACTGTAGGCCCAAATACAGATGACAAAACCTAAACTACAATTTTTTTTAATTGTTGTTGTGTGAGATACTGGGTCTATAAGGTTTACTCTTTATAAGATCATAGCCTTATGTGGTATTTTGTATACATGCTTTAGTATAGTCCTCTAGAAATCACCAACATATTACTAAGAAGCAGTGAGGGGAAAGGGGTTATGTCTGGTCAAAAATTTTTTTTTGACATCTCACATACATGACATCTCACTCTGGTGGCACCTATAAACTGGCTGGATATTGCTATATGAAAATTATTCTGACATAGGCAATGATTCAGCTCTTTCCCCCAACCAGTCCCAGAGAGCATGCAGTGGGAAGCAGGCCCATGACTAGAGGACTACGGCATTGGATATTCTCAGATGGTGGCTAGCTCCTTAAGGGACATTACCAGTTGTCATGATTAGAACTGTCGTGCATTATGCTAGTCCTTGAGGCCAGGGTGGGGCTGGCATGAGAATTACAGAGCCACAAATTGACAGGTTCATCATTTTAGCATGCTAAGCAGAGAGTAGATGCAGCAAAGAACTTGAGGTGAAATTCTGGCCCTACTGAAGACTGTGGCAGATCTCCCATTGAGTTCAGTAGGGCCATGATTTCTCCCTTCGGCTCTTGGGTCAACTTCATAAAGTGCTTCTTCAATGTAGCTCCAGACAAGCATGGTTAAAATTTGGCAAGAAGAATTCTCCCAATCCCAATTATAGGATTTTACATCCATCCATTAGGAGTAAAGAATGGTGTGTCCTGCAGATATGACAGTAACTCTTATTAAATAAAAGAGAATCTATTTTAAATAGTTAGATCTATGCTTCTCATTTCTCTAGTGCTCTCTTGAAGGGAAAGGGAGGAAAGTGATTACAATATAAAATCTGTTTTCTTTAATTACTAGATTTGAGCTGTCACATTGACTTTCATTGTGACAGTCTCTCTCTCCCCCGTTAAGATATCTCAACAACTGCCATGAAACGAACCTAAAGTGACAGCTTGAGACAGGGAATAAAACTAATATACACTATGGAGAGCAATATCTGGATGATACTCTGACGTCACTCCAAGAAGTACCACCTGGGTGTCAGAACCGTCATGATTCATTCCCTGCATATCAAATTTTGCTTGGCTCAGTGTGGAGCAGGAGCTTGTTACCTTAGGTACTCAAATCAAATATCCCTTTCATTTGCTTGTATTTACTCAAGTGTGTTTTGAAGTGGCTTAAACCGGTCACCAACCAGTTTGTGTGTGCTGGGCTGTGTGACCTAATGATATGAGCGTCTGTCAGCTGTTTGATCTCCTAATATGCACTCTTTTTGCCTCTGCTGAACTGCTAGTCTTTGTGAACACTCTTTCTACTTGTCATCTGAAATAAGGCTACAAAGCCTGTGTTCTGTATACCATGGTGTTTGGTAGTCAGCCACATCACAGCCTTTAGGCCATAGTCTTTTCAGCCTGACTGAAGCCTCCTGCTACCACTCTCAAGAACAAGAGAAAAATCTCTTTTTCTCTGTAGAGCTGATAATGAATTCAGTGTGTTTGAGGAGGGGTAACATGTAGAAATGACAGTGCTGTTAAATGCATGGGTTTCAGAACATTTAAACAACTATTTTCCTATGAACTCTCTGTTCCATTATAACTTGAAAGGGCAGACACTTTAGCAATACATTACTTGATTGGATACATATAGATGCTTAATAGTGCAATATAATAATGAGTCATTAGTGATAAGCTTGCGAGAGGATGTGTTGAGTGCAGAGGAGCATCACAGCCACACACAGAAATCTGGATCAAATCACATGCACCCTGGTGGAGAGAGAGTGTGATTTCAGCATCTGATTATACCACTACCTGCTGATTCTGGTAAAAAAAATAGCATGGTGAAAGACACATGTGAGCCTTCCTAGCAGATGTAGGTCAGTGTTCAGTCTTGCATAACATTATTTCATGTTTTGCCCTTATTTTCTCTTTCTCTAAGAGCTTCGAATGACAGTGTGATGATTCTGTGACTACATAGATTCCATGGCCAATGCTTAATGTCCTCACCATGTCCAAATAAACTGCTCCTGTCTGTTGCCTGCAGGGAGTGAACTCAGGACTCTTTGCCCTAGGAAATACAAACCTCTTCTACATATTGCAAAGGAGAATCTCTGGTCTTCATAGCAGCATTAGGATTAGTTTATTCTGTGACTAGAGAAGGACATGATCATGCACCCACTTTAACAGGTCCAGCGTTTCAGGCAATAGAGGTCAGTGGTAAATCCCCATTAAGCACAACATTACAACATCTCCATCCCACAAAGAATAGCCTGTGGGGGAGATCTTTAGCTGATGTAAATTGTCCTACGCTAGCCAAGAATCTGCCAGTGCATGTTTTCTCATTCCACAGGTCAATACATTTATCAGGGCAGAGTCCTGATGCAATAGGAAAAGAATCAGTTTCTGCGACTTTTACTTTGGATTCCAGCATCTTAATCTGTTGTTTGTAGTTCTTTTCAACCACTAGTTATTTGTTAGCTTGCTGTGAATACCTCTATCATATAATCAAGGATCACACAAAGTAACATTTCTAGAAACACTAATGTATTTCTTTGCCCCATTTGCCCAAGGGTAACATATTCCCTCCTCATATATGCAAGACATTCATGTTCTCCACTGTTATGTAAATCACCAAGCACTGGGAAATGTATTTGCAAGAATAATATTAAGATATCAACAAAAGAGCAGAATCACATGAAGGTTTGCTTCAGCTTCCTCTGGGCAATGAAAGCCTCCATGGCGGCAACTCGAAGTGTCCACAAACTCCCCCCTCTGATGGTGGACCCACTGGTGAGTGATACTGGCCACAAAATTGGCATGATTAGGGCAGCTAGGGGATGCACTAAAGCACTAGCACAGCCTACGTCCTTCTGCTGCTCGATTTCTCAGGATATTATCTTCTCTGAACCAAACAGGGTTATTTTTTTCTCCCAGCATATCTCTTTTCCCTGTAAAAAAACCAGTGCAAAGAATGTGGTTTCATATGTTTTCATTAATGTGAATTTTTTTGACATTTAAAATACTATTGGCATATTTATGGAATATATAGAACATAGTTCATACGCTGCAATCTAAAGAGCACTTTGGTGCTGTCTTCCTGGAGTTCAGCTAGCCGATTGGTGGCTCGATGACTCCTAATCCTGGAAACGTAAAACAGTAATCAGATAGTTTGAAACAAATTGGTCTCAAATGGCATAAAAGAACAATATATGGTATCCTATCTATAAAGGGCAAGTGGCACAAAGCATAATGAATCTTCCCTCGTCTGTATTAGCACAGATACATTTATATAATATAGCCAGGGCGTATATAACACAATACCCTTTATTTTTATTTAGTGCCTTAAACGTTTCACAGAGTTAGTCAGTTGAGGGAAAGGAAGTTTTTTAAAGACAAGATGTAAAGGAAGGCTTGTGAGGAGGGATGAAAAGTAGACAATTCCAGAGAGATGGGCACCAGAAGGCTAGGTCTGGACCGCAGTAGATTTCAGGAAAATTAATGTCAGTTGACTAATGTAGCACTGTAATGTCATTGCTGAACTTGCCATTTCTTGGTGGTTGCTGCCTCTGGACAATATGTCGGCACCACTCTGTAAAGCCTCTGGGAAGAGCAGGACTTCAGAACAAATAAAGAAAACTACCCCAAACCTACCTCAGAGTTTACACTCAGACTAGTGCAGTTTTGGACAGGAATTTAGATGTCATAATTAAGACTGTGTAGATGCCCATCTAATGTGGATAGGTTCTGTAGATATGTTACTTGCTTTAATTCTGAGTTTCAGTGGATTAATTTAAGAGGCCCCCAGTAACCTGGTATACTACAATTCTTATGTCTATGGGTAAGTAAAGGCAGTGGCATGCCAATGCTGGAAGAATGAACAAATGTACAGACAGTCTGGAGCACCAAATATATCAAACTGTCTTGACAATAAAAAAAAATCTGAGAAGTTAATGTGAAATTATTTTCTATTAACTAAGCTTGGAAAAGATAATCCATTAATAAAATTCTTAAATTCTACGTGGAAGTCTTAGAAAAACAGATAAGGAGAATGCACAGTATTCAAATCCTAGAAATCCCAGACTGGGAGGAAGGTAATAAGCTACCGTATATTCTGCGTTGTGCTACAGAGAACAACTCACTCTATATTGAGAGCTTATCTTGTGGCTACAAAAAGGGCACCATAAGAGACCAGATTTACTCTCCTAAAGTTAATGGACATAAGGGTCAAGAAGAGAGTATTCTTTTCCGCACAAAGTATTTAGGACATTAGGTTTTATAGGTGGCAAATTTTGATATATTTTTTTCTGATGTTGGGCCTTGCATTCAGCAAAATTGTGCTCCTCTGTGCCCAGAAAACTTGCTTTCCAAGAAAATAAATGCTATCAATTAATGTAGTCTGGCCAAGTTGTGAGTCAAATAAAATAGCACTGGAAATGTATTTATTCTAGGGGCAGTTGCAGCAGAGATTTGTGTATGAGAGAGAGAATTTCCTCCTCTGAAAAATGTAGTATTGTATCTGGACTTTGATGTTCAACTGACTTGCTTGGTGATTTTGCCGAGATTTCATGTTGTGGCTGAAGTTTTAATTGAAATTCATAAACAAATTGCCCTTTTGGAGCATGTATCATGATGAAACTACAGGAATCGATTTTAAAAATAACTTTGTAGAGCTGAGTTTAAAACTCTATTTTCAGTTTTTTTGGTTTGAAAATAGAGCCCTCATGCTCAGAAGTTTGAAGCATAGTAATCCAGTAGGTGCTGGCGTGCTGCGATATTCCAGTAATAGGACGCATATAAGCACCTAGATAAATGTTAGCATACTACATTATCTAACAAGCTCATTTCTCTTTACTTATACATTTTACATACTGATCCTGTGTTAGGTGCTGCACATGTCCTAACAGAAATCCTAAGGTCATGCTACATGCTCTGGGCCAAATTCAACCCTGTCATAGGTGGAGGCAAATACATTCAACCCAATGAAATTATGCCCACTGGCATCAGAACTAAACGTGACGTTTTAGCTGAATATGCATTTTAATTTTCTTTCTTCCATCTCCCTCACAAGGATATTCGGGGAGTTGAATCACAGTTGATGATATAGTTATTGCAGAATATGATTTCAAGAGTTAGAGCTGGTCAAAAAATTTTGATGGAACTTTGTTTTCCATCAGGAAATGCTGATTGTAGTGAAATTGAAGTGTTTCCTGGAAACGTCTACATTTTTTATGGGAAAATATTGAAATGCTTCATTTCAATAAGGTCAAAACATTTTATTTGGACTTCATCATTTTGATAAAAGTTGAAAAATTTGATTTCAAATGTATCATTTCAACTCTTATATTCAGGCTTGGCAGAATTCAATTTTTATTTTTTATAGTTTCAATAAATATCAATATTTATTTTTAAGCATTTTTTTTAGATTTTGTTATTAATTTAAATTTTCGTAGTTCCTCAAAATTGTGAGGGTGGCAGGAGTCAACGTCATATGTTTAAGTAAATATCCTTAAATCAAACTCTAACAAGTTCTGAAGCATCATTTTTCTTACTTTGCCTATCTCTTTATATCTATTATTACTATTGAAATTTTTTTTCATAATGTTGTGTGTGTATTGTGAAATCACCATTTATTGACCTTTACTGATAAAAATCTAATCCCTCCCACCCTATTTATATCATATTATAATATGAAAGTTTGGTTTGACCTCAAATAAATGCTTTGGCCTTGTTGAAATGAAATGTTTTGATAGTGTCAAAACAAAATATTTCAGAATGTTTTCATTCAGAGATTCAGGACACTTTCAAACTAATGAGGCAGTTTTTTCCCCTAACTTAGAGTTAGACTTGAGGCTGAGAGAGTCACCATTCGTTTCCTAGTTCCCTCTTCTTCCAAGTGGGAAGAAATCATCTACTGGTCCATACCAGATTACTTCCCTTTCTGTTTGAGCTGAGGTGTGCTGGCACATCACTGGGGAGTCAGCAGGCTCAAGGCTCTGCCTACTCCCTGCTCAGCTGTACAGAAAGGGTGGAGAAGCAGCCCGACAAAAGTAGCCATGCCCTGCACACTGTGAGACATGGAGCCTCTAGTCCCTTTATGGGCGCTCAATAGATCTTGCCCTCAGACAATATGTCACTTTATATTTTGTTTCCTTAATCCTTATTACTACCCAAATTTGAATAAAAGTGAAGAGAGCTTCTTTTGTCAGGGCTCAGGGCCAAATTCAGCCCCACTTGACTTCAGTGACTGTTGAATAAGTATAACTGAAGTTAGATCTTGAATGTGTCTTCAGTAGCATACAGGAAATCCACCTTCTCCATATGACACATCCACCAATTCCTTGGGGCTAAGTTTTGCAATCACTGGAACTACACAACCTGTAAATCAGCAAATAATTTGATCCAAGTATCTTCATTAAATATTGATTGATTAGCTCCCCTTATGATGCTTTGAAATACTTAGGCCAAAACTAAATGTGTGCAGAAATTATCCTCATTGCCATATTCTTTAATCTCAGAGCTATACATTAGAGTCTAGCTATCATGTCTCTGTTAGTATTAGACATTTTTCATATAGGCAAGCTGGAAGGAATGCACTTCTTACTATGAGCCAAACTATTTGTACAGACATTGATATATTCCAGTTATTAATTTTATTCTTTGATCAATAATCATTGAAGACTTAGAAGGCTGTTACCAAATTCTATGAAAAAATAAAGACACTAGTCCCTGTTTGCCAGCTAAGATAAGGCATCAAATTTCACCACTTTTGTTTAGGATATAAGGATTTTGATCCCATAATCCTTCCTCGGCCAGAAGTTTCAGTCAGTGGGAGATTTTCCTGAGTAAAGACACCTGAATCAGGTCCCTTGTCCTTTATAGGGCTCGTGGCCACAAATTCCACCATTACTCTTCTCTCGTCTGTGTTTTTAATCATTGAATTTCTCATATTAGTGCAAATCCTGTCTCCTACCTGGATGAAGTCATTAATCTTGTTTTACACCATGATATATTGCTAAGTGACAACTTGCACTGTGTATGTATTGTTACTCCACTCACATGCTTAGTGAAGACATTACTGGTATGAGGAATGCAAACCTCGTGTTGCCAGTGAAAGATTTCTTTTTTTAAAACCATAGAAAGCATGTGCTCTTAAGAGCAGGACAGACTGCCCTTTTTGCTGCAGATTAAGAAACAAAAGGATTAGTTTTAAGAATATCAGGAACACTTGCCAGGATTAGACTTAGCATGTTGCTCATGTATTGCAGTACAGTACAATTTTCTGGAGAATTACCACAGAAGGAGCTTGTTGGCTCATCTAGTTGGCTCATTTTCAAACAATAATTTTTAAAGGCCAATTTAGTTTAATGTCCATGGAGACAAATAACTGAAATCTTAAAAATATAGGGCCCTAATTCTCATTTACCGCCCTGGCAGTATAAAAGGTGCAAACCTAATAAAATCCCTTTTTCACTGCCAGAGCAGTGTGATGAAGCCTTCGTGTAAATGAGAATTAAGTTCAGAATTTTAGGACTAAATTTGAGGACTAAGTGTAAGGTAAATGACAAAATAATGAATTGTGTTGAATTTTGTTATGTGAACAATTCTGGTTGCTAGTCCATGCTCTCCTCTTCTCTGAGAGAATTTTTTGAAGAGGTTTAATTTTGCACCACTTTCTTCTCCTCTCCATGATACATTGATCAATGCCAACTCATTTCACACACACCTGAAGGGGCAAAAATTCTGTTCAGATGACACAGTGAACAAAGCCTACTGTATCATCATAATTCCACTGGTCAGGGCATAGGACAGGCAATCAAAATTCACCCTTAGGGGTTTGGTTAGGGTTCATGCTGTTCAGTTTGCCAGGGGCCTGGCTGCAAACTAATCCCTTTAATTTGCTTGTAGGGCAGATTCTGAACTGTCCTTTCTGAGCACCTCACCAAGCCCAGCAGAGCTGTAGAGCAGGATGCTCTGGCCAAACCTCTTCTCTCCCCAATGATTCCTTTTGCGACACCCTGACCTCTCCGCTGGAAAACTCCTATAGTAGGGACTAAGTGGTAGTGTGGCTTAGGGATGCTCTGCACAGTCTGGGGAATCCCTCAAAGCGGGGTTATAACCTGAGGGCTCGTTAAGAAGGCCAGTTAAACGGCTGAGCCACTATAATTGGTCTGCGGTGAAGCCCAGAATTGAGGCCATTGTATTTTAGCACTGTCGTCACTTGTCTCTGTTGGTTCATGTATTCACAAATGTCTAGATCTCAACCAGCTCAATCTTTAAACCCATGCTTATGTTTGAATGTCTTTGAAGTGCTGAATGGTGCTTTAAGACACTTGATGAAGAGTGAGGAGAAAACTCCTGCTTTGAGAGACTGTTTTATTAGAGTTCAAGAAGGCCAAAATCACCTTTCTGCTGTTTGATGCTGTCCTAATGGATAGAAAGTGAAAACATTTTCATTGCTTTGGAGAACTGTAGAATTTGGCCTAATTCAAAAGACTGTACTTTCAAATACTGAACTCCATTTCACTGGTTAAAGCCTTAAATGCATCTCTGATTACCTGCTTATTACATATTGATAGTGGTAAAAGTAAATTTATTATGTATTGCTTATACACATGAATATTTTGAGCAAATTCCTCCCATTCTGTCACAAAAATATTTTACATAATTTTTGAATAATAAATTGTGAACTATGATCCTTGTTGTGCATAGTAAATGTTAAATGTTGTGTTGTTTGCAGACATTAAGCCATCAGTGTTATTTGAAATGTTGCAAAATCATGACCCCTTTAAAAGAAAAACAGCACTAAAGCATTCCTTCCATAGCAACTATATTCATAGCAGCAATCTACCACAGTCAGTCAAACTAAATAAACCATCAAGAATTCCAAGCTAGAAATGAGTTGTTGGGAGATCTCATTATCATATTCTATCTGAGGTCTCAAGATAGGCAAATGCAATAATATTTTCACTAGTGTAAGGCTTCCAACTAGTGCTGGAATTAGATTTCAGTGAAGATGAACCTCACTGTTGCTGGTGGCAACAAAATATGACTTTAAAGTACTTAGATGGGCATCAGCCTACAAACAAGTGACAGGGGCAGAATTTTTTTATTGTTGTTTTTCTCTTATTTTTCTTCCTTGCCTCAACTGCCTACTGTTGATTTGGGAACCCACTGCTCTGTATAAATGTTTATGATTCCCAATTTGTCTTGCAGTGCTGGGAATCAAATTGAAACATCCTGAGTGTTGAGTGTCAGCACACCAGAGTGAAATAAGCCACCTTGCATACCAGTAAAGGTCTACATTCCAATCCAGACATTCTTTAAAGTTGAACACTCAAGAGACAAAGTTTCATTTATAGATTATAATTTTTCATTTGTTTTATTCAGTATTACAACTTAGTTGCATTCTAAACCAGCAGAACGGTTTATTGGGAAGAAAATATACAATATAGCATACTAACAAAATACTTTTTCCCATTTCTTTCAGACTTTTTTAAAAGGATGCAATCTTTTGGGGGATGAGGCTGGGAAGAGAGAAGTAAATAGAATACAAAAGCCTGAAAATAAATTATCCAGCACAAACCAAAATTTTGCTTTCGTCTGTCTCTGTATTAGAAAGTTTGGAAGGAGACTTTCAACTTTTAATTTTCGAACTATCTATAACTTTTTACATAGCAAGAGGGAGAGATTTTGTTTAATGCTCTCATGATTATGCCACTGAAGTGTAATACAGTTTTTACCTCTTATTAATACAGAACATAATTCAAGTATCTGACTTTAACCTATGAAATCTACCACAGATTATAGGCTGATACTAATCTACACATTGAGTCAGATTCTTGGCTGATATACAACAGCGTACCTCCTTGAAGTAAGCTGAATATCTGACCCACAGTTTTTTCTTATTTTAAGGAAGAAAAATATTAAGGGATGTCAGTCAGTAAAGTTGGCACAATATATTCTATATAAAATTTGTTCAGTGATAACCATTGCTATATTGGATAATGATTAGTTTCCAGACCACTTGGAAGGGAGAAAATTACTAGTGCAAGTATGCATTTGCACCAATGTGCAAAAACCTTGGTCTCCTTCACAAATTAATGCCTACAAGGGTTCATATCTATTTAGAACTATTAATGCCACATCTTTCATCCCGACAATATCAGCTGCTGTTCTAAACATGAGATCTGATGACACGCATGCACACACACAAAAATAATGTGTAAGGGAAAAGGTTGGTGCCAGAGATCCTCACATTTATGGCAGTTTCTAGAACAACAAGGGCCCAGGGTGATTGCAGTGAAAATTAAATGTAAAGACTGGCCCGTAATGGAAGGGCACAGGAACTTAGGGTACCACAGTGGCATGTGGCCACAGTACAAAATGTTCTCAGAGAAGTGCCAGGGCTTTGACCAATCAAAGTTGGGATTTCATTAAGTAATAACTACATTCTAGAGCAGGAGAAACTTATTTAAATACATGTATAATACCCCTTTGCTAGTGACTGGTCACCTTAGATTCTTGTTTTTGGCTTGGTCTCTGACCCAGTGCATCCCAGCCCAATTTAATCTTGGATTTCATGACGCATGCGTGATGCATGTTTACTTTGCACATCACTCAGCTTGACTAGGGACAGTAAACTTATTAGTTTCACATTTGTTTTATAGTGAGTTTCACTTTCTGGTTCTCATTCAGGACTCGGGACCACAGTGCTGCTGTTTGGGTCTGCCACACTGCAAGAAAATGCTTACATTAAAAAAACTAGGTTTTTTTTTCAGTTTCCCATTGAAAGAAAAGACAATCATGAAAACATTTAAATTATTAGGTTCTAAAATCAAAATTTGGAGCTTAACACTAATACTAACACTAATACTGCCCCTTTAATACAACAGAGAGAAATGTGTCCAGAACACTCATTACCTGCTCGCACATAAAAAGAACAAGCTACTTTTTGTATTTTAGAGTTGTCTTATTTTAGAAACAAGTTTGAAGAGAGAAACTGAGCAATTCTGCCATCAGATAAGAAAGCACTACTACAGAGAGACCGGGTCCTGGAAAGGTACAAGTATATAGTATTCTAGAACTAGAACTCTCAAGCATTAATTATTTTGGAAAAATAAAATTAAAAAACCCAACTTTTCATTAGTCACAAAAACTACCAACTAGACATACACAATAACAACAACAACAACAACAACAAAAAAGACTTGTACATTTTCCCCTGATCCATTGGCTTCTGTGGTGCAGGATCAGAATCCAAAAGAGCAACACTATATATAAGATGTAGTAAGATGAGGCCCTGAAACATAAACCATTATTAGAGGCCCAGTATGAGGCCTGAGGTCTGAACTAAAGTAATGGTCAAGACTTTGCTAACATAAAACAAAGTTAAGCTGTGAGCCAGAGGCAGGCCCTGCTTACAGAAGCTGGCAAGGAAAGGGCTGATGCTGCAAAAAGAGACATACCTAAAAGGTACTGGACACCAGATATCAGAACATTTGCATACTTGTGCATTCCACATGGATAACAAGGAACAGGTTGACCCATCCCAATTACAGGGCCAAAAGAGTAATATGATGGATAGAGTTGTTTTGTTTGAACCAATGTGTACAAGGTGAAAGGCGGCACTTTGCTACGTAGTGGATTTGTACCTTGCTACATAGAGGGGTTGCACCTCAATACATCAGAAGTGATGTGTAACTTGTTTGTACCTGTGTATAAGAATGCATCCCTGGGGTAGTGTCTTTGTCTGGCTTAGGGGCAGTGGAAAGTCCCGCCACTGACTGAGCTGAGTCCATTGTCAGGGAGCACATAAGTACTAGCTAGCCGCACCTCAGGAGCACCTTGGGCTTCTATGTCAGGGAGCTGGAGACTGTGTTTCTCTTTGGCCACGTCCAGACTAGGGTATTAAAATCGATGTTAGATACGCAACTTCAGCTACGTGAATAACGTAGCTGAAGTCGAATTTCTAAAATCGAGGTACTCACCCATCCAGACGGCGCGGCATCGATGTCCGCGGCTCTCCATGTCGATTCCGGAACTCCGTTTGGGTTGATGGAGTTCCGGAATCGATGTAAGCGCGCTCGGGGATCGATACATCGCGTCCAGACTAGACGCGATATATCGATCCCCGAGCAATCGATTTTAACCCGCCGATGCTGCGGGTTAGTCTGGACGTGGGCTTTGACAATAAACCTGGCTGACGTGCCTTCGTACTTTACTAGAGTCTGTGGTCATTGGGGGTTCTCTCGGGGTCTGCTGTGTCAGCTATCTGCACAGAGCTGGAAACACACACACGCAGCCAATTGATATCAACATTGAACAGAGAAGAGCACCACACCAGGAGCGTCTGACGACACAAGAGTTGACTCTAACCAATAATCAGGACATGGTCATGCTGGTGTGACCAGTGTGGTCACTATTTTCTCATGTTATATATCTGGAATTAACAACAGAAGGCAGTGTCTCTTTAAGAAGATATTATCTTTGCGCTGGAAAGTGATTGACTGCAAGAGTTCAAATAATTTATAACACAGACATGATTGTGAGAACATGGTAAGGATTTGTGACTTACAATAAAGTAGAAGCACTGGATCTTGTGAATGATGCAGTAAGAGAAAAGAAAACCCCTGTCTCCGAGAGTACACACAATGCTAGGCAAATTGCTATAAGGATCTAAAGCTGAACTGAAGGACACAGGACCAGCCAGAAAAAGCACTCTTTCACCTACTTTAGCACCACAGCCGCCTTTTAAGAAAAACAAAGTGAAACATATCCAGTTCTCAGCCAGCACTTCCCGCCTTTTTTTTTGGCTATGATTGACCTTGCACTGCTGCTGTGTTGTACTGGCTGTGTGGGTAAATTGCTATAATTTCCCAGAACTGTCAGTATGGCACCTTTCGAAGACATACTGGTCTTTTCATTATTTAAAATTATGTTAGAAGGCTACAAATAAAGTTTAATATGTTGTGATGGGATATTGACCAGACACCAGAGAGGACGGGGTTAATGGAGGCCTCATGAGACTCCCACATGCTGTCCCAGAAAGGACCAGTGGGAAAGGAGCAGAAAGGAGGCCAGTTCTCCAAGCAGAGTAGGGAGGCGGTGCAGGAAGCAGCCAATTAAAGGAAGGCTGCATGAGGCAGCCAATTAATAGGCTCACATAAAAGAGCTGCAGGGTCAGACAGAGTCTGTTGCTGCCCAGAGCCCAAGGAATCAGAACTCTGTTCCTAGTGGGCTGCAGGAAGGGTAGCACCGTGGACAGAGCAGTTGCTGACAGGGACTGAGAGAGCAAGAAGGAGCTCCTGGCTGGCTGCTGGGATTTGCTGGCTGAATACCCTGAGAAGAGGGCAAAGAAGGTGCTAGGACAGGGAATTGAAGCAGCATTGATCAAAGTTAAGGAGATGCAGCAGGAAGCTGCTATCTGCAGGGTCCCTGGGTCGGGACCTGTAGTAATGAGTGGACCCGCATCCCTCCCACTCGCCACTGAGGAAGTGGCTGGAATTTTGAACTGAGATACTTTCCACCACCACCACCACCAGAAATGGGGGAAACATGAATGGTAACACGGCTGGAGGGCCATGAAGAGGACACTGTGGTATTTGGACTAAGGCGGAGACAATGATGGGAGAGGCACAACCTGGAGGGAATGCACCAGCTGCTGGAGCTAATACCCAAGACCGTCAGCAGGAGGTGCTGCTGTGATAAGTGGACAACATTATATATGTCAAGTTAATGTCATCCAAGTTGATGATCTTCGAAATGAGTTGAATTATTATCACCTTCTTTATTAACCAACATCTATGCAATTCACTATTTTAAAATACAGGCAGATGTCACATATACAATATCTGATCCATCTCAGAGAGATTTTTGAACACTCCCCCAGTTTGCAATTTTTTAAAATCTTATTTTTATTTTATAAGTCACAACCAGCTAGCACTTGTTCAAGACATAAGATCATCTAGATACTGGGATATTCATCCTATTGTACCAACCAGGTCAGACTTAATAAAGATGGTGTGCTGGCTGTCATTAGCATAATGAATTCATTGCAAACTATTTCTCCTCACTATCCTTCAGATTCCTCTTATATACATTGAACAATAATAACAACATAGATCTCTGTAGTACCTCCAACAGGAGAGTCCTTGTGCAGAGGACAATTGTCCAGCACTAATGTCTGAGTCCTTATAGAAAGAAGTGGACGCACCTACCTCTGCTAGGATCTGCAGACATCTCATCAAAATGTCAAGGTCAATGGTGTCAAAGAATGCTCATAAATCTAAAAGAATCTTTACAGTCACTACAGCCTGAGCCGCAGAGTAGGATATCAATGACTAATGAAACATATGCAGTTCCTACCTTATACCTTGGCCTATAACCTGATTAACCAAAGTCAAGGAACATGAAGACTCGAATTGTCAAACTTCCTCACCATAATTGTCTCAGCGACTTTCCCCAAAATGGATACTGGCTTCTTTAAGACTATTTATTTGGCCCACTGCCCTTCCCCTCCAATGGGAAAATGTTGATGATAATCAGCAGTGCATCTTAGCACCTCCTTTCTATCTTTCACAAGCCAGGAAGGACATGCTGACATGGAGAGTTGCTGAACCTGCATCTGCAGAATCTTGATGAGCAAGACTTGCTGAAACTCAATTAGTGAAGACTGTGTTTTTGTCCACCTGAGACACTGTTCATTTCCACAACTGTAGGCAGTTCAGGCCAAATCTGAGCAATTTTATGTGCAAACATGAACACTTTTCATAGGAAAAAAAATACCAAAATAGCTTTGTTACTGGGTGGAGGCAGCTACCTATCAGTCAACCAGAACAGCTACTGCTGTGTATGTCTTCACTGGCATTTATGGAGAAGCCAAAGTAAATAAAGCCACAACATTTGATCTTCAAAAAAATTGCATGTCATAATTGGTCAGCTTCAGCATTTAATTTTTGCAAGTAGAGTTCTACCCATCTCCTCTTTCACTTCATATATATTGGGTCATCTGTGAGGATGAAGACCATGGAGAAAGTATTGAGAAGTCCACTGATAGGGGAGGTCAAAGTCTATTGTAAAGCCTTACCAAACCTTTGAAAGCCTGGTTATTAGTGGGATGATCAACCTTGCCTCTCAAGGCTGCCTGTAAAAACACTGGTACCATTCACCACCAAGGGGAATAATTATAATAGGTCAGTCACTCTTTTAGGATAAGTGCTTCGAAGCTCATACCAAAGGAAGAAATCACCCTACCCTTTGGTATATCCAGCCTGGTGAGTAGAACCTATGACCACCTGGGACAGTCCCATGGTTATGAAAGTTATGACATTCTGAGCCGAGTCCAGAAAAATTGTCATTTACATAGTGCTTGGTGATTTCACTGTGTGTCAGCCTCCACAATTCCAGAGCCACTGTAGCGAGTAATCTGGTCAACCCAACTTCTAATTTGGAGTGGGTACACCATCACCAACCCTATTCTGTCCCTGTCCTGGGACTCAGAACTCAATCCTTTGGAGCAAGAGAACTGCATTTGTGCTCAGATGGAAAAAGCACCACATGCTGAACTGTCCATTTACCTAGCATCATTGTACAATATTGTGAGATTGTACAGTCCTGATGTGAATTGTAACAAAACAAATTTTAATTTAACTGTGCTGAAAAGAGAACTCCGGGGTTGGCTTAATGGAAGGTGAAGGAATTGTCTGTTGTTGAGCAGAGAAGTTCAGCCAATAGAGACCACTGTATGCATAAGTCATTAGAAAATGATACACAAATCAAAAAAGGTGATTTATATTTTATTCTGTTTCAGTTTATTCTCTATCCCAGTCTTCTCTTCAAGTCAACTCACAGAAAGCAGACTATATCCAGGGGTTTTAAGTCACAGACAAAAATGTAATACTAAAGTTGCAGCTAACTAATTGGAGACATATTAAATAAATAAAGGAGGCGTTGGGAGGCAACATTTCACTCTGGGCTAAATCTTAATTCCTTACTCCAGTAACTGGAACTGAGGTGGTATCTCAGGCTTTAGCCCAATATGAAGAAATTCTCTCCTTCTCATCCTTTCTCAGATATCATCTCACTTTTCTAAACCAGTAAATGATTTCCTGAATTACCAACAGAATATTTACAGGGTTTGCAAGTAGCAAGTTAACACTTATCCACTCTTCAAAAGCACATTTTTGAGTGAATTTGATGTTAACAAAAGCAAGGGATTAATATCACTGCTTTATAAAAGGCATAATGCAGGCAGATACTGTGCAAATTTCCAACACATCTCTGCCAATGAATTTCAGTCCTGACCTTAGTACCACATGCTATTCCAGTCCTGGGCATCTGTTGGGTACAGTCTGTTAAATATGCTGTGCTGTGCAATTTGGTTTTCTGATAGGGACAAATAAAGATTAGGCTGAAATAACCAAACTCGTACTCCTGGTGATATAAAAACACAATTTGAATCCACATCTATAGACATGGGTTCAAATTATGGTCTACCTTGTATATTCTTTATCTGTTCTACATTGTATAGTTAAAAATCAACTCTCAAACAAAAATGCCTCTGCTTGCAACTATATTCATGAAGAAAATATGTTTTATGTGTCTATTGTTTTTTGGAACTCTCTGTATAGAGCAGTGATTCTCAAACTGGGGAGTGGGACCTCTCGGGGTACCAAGGTTATTATATCGGGGATTGTGAGCTGTCAGCCTCCACCCCAAACCTGCTTTGCCTCCAGCATTTATAATGGTGTCAAATATATTTAAAAGTGTTTTTAATTTATAATGGGGGTCGCACTTAGAGGCTTGCAATGTGAAAGAGGTCACCAGTGCAAAAGTTTGAGAACCACTAGTATAGTTATAACTAATTCCTCTTTGAAGTTGCTCCTATTAGAACAAACTCCACTCCTATCATATAGTTTCTGTTTTTCTCCCCTTTGTCATTATTTATTACAAGGAACACCTACCTGAAAACAGGATCTTGGTTCCCAAAGAGTAGGGCAGATTAAGAATTTTTAAAAAAATCTTTTTTATTGGAAAATGCTGAAACCATTTTTTTCCCCCACAGAAACATTTTGGTTTCAACAAAACATTCATCAGGTGCAGAGTGGAATTTCTGATCAAGAGAGAGTCACCCCCCAGTGTAGCCAATAGCCCAGTGGTTAGGACACTTAGCTGGGATGTGGGATTCAGAGCAGGGACTTGAACTTGGGTGTCCCACATCCCATGTGAATTCCCTGCTCACCTTGATGTTGTCTATAGTAGGGCGGGAGTTTCTCTCTTGTTCATACTTTTTGCAAAAAAAATTGAAAGGTCTCAGTTTTGTCATTCAATGGGATGAAAACAAATGTCAAAACCTTGACATTTTTCATGAAACAGAAATTTTGTTTTCCAGCCAATCCTACTGAAGAGTTCATCTATTCCTAATGTCTCCGTTAAATCAACAGAGCCTCACCCTCTGTAACATTACAGTCATCCTCACAGAATCCAAATGTGATCCCACAAACAGAAAATTTTGCCCTAATATGAGGACTAAGTATTAGGAGCATGCGACTGTTTGTCATACTAGTTCCTCTACTAAGAAAAAGTAGGGGACAAGAAATATAGAAACATAACAGTGTACATAAGCAAAAATGTCATAAAGGATAACAGGTTGCAAAGTTCTCTGTGAAGTACCCAAAAGAGTGCATCTTCAAATATATCTAAATCAATAAAATATTCTTGACCTTTCCAGTGAGAAACATCTTGTTTTGAGGATGTTCCTCATTGCTAGCTGAAATTACCAAAGGCACTGATAGCAGCCGTCCAAGAAAGTAGTAGAAACCAAGAAAATGAACACTAATTATATCTTCAGAATCTATGGTGAAATATGGGTAAGTTCTAATATGGAAATACCAACAACACACAGGTAATGTAGATGTTTTGTCATCCATGCTACTTTCCCCAAAATGCAAGAATCATGTACCATACTACTGCATAAAGCTCATAATCATGGGATCATAAAAAATAAAGTTGGAAAATACCTATTAAATCACCCAGCCTATCTCCCTGTCATTGCAGAATTATTCACTATGAGATATTTTGCCCTCTCTGTTTTTTTTTAAATTAACAGCTAGTCAAACTGAGCAGTATTCATTTCAGCATTACCTATAGCTATGGCTTGGAGTCTTTTGAAAGGTAGAGGTCATTGAGTCAACTTCAGGAAGATTCTGGTCTTCAGGCTCTGGGCCTTCAGTGTTCAATGCAGGGTACTTGCCATCTAACAGTTGAAATGTAAATTTCTCCAGATATTGGGGCGTTCTTTTAGGTCTGGTCATGGGCATAGTTTCTAAAGTGGCTCTAGTATCTGTAGATTGTTTGTAGTTTGCTTCAGAGATATATTGATCCAGATAAGAGACACAAGGTCACATTATATGCACACTCCTGCAGCTTGGTAGGCATGGAGTTCGAACAAATAACATCTGTGATGGCATGACCTTGTAGCTGAAGTCATGTGGTCATGCCCCTGGCTATCTCACTGGAAGTTCCAGTTCTGGAGCACGAACGTTTTAGTGACTTCACAGTAAAATACTGATTTGGGGTGTGGGGGGATGGAGCAGGAATGTAGTGTGCCAGAATCAGGTTACAAGGCTGACGGTATCGATACCTTGGGTAATTAGAGATTTTTGAGACTGTGTATCATGTAGGCATATGGCGTGTCATATGGTGTGTCATGTAGGCATTTTCAGAGTTGGTTCAAGGCACAGGTAATTTACCATACACATATCTATAACATACATGTACTGTGCTGAAGAAAAATGTTAACTGCTAGGAAGGTAACTCCATGATAAAGAACAAATGGGGTTACTAGAATTTCTTGGTGTCTTCTAAACAGACTGACACATAAAAATTCAGTGTCAACATTGTGTGAGTGAATTGGGCACATTTGAACACTTTTTCATCCGTTTTCTTGTTATGATTTCCTGAGGGGACTCTTAGTGGTAAAAAGACAACTAATATGTCAAACTAGACAGTAAATGGATATGTGATGTCGAGTTCATTTAAACCAACTTGCAACATATATGCAATTTTTGTGTGTGCAATTTTTGATACTGATATACAAATATTATTACCAAATTTCCCCGGGGTACCAAATGGCCAGGTGCCAAATTCCAATCTCATTGAAGCCCATATCAAACTCATATTTAATTGAGTGTGAATGGGTTTGGCCCTAAAAGTGTATTTCAAACCATTTAAGAACTTTTTAAAAAATCAAATTATTTTGGACCAGATCCTCAGCAGTTGTAAATTGATTTCAATGGAGCCGTGCTGAGATACAACCAGTGTAGGATCTAGCTCATTATCTTTCCTAATTTTAAATGGTTGAGTCACCAAAATCTAAGCACATAGTTAAGATAAACGTTAAATTCTCCTGCATAAACATACTTTTTATATATTCTACAGAGGACTGAGAAAAAGTTGTATGTTACTTTTTAAAGCAGGTAGGAGTAATTATTATGTAAATCCATCCATAGCTATTGCAGCGTCTTCCTAATACAAATAACTATTTTGATTTTGTGCCTCTGGGCAAATGCATTTAACTGCAGTGCACTAGCTGAAAGCTTAGTCATGTGTTTTGTACTAGAATATAAGATTTTTAACAATATACAAAGTGTTCACTTGTGGTTTCAATCATTGCAGTGTGCCTGGGAGCAGCATTGCAGCCTCTCTTGAGCAAGCTTAAATGACTTACTGTAGAATTTAAACTATTGCACAAAATGAAAAGTAGAAGAAAAATGTCAATAAAATTGCAAGGCAGGAGTAAAGACCTGTATAACATTCTGAAACATTGGGAGTTCTATTTAGAAGAATTTGCAGTATATGCCCACTTCTGCAGCATGAAAGGTCATGAATTGGGTTTCCACATTCTGCTGAGCTACTGTATTAAGTAGGAAAACCCACCCCAGTTACAGTCCTATTTATGTACATCCCTGCATACTTTCCCTAGAAAGCATTGTAAGTGTGGCAACACCATAATATATTTTTCCCATCCATGCTCTTTTAACACATACAGCACTAGTCCTGATTTGCATCCCACCACTCTCCCTCCTGACATCCCCTCCCCTTCTGCCTCAGAAGTATTTTAAGAATGTCAAAGTTAATGCCAATAGGAGCTGGAGAACCAGTTACATAGCCCCTGAATCCTCTATGCAAAAGCTCTTTGTAGGCAGTGATTTTAAATGGACAGGAGTCTGAACCATGGCAGTCAAACTCGATGCACATCCTAGTTCTCTGGCATGCCTACATGCATGCCCATCTGCTAGAGTAGCATTGTGCCCATTCAAGGTAACATCACAGTTTAGACAGGAGACAGTTGCCAAGTGCAGTAGGTTTATAAAGATAGCCTGCAAAGCGAGTGATTCTTTTTCACCCTGCAAGATCCTCTTGAGGCAAGAGCTACCAAATTAGGCTCATGCACACACATTTCATTACTAGAGATTACATCTGTTGACACATAGTGTAGAACATGCATGAGAGAATTTTGTATCCCAAAGTTTGACATGTTTGTTCCTGGCAGTATGTGAGAATGAATAGCCAAGTCATAGGCACTTAATGGGGATGAAGAAATAATAATAATAATATAATAAAATCCCAAATTTCGTCGGAACTTACAGAAAGTTATGTTACCATAGCAAGATGTATGACCTGTGCTAGTAAACCGTAAGGATCATTACGCAGTCTCAAGAGATCTCATGTCTCTATTTTGACTGAACTAAATCCTAAAGGGTAACAAGGGTAAGTGTACATAAGGGTCCCGCACCCCCACCTCTGTCTGGCCCGGAGTGGAGTGGGACCGCAGCTCCTGGGGGAATGAAGTGGGGGACATAGGCGTAAGGGGGCCAAGGCTGGGATCACAGCTGAGGGTGGGTTTGGTGCCAGGAATGGAGGCACAGTGGGTCTGGGGACACGACCGGGGTCGAGTCTGGGAGCGGGGCCGGAACCTGGGCCGCGTGTGAAGCCGCAGCCAGGTTGTGCTTCAGGGGCTAAGGCTGGGAGCAGGGCCGAGTGTGTGGCTGGGGGCGGGGGGTGGAGCAGAGGCTGGAAAAGAGCAAGGCTGGATGGCGCTCCCTTCCTATCCCCTTTGGGGGCTGACCTGGCCTCCCCAATCCCCCAAGCATTCCTCCATGCCCCATGCCCCCCCTAGGGCGGCATGCCCCACAGTTTGGGAACCTCTGCATTAGGGATCCTTTGTCCTCTTGTGTCTAAGCATATAGGGGCTGATTCAGCTGATTGGAAATATGATTATGATGAAAATCCTGGAAAATTATTATTTTTTCCAGTAAGGGCCAGATTATTTAAATGGTCTCATCTTGGCCTTTACTTTTATAGGCACAATTTTGTTAATTCATTATTTAAAAGCACAACAAATTGTGATCACCAATACACTGTGTGCCCTTAAAAACTTGCTGTTTATCACTTTTGCCTGATTTTATCTATGTTGTTGAGTATTTTTAAGGATGAGGAAATTATTGCAAACCAGTTAAATGCAAGTGATGACTCTGACTACTAGCATTTAGTTATCTAGCTAGCTGAGTGCAGTCAGGTAGTTAACTGTCTACTTAGCATTTGCACCCATATTTAATTGTGCCTGATAAATAGATGACTGTTATAAAAAAAACCCAGAAACTAAAAGCTTAATACTGAGAAGTGCTGAGTGCCTGCAAGTACCATTAAAGTCAAGATGAAGTCGAGGTTCTCAATGCCTTCCAGGATCAAGGCCTTGTTCAACCCACCTATAGGAGACCTATCCATGTCTTATGCCAGCAATGCTCTTGTTAGGACTGTCCTCTGGCATCTAGACAAAGCCTAAATGTGTTTTCAGCTGAATCCTTTATTCCTCCATAACTTCTACTTTTGTACGCTGAATCTGCCTATACTCATCCTCAGCACATGCAATTAGAATAATGCTTAATTAACACAAGGGAAGGCCAGACTTGTTCCCCACGATTTCAGTTCACAGCAGGCAAATGGGTGACATTCTTGTAATAAAGTGTTTGCTATGATTATTTCATCCACCTCTTCTCATCCACTTTAGTTCTGGAACCCAATGCTTGTCTGTTATGCAAAGCAGATTTGTTCTTCAAAAACTTTTAAAGATTATGATGGTCCGACAGACTGTTTGATACTTTAGGCTTTCACAATATTGTTGAATTTACCTTTTCATGAAGATAGAGACAAATGAGGATATTAAACAAAGTCATGAAATGATTATAGAGGAAGATGATGTGATATTAACAGAAGGAATAAAAATCTTGGTAGTACAAGTCATCGGGATTTCCCCATAGCTTAAAGGAAATGTCTTCATGGAAATGTGTAGGGGTCATCTCTGTACTCCTATTACTCAAACTCCTTGCAGCTTTTGATATAATCCATCACAGGATACTTTTGATCAGCTGACACAACACAGCTGCAGTTGATGGACATTTCCCCCATAGATACAAAATGACAAATGTCAAAAAATGATGCAACACCTACAAGAGTCTTCTGCTGGAGGAAGAGCCCCTGGCTCAACCTGAGCAAGACTGAAGTGGTGCTGTTTGGGACATGGAAATACTCTGAAGAAATAACTGGCACAATGATCTCCCCTTCCAGCAAAGGCATTTATCCCAACTCATCAAAGTGTTGCAAAAGTGCCTTCTTTTACCTTTAACTAGCTAGAGAACTTCATCCGGGAGAGTGACCTGACCACAGTGATCCATGGATTTGTCACCCCCAGATTGAATTACTGCAGTCACTGGAGCTAAATATAGATACCATGGGATTCAGATCACAAAAAATACTCGGCCACTGTGAGCACATTCTACCTGTGCTAAGATCCCTCCACTGGCTCTCAGTCCACTTCTGGTGCCAATTCAAGGTCTTTGTCGTGTCTTGTTGGGTGTGGAGGGTCACTGTCTATTAGTCTATCCAAGTGCTCTTCTGTATATCTCACCCTTGACTTGAAGGACCATTGGACAATGAAGGATCAGTTAAGTCTCCAGTAACTCCTTGACCTGTCTCCTGAGAATGCCAAAAATGGTGCAAAAAATGCAAACTGGATGCAAGTACTTGTCCCTTGGAAATTGGACAGAGACAAGACTCATTAGTCACTGAACAGTCATGAGGTGGTAACAACTTTTGATCACTGCAACCGGGGTAAAATTTTATTTTTTTAAAGTAAGAAATAATAATTACTAAGAAATCACTGGCCTATATGCATACATAATTTGTATAAATAGAACTATTAAGATAAATTTCAGGTGCATGATACACAAAGAATAAGTTTGGTCCAATTCTTTAGCTGTAGACCTGATCTAATCAAGAATAATGACTGCAATCATAGCATATTTCTTTACCTAACCTGGGTAGAGTTGTTCTTCATATCTTCTGCCTCCTATTAAGCTAAAGAACCAAAAAGGGAACTCATGACTGATATTGCTCCATTCAGCCAGCGCAGCAGGTCACTAGATAATGGCTGGCTTGGCAGGGGTCCAGAGCAAGGAATTCTGCATAGATGTTCTTCACTACTGGAAGTATGGTCGAAGAAAAGCATTATCAGAGAGAGTAAATGAGTCAGGGATAAAAGGAAGAAAAATGTGATGGAAAATGATTCTGTTTTAAAAGATGTCATTTGGTATTTTCAAAAGGCAAAATTTATTTTTTGTCTTCTGACAAATGGATGTAAAAATGTGCATGCCTGGTGGCCTAAAGGACAACACAGTGGGATCAATATTCTTTTTGTACTCTATGAAGCTTGAGATTAAAGTCCCCACTGATAAACTGAACATTCTTTAAAAGTGACCAGAAGCAAACAGTGTCTGTTTGCTGGTACTTTATTACAAAAATACTACTGAGAATAGCTGAGAATATTATTTGATCTTAAACAGGTTGACCAGATGATTGCAGTTGGCTCCAGTACATGAGATGCTTTCTGCAAATTATTGTTTCTGGTTACAAACCTTTATAATATCTCAGAATGAATTATGTATGTATTTCATGTTTTCTTTTCTCTTATCAGCCTTGATGTTCTCATTTCAAGTTTCACCCTAGCCTCCTAATAATGCAATATTGAGGCCATTCAGACACTAATTATGCCTCCATGGCTTTCTTGAAATGACTAAATCAGCATCAGTTCTATAATTATCATTAGCAAGTTTGTATCAGTGCCTCACATCACATGAAAAGCTTAACTTTAAATGATTTATGAATATATGCATCTATAACATGGGATATGCGCTCTTTAATTGTATACATATACATATATGATACACATATGCATGCATATTTTAGATGTGTACCTGTATACATACAAATACACATTTGTGTGTGCAGTATACTGCTCTGTACACAATTTAAACACAGTCTTACTGAATGAAAAATATATTTACAATCACATACTAGCAATATTGTTTTCTAATTTAATGAGTTGGTATATATGAGAATACCGAATACCAAATGAATACAGTGCGTTAAACTGAAAACAGTGTATTTAAACAGTACAAACATAAGCAAGCATTTCTGATACACAAGACTAGTTCTCAGACTTGATGACTTCTTAATTTTCATTATGTTTAAACAGAAACCTGGCAAAAATGATTGACAGGACAGGAAGGAATATCCAAATGCAATTCCTCTATATTTTCATCATTTCTGAATTTGAATTATTCATGTTGCCAGTAGTCATTTGTCATGAAAACAAATCAAGATACATATACTACAGTGCTATACTTCCATATGTTTATAAACTGTTTACAGTGCATCATTTATATACTTTAAGAAGGACATAAATATATGGGCAAAAAGTATTGGAAACTGTACAAAACAAAACCATTTTCATAACTTTAGCCTTGGTGATAAATCCAAAGTATGTTACAGAAAAAAGCATAATATAGATGGAATATAGACTTCTTTAAATCAAGTATTCCTGAAAAGAATAACCTCTATTCCTGGGAACTGAGAGACTTAAGGACTCATATAAACCTCAGTTTCCTGTGAGGTGGCACAATATGTCACAAAACATTATGCCAGCCAATGACAATTATTTTTTTAAAATTCTATAGCCCTTTCCAGTACTGATTCTTTTTTTCTTTTCTTTTTTTTTTGTACAAAAAGTAGTGCCAGTCTCTGGTATTTTATGACCTATATTATTACCCTCTGGGTAGTGGAATGATGGTGCCAAACTAATTATTGCTTTGTCTAATTTTAAACCTAGGTCTAGAGAGATTAACAAGTTGCGCATTAATTCCAAGCATCAATAGCCAATCTAACATAATAGTTTTAAATGAATTAAAAAGCTGGCTCTGAAAACTTTTATGTATTCTGGGAGGCCAGACCCTCATCTGATGTAAATTACCATAGCTCCATTGACTTCAATGAAGTTATGCCAAATTACACCAGCTGAGGATCTGGCCTTTTATATGTAGGAAATTATTTTTTTCTTTGATCTATATAAATGTCAGAGGGCAAGACTCTGATCTCATTTATGCTGGCGTAAATCCAGAACAAGTCTGTTAAAGTCATTGAATTGATGCTAAATGTACACTGCTGTAAATGAGATCAGAATCTGGCGGGGAATATACTTTACTTTAGGTTCCTTAAATGCACATACCAGAGCTGTTGGGGACTTTTGCAGTCTTATGCACTTAACAAAACGTGCTAAGCTACAAGAGAGGATGTTCGCAAACTTGGAAAGTGTGAATATTACTTTCTAGGTAGGTACAAAAATAGAAACTGCAGTGTTTTTCTATTTGCTCCTTCAATTTCTTTATTTAATTTTTGAAGGAACTCAATGCATTAAACAACCTAAGAATTTTAAGAATGCTACTTGAAATTGAAACAATCCATTGATAAATTATTTCTAGAGACTGTCTCACCCCAGAACTTCCAGACCTAAAGACACTCCAGATTTAGGGAAGTTTGGTTCTGCAGTTGGGAACTCTCTCTAATTGTTGCAACTTTCCAGTGCAAATATGAATGTGTGCAAATATGAATGATACCAAATCCACTGTAAGGGACAGGTGCTCAAACTACTCCAGTTAGTCTTAAAGTTCAAGAAAAAAATAAAATAATCTAACAAAGTGTTCTGTACATCAAAATTAAAAACTACAATGAAATTGAAAGAGATTTTTAGACTATTTTTCAGTACTTTCCATTATGCAGGAGACAGATAAAAACATCTGGAAGAAAATATTTCAGCATAAACATTTAATTTAGTGTCAAGATATCACAGGCAGTTGTGTTAATGGAGTCTCTTTGCATCTGTGGCATAGGCTGCTATATGGCTAAGTTGACTTTGATACTATTGGACAGTAGTTTGACTCATTTTTAATTCTGATTAAGTTGTGCAATTGTATCAATTTAAGGTCAAGGTCCTGAATAAATTCTTTTGTGAAAACTGTTAGCGGGTCTTTTAAAATTAAAAAGACCCGTGTGTTTAATGGTCTTATTAGAATAGAATTACAAATGATGATCTTTAAAATAAATTGTAATTTTATGGAAACTTATTAAGAGAATTTATTGTAAGTGCTACTGTCAGCTTTGTGAGCAATAACAGAAAGAGAGCAACAGATATTTATTCATGCATTTTGGCTTTGCCTTTATTTGCTGCAGTTGATTTTTATAGGAGGCGAGTTCTTTATAGATTATTTTGTGTATGTTCCTATGTATGTAAGTTTGATTCTACAAGGCGCTGTGCATTCTGGTCCTGATCCAGTAAAGCACTTAAATATGTGCTTAACTTTAGGATCATGAATTCCATTAACTTTAATAGGTTTGCTCATGTGCTTAAAGTTAAGCACATACTTACATGCTCTGATTGGAATCAGAGCGCTCAGCACTTTGCAGGATTGAACCCTACTCATGAAATGTCAACATACTAAAAAAAACCAGTTGTTGGTGTAAGAAGGAAAGACAAGTTAAGAAGGCTTGGTTATTAAATTGTTGATGGTGGCTAAAGGTGATTCTTCTGGTAGTGCCAAGCACAACTACATTATTTTATTTTTATAACATCTTTATATCCACTCTAAGGAGATGCTTCACACCGTAAAACTCTATAAGAAAGAAGTTCTGCAAATGGCAGTGATACTCAGATTATCTAAATAGTTCTTAGAGAAGTGTAAATCTCATATATTTTCTTCCTCTTTTCTTCAAAGAAATAACATAGACCTTTCTGAAATATTGGTGCATTGAATGTTGGAAAGCCATTTTGTTTTGGATACTTGATTTAAACTCATAAAAAGCACATTCCCATAGGTGAATGACCAGCTAGAATAGATAAAATGTTTCATTCAGATAAAAAGCTTTAGAGATGGCTGCACAGATAGATTGATAATGTTGCTCCATGACTCAAATGAACCCATAATATTAAAAACTGATTTTCAGAACAATACAAATCACAAACATTGTGTTAATTTTGCTCTCAACGCAATTTAGCTTTGGGAAGATCAATGCCATAATTTAAAAGTATTGCTTAAAACCATTATTAGCCTGTGAGTAAAGCAGCCTTAACCCATCAAAAAGAAAACTTTGATTAGAAATCTGCCCCTGAAACAATAGCAAATAAATCACAGTGTGGATCTTATCAGACATGCAAATACTATAATATATATTCTATTAAACAAACCTTTTTCTGTGAGTATGTGTATTTTTGAGGAATTTTAAAACTGCATGTAAATATATGCAGTATTCTGTTAAATAGTTTTCCTTTTCTTTGATTCCAAAGTTAATTACATTCATTTGTATGTTAAATGAAAGATTTTATAATATGTATTTGGAAATCAGATGCAAAATGTTTCTTGGATGAATATATAAGGTGGTTGAAAAAAGTAAGACATTAGCTGCAATCTAGTAATAATGCTATTGTTTAATTTTCAATGTATTTTTTCCAAAATCAGGTGTTTCGTTCTGGAGATTGGATAAATTGATAAAATCTATATTTTTGTTATCATTAATCTCTGATTATAGGCCTAACTATTTCTGTCTCCTTAGTAAAGGTGGCCTGACACTGATTTATAAGATGATCTTTTCATTTGCTTATAACTTTGCCAAATGTTAACGATTTGGGCTGAAATTTTTCTTGTCAAGCTGCATTTTTGGGAAAATGTCATCAGAAACTGTTAAGCTATTTCTCAGAACAAGACTGGGAAAGAATATATTGTTTTGCCCTTGTTAAAAAAAAATCTTACAACCATTTTGTTGAGAAGCTCTAGTGCCTTCATGCTTTGGAGCAAGGACTTGAAATTTGGCCAGGGAGTCAGCCAGGTCACAGGGATGTGCCTTTTGCCATCCTTGTGAAAATTTACCCAAATCTGACCAAGTTATGAAAATCTCAGTTTGCACATGCTCAGTAAAGACTTGTTAGAATTTGTCAGCTAAATTCATTGAAGATTCTATCTGCACTGAGCATGCTCCCTCATAGGACTTTCCTGAAATTGTTCCTTCTGAATGCCAGTGGCAGCTGTGATGCTGGATGCAAGACCTAGGGTGACCAGATGTTCCGACTTTATAGGGACAGTCCCAATATTTGGGGCTTTGTCTTATATAGGTGCCAATTACCCCCCACCATGATTTTTCATACGTGCTATCTGGTCACCCTAGCAAGACCTGAGAGAATGAAGACTCTGTCCTCTGCTCTCAATGCTTCCATTGCTGATGCCTAGGCACTGTGGAGAAGGAAGAAGCTTGACAACTAGACAGAGAGCTGAGGTGTCTGTATAAAGTTCTTAATTAGTACTGGAGCAGGGTCTGGAACCTGGATCCAGTAGGCTGTAGTGGTCACTATAAAGTCACTCACTCTGTCTCAGGCCCACTGAATATTTAAGTAATTATACAAAGTGGAACATCCTCAACATGAGAGACTGAGAAAGACCCACTCTATAAACCAGCGGTTAGGGCATTCACCCAGGAGTGGGAGACCTAGTTCAAGATCCGGCTCCAAATGAAGCAGGATGGGGATTTGAACCTGGATTATAAGGGAGGTGGGATCGGCACCTCTTCTTCCTGGGATTTTCTTGAGAAAGGGCTGAGCTGTTTTAGGACCCTAATTCTAGGAGAGGGTTCATGACTGTGAATCCCAAGTGAATACGGATACCTCCCTCTGGCCTTGAGTTAGCTGCCTATCTCCCTTTGAGGAGCAGGGCCCAAGCCATCTCCTGGATATTATGTGCTGCTTACCTTGATGTGCTGGCTTTTGTGAATCCCATTCTTAGGTGTCCAACATTTGCCATTCATTATATAGGAAACCTAATTCAGGGCTGTGAATTCCACTGAGCAGCAGGGTGCCTAAAGTTAGTTGTTGAAACATTGAGCTGAAATCCCCTTTGCGTATCTAGCAATGAGTCTGTATTCCTTACAATGGTAAACATCCTATTGAAGTCAAGGGAAGTTTTGCTAATATCTGAGGGCTCATAGATTATAAAGCCAAAAGGGACCAACCAATGTGATCATATTGTCTGTCCTCCTGCTTAACATAGGCCATAGGACTTCCCTGAATTAAATCCTAGTTGAACTAGAGCATAACTTTAAGAAATCAATGTTAGTCTTTAAAAAAAGACTAAAAAAAGTGCAGAATCTTCCCCAAATGGGTTACATCTGATCAAAATTATCTGTTTTTACACAACATCAGAATGGAAATGAAAGTTTTCTCTAAGCCTTAGTATTCAGTCCCTAGATAGTTGTGCTTTATCTTGGTCTTCTACCTTTAGTTCTTTTAGTCACTGAACAATGGTTTGATCTCGTTGCTGCTGTATGAGTGGAATTTCCACTGAATTGTATAGAAAAGCTGCAGCATCTCAAGGGTGGAATCTTGGCTCCACTGAAGTAGCTGAGAGTTTACCATTGTCTTCTGTGGGCCCAGTTCACACGTGGTTTGTAAATTACCTTCAAGTCAGTTAAATAGTCCTAACCATTCTGAATGAAATTCACTCCCATGCAGAGAGCCAGCACAAGACCTGCGAACCACTTACGTCCCACTTCAGCTCTATTCTGAAGTTTCAACTAGGATGTAAGTTTTGCATTGGCTTTGTTTTGGTCCTCCGCACAAGAGTGAATTTAATCTCTGAGACCTATTGTGAAGGACATGGGAACTGCCTGTGGTATTTCATGAATATTATATGTCCATCTGCTTGCTTGATTGTTACTGTGTTGTTGTTTGCTATTGGATTACCAACATTTAATTCGAACTGAGGTTAGTGGCATGTGTGGAGGAAAGGGAATCATGGCTTGAGATTGCCCCATTTCCTGATACTTACAGAACAGTGCAAGTATCATTTGCTTCAGAAGTTTTGCTTCTGACCATGATGAGTTCAGTAGTCTGGCTTGACACAGAAGAGGGATCCTAGTTTGTATTCACAGGGGGAGCTAAGTGGGGGAAAAATAAACAAAGCACTTTTGGGTTGATAGTCCCGGAAGAACAGGCGAGAGTAAGGCAAAGACCACTGGGGGACAGACTGAATGTCAGTCCCCTGAGGGTGGGGTGTCCAGGATAACCTACCTAAGCCTATAGGTAAGATAACTAACCATATAGGTCTTTTATTGTGTTACAGCCCCTTTCCTTTTGTGATATTTTGTTCCTACAATTGAAATTAAACAATACTTTGTTTCTTAAAAGGATTTTTGGGTCATTGTATTCACCAGTGGTCACAGCTCTTGAAGGGAAGACTTGCTGGGGCCAAGCTCAGTTGGACCTGCTGAACAATAAACAGTTCGTAAACAGGGTGCTGTAGTCCTGGTCTAAGATTGGGAGAATCATGGGACTCCACCAGGAAAGAGGGGAAGGTTGGAAGTCTGTCACCTAAAGAGTTGTACTCTGAGAATCAAGAAACAGGTCAGAGGTACAGTTAACCCTGAACTGTGACACCTTCTTTGAAAGATTGATGGCCTTGTCTGCCTTGCTAAAGAACATGCTTCCATTTATCTATCAATCCATGTATGAAATTACAATGAACTAAAGATTGTTTCAAAACTTGCCATAATTTTGCTTATTGCTTTACAGGGTACACTATGGAGAAGTTGCTGGTATCTTTAGACTAATGTAGATAGAAGGACATCATGATTATGTATTATTATTTGTTTTTCACGTTTTGAATGGTTTGTGTAATTGACCTAGGTTTGCTGAGAAGGTCTGTGTACCTTCCATGCAGCATTGCCTGACTTTAGAGTTAGTAACAAAACCTGAAACCACACAAGTTTCATATGGTTTTGAGTCTTATTGTGAACATTTCACTTACCTCAGGAAATAGGCTCAAGATGAGGTTCTCAGTCTGAGTGTGTGTGAGAACTTCATTTTCAAAATGATCAGGATTGGTTGGTGATATTTTCAGACTAAGGGAAAACAAAATTCACCCCTGTACAGAGGACCAAGGTGAAGCCTCTGCTCAAGCTTCAATTCAGACCTCAAAATAGGAATTAAATGGGATTTAAGTGGTGCATATGGGGTGAAATCAATTTCACCCCATATGCATGTATTTACATGGCTACTGATTGGATGCTGACTACTTTAATGTAATGGGCTGTCATAAAGGAGGAAAAGTATACTGTATGGTTATCAAGTTTAAATACTAGAGTTAATGCAATTAAACAATTGATAAATAAATAATTCAATGGTCAGGCAATTCCAAAAGTCATGGTGCTCCCAACAGTGTTGCCAGATCTGAGTCTCGTTATATCTAGTGTTTTTCTTAAAGCTCCAGCTCCTAGAGTCCAGTCATTATGCAAGAAGCTCAGCTTTCATTTTTTAAGTACCTTCCTAGCCCTCATGGTTGTGAAGAAAAGCCAGAAAATCGGAACCCTAAAGTCTCAAAAACTGCAAGGAAAATAAAAGGAACCCCAAACATATATTTTTTTAAATCTCATGACGTGGAGGGGCCCTTACTCATGAGTTTTGATGCTTGTGGTTCGCAATCTTGTTGTACATTGTGTATATAAACAGTGGTACATTAAAGTTTATCTTTAATAAGGAAAGCAGGAGTAGAAAATACTACAAACAGTATGCACAACAGGGCCAGGTTAATGTTTCACTAGAAATGTTAACTTTTGGAATTTTGCTTTAAGCTCACCCTTAATCTTATATTAATACTAGTATTTGTGCTTAATTTCCCTGGTCCTTGCGAAGAAAAAAGAAGAGGAAATGAGCTGCTAAAGGCAATGTTAATAGGCACATTCTAAACTGAGGTTCCATTAAACTGTGGAGGCTTTTACTGATGTCTTGATAGTAATATCCTTAAATGACTGGTTTAACAACATGTCCTCTTTTGAGGCATCCACTGCACATACTTCCTCAACTGACAGTCACCCGCCCCCCACTCTGCCCCCTTAACTCTATGTAAAAGGGCCTGAGAGATGTAAAGGGGCAGGGATAGGGCCTGAGCCCAAAGGGGCCTGCTTCCTGCCAAGGAGGATTCCCCCTGTGCAGGCTTTGCAGAGACATGCATAGGAAGCATGTTGGGGGCAGGGCCACTTCTCACAGTTCTGTGGAGATTCTGGTCCATACTGAGGCCCATAGGTAGCCGCAGGAAGGTGCTGTAACTTGGGACCCCAGTGCTGTTGGAGTTCTTCCAGGAGGCTCACCAGCCCCTCGAGAAGCTCAAGTTGATAAGATAAGGAAGTTGCAAAGGTAGCTGAAAGCCATGTTAGTTCCACTCCCCCTGGGCTTTGAGTTCTGTTTGGGCTCTGAGTTAAATGGTGTGAAAGGACCATTCTGCAGTTGGGCTATACTCTACTCACACTGTCTTTTTCCAGTCACACCGCAAACAGGCATCCTATATCTAGGGTGGCAACCAGAGTGTGAGGTTGGGTTCACAGTGACTACAGTACATCTTGTCTTCTTGCTTTGAATATCTGATCGAACTGCCCCAGGTCTGAAAGCAATGAAGATCCACCCATATCAGCTCTACACCACTTCCAGGATCAGGAAGAGGAGAGTATAACTAACCAGGGACAACAATGTGCCCTATCTCCTCCAGAACAGGGGGACAGGAGCAGGGTCTGCCTCCCACTAGCAGAGAAGAAGATAAAGATCCTCTTGTAGTCCTAAATTCCCCAGCCCTGGGAGCAGGAATGAAGACCATCCTTGTAGAATCCCTCCAGTTATGGTGAGTGTGAGCAGAGATGGGGATTGTGTGTGTAAGCAAGAGAAAGAGGAGGGGGAAATGGTTTGTGAGAGTGGGAGAAAGACATAGATATGAGAGAAGAGTGTTTTATGTGAGAAATTGATAGGAATAAAACTGTGTGCTATGAGAGAGTGCGCGTTAGGTGTGTGTTTGAGAGATGGCCTGATTTGTGGTGTTTCGTCACTTTATGCCTGGTCTGCCAGCCTAAAGAGATTGGAAAGCAATCCTAAGAACCTTTTGGCAGATTCCTCCCAGCAGCTGGTTCTGTGTCATTCCACTGAAGCTGCTGGGGATGTGCTGGAGAAAGGAAGTGTGGCTGGGGTGTTCCTATACCTCACTTGTTTCTGCTTGTCAGATATCTCATAGAAGGTATTGACAGCTGGATTCAAATTAAGGCAACTCCTGAGGCCTGGCCTAGAAAATTAGGTTGGTCATGGGTATGAAAAATCCACCCCAGAATGGTGTTTCTAAACTGATCTAAGTTCCCAGGTGGACAGCGCTAGGTTGATGGAAGAATTCTTCTGTTGACCTAGTTACCGCCTCTCGGGGAGTGTCTTATGTACTCTGATAGAACCCTTCCTGTTGGCATAGGTAATGTGTATGCTGAAGTGCTACAACAGTGCAGCTGCAGTGGCATAGCTATGCCGCTGTAACATTTTAAGAGTAGGCAAGCATTGAGGCTGCTCTAACTTCATGAAAGGGAAATGTAAAAATGGCATAAAGCCTTGAGTGTCTCGCTTCATCCCTTTGCTGAGTGGAGTTTGGGCACAGGCATGAATTTGGCTAGAGAGAGAATTAGAATTCTTAGTACTTTTATAGCACTTTACATCTTCAAAACACTATACAGCCATTGACTAATTAATCCTCACACCACTTCTCTGGGTAGGTATCACCACCCCCATTTAATAGATAGGGAAACTGAGACAAAGGTGAAGGGACTTGCCCAAGGCTATATACTGAGTCAGTGGCAGAGCTAGGTTCAGAACTGAGGACCATCTGCCTTCCCACCCTGTGCTTATTCTTCCAGAACTGGGCATGTGTGTGTGAGAGAGACCTCTTGGGTTGAGGACTGATAGGAGAGCGAGAGAGCAAGTGTGTGTGTGTGTTTGGTGCTAAAGACCAGAGGAAGAAAGGCTGAGAAATCACAGGTGACAGGCAGGAGCATGGGGATGCCAAGCCCCTGATAGTCAGCACCAAGGATGGAAGAAGGGGTGGAAGAAGATGGGGTGGAAGAAGCGGAGCATTTTTATTTAAAAAAAAAATAATGTCATTCTTTCCCCCAAACCTATGCTGGGCACTGCCACGGGGCCCCCTTAGTTCCTTTGCCCACTGAACCTTTCCCCTTCAGTCTTCTCCCTCTCTTACACTCGGGTCACGCTGCCAGAGCTTGCCATGCCGACCGAGTCTATCGATCAGAGGGTATTGCTGAGGGGCAGCTGCAGCCACTGCCGCCGCTCAGGGGAGGGGGAGGGGAGCACGGGAGTCGCTGCTGCTGCCGCTGGGGGATGGGGTGGGACATGGAGACAGCGCTGCTGAGGGGGAGACGGCTCTAGGCACATTGCTGCGGCGGGAGGCAGCGGCTAGGGATGGAGGTGGGGATTCCAACTAATTTAGTTCCCGCTTCCCCCGCTGCCACAGAGGAAAGAGAGTGAGAGCGCCCGGGCTGCTTTGCCATGACCTCCCGGCCACCTCCAGCCCGTGTTTGCGTGTGCCCCTGCAAGCGGCAGCAGTCCCTGCCAGTAACATGACCTGTGCGGCCACGGCCCTGTGCAGCGCAGCCATTGAGCTCTCCCTGCACATGAATCTCCTGCGTGTCTCCCCCTCGGCCCTTTGAAAACTGATCTTTGGCTCTTAGTGTGAAAGTGATTTGAATTTGGCTCGGCGGCGCTCTGCGCAGGCGTCCAGCTGCTGGCATGCTGGCTCCTTGCAAAGCAGCTGTTTTGGGTTTGAAATTCCAACATGGCAGAGGCTGCAGTCAGTCTTCCCTTCAAAAACTTGGAATGATTTCAAATCATAGGCACCTTCACTTAACCCGAGCCCCCATTCATCAGCAAACACAGCGGATCGATGCTACTCTAACCTATCGCGTTCTCGTACCAAACCTGCAGGTAAGACGATCCTTTGCATTTTTCCAGCGTTCATTAAAAAAAAATAATCTTAAAGCTATCCAAGACAGACATATATATATATTTTTTAAAATCGCCTGCTTGTGCCTTAAATATTTAATCTGATTTGCAATCGTTTAATATAGTAAATATTTCCAGCCTGCTTTCCTACTTGTAGTCTGGAAAGTACAGATATACAATTGCAGTGCATGGTTTTTTTCCTCCTTGATCATTGCCGACAATAGTAGGGAGATTAAGAGTTCGCGATTGCAAGATCCCTTCCCACCTCCTTCCTCTAACTGATTTATTTTTAAGTTTGTATTAAACATAATAAAGTGCAGGTAATGTGGGACTACGCTTTCTCAGGGAGCTAACTTCTACGTAAATAAGTGCAAATAAGAATTTCGTAGAACAAAAGTTGGGGTTAAATCGCAGTATCTTAGCTGGGGGAACATGATTATGTCAGAGGAGCTGTTGCAGTAAAATGTAAGCATATCATCTTGGAGGGGGTACAGCGTGGTGGGCGTATTGTTGGCTTGGAACGGAGAGAAAGATGTATAATTTAATGGTATATACAATCCACTGATCCTATTACTATCCTCCCTGGAGCTCTTGTTAGTTTCAATGGGAGTGAGTGAAATTGACATGGACTTGCATTCCTGGTCATGTGCTTTTTTTCCTTTCTTTCTTCTCTTGTGATCTGAGATCCCCTTTTTGTTGATGTTGCTTTCCCACTTAATTATATGCATGTAGGTTAAATGAATACCTGACGAAAGGGCCCACGTTTCAAGGCAGTGACATTTGATAGCTGAGAGGAAAAGTGGCTTTAATGAAAAGCAACCTTTGGAATTCCTGCTTGTGAAAAATCCAATTCAGCTTTTTGTGCTGCCAGCAAGAAATGATCAGTAGCACCAGTGTTTATGGTATGTCCGTTTTGGGATCTACTTCCTTTGCATCTAAATAGCAAAGACAAATTTAAATAGCATGATAAAGCACTGAGGAATTTGCATGTGAATATGACTAGCAATAAACCTAATGTTTAATGGTAAATTTTTAACTGTGTAAATAAGCATTTTTTCTTGCTGTCATTTGGTTATCATTTTAGAATTAGTTTTGTCCATTGTATTGATCTCAGTTGTAAACCTAAAGTTGCATGGTACTAGCAGTGCACTATAAATACCACCGAACTCAAATAGTATGTAAATTAGTAAAATTCAGTGACTAGAGAAAGAAAAACGCTTAGTAACGAATCCACACACACCTATATGTCTCTGTATATACACATACACACGGCTAAAATACAGTATTTTTCTATTTCAAACTAATTATATTATTGACTGTTTTTCTGAACTGCAGCTGATCTTTCTCCACTTTTGGCGTAATCAGTTCCCGCAGGTTTTAGCTGATGATGGAGGAGGAAATGGTTTGCATGTAAACAAAACAAAAATACAGTTGTGATCGATTGTTTATTGTCGATGAGCAGGATATTTTATGCTAGTGTACATGTGTCTGGCTGTTATTGCTTTATTGTTAACGTGTAATAGAATGAAATAATCAGGCACTCAAATTGACTTAATTTTTTAAACCTCTCACTCTCAACCCCCCAGAAGTCCCATCTGCCTCCCCCACTTCACTTCCCAAAAAAGTCAGAAAAATGAAGCATGGGGGATTTCAATAGACCTTGTTGCGGTGCAATATGTACACTTCCAGATATGCAATTAAGGCTAGAGCAACAGAAACAGCTATTAATCTATTTTGTACAAGCAAAGGGTGGTGGTGGTGGTGGTGGTGGGGAGATATGCTGACTTTTAATAACATGTGATAGTAACAAATAAGGATAGAGAGAACACTGGGGAAGGAGGGAATCTCGAGTGTGTGGTGGTTGATTTCTCATAATAATGCATCTGAATGCAAGAAAGGGATTGAGAGAGCAGTTGCACAATGTACACTCCTATTTTGGCGCTGTAGGTGACTGTGTCTGGTGTGTGTGTGTGTGGACTGGACTGCTATACAATGGGGATGAGCTAATTGAATTTTGCATTTGGAACTTGTTGACTTTAAAGCGATCAATAAGGCAACTGTTTATTTCAGATGCACCTAATTTGCCCTGAGAAATGTTTTGAGGAGCGAGAGGGGGGCACAGCTTTTTTTTTTTTTCCCCTTCTCCTAGAGCTGTTGGAGCGAATGTGATTGCCAGATGGGAAATTTCCCTCTGTGATGTTAAAGCTGTAATATATATTCAGAGCAGATTGGACTGCTGCTTGTGATGAGGAGGATATTACATTTATAAATTTTAAATCGGGAATTGGACTGTATGCTCAGAGCTGAAATTGGATGGTGTGAACAGGTGGATATTTCAATGTGATTCGTGGATGATAGTAGTAATAATAATAATATCAGAAATATGTAATTAACATAGTAGTGCTAGGCAGTTATGTATGTTCTAAGGCATTTAGGTAAATATTTTAAGATGTGCTTTGTTCCCTAGAAAATCCTTACCTAGTTTGTGTGTTGTTTTTAAAGCCCACTCTTAAGTGAAATATTATCAGTTACATGTCTGAAGAAAAGTTTTGATACAATTATTGTTGCCAGCAGATGCACCTCCTTTCTAGTTTTTGTTTTGCCCAATTATGTGGCATGACACAGTCACAAACCTGAAAGGCTGGAAAGTGGGAACTAGTCACACTTGAGCAGCTCTGCTGTTGCAAATTAAAAGTGTTTTGTGGTCAGGAAATGAAAACTACAATGTCTCTTTTGAACAAGTCGTTTATCAAGAGAAACATCTATCAAGCAGCGACTTGTCACATTGATACTCTAAAAGTTAGATTGGAGGTGGAAACTGCTTTGATGTTTTTTTTTATCCTACATTTATAAAACTGAAAAAGCTAAAGAGATTAGGACCAATATAAATTTAAAAATCACTTCTCTCTGGGTATGACAAAACCAAAATTTTGTTACTACTGCACTGTGGTACAGAACCGAGGAAAATAAGGAGGTATCAGATATTTGTCATATTTTTTTCATAATAAAATTTTAACTTTGAATGTGTGGCACATGCATTTAAGTTCATACTTATAAAAACTTATCTGTACGTTCAGACATTTTATTAGGCATGCTTTCTTGCTCAGTAGTGCAACTTTGCTTTCAGACTGACAGACCTTTTCCTTGTTGCTATTGTGGTGCTGTTTACAAAGTTTTGATGGAAAAAACAAATCCCAGTTTTCTGCCTTCATTTCAATCTTGCGTTTCTCATGCTGTATTTGTCATCCTCCTCACATCCCCCTTCATGTAAAGTTTCTCCTACTGCCAAGGTGTTTTATGGCAAGTAAAGTGGCATTTGGATGGCATAGCTTGCAACATACTGTATTAGGGGTCTTCTTAAATTTATCTTCCCCCTTTTCACCTTCTTTCTACTGAGATTTTTTTTGTTATGTGAGCCACATTTTCATTCTCACTGAAGTACTGCAGTTTTACTTAAAACTGCAATAACTGTACATTCAAAGTACCTATCCAGTTTATTTTCAATGATTGAACGAACTACATCAACTAACTTGTTTTCAACTTTTTCCTTTACTTCATTGTGCATGAAGTTATACAGATTATCAAGGAAGTTCCTACATAGGTATTTTAAAAATATCCTTATTTTGGGTAAATAGGGCACTTTGACCTTTTCTCTCTCTCGCCTTTTCTCTCTCTCTCTTCTCCCCCTCCTGCCTCCAATAAAGTGAGACTAATGCTGCTTATGGCTGCTTGATATTCCATATAGCTCCATTTGCAAATAGGCAGCAAACAGAAGCGTGGTGGGAGTTTTGGTGAGTGTTATACTTGCTAATTAATCATGTTTGATATGAAAGAATAATAGCATGGTAATAAAGCCTCATTGTTGTTTGATGTTTGTAACAGGATGTGACTCCTACACAAACCTGGTGTTCCCCCCCCCCGCCTTTCCTCCCCTAATAAGATACATATAGTACAGGATCCAGTTGTTTATATTATCCATTGGAACATCTGTGAAAATACAGGGATATCTGCTGTCCTAATTGTAGTAGCATAGAAAGATTTTTTTATCAATATTTTGCTCACACAGTTGTCAGTGAACAAGACAATCTTTAATCATTAGCTGTTGATTTTTAAAGACTTCTACTTTTGAGCTGAGTCAAAAGTGTTTTCTTTCTATTTTTTCTTGATGTACATCTAAAGGTAGCATTTTTTTATACCAATCAGTAAAAAATGGAACTTCACAAACTCTTCTGCAAATACTTGCTCATGTTACGAACACAGTATAAAAAAAATAAATGAAAAAAATATTCCTGCATAGATTATACATTTGTACTCCACAACATTTTAAGGTTATCTGTGATTTTTGTGTGGGTTTCATTAGCAGTTGCATACAGCTGCAATCCTCTTCCTCTGGTGTTGTTCATCTTTTAATTTATTAACTGTACAATTATTGAATTTTTCATCATGTGTAGATTCAGGTAGCAAAGCTTGAACTTCAAAACCTCACTTTCCAACTTAGACTATTGTATGGTTTAGGAAAATAGTTAAAAATCTGTTTTTGACTATATGCCCTACATGTGCTTTTAAAAGGGAGTCTCTAGATGAAAATCAGTCTGAATGCTTACTGTCAATAAGTTAAACACTTGTATGCATATAAGAAGTGTGAGATGTAAAGACTGATCTTCTGCAGCCTTAATCATTAATTAATCAGCTAATCTGTTAATTAATGATTAGGAATGGTTTTGATGGTACAAAATCAGCATGAGAGCTGTGTGTGTGAAACATTGTATGTTGTTTTTAACATGCTGGTCTAATGTAGCATTCTCAGATCTAATAAGAGAAATATATTTGGCTCTTTGCCCTCAATCAATATATCCCTTAAGAGAACAAACTTCACATAATACTTTTATAAAGTGCCAGATTTATTACCATGGAGTTGATAAATTTAATTACTGGAATTTTACATTGATGTATTATTTTGGGTGTTTTTTTTGTGATTGGAGAATATTGTTCTGCAAATATTTGAGGTATTGAGGTATACTGTTGATTGAGAATACTTGATTAATCAGTAGTTAGTCACTGATAAGTTAACAGGCATAAAGATAACACTAGAACGATCTGAAAGTCCTTTTTATTATTGAGACAGCATATGAGAAACAAAATAATAGTCTAATTTTCATAGTGATAACTTTGAACTGAAATTGTAGCTATTGCGCCAGATTCTTCGTTTGTACAGATTGGCATCAAAGGACCTGAGCATCTGGCCCACTTTTTTAAATAAAATACCATTTTTGACCTATTGAAAGCTCCTTTTGAAATCTGAAATATAAAAATATATGGAAATTTAGATACTCATCTGATCCAAAATGTATAGCTATAAAGTTAACTTTTAAGAGCTGTAAATTCAGGATTGCATATCCCTGATATTGTTTCAAAATATTACCATCTCTAGCAGCAAGAGTTTATCCTTTAAGTGAAACATTATCTTCCTTATAAGATCACTTCAGGGAATTTAGAATGGGAATAAGCTTGGAATTTTCTCTAAGTAAAAAATAAAAAGTCCCAATAAATAGAGCTAGGTGAAGGAATGTCTTTCAAATTGAAAATCATTACTAGAGTATTTGATTCCATTTCAACATGGCATCTGACCTTTTACCCTATTTTAAGGTTGTGTGAGTGAGAAATATACGCACAAAAATATCTGATGCTTCCAAATTCTTGCAAGCATTCATTTTTGCACATTCGCTCTCTAAATCCCAAAACATCACAAACAGTTTCCTCACTCTAATCTGTATCCTTAAAAGATAGTGGCTAGAACAGAAGAGGAAAGGAAAAAAAAAATCCAGCTGCAATATGCTACATTCCTAAATTCTACAAATACAAAGTCTCATCCTTCAAGGTGCCCTTAAATAGCTGACATGCATCTGACGAAGTGGGTATTCACCCACGAAAGCTCATGCTCCATAACGTCTGTTAGTCTATAAGGTGCCACAGGATTCTTTGCTGCTTTTACAGATCCAGACTAACACGGCTACCCCTCTGATACTTAAACAGCTGAGACACCGCAGGAGGTTTTTAAGAATCTGAGAGACCTAAGAGGTGCTCAGCACCTTGCACAATCTGCACATTAAAGAGAGTGTGTATACTGTGTTTCGTAGAGGGAGATCTATATTTGCAGTAACCTACAAACTAGTATGGTGCCTTAACTCTGTGATCTGTAAATACTTGTTGATGTTAGTAAGATCAGCTTTTTGACCATTGAGGATAATAGTGAAAAGAGATATAGATGGCTGATTTGGAATAGCACAGACTCCTGAAATTGAGAGGGAAATTAGATTTGCAATTTTCAGTTTTAGGCTATGAGGAGTATCAGAAAGTAATACTCTGGATTAACATTACTCGCAGTTGGGCTACAGTGATGAGAATTTGAATTTTTCTGTTTTTTTGTATAGAATTATGTTGCTATGATGTGTTTGGCACAGATAATATGAAAATAAAATATACACATTTGTTCATAAGGTACTAGTAGCTATACCTGTCAAACTACTTCAACAACACTAAACAATTTGTAATCAGATCTGTAACATTTCTTGCTGTGCCTATTTAGTGTTTGTATAATAGGATGCCCAAAACAGTTTTTTTTCCCCTTTGTTTAAATACAGGAATAAAACTTAATGATATTTCAATTTAAAATGTTTTGCATATTGGGGAAAAAAATCTCATCTCCGTCTCAGCTATATTTAAAAATAATTAGTGTCATACCAATTGCATATTTATCTTTTTAAAAATAGCATGTTTTTAAGTACATAATGCAAAAGCCCATATTAATACATTATTGAAGTAGCAATTTCTGATATTATTAAATCATGTGAATACAGTTATGTGTTTTAAGAATCAGTACAGCAAATACTACCACTGTCTTAATTTAATTTATTACAATACCAAATTGTTCCTGTGAAATAGATATTTACCAGATTATTTCAGTGTAGCAGTACATTTTTGGCCATGGAGGTTCATTTGCCCCACTTATAATTAGTGTTGCTATTTTTGTAACCTTTTCATATTCTATTTTGAACATATAATCAATCCTCCTATGGTTTGTTTTTTAAAACAAGTGGTTTATTTAGGTTTCATATGCTTGTTCCACAGCTCACCTTATATACATACCGTGCCTCACAATGAATGGTGGCATACACTGCCACTGCATCCAACAATTTTTGTGCAATATTTTGGAATGCATGCACATGCAACCTGATTATAGTTTGGTGGTGACAAATGGGTTTCAGCAATGTGCATGTTGTTTGCTTTCATACTCTAGCAGTGAGAACATGCATTCAATGGGACTTGGTCATCTAAAATTGTTTTTTCTTACATTGTATTTAAACTTTTTTGTATCATCTGTTTTGATAAATACCTAGGAATTAATTTGATATACATTTGTAACTCCTACTAATTCTAATGGAAGTTGAAAATATATACTTATGGGGGGAGAGTTGGGGATAGATTTGCATAAGTATTCTGAGCAATAACTGTAAACTGTCACCTAAAGGTACTTCTTCCTGATACATTTTGGAGTGTCAGATGAATAGTTGTGTCGCCCCTTTTTAAGATATTGTAAATGACTTCATCATTTCCCTTCTCAGCAAGATTATCGTCTCAACTTGTCTCCTGTATCCCAGAATACAAGCAAATGGGTATCGTTAATGAATGACAGGAGGGTTTATGCAATTAGTTTTAATTCTTAATTAATCAAGTTAAAAGAGCTGTTTATTTCTACATTGACATTTGTGCTCAGTACAGCTTATGTTAAAATAAGTGTATTTTGGCTTATAGATTGAAGGGGGGAGGAGAGTTTCCAACAATTGTTTAATGTTGCTGTGTGACAACAGACGGTGTGACGGGAAAAGAGGGTTATACACAAATATAATCAGTCTCTTACAATAGTATCTGTATTGACATTTTGACTGTTGTGAACTGATAGTACTGCTATATAAATGTGTGTGTGACAGCTATGCTTGTGGAGGAAAAGTAACCTTTATCTGCAGTAACATTAACCGTTCAGTATGTCATGTTAAAAGTGTGAACTTTAGTTTGTTAGGCTACTGTCACCACCCATTCTAAATTGCCCCATCCCCTCCTCAGCAACCTAATTATTTCAGCCTCCTGTGTTGACGTGTAGAAAGCATCATTTAGTCTAGGCTGGGAGAACAAGGTTTGCAGGTATTGACTGATATAAGGTATCACATTGTGATACCTGAAACAGATTTAAAAATAAAGTACTGTATCCTTTTCAAGTCAAAACTGAGACATACTGGAAGGTCCAGGAAGAATGTTTCTGAACGCACCTTGAAGGTGCACCATTTATTTTCAAAAGAGATATCTCTCATCACTCATGGATGGCTCCACCATGAAGAGACATATCAAAAGAGCTCATAGAAGTAACTATTCTTTTATGTCCTCCAGTACTTAGACACTTACAAGATTGTTTCAGAAAAGGAAAAGAATTGATCCTATTTGAAGCCCTTGTTGTTGGCCTTTTTGTGGACCATGTACTGTATACAGAATTGTAAAAATAAATTCTTCATTTATTGACCTAATTATTAATAAAATTCTGTTTCCATTGATTGATTATTCACATATATGAGAACCTAAAAAAAAGTAGTGTAATGTTGCTGTATAAATCAGCACAGTTGGGATCTTACGTGTATCTCTAGAGGGTAAATAAATATATACATGAGGGTCTAGTAAACCTCTACCCCAATATAACGCTGTCCTTGGGAGCCAAACAATCTTACTGCATTATAGGTGAAACCACGTTATATCGAACTTGCTTTGATCCACTGGAGTGCACAGCCCCGCCCCCTGGATCGCTGCTTTACTATGTAGTATCCAAATTCCTGTTATATCGGGTCGCATTATATCAGGGTAGAGGTGTACTTTCTATGAAATTAGCTAACAAACAATATTATGTTTTCATTATTATTTAAAGATCTATATGTAGTTTGCAAAGAGGAATTTTTAATTTACGTGATTGCCTTATGTACATAATTGAGTAAGACATAAATTCAAAATTAAATGAATACACGGTATCCTTCACAAATGCAGAATCAGATTAACATTTCTGTAAATGTGAGAAAATTATAGAAAATGAGTGAACTGTTTCTCTCAGCAATTCAATCAGAAAATCACTACAGTTTTGAACTTGCAAGACAAATACTTTTTGAATATGGGAGCAGACTATAAACCACTTACTAACTATGCAGTTGAAAATAAATTAAACAATGACTTATCTTTCTATAATTTTATAAAATCTGCTTTTGTGTATTTATCACTGTTAATGCAGCACTGAAGAAAATATACACATATACTCACAAACTTGAAATAAATGTAAAAACTGTATAGGTATTCTGTCTTAATGTTACCAACTAAGTAATCGTTTACATCTATATAGAGGGTGATTGATAAATCTTAATTACATAAGTATTTTAATAAAGGAAAGGCATAAATATATTTTGGAAACTGTTCATGTAACAATCTTGTGATTCTTGATTTTTGTCTTGTTAACAACACTGCTTTTTTAACATTTCACAACACTATGCCACACAGTGGTTTGTCATAGGTGTAAAATGTACAAGGTTTTTTCATTCTTCATTTTCACAACTTGAGCAGTAATGCTAACTGAGCTAGTACTGTACCATAATGCTGGTGTTGAGATTTTTCAGCCCGTTTTCAGATTAACGCATATGGCATTGCTGTTTGTATAAAGCCTTCAAAATGCTGAACATCTGCAAATCCCACTGGCTTCAGTTGTAGATACTTGGCACCTTTCAGGATTTGGCTTTTGGTATGTCTGGTGATAAGAAATCTGTCAATGACACTGCCATCTCGCAGGCAAATTTTAATATACAGTGTCTTTTTTTTGAAAATTGAGATTGTATAGTGAGTTGAATTGACACACCCTTGATTTAGATGATCTAGATCAAATATAGCTAATGCAAATTGTGCATGAATATATGCTTATGCAGATGATTTTTTAGCAACTGTAACCTTATTAGGCTTATATGGTTTGAACTATTAACTAAAGCTGAAAGGGTTATAGTGTGATATATCTTCCACTCACTGGACAACTTCATTTATATCATATAGAATAATGGTAATTTTCAAAGTCGGACTTAAGTAAAGGGAAAATATTTCAACTGAGTCCTTCGTTCAAGTAATTAGCAGAATATATCTTTCTCAAAGGCACATCTGCTCCTTTAAATTAGTTATAGTAGAACTATTGCTATGGTTAACTCTGGTTAAAAAATAGTCTTATTTGTAGTGCACCCTCCTGTCTTTGTTTTGATTAGGTACAGTTTGATTCTTCCCTCTCCCTCACCAAACATGGAATACTCTGAGGATCATGGGATGTTGTCTCATGTTAACTTAGGAAGTGCAATTTGGGTCTCTGATTTTGGCTGGCTCTTTATCAGACTTGCTGAGTTCCTTCAGCTTCCATTGATTTCATTTGGAGTTGGCAGTTTGCAATGCCCTTGGAAACCAGGCCTTGGATGGCTCAAGTAGAGCATTCCAAAATCAGAACTTGAAAAGTTTTGGGCTTGATTTATAAGATGTGCCTTTCTTGACATGCCACAAATGGGGTTTTCTCAGTGGAACTCAGAGGAGAATTTGACTCCTAATTTTTGGGATGTAAAAAACAGAGCTAAAAAGCAGAACTCAAATGCCCTTGTTGTTAGTGAACTTACAGTGAGTGTTTAAAGCTGACTGTAATTCAGGAAGCGTGCTTTGGTTTATAAACCTAAACATTGCAGCTGACGATGGTTTTTCTAATTGCAGAAACTTTTCCTGGTTTTACTTCTTCCTTTTTAAATAATTACAGGCATTGTGCTCCTTAATGGTGCATAACTACTACAAAGATAAATGGCCTAAAATAATGAGTTTCTAATAATAATCAGAAGTGAGTTAGGTTAGAGTGAATTGGGTTCTATATTGAAACCTTGTAGCTGTGCGAAAGTAAACCAAGGTCTTGACATACATCTGGAAGAGGTGAGCTGTTTCCAAGCTCTTTACAGGCAATTACACAATGGTGTGTGTATTTGTGTGTGTGTGTGTGTATATAAGTCCACATCCACGTCCCTCCCCCCATTTTAAATACTTTAAGAAGTGATTCCTTCATTATTCCATGTGGTTGCTGTACGTACAGATAATAGTGTCTAGGGATACTGAAATATTTTTTAAATTGCAACCAAATAATTATCTATGCTGTTACACTGGAAAAGCTGGATCTCCTCAAGTGACTTCATTCCCTCCTTTTCCTTTTCTTTTAAACCTAGTATTGTGGGTTTTTATTTTTATTATTTATTTTTTTACAGTACTGAAGGGGTTAATTAAGTAAAAGTAGCATAGCAGAGTGAGCAGCACTTTTTTTTTTTTTAACAAGGCTAATGGGCATTTTTAACTAGTTGTCACTTTGCTCTTGAGTTAAAAATGAACTTCTTTTTGGCATGAGCACTGGATCAGCTCGAGTGGCACAAGAAAGGGAACAAAATAGTTTCACCCATGATCTAGATTTACAGACATTTTAAATCACCCCCAAAACCCTTTGGGGTGTGAATGACAAAGCTTGTTTATATGTTCTCAATTTCTCTGGGCCTCAGTTTGCAATACCATTATTTAAGCCTGGCTGATGTAGAGCAATCTTTGCAAAATGGGAGTTCTCCATTTCTTTCAAAGCAAATCTGTTACTTTCCCTGCTTTCCCCCGCCCATTGTGAAAGCCTTTTATATTTGAAAATTAATAAATGCAGGAGAATATGCTGTGCATCTAAAGGCCAATACATTCTATGAAGTCTCATAGACACCATTACCAACATTTATGTAACTCTGTCCTTTGATCAAGTATAGCTGGCTGACAGCCTGAGAGCATAGGCCTACGAGGTCCAGATCCACACCCTCGTCGTGGGAGCTCTGGGCACGAGACCAGCAAGTGGGATGCCAGCAACCACTTCCTTCCCAGGGGCAGCTTCATCAGGTTCATCGACTGGCTGTTCGTCCACTGTGCCTGGCTCAACTGCGTTCCCTCAACAAAGCCGTCTGTCACGGAAACTGGGATAAACACTGCAGGAAGTGTGGCTATCCCAACAAGACCCTGCCCCACGTCCTGTGTGGCTGTAAGCACCGCTCCGGAGCCTGGCAGCACCATCCAGAACCGGCTGGTGAAAGCTGTCCTGCCGTCCCTGGTGAAGATCACCGTTGACTCCACCATCCCTGGAATGGACAGCCAACAGCGACCCGACATCGTCGTGACTAGTGAGGAGAAGAAGAGGATCCTCGTGGTGGACATCACGGTGCCTTTCGAAAACAGGTCCCTGGTCTTCCACGAGGCCCGGCTCAGAAGATATTGAAATACATCCCGCTGGCCGACACCCTAAGAGCCCAGAGCTACGAGGTCCAGATCCATGCCCTGGTCGTGGAAGCCTTGGACACATGGGACCCCTGCAATGAGCCGGTGCTGAGAGTGTGTGGAGTTGGTTGGTGCTACGTCCGGCTCATGAGACAGCTTATGCTGTCCAACACCATGAGGTGGTCCAGAGACATCTACATGGAGCACTTCACGGGACACCATCAGTACTGGGACGACTAAACCAGACTGCTGGTCAGGGAAAATAACCCACTTCCTCCCCGGACGAACCAAGGGACGCACTCCACCCATGTACCTATTCGCTACAACAATGCTGACTTGTTGTAGTGAATAGGTACATGGGTGGGGTGTCTAAATACATTCTGTAGGTGGCATACCCAAAATCACTTATTCACTGATGCTTTAAACCCCCACCCCCACCCCAATCTGGGTCTGTGCTGGTTATGTGCTATGTATGTATCTTGTGAACCTTGTAACTGATACTTGTAACTTCTTATAACTCAAGCCTGACCCCAGATGTACAGTACCTTTCTTCTTAACTTGTGTAAATTTGATTTTGAATATTAGCTTTAATAAAAATTTTAAATCTGTTTCATTTAATATGTTATATAGTTTACCTGGTAGAAGATCTGGTGTAATGACAGAGGGGATAGACTCCATGATCTAATAAATCATTTCCATCTCTAACTAAGATGAGTTGTGTTGGTTTTTTTTTCTGTATGATCATAAACTTATTAGAAACTGACAACCTCTTAAAAACATCCTCACTGGGTGCTAAGCTGTCTGGATATCAGTAAGCGGTTGTATTCATGATAGGTAGCTTTATTATGAGTTGCTGGGAGCTAAATTGCAAAGACCTTATGACTAATTTTAGTTTTCTCTGCAACTACTTACTACTGGAATACAGAACCACTGGATATTGTTCTGCACCATTGACTTAGCTATCTCATTGTTAATAAAAGGACTACGTTGAACTATCATCAGTAAGATTGGATTTTTGGAATAGAGGTTGGGATACAATACTGAGGTTTTGAGCTGGTACCTGTCAATAGAAAGAATTAAGAAGTTGATAAGCTACATTTCTGAAGAGGGTCAAAGGGGATGAGCACTGATATATGCCTTTGTATGGAATTTGCAAGAAACTCTTTTCTTGCTCACTTTACAAAAGGTACAAGGTATTCTGCTAAGCAGGAAAGAAAGAAAAACAAAAAAAGAGCATGAGAAGGAAAAACAAAAGGAGAAAAATATAGCCCAAACAAATTATTATAGTGCATCCCAGTGACTGTGCTCCACACTTAGATTTAATTAGAAGACAACTGCACTGGAAAACTGTTCATTTAGTAGTAGTTAACGACTGATTTCTCCCCACCTTCCCCCCTCACCAATCAGAACAGATTATACGCTTTGTCGTATAATGGTAATTTCCACAGGCAAATCAAGTATGGTAGGTATGGTAGTATTGTAAGGTTTTCATTAATGATGTTAATTTATCATTTAACTATCCCTTTAGAGGTGAAAATAACTATTTTCTTTCTTTTGCATTTATGTGGTAATAGTTTTTTGTTTTTGTTTTTTTAAATCAGTGAATATCACATGAGTGCATTTTTGTGAATTTTTTTTTTAATGTAAAAGACTATAACATAACTGGATAGCCATTAATGTATTCATTACCTAGTTGAAAATTGCTGGAAGAAATCAAACATTGTATATGCACATTTTGCTTAGGATGACTTCTGTCAAGAAATGTTTCTTTTATGTTGTAATATGATTTGCTGTTATAGGTTTTTCTAGTGTTGTGGATGGTTACATGCAGAATTTCAGGCAAACAAGTTTTATTTCATGAGACGCTGAATATGATCCACTTGCTGTCAACAGTAAGATAATAAGAATAAAAGTAATGTATCATTTAAGAAAACAACAAATCAATCCATCTGTCTACAGCATCTATGTCATGAGTTCTGCCCAGACAGATGCAGGTGGAGCTAAGTTATTAAGAACTCTGCGGGCTATATCCTCAACTGGTGTAAGAACAGAATAATTCCATAGAACCTCTTTATGTGCATACTAGAACAGAATTTGGCCCCAAAATTACCTTCAAAATATTTCTGCATCTTGGGAATCTATACACACAGTTATATAGAACTGTATATGTGGATAGCAATAATTTTTGTGGGGTACTCTAAATATATTTGAATCTTAACGGAGTCACTGTTCAGTAGATAGGAATAAATCCCTTTTTTTTTTTAAGTACATCTGTGGCTGGCATATCTGAAATCCAGATGATCTATACATTTTAGGCACTGTGCGTAAGCACCTATGATCTGATTAAATAATGGATTTTTAATTTATGCCTTCCTGTGCTATTCATAGTTATAGTAGCCAGGAACCCTGTATAGGTTTTGTTTGCAGTATTAATATTTAAGATGTCTGAGAATATGTCTTAAAGAAGAGTGCTCATTCATAGATTCAATGCATGTAGCTGCCTCTGCATTTTGCAAAATATCAGAAAGTTAATTAGCCAGACATCCAGCCTCTAGAGGGCATTCTAATGCTCCAGCAGCCTCATTCTGTCTAGCCTTCAAGAGTGAATGCAGATCTGCACACTGCAATGTGCTTTAGAAAGTTAAAAACTTTTGTTTTAAGTATAAGATTTGTGTGCCTTTTTTATAACATGACAGTAATCTAAGAAGAAATGGATGTGTAGTGATCACAGTTTCTAAAAAAGAAATACTTACTGTTACCTATTTTTACTTAAAATAAGAAATACCGTATTGGAGTCAAATATCCTGCCATGGTAATTTTTATGTATGTAGGTATGTATGTATTTAAAGATTTAACTTTTTGACCTTATAGAGGTTATCACAACTGTGGTGAATGAGCAATTGGTGTAATCACTTCACTGACCTAGGCCATGTCTACATCTAAAATTTTGCAGCGCTGGTTGTTACAGCTGTATTAGTACAGCTGTATAGGGCCAGCGCTGCAGAGTGGCCACACTTACAGCAACCAGCGCTGCAAGTGGTGTTAGATGTGGCCACACTGCAGTGCTGTTGGGCGGCTTCAAGGGGGGTTCCGGGAGGAGAGAGCAAACCGGGAAAGGAAACCAGCTTCCCCGCGGTTTGCTCTCTCGGTCCCGGAGCCAGCCAGCAAACCGCAGGGAAGGAGACCTGCTTGCTCGGGGTTCCGGGACCGAGAGAGCAAACCGGGAACGCCGCGGTTTGCTCTCTCGGTCCCGGAGCCAGCCAGCAAACCGCAGGGAAGGAGACCTGCTTGCTCGGGGTTCCGGGACCGAGAGAGCAAACCGGGAACGCCGCGGTTTGCTCTCTCGGTCCCGGAACCCCGAGCAAGCAGGTCTCCTTCCCTGCGGTTTGCTGGCTGGCTCCGGGACCGAGAGAGCAAACCGCGGCGTTCCCGGTTTGCTCTCTCGGTCCCGGAACCCCGAGCAAGCAGGTCTCCTTCCCTGCGGTTTGCTGGGTGGCTCCGGGAACGCGAGAGCAAACCGCGGTGAAGCTGGTCTCCTTTCCCGGTTTGCTCTCTCGGTCCCGGAACCCCGAGCAAGCAGGTCTCCTTCCCTGCGGTTTGCTGGGTGGCTCCGGGACCGAGAGAGCAAACCGGGAAAGGAAACCAGCTTGATTACCAGAGGTTTCCTCCTTCCACGGAGGTCAAGAAAAGCGCTGGTAACTGTCTACATTGGATCACCAGCGCTGGATCACCAGCGCTGGATCCTCTACACCCGAGACAAAACGGGAGTACGGCCAGCGCTGCAAACAGGGAGTTGCAGCGCTGGTGGTGCCCTGCAGATGTGTACACCTTCAAAGTTGCAGCGCTGTAACTCCCTCACCAGCGCTGCAACTTTCTGATGTAGACAAGCCCTTAACAATTAATGGATGTCTTAACTCAGTGGGACTGTCCATGTAAATACTCTCCATGAATCAATCCTATGGTATTTGAGACTTGTTAACTCATTTTGTACTAAAATCTAGGAAATAAAGAGTTCATCTGGGGTTAAACTCAGGAGCTCTCCTGTGTCCTAAGTTCAGTTGCTTTATCCATTGGTCTCTGTGAATGCCCCATGCCATTTTCTTTCTTGTATCTGTCATTAGTGCTATAGCAAGTGATATTATAGAATTTAAGGGAAATCAGAATTGATCAAATGTTCAAATGATAATTAGTTGGAGACCATATTTCTCCAATCCAATACACCAGTGTTATGGTGGTGTAGCTTCATTGAAATTAGTGGAGTTACACTGCCACAAAACTAGTATAGGAGAGAGGAGACTCATGCCCAATATTTTGTTTTCAGGTTTTCCTTCAAACCTGGAGATGTCAGCAAACAAAGAACCCCACAAAAAAAGACAAAAGATTCTTGACTCTGGCATCATGAAATAACCATTCTCCTTCCCCACCCAGAAAAGTCCGTTTTTGATCCTTCCATACATAATAGTCACCAACCAAGCCAATAACCTTTTCTGGAGGCTTACTAGTTTTTTTCCAATTGCAGCACTTTAGTACTGAAACACTTCTAGATGTTATCTTGGCAATTCATATTGAAATTCAGTTTGAGCATGCATGCTCTGTGTAGGAGAAAAGTATCTACAGTTGTTGATGATTGAACCTAGGCCCTCCAGGTTATCACACAGATAAGTGTGTTACTATAGACAAATTTTGCGTAGTTAATTGCATGAATATATTACAGCTTTACATTTGAAGCTGGATAGATAATCTCAACAACGAGGAAGCACAACGTAGTTCTAGACAGCATAATAAAGAATGAGGGAGAATCTAAGAATGGAAGTAAAAGCTTAGGGGCGTGCTTTGGTTCATTTTGTCAGTCACCTAGACTATAATCAAGAGACCTACGTTTAATCCTTTGTCAACCAGTTCTTTCTCTCTTTTTGAAAAGCACTTTTAAAAAAAAATCCAAATGCAGTCTTCATAGGTGAAGCTAAACCAAGGTCTGTCAAACAGATAGCTTTGAGAGTCAACAGTTGACAACATGCAGGATTCACTAGCGAATTCCTAGTTTGATACAGTCATATGTGTAAAGTGTTCCTTCTCCTTGCTGCATAATGTGAATGGATGATCAACAGCGTAAGGATAAATAACTGCATGAGAAAGCAGAAGCCTTTTATTAAGACAGTCCAATCCCGGAAAGTGCTGGATCATATTTTTACATCTTAATGATCTGTGGACAAAGCATAGCTAACTTACTGGAGAAATAATGGTGGCACTGCAGCATGAGTCATCTGATGCTTTTCCCCCTAAGAGTTGACTAGTGTGTGTCACTTTAATCTGTGCATATGCTTAGAAACCCACCTTGGTTTTTAGTGCAGGATTGCATGTTGGGGCTGTGCAATAGGCTGCATGACATAGAAAGTTCAATAACATGAAAAAGTGTAGCACTTGGAGGACTGCATTTTTAATCCTTTTCCATATCTAATCCATGTGGCTTTTTGAGTACTATATGAAGAGGTAGTAACGGTGGTGGGAGAGTGCTGGAAGTGCAGTTAGGGTATTTATTTATTTGAAATAGATGGTAGAAAATATAAAACGTCTTTTTACAGTGAAGATCTTGTGCTCTGAAAATAGTTATATTTACAATCACAAAATATCACCCAGCAACATGATCTAGTAAAGAAGAAATAAAATGTAGCCTAGCAGCCAATATATGATAGATACCATGACAGCATGTGCCTGTCCCACTCCATCTGAAAACCAGTACCCTCAACCTTTCTCAGCAGCCCTGTAAAATAGATGAATTTTTCAATATGCTCTGAAATTTGACAGGTTTGGGCTGAGCGAGTTCCAGAATGGAAGAGATTCCTGTGGTGAATACCCTATCTATTGTCCCTTCCCTTTCATAGCAAAGGGGTGGGGAGAGTCACGCCTGAGTGCCTCTGCTGATCTTGGCTTTAGTCACGTGGCCCAAGGGTCTTCTTATCAGATTTAGAGCTTGCCAAGCTAATCTCAGGAAGCCTCATTAGCGAAGTGCAGAGCCCTCAGACCACCATCAAATCTGGTCAGAGGTCAGTTGTCAATGATGGGTGACATTGCGCTGTGACCAAGAACAGAGAGACAGATATGAAGGCTGGCTGACATTGACCCTGGCTCATTCAAAATAGGTTCAAAGAGGCTCATGAGCTGCGTGGCAAATCAAAGCCAGGTACATGCGTGAGCTGGTCAGTTATAAGAGTTGGTTATTGACATCAGCTGCAGACCATTCTTCATGCTGTATTGGCATCACAGAGAAATCTGGCCAGGGCAAGCGAGCCCATGATGGGTTCCTTGACAACATGCGTGCTGTTGGGTGGTTGAAGAGGTCTTTGTATAGTGGTAGCTTGGGTTTGCCCTGATCTTCTCAACCATTCGAGCTGTATAAACCTCACAACAGATGTGTGGAGGAGTGATGATGGGGAATCACGGTACTGGTGTGGGTCAAATCATCCCAGTTACTATGTGCATGGTTAAATGTAGCTGTGTATCAACCAAGTTGATGATGTCAGATGAAAGAAGCCGGACTTGAAGCTCAGTATTCTGCTGCAGAGTAACAGAGGGCGGATATGCTTGCTCTTTATAAATATATCAGAGGGATTAATATTAGGGAGGGAGAGGAATTATTTAAGCTTAGTACCAATGTAGACACAAGAACAAATGGGTATAAACTGGACACTAAGAAGTTTAGACTTGAAATTAGACGAAGGTTTCTAACCATTAGAGGTGTGAAGTTCTGGAACAGCCTTCCAAGGGGAGTAGTGGGGGCAAAAGACATATCTGGCTTTAAGACTAAGCTTGATAAATTTATGGAAGGGATGGTATGATGGGATAGCTTAATTTTGGCAATTGATCTTTGATTATCAGCAGGTAAGTATGCCATGTGGGCGGTGATGGGATGTTGGATGGGATGGGATCTGAGTTACTGCAGAGAATTCTTTCCTGCTGGCTAGTGAGTCTTGCCCACATGCTCAGGGTTTAGCTGATCGCCATATTTGGGGTTGGGAAGGAATTTTCCTCCAGGGCAGATTGGCAGAGGCCCTGGAGGTTTTTTGCCTTCCCCTGCAGCGTGGGGCATGGGTCACTTGCTGGTGGATTCTCTGCAGCTTGAGGTCTTCAAACCACAATTTGAGGACTTTAATAACTCGGACATAGGTTAGGGGTTTGTTATAGAAGTGGATGGGTAGGGTTCTATGGCCTGCTTTGTGCAGGAGGTCAGACTAGATGATCACATTGGTCCCTTCTGACCTTAAGGTCTAAACTGGATGATCAGAGTCTGAGCATTTTCTCGCAATAAAGTGCTGGCCTATTTGCTTAGAAAGTTGTTGCCTTAGCCATAGTTTTCCTCAGGTGGTTAAGATATGTGTGAGATCTGTTGATAGTTACTCTAAGGTAAACTGGATGGGATACATGTTTCAAGTAATATCCATTGAGAAATACATTCTGTTCTTGGTCTGCTCTTGTGTTGTAAAGATAGAACACACTTGAAATTGTCTTGGTCACACTTGATTGTAAATGCAACCAAGTACAGTATTTGCTGTCTTAATCAAGTCAGTCTTTAGGGAGCCTTTAAGTTCTGGGAATGATCATGCTTGGATGCCTAAGCAAATGTGAACTTATGTGTCTAGATGAGCTTAAGTTCATACAGGTTGAAAAGAGTCAGTGCCAGCACAGAGCTTTGGAGTAGACCATTGGCTTGTCTTTCCACATGCTAATTCTGTCTCCTGTGAGCATTTGGAAATGTTTGTTGTGGAGGAGAAGGTCAATTATGTTGACTACCCATGCTGGGAGTGATCTTGACAATTTGACTTAGAGCTCTGTGTGGTAGACTATGTCATATGCTGCTGTCAGGTCCAGAAATATGGCTCCTGTCTTCAAGTTTCTCTGAAAACCATTTTCGATTAATGTTGTCAAAACTAGCACTTGATCTCAGGTGCTGTGACCTCACCAAAAGCCTGATGTCTCAGTGCTGAGTATTGACTCGATTTCTGGGGCAATGCTCACTGAGTCAGTTAGGGTAGTTAAGGTATGTAGACTCTCAGATGGATCTCATGAATATGCTGCAAATATATTAATTCTGATAGGAAGTAAAAAAACCCAACAAGTATATAATAAAATCCTTAAACATGAATTTTGATAGGACGATATTAAGTCCTTAAACAATTCAACATATGTACTCAAATGTTGTGACTAGATGGGCACATTTCTTGTAGTAATTATGCCTTTACTCTGAATTTAGAAAGGTGTGAGTGCTGTCTTTGAAGCAGGAATGTTGCATCTTTCCAAAGAAGGGTGAGAACACCCCCTGCCCTCCCCTCCCACCACACACACACACACACACACACACACACACACACAAAAATTCAGTGGCTTTCATTTATCTTAAAGCTATTTTAATAGAAACAGCAAGTTTATAAATCATCTAAGCAATTACCTGAACATGGTGGGAGTGGGGCTTAGCTTGGGCTTTGGGCCCAGATGTTTCCAGACGTCAATAATGGCCCTGCCCAGATATTTACAGCTTAATTTTGTTCATGTGCACTAGTCCATAAATGGTTCCATTTCCATTTCCAGTTGAACAACTGAGCCACTTACAGACGAGTGATTTAAACATGAATGATGGCAAGATGTGAATAGAAACAATTTATCTTTGGAAACTTTACAATCCATTTCTAATATTTAAAATGTACTCTAGATCACAAATAGAGCATGATTGACCAACGCGTATATGTCCCTTTTAAAATGTGTTTTCTTTCTATCAAATCAGTTTTTGCTTAGCTTCACTATAGTTTGGAAGGAAAGACATTTTTGTGTGTGCGCTATACCACCTAGCACTAGTTTATTGAAAGCTAGTGTGCTAACCCCTCCCCCCACCTCTCATCCCACCCTACATTACTTGAAGCTAAACAAATTGAAAATAATGATTGGTAACCATCTGCTGTGCTGAAATTCCACGTACAGCAGTTAACTCCATTTTACAAAACAACTCCAATCTAGTGAATTACAGTGCAATTCTTATGTGCCAGCAGATAGCAACAAGCAGTTTAGAGTTTCTCTGGACAAAGCAGCACATGTAGCCAGCGTTTCATTATTCACATTCATTTGGAGGTGTGAAAGGCGGGAAGAACCCCTTTAACAATTCAAATAAATGCATTTGGAAACAAAGTCAAGCTATTGCCTGATTGTTTAATTTGATTTGAAAAGGAGCCAATCCATACTACTGTGCAGAAAAGAGGATCATAGAAGCATTCACACTTCAGTTTGGATCACCATTTCCATAGCTGTACTGTATTGTAATGACTCGTGGCTAGTCTATTCAGTTTTAAATCATTCACATGTCTTCTAGGCTGCCCAACGTATATTCTGCGTATTGTGTAGATGATCAAAATGTATCGGAGAACAATAATTATGTATCGAGTTCCTACTGAAGAATTGACACAACACTGAGGCAAGTGTACATTAAAGTTGACTAAGTAAACAGTTTCAGAATACCAAGCAAGGGCTCTTCAAATAGTGACAGACTATGATGTATTATTAAAATAGATACCACGATGTAATATTAAAATGATACTATTATTACATATGTGTTAAACTCACTTTCAATTATGTGATCTTAGGTTTTGACCGTATATAAAGGAAGTTGCTTAAAATGGGCAGTATATTGAGTTCAAAGGACCTATACAGTTAATAAATTCTCCCATGTCTACTGGATTTTTCATCAGGGAGACTTCCAATAAAAATGATCTATTTTAGAAATAATATTGTTTAGTAGGTTGAAATGTGGTGTAATAAAATTAGACCTTCAGTCTTCTAAAGTTACTACTTAGATGGCACCCTTGGGATGGTAAAATGGCTGTATAAGCAGATGAATCAGACAGTTTCACTGATGGATACATTTGTCAGTCTCTGTTACAGATATAATATATTCTTATATCTGTAATCCTAACACTGTTACATCCAAATGAAATCAACATGAGGTTGTCATCTTTAAGCAAATATGTTAAGTGTTGTCTTTTGTGCTTTGGATTTGAAAGAAAGGGGCCCAAGGGAGCCAGCATCATGCAAATGGAACAAATCCCATTTCTTCTGAGCTGTGCTGTTTCCCCCTTCATGGCAGCTGGCTGTGTTATCTTTGTGTGTTTCTCTGAGTGCTGACAATTCTTTCAGTGATCTAAGTTAGGGCACATTAGAAAGTGGAAGCAGCTGTCTGTCGCTATACTGAGAGACGTGTTTGCTCTACTGCAAAGATGAAGGACCATGAATCCTTGACACACTCTCTCCCCCTCCCCCCTTTACTTTCCAACATGATCAACATTCAGACGCACAGATTGTCTGCTTGGACAGTTTTTTGTTCTGACTGACAGCATCTGGCGTAGACAAATTTAAAAATACATAGCATGCCATGCTTGGAATTGGAATGTCCCTTCTTTATTAATCTTCTCATTTAAACCATTCATTTACATTTCAAGAAAGGTTACAGCTTGATATGGTTGAAATGTTTATTTTAAATGAATAACCTACTAATGAAATACCTTGAATGAGCACCTAACCGCTAGTGTTCATTAAAAATTACACCTGATTAGTGTGGCCTCGGAACTGGAGGGAAGGCTAGGATTTCCCCATTGTCTTAATCCACATTTCAATAAAATGTTGTTTAGCGCTTTTTTTTTTCTTCCTCCACAAAGCTAAATAAAAGCGATGCATTTGCTTGCAACCCTTGTCATTTAGAACACAACTATGGTATGAAGTGTTAGCCTTCAGAATACTATTTATCTAATTTAATCTGCTATTGCTGGAAGAATACATTTCAAGCAAACACCTAAATGTAACATTTTACTTTACTGTGCTAAGGAGTTTATGATTTAGGGACCAGATGTTTTATGGTTTGGTGCAATCTAAGATCAGATTTTCCTGACAGGGAATACACATTTATTTATATATACTACTTTAATAATAAAACATAGACTGTAAAATAGCACACTATTATACTATACAATCTTTCTCTCTCTCTCTCTGCACTCTCATCTCCACAATCCAGATTTGCAAAGCAGAAATGCTTGTCTAGCATTTATGTAAAAATAATATGAAAATTGGCCATACTAGTCAGAATATGGACTTTTGAATCCATTGGGGAAAAAAATCTTATACCAGGCATTTTAGACCCCTTTTTATATTACTGTGGATTGCAGCTTTAACTACTTATAGCACAGCGAGAAAGAGAAGATGCATTACTTCAAGGAGACACCTCCTTCCCAGTGTTATAATAAAATAGAGGACTATTCAAGTGCTTGTCAGTAAATATGTAAAACAAGCATGCTGATTTATTTGGTTGGGGGGAGATGTTGCAGCAGACAGGCTCAATTACCAGTTGTAAGCAGGAGAGGACTTGTATTCCTTCAGTATACGTAGGAGAGGTCATTTGCTTTAGGATAAATTCTGACAAATTTCAGATACAGACATTGAGACGGAAACAAAAATGACAAAAGATTTTCAGTGGTACATCAGACACATTTTGCATTTGAGGCGATAAGGAATCTAAGCCACTTACACTTACCCTCCGTGAAGGGACAATAATTTTTGTATTTTTCTAAATAGCAGATTTAAAAAAAAACAATTTGTGGAACAATCATTTTAATTCTAAGTCTTAAAATATCAGTCGTGTTCTTTTAAATAAAAATCCCAGTCATGCCAACTAAATAATTTTTGGTTGGTTTTATTTTCTTAACAGAGCAGTTAGTTGATGAGTTTGTGTTATGTGTAATCATATTCTTGAAAGCAGGTTTTATTTTAAATCCTGTTTTAGTTTTTTTTTAAACACAAATTGCTCCATTTATGTGGAAAACTTCCATTTTTTTTAATGACTAGTTCTAAAGGGTAGTGCAAATATGCATCAGTAAGCAAACTGGGAATAGGTTAGAGCACACAATTCCCTGGTGTAAAAGGCAAGGTTTAGCAGTAATGCTTTTAATCTGGACTTGTAGAGGATTCAGGAGCATCCATAGATCTGCTCCAGTAATTACCATACCCCAAGTGGCATTGGATGAGACATTTGCCTAAAAACTTGATGACTTCATTACACTGTTTACATTTTAATTAGAAACATGAAAATTACTGATTCATACAAACAACTATAGTTTAAGTGGGTTCGTTTAACATCTAATAACTCATAAAAACAAAACAAAAGCAACCGGCAGTTGGCATAAACAGTTTACTAGGAATCATTCATGAAAATAATGTGTTGGCATCATAAACTACTTGAAATATGTTTTTATTTTAGCAGAACTAGAATTTGCATATCAATTTGAGAATGGCATTTTAAGTTGACAGTCATGTACGCAGGCTACAACACATATGTATGTGTGGTACATACACATTCCCTAGTCTGAGTGTAAAATTATCTGTGCGTATATAGAAAAAAAATTGCTATATGAATGTTTTGCCAAAGCTGAAAATGTAATATTAGAAAAATAAAACAATTTTACCTATTTCAGTATCTACCCATAACGTGCACGTGTGTCTCTATATAGAGGGATACACATACATACACTCACACACAAGTATTTGTATATAATTTCCCTCTGACTTTTGCATGTACCTGTCAGCACCAATGCCCTAAAACAACTCCCACTAGGAGTGATTTGGATTGAAGCAGTGGTGCCTGTCAGTGTCCATTCCTGAGTCAGCAGCATGTCCATTGCTTGAATCGTGCGACAGTCACTCATCTAGTTTTCCACTCCCCAGGGGGCAACCGTCCTCCTCATCACTGAGGAGAATGACCCTTCTGTCTAGCATGCTCAAGATCCTGAATCTCACCACATCGGTGTGTGAGTTCAAATCCCTACTCCTAAAGGCAGAGCTGGGATTCCAGCTAATGACTCAGAGATACAGAGGGTCAATGCACTGGTGATCTGGAGTACTGAGCCATCGCACTAGCTTAGTTGTACTTTTAAATCCACCTCCCCTGCCCCATAACTGACAATTTCCCTCTCGATTAGCCCCGCCGTCTATTATAATAAAAAGCACTTAATCACCTAAATACACTTTAAAAAAATCTTTCAGATTTAACTTAGGTGGGATTCTGTTGTTATGATCTGAGTTAATAATTTGGTAAGAAATTTTCTTTTGTTTGGAAACAAAGATTTATATTCTAGATTCTCTTAACTTCACATTGTAGTCATTTTCAAAGTCTGCTTCAGTGAGCTATGAAAATAATAAATAGAGAGTTCCATTCAAACAATGGATATTGAGCCTTTGCTGTCATAACGAGAAACTTGTAGTTATGTTTTATTTTAACTTTAAAAACATACTTTTTTGCTTAAAAATAAGAGAGAAAAAAGAAATTTCCCTTTTGTTTTGGTTATGGGAATTCCTTAAGATTTACAAGAGTTGCACTTATATTGGCACCTTGTTTTGTGTATATGTTTGCAGTGCAACTCCAGGTTTTTTGATCGTTGCAGATACAAACCAGCATAAGTTATATACATGTTTTATAAATATATTTTAGGGTTACCAGTGTAAATTTAGTTTTGACTTTTTGCTCTTTTATCGTTCAGATAATATATTTACCCCATGGTTCAAAAATATCTTGATGCTCATTTCAGTTCTGTATTACGCTCTTAACAACACATCTTAAATTGTCAGTGCAATTTAGTTAGTGTAGTGCCTTCTTTATAAACGTGTTCATTTGATTTCAAATTGCTTCTTTTGGCAGTATTCTTATTAGATCTAGGCATTTCCTAGACGTGACTAAACAGAATAGGCTGTATGTAAAGACAGAAACATCCTGCTGACTTGTACACATTGCAAAATTCTAATAGTTTTGTGCTGTCTGGTAAATTCGGTATGTGTTTTGCATTGTGGCCTGAATCAGTTGTGTGGTGAGGGAAGCTGGCTGCCTGCCAGCCATCGACTGTGAAATCCTGGGTACCTGAGAGCTTATCAGTTCTTTTGCTTTGTAAAAGAAAAAGTGATGAAAATGTTGGTAAACTGCCATGAAGGTTTAAGGCTGCTGGAATAAGGAGCCGTGTAATCAGATTGGAAAATGGAGCTTGAGATTCTCTGCATGGGAAGCAGCCGCCTGTGGACCTACTGAGATGCTGTGCAAATGCCCGAGCTGACCACTTTGTTAGCAAGTCAGCTTGTTTGCTGCAGCAGCAGGGTGGAAGAGACTAGCCCTTGTGATGGTATGTAAAACTAGAAATATCTTTTGCTTTGCACAATTTAATCAGCTTGCAATTAGCTCACTCTGCATTAACCTACTTGATATTTTTTCTCTTTTTGTTAAGATTGTGCACTTTAAACAATCAACTATAGAAAGTAATCCTTCAAGCAAATCAAAGCAATCCTTTAATTTTATCACTCTGCTGAAAAAGTATCAGGTGGTCAACTGGTTTTCATCAGCTTGTTGAAATTCTCTGGTTCACTGTAGCATAGCTTTAACCCAGTCGCATTTAGGGCAATTTAGAGGCAGGATTTTGTGGTTTGTCCATAATATAATGTGACATAATAAAACTAAAACTGGAATTGTTCTAATGAAAAATGTTGGGAGTGCCCTTTCTTATAGATACAGCTTTTCTGCTACTATTTGTTTAGGCATTTCCATATACTACCTCTCAGAAGGCTTTGATGACACAGATACTTGTACTGATAATTCCACTACTTCACCTTTAGTGAACTTGATTCACTAAGGTTTGAAAGAACAAGGCTATCATTGTTGATCTTGTGCGTTGCTTGTTAATCCTGTACAATTCTGATAATGAAAAAAAATTGCAAAGTGGTCCTCATTTATTTTTAGATCAGAGGATAATAACTTTGATTCTGCTACTTAAATGTGAAAGTTGAAGTTTATCTAAGAAAAATAAAACTTATCCGAGTGAAGAATGAAGTGTAGCAGGATTGTCTTGCTATTCCTTGAATTATTTTACCCATGTCAAAAGTTCCCTTTTCTATCTAAAATACTTATTTTTATTAGAGGTATGAGTGACTCCGTAGTCACCTGATACAGCATGTGATTATTTATTCTAAGGTAGTACAGCATACTGTTTGTGAACTGTGTAACAGATGTATACATAGATATTATATACCAGCAGTTGCTTCTATCTGATTTCTTATGAGAAGTTTGAAATAATTGCTTGAGCTGCCATGTTATTTTCTAAAGTTAACTCATTCAACAGTTTTGCTAATATGAATGAGAGCAAAGTGGTGACAAAATGCTATTGATCACGAATAATAATGCCTTTCATGAATCCTATTCATGTTGTCACTATTATATGAATGTAAGTGTTATGGATGATTAAGGCTCTAATGATTAATACAATCTGAAATTTAGCACAAATATCTTATCAAAAAGACATTGCAAATTCTAATCAAGTGCGTTACAAAAATAAAAAGACCTTTCATCAGATCCCACCAGATCATATCATTTAACTACATTTATAATATGTGATCTGCTTTTATTACAAGATTCCTGTGATGGGAATACTGGCTATGATTAAACCTCTTTTTCATCCTTTCTGAAGAATGTGAATCTGTTCTGATTAAACTAAAAAACAAAAGCCTTTCTTCATATAGTACATTATTTTTAGTATAGGTTTGTAACATTGTTTTAATATCTATACAAATGCTGGATTTAGGTGCATGATTTGTCTTTTGTTTCTCAAAATATAAAATAATATAAGTAAAGAAAAATAGATAACCTGCATAGTTCTTATGCTGCAAAGACCTGCTCTATATTCTTTTAGAGGACAAACTCCATTAGATATGCACTTACTGTACATTGGCTTGTAAATCTTACAATTTAATGGTAATTCGGTGAGCAGTTATTGCTTCTGTGGCCTTTTTTCTTTCTTTTTTGTCCCATCTCACTTTATGAAATAGGGTTACCCTTTACAAGTGTCAAATCCATAGATTCATCTTTTGTACTCTATAGTTGTTCCTAGTGCATTATTCTAAGTGAAAAGAAAAATAGGAAGCCAAAGCTACAGGAGGGGCACTGGGGGAGGGGCAGAGCGCGTGCAATACAGGCATATAGCAACAGAAAGACCAAGACATTTTAGCATCAGATTAAAATTTTGCTGTAAAGGTACATTTTCTTTAACCTCATTCTGTTTTCTCTAACACTATACGTTGTGTTTGAATTCCCAGGAAGCAGAAATGGTGTCTTAATGATACAAGTCTTTTTGCTTTGTTTACACGGTTAATACTCTTTATCTCTTTTTCTGATATGAAATACTTTTTGCAGAAACAATATGCACATTCATAAAGATATTATAAAAAGATTCTTCTTTAGAAGATAATGAGTTCTCTTCAGGAACTGCAGGTTACATGGAACACAAATGAGCTCTAAGTGGAGGGATTTAAAGTCCTGCTACAGCATTTAATTTCTTGAGGAAAGGAGTTCAGTTCAAGGTTACCCTGTTATTGTGGCGCAGACAACTACTTCTCTCATTTCTGTTCTTCTGCCAGCACTACCACACAAAAGGCAGTCATTTTTATTTAATACGTAGGGAGGTATTAATCATTGCAGTATTTTCTTGCAAAAATTTATCTATCAAATTCATTGTTTCACTACTCATGACAATAATAGTTGTTTAATTACTCAATAAGAACAGTTTATAGATTTCATTTTTCCTGTATGCTGGACAAATGGTATTGATTTTGTACTTTGATGCAACATGAAACTGTATTAAACACAAGTGGAATTTTAAAGCTAGTAAAATACATTAGTTATGGTAACTGAACTCTCATCTTAGAGAAACTAGAAACCTTTTATATACAAGAAGGATAAATTTGATTAAATTTCAAAACTGCAGGAGAAGAGGGATTCATTTAGGATGTTTCTTTATTAAACAAGAAGTTGTTGGAGGTTTTTTGCTTATGGTTTATTTCTGGCTGTTTTTGTGAACATTTTAGCTTTACATAAAGGGAAAGTGGTTCACATAAGCAGAAAGTCTATGAAGCAAGTAGTCATTTACTGATAGTAGTAAGTGGTGCAATACCAAATTCCCTATGCAATTTTATTATTGCGTCTCTTGCCAGTGTCTTCAAGTCTCACTGGTGAATGCGGTTTTATGTAAGAAAAATAAAATTGACAATGTGTACCTCAGGATTGACTCTGGACTCTAAAAACTTGTGAGAGTAAGGAAGATATCAGTTCTCATTCTCTTTTCTTAGCTTTTAGGTTTGTTCAGAGGATGAATAGAAACCATGCGATCTAGCTAGGATCATTAGCCCACCATCACTCATGGCATATAATCGTAGAAATAGTACTTAATTCTGGATAGACTTGTTTCCCATTCTTCAGGGAATGCAATTCTACCTGCAGTGATTTACAAGAGTTGGACCGCCACTAAAATAAATGTGTGTAAGGCTTCCATTGTTGGTTAGCATGAAAATTAATTCTGCTTTTCTGTCACTGCTTTCAGAATATTTCTAATTTGAGGATGGTCTAATATGCTTTCAAAAAAACAAACAAAACCCACCAAAATAAAATGCGTGAGCTAAAGGTTAGTTCATTTAATTATTAAATTATATTTTGTTAAAATATGGAAGATTGGTGTGTCTCAATGTGGCATTTCATTATAGTTTGTGGCCTTAGTAACCAAATCTTGATGATCTTTTAATCATTTTTCTTCCCCACTTAAGTGTAAGTAATAGAGCTTCAAAATTCAGTTACGGTCTACTTTTGTGTATAAATATATTAGTGGTTTCTAATTACTGTTCATATGTCCTTTCTTTAGCTCAGTTTGGATATTACCTGAAAATACAGATTAAATTTATACAAAACACAACTGGATAGCAAATCTATTTATTTTCCAATGCTTGTAATATTGCTTCATTCAACTGAGAGGGATGTGTGTTTTGGTTTTTGCTAAGGGTAAATGGTTCCAAATATGATTTTTAAATGCATATATTTGAAAAAATCCTTTACATTCCACATAAATGATAATTCATAGGTCTTATTCACATATGGTGTTTGTATGTGTTTAGGGAGGTCATTTAGTATAAAGAGAGATTTACAGTTTTATCAACTAAATATAAAGGAAATAATATTATATTCAAAGATGTTATTCCTTGTGAGGGAAAAATTTTGTACTTTTAAAATATGTTTTCTTCTTCTTTTGCATTTAAAAGACTAAAATATTTTGTGGCCTGTTTCTATAATTGATAACTTGTGTGTAATATAAGCAACTAAAATGTCTTTTTTTTTAAATGATATTGTCCAATAATAAATATTTTGCATAACATCCATGAACATTGAGCTCAGCTGTTATGTAAGGTCCAAGTTCAGCAAGCTATTTAAGCACATATCTAACTTGAAGGGCTTCAATGAGACTACTCATCTATAAAGTTAAGTACATGCTTAAATGCTTTGCTGGATCAGGCCTTAAAGGAAGATCTACTTTTTGTGTCTCCTTTTAGACAAATGATTTAAGTATTGGTGGATAATTCCATTGTTAATGTTTTAAGAGATGTGTTACAAGTGTTCTTAATTTTATGAAAATCAATACATCAATCAAATAAACTGCACACCAGATATTAATATTAAAATGTTTTTGTAAGCTGCACATTTTATATTAGAATATTATAGGGACACTGAATAAATTTGGATAAGTATGTTTTCAGATAATTGATTTTTTTTATTATTATTAATTTGTTTTACACTAGCATCTAGAGGTATCAACTGAGATGGCTGCCCCATTGTGCTAGGCACTGTGAAAACATGTAGTGAGAAACTGTTCCTGCTGCAAAGAGGTTACACTCAAAATAGCCAAGACAGACAAAGGTTAGTTAGGGGAAAAAGAAATACAGAGAGGTGAAGTGACTTGTGCAAGGTGACACAGCAGGTTAGTAGCAGAGCTGGGAACAGAACTCAAATCTCTGTACTCCTAGTCTAGTGCCTATCCTCTAGACAATGATGCCTTCCCAATTATTAAATTATCAGTTCCATTAATAGATTTTGGGGGGTGGGGGAAAATGACTTACTTTTTGGTTAACAAAGAATATTGGATATTGAAGTTTGAAAACTAAGTGTGCACTGATTCATCTACATTATGAAACCCTAATCCAGGTGGAGTAGTAATGCTGAACCAGGAAACAGCAGTAAAAGAAATTTTACTTTATACAGCTTCGGCAAATAGTTCTGCTCTTATGATGCATGTACGTCCGTTTTATAGAAGATTAGTTACAGTTGCCACTGCTGACTTTCTTACTTGTTTTTACCTTATTATCTTTGCTGTTTGGTTGAGCCTACATACATAGTCAGCGGTGGGGTTAGCCATTTTGATTGGTTCTTAAGGAACAATGTTTTAATTACTTTAGACAAGCCACTTTGAAGCCTGTATCCTGCTTATGACAGTACACTTTAGAAGTTACATTGCTTCATTTCAGTAACTTTATTACCATTTGGCTCAGAGATTGCTATTTCGCCTTGGCCACAGATTTCATCAGTTGCCCGGTTCACCTTTGTCCACACTATACTTGTGAAATGACCTGCTTCTTTAGTTCTTGTCAATAGTAAATTGCTGCATCCTCGGTGTCTATGCTGAAGCACAGTAAAGAATACAGCTTTTTATTAGACAACTGAATTTTACACTTAATTTTTTAAAATTAAACTTGAATGTGGAAAGTCTTAATTACCATTTAATGCAAGTAATTAGAGTACTAGCCAGGGTCAGCGCTTTGAAGCACATCAGTTTGAACTGCCATCTGATTAATAGGCTTGATGATATAAAAAGTCCAGCACAAAAGAGTGCTGCCAGGTCACTGCTTTAATAGCAGTGGAAAGCGCAGTTTTTGCTGTAATTCTCTCTTAACAAGTGGATCAAAATAGTAATTTGTGAGGTGTTCATGGTTGGCTTCTCCAGTGTGACGTTAGGTGAATTATTTGAATGTGATGACATCACTCAAATAGTTTTTTGTGGGATTTTCAGGAGACCAAGATGTGTGACTTGGCTGAGACCACTTTTTTTTATTTTAATTCAGTTGCTCAAAATTGCGCCTTCTGGTAATTTTTCTTGCTTCTTCTCCAAAGGAGCTTTCAGAAAAAAGTCTGCAGGGAACTAGAAAGTGCAGCACACTCTTTTTCTCTCTCTCTCTCACCTGCATAGCTGTGAGTTATAGAACTGTGTGTGTGTGTGTGCGTGTATTTGTATATATTAATTTACACCCACATTGCACTTGTATTTTGAATGGATCTCTCATATTATGCCTGGTACTTACTGTGGAACACATGATCATTTAACAGCTGTGGCATGTTACCATTTAATGAGGTAGCATTTTCAAATAGTTAGCACTTGTTTGGGCCCCAGATCCTGCAACTGATAGGGCACAGCAGTCTATGTGTTATCAATTGCAGGATTGGAGCTTGGCAAACATTAATCCTTAGAACATCCTTAAAAGTAGGTAAGTGGTGTTATCCTCATCATACATATGGGGACCAGAGGCACAGGGATTAAAGCCCCAATCCTGCCAAGAGTTGTGCACCTGCTTAGCTCTAAATATGTCCATAGGAGTACTCCTGTCACCCAAGTTAAGCACATACTTAAGTCTTTCCAGGGTCAGGGCCAAAGTGGATTTTCTAAGGCCACAGGAGGATTCTGTGTCAGAACTGGAATTAGAACCCAAGAGTACTTGGCTCCTGGATCTTGCGCTCAGTTCTTTAAATGTGCATCTTCATAATTTCCTAACAATATCAGTGTTTGTAAGTTTTTTGTTTTATTTATTAAAAATGTGTTTTTCTCTGGAAAAATGACTTGTAATAGTGAGAGAGAGTGAGTGTGTGTGTGTGTGGGGGGGGGAAGCTCATATTTCACCAGCGGATGTGATTTAGAGTTGTGTGAACTATTTGCTCTGAGTTCACTTGAACTTGTACATGGATGTGAGGTCCAGAGCTGACGCAGATTTTATTATTCATTATTTTTGTTGTTTGATTTATAGTAGCACCTAGAGGACTAACAGGCTCTGTACAAACATGTAATAAGAGAGAGTTCCTGCCTGACGAGTTTACAATCTAAATTTGCAAGACAGACAAAGGAGGAGATGGAAGGGAACTGAGTTCAGGCTTTTATTGCAAAATGTTCATGAGTATAGGCCAAGGAAGCTCTCAGAGCTGTGAAATTGTCCAGTCTTCTTTCCTGTATCTTAAAAGCTTGACATCCCATATGCAGATGGTCCTTATCTTCCTTCAGCTCTGTTCTGGGAAGGATGGCCTCCGCTTTCCCATTGGACAGCAAGCAATTTTCCCCCTCCATCCTGGTTTTGAAAGGTGTGGGGAGCTCAGTAGTTATGGGGAGTCACTGGTGCTTGTTCGGGGTTTCTAATGGAGAATTGTGATTCACTAAATATGTTCCTCCAGTCAAAACTGCAGGAGTTGGTTTCCCTCCAGCACCCTGCATGCATGGTTTAGTTTGTATTGCAAATAGAGCCTTGCTGGGTTTGGCACAGCTCTTGAGTGGTGTGATTTCTCCCTCCCATAAGTTTTGTAACATTCTGTGTTAATTAGAAAATCACTGTGGATGCATTTTAAATAAAAATACTAAAAAGGAAACCAAAACTTCCACTCATTTTTGGCATGTATTTACTCTCTGCTTCTGTCAGGGATTAAATCTCCCGTTGGATAACAAGAATGAATATTTGCCCCAATATAACTTCACAGCCATTGAGACATAGTGTTAAAATGAGCTACCCCTCCCTTTATCAGCTATGTTCATTTTTAATCTGTTCCTAGAGGAGAAGAGATTCTACCTGTGCTATGTTAAAATGAAGCTTGAATTGTCAAAGTATTTCAAAATCTGACATAAGCACAGTGAGTTTAGTTATTTTCTTAACATTCCTACTGTGATGAAATAAGACTAATTGAACTCTGCTCTTCTGGGGTTCCAAAGAACTAAACATTTTCATTGATGTTGGACAATGACACTGAAACCCTGTTATACTAAATAGATAGATAATTGATTAAATTGTACAAATGACACCTGTAGCTGTGCTCCACTTAAAACAAATCCAATCATTTTTCATAATGTGGCTAAGAAACTCAAAAACAAAGTAGTGAGATAATATCTTTTGTTGCACCACCATCTGTTGGTGGAAGGTACAGGCTCTTAAGCTACACAGAGCTCTTCTTCTTCAGGTCTGGGGAAGGAAGCAGAATGTCTGAGCTAATCTTGTATTTAGCTGCCTCGTGTCTCAAATCCTTGGACCAGTATGACTAACCAACACTGCAAACAACTAAAACTCTGGACAATATCAAAAGCTGGGTCATTCAAATTTAAGTGTTCATAATCTTAAAATTACTTCTATCTGTAAACATTTTGGGGTTTTGCAAAGGTGGGTAAATATTATCATCCCTATTTTGCAGATGGAGAAATTGAAACAAAAAGAGATTGTGATTGTTCCTGTGAGGCACCTACTGGATAAGGCATGGCTCTCACAGACGGACAAATGTGTGGGCTCTTGGATATGTCACTTAACTTCTCTGAGTTTCATTTATCCTAGCTTTCAAATGGGAATAATATTTTCTTACCTCAAAAAGGGTGTTGAGGCCTAACCTACTATTTTGTTAAGTGCAAAGTTGTATTAAAGCCAGTCCATACCATATACAGATCCTAGGCATATTAAAAACTTTGTATAGTTAGTTAAAGTCTTTTCAAAGTTCAGCTGAAGAGCTCCCAGATAGTCACAGCTGAACAGGACCTAAAACAGAATAATCAGACAGTGAGAATAAAATGATTGTTTTCAGATTCTAGGATCCAAGGGCTAGTTTGAGATCCTTGAAATAGCCCTATTGTGCATGCATAAGAGTTTTTTTTGAAAAATAACTTTCATGCCAATTCCTTGTTCTTTCAGAGGTCTAAAAAATGAGCCATATTTGACTCAGATTTTTTCAGATTATGAGTTAGTGGTACAGAGTACTTCTGATAGGAATATATGGAGGGAAATGTAGCCAGGGTATATTCACCCCAACCCCATTCACCCCCCTCCCTTTTTCCCAACTATCATCCCAGCAAACAAAACTCAGAAACAGTAGCTGGGTTTTTGCTGAAATGTTCAGGAAAGCTCACCTTTGGGCATACACAAACCATGTAAAATTTCAGCACTTGAAAAAGGGAGTTATGATAAAAGCTGGTATTCAACCTTAATAGCAGATACGGTGCCTAATACAATATTCTGTTTAATACTGGTGTATGTATTGTCCCAACTTAAATTGTACAGTATATTGAAGTTTTAGAAGACCAAAACAAAACAAACATGTAAATGGAGACTGTAATATTTAAAAAAATGGTTTTGAGAACAAACTAAGCATTTTTCAATTGATGAAACAAGATAAATACACTCCAACTCAGATACCTGTTTGACTGGCCCATTTCATTGTACATGAATCACTTTTCACAGTAGGCAGTGAAAAATGTATGTAATGAATATAAAAAATAGGATTGTTTGGGTCTATTAAGAGATGTCACAGTTTATTTAAGTAAAACTATTAAGCCATAACCTTTGTATCCTCCCTTTTACCCTTGTGTATGTCTAGGGCAAAGGTTCAAACCAATCCTTTTCATGTACATAATCATGGACTGCAATTAATCACAATCTAGTTCTTTAAAAAAGAATCCATTAAGAAATAATACCAGCTGAATAATCACTAAAGTAGAAACTCTGATATATTAATAGTTACAAACTTCCCATGTAAAGTTTGTGTAGCATTTAACATCCCTTTAAGAACCTTAAGAGTAGCTTATGTGTAGTATGCAGTACTCACAGAAGTTGGTCAGAGAGCAAATTTTAACATGCATTGCCATATGTTTCATAGGCTCTGAAACTGTGAGAATATTTTATCACTGAATGTGTCTGTAGGTTTAAAGAAAGTCTTTTCATAATCCCATGGTTACTGATCATTAACATCACAAAATGGTAAAAGCTTAACATAAAGACCTAATAATAATAATAAAACCCGCACAACTTCTTTCAGATATATGTAACACACTGTAGTTGTTGATATGAAAAATTTGCCTGTCATGATAAAAAGCTGCCATATAAGACAAATAGCTAACCTGATCTATGTGATGATATAATGATAGTAAAATCTGGGCATATTTCTGAGCACAGCATTAGTGGAAGAATATTGGGAAAATGAAATAAGTATAGGAGAGAGCAGCAATGTTGGGCTTCAGGGGGCATAACTATGAGGCGAGATTAGGAAAATTAGGTTTGCGATCATTAGAGAAAAAGCCCCTGATCCGGAAGTATTGTGCATCCCAAACTCCAGTTTGTAATACTGCAGTTTTGGGCACTACATGGGAATGTAACATAGTACAAAATAAAGAGATGTTTAATATCTGAAGTTTACAGAGACTGTGTACATGATACAAAAGAATTCAGTACAAATGCAGAAGGCATTAACTGAACATTAGAACAGACTGGCCATTAAAGTAGATCCAGGGGAAACTTTCTTTATGGAAAAGGACAACTGTTAGTAATTAGCAAACAAAAATATGCTAGTGAATTTAATAGGGATGAAACCAATAGGATTTTATGGAAATTACTCCTAACCAGTAGAATTTAATTGGAAGTGATATCTTTTCTGTAGCTTTTTAAAACCGTTCTGTAGAAGTGATATAATTCTCAGTTAAGTTCTATAGAATAGAAAAAGCATTTTCAGCCAAAGTTATCATTTTCAATAAATTCTATATTTTTTTCTTAAGGCATGAGTGAACTGCTGAAGGCTGCAATTATGAATATTTCAAAGAGGAATAATTACAAAATTGAAACCTGCCTGAGTAAAAACACAAGCTTCATGGAATCATTCTATGTGAGGAGGTTTATATACAGTAACTAAATATGAAAGCTAATCCATCTCAAAAACTTCTGTCTGCTTGTGGGAAAGGAATATAGATTTTAAAAAGCAGAATAATGGACTTTGATTATTCTTATCTATTAGAATTTTTGTGCTAGGTGCTGTACAAACATATAGCTAGACATAGTCCAAGAGTTGGGAGAGAGACTAAGTATATTTAATGAGAGTTGTGAGGGCTGACAACTATTGACAGGTGGGTCACCGGATACCTGCCACAGTAAATCTGAAAGGTACTGTGGGCCAACTACTATGGTGCCAGATTAGGAGCCAGGAAATTGGTTCCTGGCTCCCAATTCCTGGTTCTGTTATGAGGAATGTTGTGCAAGTCACTAAACCTTTCTGTGCCTCAGTTTCCACATCTGCAAAATAGGGTGATACTGAACAATCTTTAAAGCAGTCTGAGATCTATGAACCAGCAAAACTATGTTAATGTTAAGAGGTAATAGTTGTCATTGCCACCATTTTAGTTAATGAGCAGAAATAGGATAAGAGACCATCTGAGGAAAAATTAGGCATATATTCATCTCCACCCCAATTTTCATTATGGAAAACTCTAGAATTTAATGGAGAACAAAATTATTTTTACAGGTGTGTTTTTTTTAACCCATCCAGTAATAGAATTCTGTTGCAGAGAAACAATTCTCTATTAAATTCTATTGAATGGTTCAACAAATCTATTAAAAAAAGAGACCATTCTCTTAAATTCTTAGAGAAACCATATTGGTGCCATCCCTATGAAATCCAACAGGACTTTATCTGATACTTCATATGGTAATTTGTAAACACCTGTTTGGTGGTTCTTTTTAACCCTACCATGCAGCAAAAGAAGAAAAAGCATTTTATGTTTTGCATTATTAGAAAACTGTTATGGAGGAGATTTTCAGAGGCACAAATGGCATATAGGTGCCTACCTGTGGAGTGAGGCACCTAACTGCTACTTGTGCCTTTGAAAATCTCCTGCATAGTCACAGATTATCATACCATTTGAGCTTTTCTGATGTCATGTCTGAGTATCAGTCCTCCTCACTGAATAACCAAGATTCTGTTCCCTATACTACATGGTGGTGGCAGACAAATTCTGGAAGCAGAAGGGAGAGTGAAAAAGTTTTCTTATTTTGAAGTGATATAAGGTGGGAGCATAAGGGAGATAAATGCAAGGATAGTTAAGAAAAAGGGAGGTTGAGAAAAAAATGAGAGGTTTAAATTGTCTTCCCCCTCTTCCCAAAGTGCCAAGATATCTTTTCAGTAGCAGTTTGGAGCTACTTAGATAAAATCGTGTTACTTTTTAATAGTATACACTAAGGCTCCCATTCAGGAAAGCACTTACGTATATACTTAACTTTAAGGATCTGCTTAAGTGCTTTTCTAAATCAGGATTCTGTCCTGAATCAGGGTGCACTCATGGTTGTAGTCCCATGTAATGTTTCTAGGTAAATATTACAAACCTCTAGAAAATCTTTCACATCAGGATGAGGCACTATGTGATGAAAGTGATCAGCATTTGTTTGATAAACCCACATTTAAAACTTCAAAAGAGAAGTAAAACAATATAAATACTACTTGTAATATGTTATTAAGTTGACAAAGAATATGCCTTAATACCATATAGCCATAGTTTACATTTTCAGTTACACAGCGGTGTCATTAAATCCTGAGAATTGGCTCCAAAATTAGGAGCCCCTTTACATTGCATGCATGTTCAAATAGAAATTTTTTTTTGCAAATGAGTAATTAAAGTATTTAACCTCCTTCTCCTCTGTTTGTTAGAAAACTCTCTCTCTCTTTTTTTGTTCTTGTTTTAACAATTACGAAAAATGCTAAAGCCAATCAAGCCATTACTTTGATAAACAGCTTGGACAGTCTCGCCTAAATTCCACAAATAAAAAAAAAACGCTAAATAATCACGACCTCACTCAACCTTATAGGGGATAATTATGTTGGTGCTTTAACATGAGGCAAAGGAAAACATAAAATTAAGGCATGAAAGAGTGTGCCCTATTTTGAGAAAATACTAAGATAATTGGTAAAGATTTTATTACCATTTTATTATACAAAAATATTGGTTTTCCCTTAAAATATGTTTTTTCAGCCTGTTTTTCTGGCATGAATCTGGGTGGAGTAGTTCAGAAACTGCTTATCACTGACGTCTTCTTGGTGCCATCTCTAGATATGGCATGAATCTGGGTGGAGTAGTTAAGAAACTACTTATCACTGACGTCTTGGTACCATCTCTAGATATTGTAGGGGTATATTTTCAAAGTAGTGTGTGTTTGTTTTTTAACTTTGTGACCCCCTTCAACCAGTTCTGAAGTGCCTGGACTGCATGTTGCCATATAGGCCGGGTATGTCCCTTGTGACATATTGGAATTGTACAACTTCTAATAGAATGTTGTCAGCATGGTATAGATGCTGAGATAACATTTAAAGTCAATGGGCCAGATCCCCAGCTGGTGTAGATCCATAGTCAATGCAGCTGTGCTAATTTACAACTGAAGCTCTGGCCCAGTAAGGCAGATTCTAATCAGGAAATCAGATGGAGGTTGATGGAGTTATTCTGGATTTACACTGCTGTAACTGGGATCAGAACCTGGTCCAATAAGCTATATGGTTAAGTTTCTCTGCAGTACTTTGAAAACGTACCAATCAGAGTGATGAAGAGAAGTAGAAGTTAAAGTACTCCCGGTGGGCGCCCACCTTATTATTATTTTTTTTAAAATGTCTAAGACTCTGTTTTGGTTCTATACCCATGGTACTCAGCAAGTCGCTCTAGGGAGCCATGGTACCTGTGAAGTTTTGGGGTTTGATTTCAGAGCCTCTTTATCTGCTTGTGTCTCACAGAGCTAGGGAGACATTGATCCTAGTGGTGTCTCATGCATCTAGATACCCACAGCATTTTTTTCAAATATTCAGAAAATGGCAAGGAGGGTGAGAGGAAAAACACTCTGTCCTAGAAACCAGAAAGGATGGGAATGAAGAGTGGGAAGAAAAATATTTAGCTCCTCCTACCTCCAAGTTAGGGGTGGGGATAGCGGAAAGGTAAATATTTGGGCAAAATTCTGTTCTGTTACCCAGATTTGACTAGTTGAATTGGATCCATTCTACTGAATAAAGTTCCAGCTTCAAACAATGATAATGTCCTGGCGTTGAGGTAATGATTACATTATTGTATCAACACACGATGACAGTTGTGACATTTCAGTGTCACTTTGCAAACAGTGCAAGGTAATATCCAGAAATTACTTTTGGGTTACTGTAAAGTTGTTCCTATTTGCAATTGGTATGCTTAATGCATTCTCTATGCCCTGCTGTATGTATTCACCTATGTTAATTTGTGCATAACATTTTGAAAAATGTTAGTCTTTCAACTGTTTTTTGCAGCTTTTTCTGTAAATTTATTTTTGCAGCTTGAATAAATTTACAGTATACTGTTTTGAATTTGTTTAAAGTAGCTCTTCATTCCTTCAATAGAGTACTACTGAACTTCCTCATATTTAAAATGGAAAGTGTTTGTTTCAGATGAAATTGAATTCTCTGAAGTGCTAAGGCAGAGCCTGTGAGCAGTAAATGAGTGAGTAAGTAACTGCTGGTAACTCTCGAAGATGTTTAGATAGCCTCAATATCTCACCCAAAGGAGAATGAAAAATCAGAAGTGCCTCATTTAACTTCATTGGCACTTTTTCAGATGTGCTGTGAATAGGTATTAAAACTATCAGTTTCTTAAAATAATTAGAAAGCAGCTATTTCTGGGGAAAGCAGACTTGTGTATCAGTTTTGAATTCATAGGGTTTTACTTTGTGCATACAATGATGCTTAAGTTCGGGACTTTTATGTTGAGTTTTGTTATAGAGAAAATGAGTACTAGCAGGAGGATGAAGTTTCGGGTAGAGCTCAGTTCACCCTGTCAATATCGATGCTCTTGCAAGGATCATGTAGTTGCAGAGGACTCAGCTGCATGTTACAAATATACACGATTCATTTAAATTGGTCTTTGCAGGTTTTACTCTTTTTCCAGTATAAAGATCATAGGTTTTATTTTATTATAGTTTGGTACTCAGTTAAGCTAGGCTGGGTCACCTTGTACCACGCAACATGTTCATTTCATTCCTCTGCTAAAAGTTAATCCCATATTTTTTATCTTTCACTGACTGGATGTCACAGGACATAACATTAATAGAAGACAGACACCTCTAATATAATTTTATGAATGGCCTTTTAAAAAAACCTGGGATTTAAAACTCTACAGTAGACTGGTGGATATAGTCATCTACCTGATATATGTGAACTATTTTCCCATTTCAGTGTCTCATCAATTATAGGTCTTATTCCGTGTAAGGTGAGTGTGGTTTTTTTTTGTTTTTCTTTTTAAAGCACAAGTAACTTCATTACACTTAATAAATTGCTTATTCTCTGTACTTAAAAGATTTTCCTCTTGAATATTACGATCAAGAAAGGAAGAAGATACACAAAAAATAAGAGTCGAAGACTTGTCTAGTAGCTGAAGCACAGGACTGGAAACTGGGAGGTCTGGGCTTTTCTTTCTAGTTGTGTCACAAATTTTGTGTGTGTTCTCAAGTGAGTCATCTAATGTGTATGCTTCCATTTCCCTGTCTATAAAATAGAGATAATACTTTCCTCCATCACAGTGATGTTGTATAGATTATTTCAGACCCTCTATGGAAATTCCTATAAAAGTGCAAATATAATTAAATTATGTTTAAGGTCTTTGTATTTGTCTGTGTGTCTGTGAATCATACTCACCACGTATATTGCACTTAAATACCATGGTGATGGGTGCCACATAAATACACACATGCTTGTATGTATTTACATCTGCAGTATTGATATATATAAACACACTGAACTACTTAAACCCTTTTTGTAGTAGTAGTCCTTTGTGCATAAAGTCAGTGATTATGTATGCCCAAGGCTGCATTACAGACCTAGGATATTGACTAAAATAGTTAAAGATAACTTTAGTATTGCTATGGACTGGTGAGTAAGAATGGGTTTTTCTAAACTAAAAAATGACCTGATGTCTCCCACCTCTGAGACTAATCCATTTTGTAAGTTCCAAAGAGTCTGGTTAAGTATCCCACCCTATCTGTCCTTCCAAAATTCCATAAGGAAATCCTACATGTTCCTGATAAATGAGTAAGCCATGCTTTGTGAAAACTGGAAGTATGTGTTTGTGTCATTTTGGCATGTGTGGGGCAGTGCAGATCACAAACTGTTAGCTGAAGAGGAGATCCATCAGAAGATGGGGGAGAAAGAGAGTCCTTCAGTCATGCTTGCAAAAAGGACAGTGGGATTACCTTTGGATGAGAGGGTTTTGTGACCAGTGGGGGCTCTCAAAAACTTTTGCATAAAATCTCTTCTGTTTTTGGATGCTTATCTGAAGCAAACTTGTGAATATTTTGAAGTTTTCCTGTTACTAATGGTTACTAGGACTAATTCTACTATTAAAATAATGCATAGCAGAAGTAGGAGGGAGGAGGAGATCACTCAAGAATTCTAGACTGGCTGTAATGATCAGTCAAAATAGGTTGGTCAGTGAAGCTGTGTGGAGGATAGGAGAATGTATTCATGGTATGGATATCTAAATCTGGACTAGTGAAAGGAATGTGGGGTACTCAACTGTGTCCTCATGAGACATTGAGCTATAGCACAAAACCAGTATTTCATTGGGTGGAATTCAGCTATCATGAATTATTATATATATTATATAACCTGACTGTTACTGTTCCACTTCTATTCTGCCATCCTCAAATACAGATCTGCATTTGTTCTGTACTTATGATAACAGACCCCCCAAAAAGGATGGATTTAGGAGTCCTTAATATCTTTATAATCTATTGTTTGAAATAGGTGCCATAGCTGACCTTTACTGAAACAATTGATCTCTTGAGCTTCTTTAAGTGTGTAGCCAAAATAACTTGTCTTTTTTTTTTAAGCTGGGTTTTTTGTTTAATGAACTCTTTAGCTCCTTCAAATATGTAAATGAAAAATCTATCACTCTAGGACCATGTGGATTTGTGACACTTCCAAGGGGACCATGGGTCCATAAACTAATGAGTGGATTATGTAATGCTGCATAAACTCTGTTTTGTGACAGATGTAACCCAGAACCTGTATTTTTTATGTTACTTATAACTGTTTACTGTTTCAGAACATCATGTCTGAGAGAACACACCAAAATGGAAATTGCTTCTACAGAAGGTCGCAATAAATATTGATTGGATATATTGCATTGTTGGGATCCATGTATTTTAGAATGTCGTCAGTTCTCTTGGCCTAAGCAACACTGTAAATACATGCTGCATTTCCTCATCATACATTTGTTGGATTTTAGCAATTTGGACCCTGCAGTTTCAAAATTTTATTCTTTACAATATGCTAGTTACAGTTACTTAAGGGGACCCTGTAACAAAATGACTAGAAAAATTAATCTTTTCTAGACATCTGGAGCAATGCACATAATGCAAATACCAGTAATTTAATATAGTACAGAGTCCTATGTGTAGGTTTAACCAATTGACTATTTGGGGCTTAGCTGGCTAAAGCGGAGAAAAAAAATTCCTTCATGTGGCTATGCCTACAAAAGAAAAAAGGCAGAATACAATAGAGATCACTCTGTTCTGGTGGTCTGCACAACTCTGCTAACTTAAATGTTAATTTTTGGTTTCATTGACTTCACAGTGGCAATGTATAATCTTCGTCTGCTATTATAAATCTTTGATAACTGTTTATATTGCATTGCATTTCAGCAGCATAGTGTTGGAAGGTTTAAATGTGTAGGGCAATATATTTGTTTCTGAATCTGATGCTTTGGACAGGACGCTCCTCCTGTGAAATTATTGGCAAATACACCAAATGGCGCACCAGGTGAGGAGCATCTTTGGCACCTCCTCTCCCTTTGCTAAACTTTTGAATACTGTATTTTTATTGCATTTGTAGCCTATTTCATGACTTTGATGCACGATTTGCATGCATGCTTTATCCCTGTCATATAAGATGATAAATTTGCACACTAGAACCTGTAAATCTGTATTTATTCATATCATATATAAGCAAATAAAAATAATTTGTTTCCTCCTAAGTTACAGAAACATTTTAATTTTAAGAATAACTGCATAGATAGGGGTTTGATTGATATCTCTGGTGTCTCATTAAATATGTCCATTATTAGTTGCTACTTACACTCTTCAAGTCTTAAAATACAAGTATACTTTCACAATTACACAATAAAACAAGGTTCACAATATCGCAGCTGGGCTCTCACTTCACTTCACTTCATTCTTATCTCTCACTGACTGACTGGCAATGTCCTGCCCTTTATATACCCATGAATGTATGGCTGACAGTGTTCTAGGAGGTTTGAGGAAAGTTTAGTTCTCAGAAAGTCTGGAAGGGTCCATGAGATTCTACAAAGGTCCAGAACATTCTACGAGGTTATTGATAAATGAATCCTTCTACGGAATACCTGAAACATTTTACTTCAAATGTTCCATTTTCCCTTTTTGTTGCACCCCTCAAAACCTGGGATCCCAGGTGGTTGCCTGGGTGACCTGCTCCTAAATCTGGCCTATGGCAAATAACTTGTGTTGAAGATATTTCTGAAAACTAATAGTTAAAGAAGTTACTGTAGAAATGACTTATAAATGTGTAGTTAGTATCCATGCTTATATCTTTTCTGTGTAGATGATGCACGTGTTCAGAGGGATGCACTGTTCTGTTCCCAACTTAGTTTTCAACTTAGTTTGACCCTGGCCCATTGACCTTTAGGGCCCTATGTCGTGACTTATCATACCACCATGTTGCCTATGGAGTTCAGGTGTTCCACAAGTGAATTTGCAGCCCCAGAGATGCTGTATCCTAACCTTCTACTGCAGACATTCTTTTATGGATCAGTATTTTAATTAACTTTCTAATGAAGTTTAGAGTTATACTCAAAGGTCTCCCTCCCCTTGCATCTTGCCTGGAACTTGGTCTTCAGCAGGATCCTATTTTACTAGACAGTCAAGAACAGACAGTTTGAAATCATTCTCATTTATCCTGAGGCAAAGACAGACACTCCTCCCCCACCCCCCATGCCCCTTTAGTAGATATACACAGAAGTTTGCCAACTGTGGGATGGAACTGCAAGTCTATTGTAAACATCAAAGATAATTTATACAGGAATTCTTGAAGTTTCCACCATACTTTAAATATTGTGACACTGTTTCAATCAACTGCTTTTCCAAACTGCATTATATTAATAGCCTCCTTGCAGGTTTCTTGGAATATGAAGAATAGGGGAAGCCTTCAGTAAAATGTTGGATCATAGTTTTGAATGGGTGAGGATGAAGATGAGTTGTAGCTTTAAAGTTAATAGGAGGTAGTCAGAACATGAAGAGCTCTGAAGTAGGTCAGTACTTTTGCTTGCCTTTTAGATCAGTGTGTCCGCAGTTCTGTATTTACAAATGTTTAGCTGGTATTAACAGATAGCATAGATATTTTTATGTTGCTTTCTTTGGAGTATAGCATTCTGGATCATTTTCTGCTGTTTTATCCCTTTTGTCATGTGGCTTTCTAAATCTCATGCTAATAAGTAGCTGATGGATCTCACCAGCAATCTTGGCTTTGCATTTAGTCTTTCTTCATTCTAACAGTCCTGTCTACAGTACATACTATTCAGAAGGTGAATCTTGTATACTGCTGTTCAGTTGCTAGGCTTACAGTCTTAAGGTAATAAACCCTGCATTTCCCCATGGGTATTTGTGAATTAATTCAAAACAGTGATTTCATGAATGTTCGTCTTCTGAGATAGCAACAGAGGCCATGGTCCATATCCTTGGCTGCAGCAGGTTTTTAAAGTGTCCTCATCTTGGGTTGGTTGTGTGGTGATCTGGCCTCCTTGTGTAAGTTAGAGCAGCCATTATACTGACTTCCAGTAGGCCCATTATGGGGCCAATATGGCAAATGAGGATTAGTGGGGTGTGGGGAAGCCTCAGACATGTCCACTACAACACCAGCAGAAAGGGAAAATAACATAGGAGCTGTTATACTGGCTCTGCCCTGGGGTCATTCACCTGTGACTGGCTCTACTGACCTTAAGGCCTGCATCTGCTGGGGATGTGGCATAAACTGGGCACAAGGTATCCCAGGATCTGGGTCCAAGAGTTTGCAAGGTTATTACATACTATAATTACTGCATGGTAATATCTGATTAGAACTACCATTTTCACATCTGTGTTGATAGGCACCATGTTACTCTTCAGTTACACACAAGATGAGTCATTCAGGAGGGCACAGCAAGGATCCTGAATGCTAAGTTGCCTATAAAATAGTGAACGAGAATACTGCTGCTGACCTTGTTGATCAAATTTTTTTCATAAGCTGTTTTCTGAAATGGGTGGATCTTCACCCAGCTGGTGATCATAAAACTATAGCTAACCATTATGTAGTCTTAGGTAAGCATGAAAGCTTGTCTCTCTCACCAACAGAAGTTGGTCTAATAAAAGATATTACCTCACCCAAGTTATCTCTCTAATATCCTGGGACTGACACAGCTACAAAAACACTTGTGGTGTTTAGATGTGCTTGTAATTATTAGAACTGGGAGTACTGGCTGTTGGGAGTCTGAAAGGACAGGAAACAGAAAGGAGGGGGGAGGAGTTGAGGAGGCTGAGTGAGTTAGAGTGTGCAGCAGCAACTTGTTGATTATGTGTGTGTGCACGTGTGTGTCCTAGTTAAAACAAAAATCTCAGTGCATGCATACAAAGCTCAGTGCAAATGATTTTTAAAAAGAGAAGCTAAAGTGCCTTCCTTCACCCCAATTACCATTGCATTAGCCATTCCACAACGAACCCAAGGCAAAAACCAGGAGAAGCAATTGGCCTTGTGCAAAAGACTAGAGGTCAATACTTTTTATCTCTGTAGGCCTGGTGAAGGAAGTGAATTAAAGTTGAAGATCCTCCGCTAATAACACTTTTCCCTTTGATGATTATGTTTGAGCAGTGTCAGTCTGAAAGACTCATCTGCTCTTGCTTGGGAGTACACAGGATGAGGGGAGATCTTGGAACAAAGTATTATTATTACTACAATTTATAATTATTTAAAAATTCTGTTTTTCTGCGTTGGGGAGAGGATGGTAGGATGGGGAATAAGTAGATACTGTTTTCTTCGTAACCATACTTATCAACAGCTGTTTAATGGTGGGTGAAAGACTGGTGCTTATGGTGAGGGGCAAATGAGTGGGAATGGATTAGAGTCTGCCTAGATCCTAACAGTGACCATGTACACAGGTGTAGTAATTGCAGTAATTTTTAATTTATATTTTCATGTGCTAGAGCAGTGGTGGGCAATCTGTGGCCCATGGGCTGCAAGACAGTTTGTTTACATTGACTGCCTGCTGCTCCCAGTGGCTGTGGTTCACTGTTCCTGGCCAATGGGAGCTGCAGGAAGCGGTGTGGCACGCAGGGATATGCTGCCACCTCCCACAGCTCTCATTGGCCGGGAACAGTACCCAAGGCCACTGGGACCCACGGGCAGCCGTGCTTGCAGACTGTCAGTGTAAACAAACTGTCTCGCAGCCCACCAGCGGATTACCCTGACGGGCTGCAGGTTGCCCACCACTGTGCTGGAGCTAGAAAATGTAGCTTTGGAAGAAAATAGATATAGATGCCTCTCTAGAGTAGTTTTAAGAAAACAAAACTAATGTTTTTACAAGGGAAATTATTCCCTGACTTATAGAAATATGGGGAAAAAAAACTTTCCATTTTTCCACTTAAAACTAAAATGTAGATTCTGTGTAAACCTATAATGATTCTGCTATCTAGCATTCATTGGTCCAGGTGCTAAGACCCTGATTTGATCTTCTAACAAGCTCAACACAGGCAGAGCTCATTACTGCTTAGTTCTAAGTTTTTGAATTTTGTTTTTCTTTCATATTGATCCTCTAAGTGCTGAGAGAGGAACTGTAAATGCTTTTATTTCTCTGTAGCCATGTTAAATTCAATTTCTGTTAGAAAAATTAGTAAACAAGAACATAGAGAAAAATAAACATCAACATCAGTTTAACTTTTTCATTATATTTTTCTGTTTTTTTTCTTTGAGGCTACCTGTCTATCACTTTGGGAGAGTGGGGGTGAGGGAAGGAGGGTTCAAACACTCCTGTTCATTATCTATCTATCTATCCATCTGTCTAAATTATTCCACTTCTGTAGCTCCTTTTCTCAAAGCATTTCACATTAATTAATTAACTAACCCTTAAAACATCTGTCATCCCGCAGATGGATAGTCAAGGCACAAGAGATTGTGACACACATTTTCAAAAATACCTGTCATCTTGTTACAAAGATCCTAAGTATCTAATCCAGGACAATGCAGGCCTGACTCAGTGCTTGCCTAGAATATGGTGTATTTGAAGTGTGTTAGCCAAGACTCTTTAACCTTTCACAAACTTTAGTGTGGACAGGGCAAAAGTTGTATTTTAACACCTCTACCAGTTAATGTGAACTTCAGAGAGGTTAAATTTGGCTTGTCTGTACCAGTTAACACATGTTGGTTAAAATGTTGGAGCTAACGTGTTTTTAAAACACATCTTTCGTCTTAGTCTAGACAAGCCCTCAAAGAACTACTGAGCTCCCACTGCTTTGTCTTTACTAGAGGGGGAAAAGTGCTTTTTCTTACCACAGTTAGCTAACCAGGTAAATAACAAAGTAAAATCCTAGTGAATACAAGACAGTTTGTAACTTTTCCATGTGTTAGAAGGTTGAGGTAAAGATTATGGACACGAAAGCTACAAACTGCCCTTGTCTTCACTAGGATTTTGTTTTGGTGTTGATTTACCACATTAGTTAACAATGTCATGAGTAAGTGCAGACCTTTTTTTCTTAGTTGAAGACTCTCCCACTGAGGTCAAGAGGACCTCTGGGTGCTCTGCACTCCTGATTATCAAACCCAAGGCATATAAAGCTGATATATATTTCTTAAACCTTTTTCTTTTCGTTATATCTTTTCTCAAAGGATAACTAGAATTGTATGTTAAGAGCATTCAGGCATGAAGCTTGTAAATTAAAATGTACTCTTATTAATATAAAAGTTTTAGTGGGGAAAAGAGGACTTGTTGCCAAGAATCAATATCAATAGAGGTTTTTTCCTATGGATTTAATGTTACCATTCTTAGATTTCTTTTGGTTTTAAAATTGAAGGTTTTTATAAGGTGCTATAGCTATTCAGTCAGACCACATCCATAAGAAACTTTCTTCTGGGACACTTGCTGAACTGTTGGTATTATTTTCTAGGAAACTGATTTAAAGTGAACTAGAAAATGTCCAAACCATCAAAATGTGGGATGACTTGGGAAAGTTTAATATATTTACTGAAATGCTACATTAAAAAAAGAAAAAAGTGATAGTTTAAAAAATCCACTTATTATAAGCAATAAAGCAAAACCATAGTCCTTTGTGTCCAATAAAGACTGTCTCACTACTGCCACTTAACATAGTACACTTCCTTATTATACTGCAAAAAGAACTATGGAGGGCTTGGTATATATTTATTTGGCTTTCTGACATACTAAAAGAATGATAATACCGTTATAAATGTGTTTGTGCTTGGGTGGAGGAGATTGGTTCACTAGATTATCAGAGAAAGACTACTAGCCAAATAGCCAGAACACTTGGTGTGACAAGACATTTTTACAACAGGTATATAAATATTAAGTATCTAGTTGGTTTCAGTGTCAGACTTTATGATAAGGGTTGTTTTAAAAAATAGTATACTGCATATTAGTCTTCAGGAAGACTGTGCTAATATTTTTTTTCTTTAGAGACTGAAGTGTGCAGGGCAATTGAACTAGAAGTAGATCTATCGCTTTTTAAAATCCTACATGACTTCTTGAGGCTGTGTTCATGATGCAGGTAGAGCATATGTAATTTTTAAAGAAAGTAAGAGATCATCTTACTGTAGCTTGGTTTGTTTAAATGTTTGTTTAAATAGTTAACCCAGTAGGGTAGAGTACAGGGAAAGATAAAACCAATTAGTATGTGTATGTTGCTTTGTATTTTTGTAGCTTGAGTTTCCCTTGAAAGCTAGCAGTGCTAGTAAAACCAGATAAAATATTTACATTTCCTGATACTTTTAGATTCTGTTCTATTGCTTTACATTATTTTTGTGTCCTGCTGTGTAAGTCATTGTCAGGGTATGCATTGTACAACTCCCAGTGACCTACTCAAGCATAAAGAGGAAACTTATTTATGTGCATTCTACCATGTGTTGGATATAAGTGAATATGAATGTGCGTGCAAACTTCACGTTAAGTAATAGAAGACTTCTCTCACATGCTTTATGAAGAAAAATCCTTGTATACCCTGTTCTTCAAGAGACACCATCAACTTGAAAATATTTCCTTCTGAAAATGTTTGTACCTACTATGGTTGTAAGCAACACATAAGATTACTATAACTGAAAGATCTAGAGATTTTCAAAGGAACATTTTTCTAAGTTTGTGTACCTTGTAAATGTGATGATATTTTGAGTCAAGTCTTAATCCCAATGAAGTCAATGAAGCAAACCTGCCGTTAAGTTCAGTGGGCCCAGGGTTGCACTCTTTAGGTATCGTCAGTTTTGCAGACGGTTAGCCGTACTTCCTCTCTTATACACTAGCATGATGTCTTTTCTTTCATTCGCTGCACTGGATGGACCTAACATACAAGCTCTTTCCCATGCTCTACAGTAACAGTGGCAAAGTTGTAGGTCTCAGATAGGTTTGTGCACGGAGTGAAGAGGATGTTTGGTGGTGTTGCTCTCAAGACTTTTCTAGTATCAAGAGAAGCAGAAAACCCTTTCTGTTTTTTTACAGGTGTTCTTTAAAAAGTAAAATTCAGGACATGCCATTCTTAAACTGAAAGTTATTTTAAAATGATGATGTAATTTTTAAAAGTTCAGGATGACCATATCTCTTTAATGCTCTTATTCAAGGATATATAAATTACTTGGATTGTGATGTCCCATTTTCAAGACAATGTTATAAATAACATGTATCCAGCATAAGAAATGTGTAAAAATTGGGTTATTGCTTTTTTAAAAAAAAAGGGGGGAATCCAGATTTTATCTCAGCAGCATCTGTGCTGATGTAGTGCATCTTAAAGCCATCAGACACATTCAGTGTTATCCTGTTAATGGCAATAGTTCCTCTTCCCACTGATACCCCCAGAAAGGAGGACTCTTATTGTGAACAAACTCTATTGTCTGAGATAACACAGGCATTTACATTTTGTGGCTGGACTTTGAAGCTGAATTATGTGAAGAAGCCCATGGTGCAGAACTGTAATTTCAATCTACCTGTGTTCTGAACTCTGCAAATGGAGGCTACTTGTCCCAAGCACGTGGAACTGTTCTGGAGAGTGAAGAGAAAGCTACATGTCTCTACTAGGTCTGGTTGCAACAAAGCCAGTGTCCTGGTGTATTAGAATGCCTCTCAATTGTTGTACATCATGAAGTGAATATTTGTTCTCCTCTTCATTCTGATGTACTAGAGAGTAACTGCACAATTGCACATACTTTTCTAAAGAGTACCACAATTGGAAATTTTCTCAAGCTCAGGGGCCTCGGGAGAGGATAAGTTAATGTTGCAATATCTCCTTGAAACCCTATTTTTACTTTTCTTTTTTTACCTTTCAAGAATGCTTCCCCTCTACACATTTGCTTCAGCAGCCCAGTAAAGAGTTGGTACTGACTGCTTGTATAATTTTTATGAAATAGCACAAGTACAGTATTTTTGCTTCATAAAAATATATCCAGGGTAGGAAGGAGCTATGAAATCCAGCAAACAGGAGTTTAATACAAATTTCTTTAAAAAACTAAACTTGTGATTAATTCAATGACACTTCAAGTGCTACTTATTTGACCAAGATAATACCACAAATTTCCTGTAGCTTTAAGTGAAATTTAGAGCCAGGTCATTCCAACTAGCAGCAACATCTACCTAAACACATGCTAAGTTACACCTTAGTGGTGCTTTCAACATCCCTGAAGTTACACCAAATACAAGTTGATACAGAATTTAGCCCAGAAAGTTACTTTTCAACTTCAGCTCCTTTCCACTGTCATCCACCTTTAGTATGCACATTTAGAAACATAGGATTAACTGCAAGTATGAGGAAAACCATCAGCTTTCATAGCTCTTTAGTGCTTCGTTACCTTGAGGTTATTGCTTAAAATCAGATTTTTTTGATCTTTTAAAAAATGAAATCACAAATAACACACCCACCAGAAAATGACAGCAAAGTAGGAAATGCAGGAAGCATCCAGAAATGTTCATTTGAACAGGCTCATCTGAAAAGATCATTTTGTGGAGAGATTTTAAATAACGTGTGAAATATATGGGCAATGTCATTCAATTCAGCTAATTTTACTGTTTTGCTCATCTCCACACACCGATACTTGTGAGGATTATATACCAACATGAGAGGGTTGGCATGGCATAAAATAATCAGGGTTACAAGATCTTTCATTGACTCAGTCAGATGGACCTTTATGATCCATATGTGATGCATAAAATGACAGAGGAGTCTAGAGGATCTCTGGCTGTCACTGAAGAATTAATCATGATAGTGGAGAAGAAACTGAAAGCCCTCACTTAACATGCAGCAGAGTTAATAACCTTGGTATTGTAGTCCTCTAAATCTTTCTCAAGGAAGATAGAGTCAGCTGTAGGTTGCAACTACTTTTGGAAGCAGAAGGAATAGGGCTGGCTGCTGTTTTTCTTTGCCCTTCCCTAGAGGACACAAAGGTCTTGTCAAACCGATTCATTGCAATGTTGAAGCCTATCTAGAGCAGAAGGTTTCTAGCCTTGTGGCTGTTAGTGAGCCATAAGCTAATATAGATACTTTGCAAAATTACCCTCTAGTTTCTGTTTTAAATTAAGCAGATATGACTCTACATTCAATGCAGTGATGCTGGTGTTGATTGTCCATCTGTTTTTCCCCCCTTTGCTAAACATGACTCCCATTAATCTCCTTATATTGTATTACTGTCTGAACCTTCAGCTCCTGTTTCTCATAGAGTTTAAGGCCAGAAGGGACCACTAGATCATCTAGTCTGACCTTCTGTATGTCATAGGCCACCAACAACACCCAGCACCCACACACTAAACCCAACAACCGAAATGAGACCAAAGTATTGCAGCCCACAGGAGTCTAGATTAGTATGTGCCACAGGCAGAGACTAGGAGGGACCAAGGTGCACCTGCTGTTACTTGCGCAAGTGTTAAAAGAGCAAATGTAATTCAGTGTAAGTATCTTTGCTCAGCAGTGTTAAGGGAATATTTTTCCTCCATGTGCCAGGGTGCTGGCTAGGAGACCCTGAGCCAGCCCTCTGTCACACCAGCTCCAATCAGGAACAGGGAATTGGAGCTGGCTGAGTGAGCCCAGGCCTAAGTGGCAAATGGAACAGCTGCCAGCCTCATTAGTCAGGGGCTACATAAAGGCTGGCAGGAAGGAAGCCAGTGGGAGATGTTAGGAAATTAGAGGCTGTGCTCCCCTGCTGGCTGTAGAACCTAGCAGTCCCTGAGGCTGTAAGCCTGATGCTGTCTGTCGCTACAAGGTAGTAGGAACTTGTACTGTAAATAAAGAGCATGGGTGATTGCACAAAAGCAGAGGTTTTTGGCTGGTTTGTGAGTGCAGAAGTGGCAGAAGATAGAGGGGCCCGCTTGTGCCCTGTCACACTCCCCGAAAGGAATATGGTGTTTGAGTCAGGAAAGCCATGTGTGTATGTCTTTAATAAAAGTGTATGAGTTAAAAAGCATTTAGTGGCATAAGTTCCATCAACTCTTGTCAAAAAAAATAATTTTACTTGAAATTAAATTAAACTTTGACTCTTCAAATAATTGTCCATTATCCAGTGGAAATGTCTTGATCATTTGTATGAATCTTGACACCTACTGTTCTCTGTACTTTTTTTTTTTTATTATGAAAGGGTCTGAAGACACTAAAGACTTAGCCTTTGACTGCAGAATGCTTTGGGCAGATCTTCTGTTAGAAGTTCTACCTGAAGGCGAAGTGGATGAAGAGGTTGGAGGTTACACTTCCCTCACTTGTAGGCTCCTTTTTTTAGTTCAGCCTTGAATGTCTTATTTTCCCTCTCTAGGGTGTTTTCTCATAGAGCACTGCTATACAGAACCCACTGTCTATGTGTGTCTGTCACACACTGGAAGGCTTATCATAGTCCCACAGACTCCCATCCTACAAGATTTTCTTGTTTTGAAACCTGGTTTTGGAGACAAGGTCTTCTTAGGGTGCGAGAGAAGACTTTTACAGATTTCTTGACTGGAAGATAACAGACTGTATAAACAGAGAAGGGAGGAGAAAGAGTAGGAATACTCTGAATGCTGATTAGTTGTCATCCTGCTTATCAGAACAAATGAGGAGGAGGAACTGGTTGTCTGCATTGTTTCAAGCAAACCACAGCAAGCAAACTACTGGCAAATGGGAATATAATTTGCCTTGCTTTTCTTCATAAAACTCCCACAGTGCAGTTGGTCTATTTTTGTCTACAGATAAAAAGCTTAGCAAATATATACCTGTGTGTAAACTGATGTGCACCCAAGGTCATTTGCAGTGATGACATGCAAAGAGTTCTTTGATTTCAGTGATAGTGATCATTGTCTGGTTACCACAAGCTGGTGTGCAGCATGGTGTGTAAAATTGCTTGCCATGTCATGCCAGCTGGGAAAATAATGTATTTCAGTATTGTACAAAGTGTGTGTGTGTGTGTGTGTATGTGTGTAAGTAAAAATATATATATTTGACCTTTATATTATGGCTGATTGAGTTTTGTTGATAAACCAATTACAATATTTTTAAGAAAGATACTAGAAACATGAACTGTTCTGTTGTATTATACTGTGATAATATGTACCAGCAGACTTTGCTTCTTGCTGAGGTATTTGCGTACTTAAAGACAGCACAAGTGCTTGTACCTCTGTTCTTTGTATCTAGAAATGTATGCTAAACAGGGTGATAGAGAAGGAGCTAGATAGTTTTACTTATGGCCTTTTTTTACACATAAAACTTACCGTATGTAAGCTCACATGATGCAGAAGATGTTAATATAAAAACAATTGGAGCCCAGAAAACAAAGGAGTATTGTTGGTGAATAATGTCAGAATTATGATGTGAAAATGTCTCTTGGGCAAAGACAGTTGAGCAACAGGGGAAAGATTTAAAGAATCTTTTTCCCTTGCAACAAAATCTGAACCTGTGGAAGCTAATAAAAATTGACTTCTAATTAGAGATTTATCAGCGGCAAAGCACCTTGCTTAAAAAAACCAGACACTTGGACTTAACACAGCAATGATTTGTAGCCACAACTAGATAAAAGACCATGAGAAGTGGATCCAAAATCAGCATGTTTGCTTTTAAATTTTACCTGATATATTGCAAAAAAAAAAAATGATAGTGTGGTGTTATGTTCCATCACTTCAGCAACTGATGAATGCCAGGTGATTGCTAAATGTAAATGACTACATATGTATTTTTAGAGTATTATAAAATGATTGTGGTGCACCCAAGCAAATCAGACTGGTTTTGCTACCAGGTTTGCTGTCCATCAAAATTACTTTGTTCTGTATATCACTTTATAGTTCATCAACATTGTGACTATCCTCTGTGTCAGTGCATCCTTTACAAGGGCCAAGCATAATGGGACATCTTAGTGCAGAAGGGAGCATCTTCTATCTGACAAAAAAGTCCTGTGGCATCTTGTAGACTAACAGACGTATTGGAGCATGAGATTTCGTGGGTGAATACCCACTTCATCAGACGCCTGACGAAGTGGGTATTCACCCATGAAAGCTTATACTTCAATATGTCTGTTAGTCTATAAGGTGCCACATGACTTTGTCACTTTTTACAGATCAAGACTAACATGGCTACCCATCTGATACTCTTCTATCTGACTGGCTCAACCGTCACGGTGCCCAGAGCTTCTGGAGGCACAGTGTCACTTGGGGTCTCCATTGGAGCAGTAGAACTCCAATCTGTCTCCATCATGGCTTTGTGACTGTATGCCTTAGCTGAGTCCAACAAATGTGAGAACTACAATAGCTGATCTAACGGGTCTGCATGCTTCACCAGACGGAGACTTGTCCTGTAATTTTCAGAATATGCTGGGTGAGCTCAGGGCAGAGTGATAGCCGTAAATTAGAAATGGGATCTGCTTTTGTTAAAGGTCACATGATAGTGCTAAATATTTTATTGTGCAAATGCAAGCTTGTGTATATATAAATGCTATGGCCAATGTAGTTTTCCCCAATATTTCAACACGCTGTGTTAACTTAATTCAGTGTGTGTTAATACTACTGTTGGCATAAATCATCTAATCTATTGTGCTGATGGGAGAACATTATATTAGTTAAATAGTAATTACAGAATATAGCTCAGGTGGTAAGTGGGAATGGGGAGTGCACTTCACTGAGCTCCTTGATTCCCCCCACCACCTCATGAGTTCCTTTGTGATTTTTCCCTTGAGTACTGGGCTGACCTGCTGAGTGTTAGTCATATACATGATTTAAGCCATGTATCTTTTAGTGAAAACAGGTCCCTTTTGCAAAGCCAAGAGTCACATTCCTTACTCTTCTGTGACTGGGGGTGATGACATCACCTGCAGATGAGAAACAAATTATCCCAAATTTGTGTCATAGCAGAAACTAATTTTAATTTTATTTAGTTTTTAAAAACAAAATTTAGAACCAGGGACCCAAACTATGCATGCACTTTACATTTGCGCACACATTATGTAACTAATATACAGTATCAAGCATTGAAATTATTTTTTATTAAATACTAAAACATCTTACTGTCCCTTTTAACACTTTCAGAATAATTATTTCTTACTTCAAATTACCTTTATTGTTTTTAAAGAGGGAGTACTTAGGAGATTCATGCTCTAATCATTGCTAAACTGTAATGGAAACCCTACAAAAGTACATTAGACAGCAACAGTGATGTGAAATAAATTCATTAAAATCAATGTTATTCAATGAATACTAATTGAAATATTAATGCTTGGATCAGGTTTTTCCCTGTTTGTGATTATTCAGCTTGTTGGAACTTGTTGGCTGATGTATGTCTCTCTGTTGATGAAAGCCCTTTCTACATCCTGATTTGTTGGGCAATTTTTTATCCTTGTAGCTTGCATGCCAAGAGGATAATATTATGGATTTTTTCATAAAATAATATGGGAATTCTTCATAATATATTTACTTTTTTCAATTTTGTTTGCTTAGTCATTTGTCTTAGTGAAAATAACAGTGCAGCCTATTGGATCATAGGCCCTGTGCTAAAGCTGAAAGATTTCTCTGTTTTGAGGCACACGTTTACATTTGTTAATTTCTCGTATTGTCTGAAGAAACATTGGTATCTAGGTGGGAAACTATTTTCTGATGTGAATTTGTTTTTGTTTGGTTCTTTTATTCAACTAGCAATCACTAGCTTCAAAAAATCAGACTTATCAAACTCAGAGAACTAGTAGGTAAGATCCCATGGGAAGAAAATCAAAGGCAAAAAGGATCTCAGGAGATCTGGCAGTTTCACAAGGAGACAATATGGAGGCACAACTACAAACAGTCATGGTGAAAAGGAAAAATAGGAAGAATGGTAAGAAGCCAAAATGGCTCGATCTGGAGCTTTTTAAAAACCTGCAAAACAAAAAGAAATCCTCCAAAAAGTGGAAAAGTAGACAAATGGCTAAGGAGGAGTACAAAAGAATAGCACAAACATGTAGGAACATAATCAGAAAGGCTAAGGCACAAAACGAGTTAAACCTACCAAGGGACATAAAAGGCAATAAGAAGAGAATCTTTAAATACGTTAGAGGCAAGAGAAAGATGAAGGAAAATGTAGGTCCCCTACTTAGGAGGGAAGGCGAGCTAATAACCGGTGACACTAAGAAAGAAGAAGTGTTTAATGCCTATTTTACTTCAGTCTTCACTGAAAAGTTTAGTAGTGACCAAATACTCTACAGAATCAATATTTACAATGGGGAAGGAATGGAAGCCAAAATAGGGAAAGGTTAGGTTAAAGAAAATATTTATAGAAATTTAATGTATTCAAGTTGGCAGAGCCTGTTAAAATTCATCCTAGGTTACTGAAGGTACTAGCTAAAGCTATCTCAGAATCATCAGCAATTACTTTTGAGAACTCCTGGAGGATGGGTGAGGTCCCTGAAGACTGGAGAAGGGTAAAAATAGTACCTCTCTTTAAGAAAGGGAACAAAGAGAACCTGGGGAATTATATACTGCCCAGCCTGACTTTGATACCTGGAAAGATACTGGAACAAATGTTTCAACAATCAGTTTGGAAGTACACCTCTGTCCCGATATAATGAGACCCGATATAACATGAATTCAGATATATTGCGGTAAAGCAGTGCTCTGGGGAGGCGGGACTTCGCACTTCGGTGGATCAAAGCAAGTTCAATGTAACACGGTTTCACCTATAATGTGGTAAGATTTTTTTGGCTCCTGAGGACAGCGTCATATCGAGGTAGAGGTGTATCTAAAAGATAATAGGGTAATAAGGAATAGCCAGCATGGATTTGTACAGAACAAATAATCCTAAACCAACCTAATTTCCTTCTTTGTCAGCATTATTGGTCTAGTAGATAGCAGGGAAGCAGTAGATGTGATATATCTTGATTTTTAGTAAGGTTTTGACACAGTCCCACATGACATTCTCATAAGCACACTAGGTAAATGTGGTGTAGATGAAATTACTATAAAATGGCTACACAACTTTTTGAAATGTACGTGAAGAATAGTTATTAATGGTTCTCTGTCAAACTGGGAGGGCATATCTAATAGGGTCCCGCAGGGGTCAGTTCTGGGTCTGACACTATTCAATATTTTCATTCATGGCTTGGATAATAGAGTAGAGAGCTATGTTTATAAAAACTGCAGATCACACCTAGCTGAGAGGGGTTGAAAACACTTCGGAGGACAGAACTAGTATTCAAAATGACCCTGACAAATTGGAGAATTTCTCTGAATTCAAGAAGATGCAATTCAATAAAGACAAGTGTAAAGTACTTCACTTAGGAAGGAAAAATCAAATGTACAACTAGAAAATGAGAAGTAAGTAAGTAGGTGATAGTAAAAGGATCTGCTGAAAAGGGTCTGGGGTTTATAGTGAATCACAAATGAAATATGAGTCAACAATGTTATGCAGCTGCAAGAAAGGCTAATATTCTGAAGTGTATTAACAGCAGTGTCATATTTAAGACACAAGAGGGAATTGTCCCACTCTTCTTGGCACTGGTGAGGCCTCAGCTGGAGCACTGTGTACAGTTCGGGGTGCCACACTTCAGGCAAGGTGGACAAATTGTAGGGAGGATCCAGAGAAGAGCAACAAAAATGATAAAAGCTTTAGAAAACCTGACCTATGAGGAAAGGTTAAAAAAATCTGGTCATGTTTAGTCTTGAGAAAAGAGGACTGGGGGACCTGCTAACAGACTGCAAGTATATTAAGAGATGCTATAAAGAGGACTAGTATCAGAGGGTAGCCATGTTAGTCTGGATCTGTAAAAGCAGCAAAGAATCCTGTGGCACCTTATAGACTGACAGACGTTTTGGAGCATGAGCTTTCGTGGGTGAATACCCACTTCCTCAGATGCATGTAATGGAAATATCCAGGGGCAGGTATATATATGTGTGCTAGCAAGCAAGCTAGAGATAACGAGGTCAGTTCAATCAGGGAGGATGAGGCCCTGTTCTAGTAGTTGAGATGTGAAAACCAAGAGAGGAGAAACTGGTTCTGTAATTGGCAAGCCATTCACAGTCTTTGTTCAATCCTGAGCTGATGGTGTCAAATTTGCAGATGAACTGAAGCTCAGCAGTTTCTCTTTGAAGTCTGGTCCTGAAGTTTTTTTGCTGCAGGATGGCCACCTTAAGGTCTGCTATAGTGTGGCCAGAGAGGTTGAAGTGCTCTCCTACAGGTTTTTGTATATTGCCATTCCTAATGTCTGATTTGTGTCCATTTATCCTTTTCCGTAGAGACTGTCCAGTTTGGCCGATGTACATAGCAGAGGGGCATTGCTGGCATATGATGGCGTATATTACATTGGTGGATGTGCAGGTGAATGAACCAGTGATGGTGTGGCTGATCTGGTTAGGTCCTGTGATGGTGTCGCTGGTGTAGATATGTGGGCAGATTTGGCATCGAGGTTTGTTGCATGGATTGGTTCCTGAGCAAGAGTTATTATGGTGTGATGTGCAGTTACTGGTGAGAATATGTTTCAGGTTGGCAGGTTGTCTGTGGGCAAGGATTGGCCTGCCACCCAAGGCCTGTGAAAGTGTGGGATCATTGTCCAGGATGGGTTGTAGATCCTTGATGATGCGTTGGAGGGGTTTTAGCTGGGGGCTGTATGTGATGGCCAGTGGAGTCCTGTTGGTTTCTCTCTTGGGTTTGTCTTGCAGTAGGAGGCTTCTGGGTACACGTCTGGCTCTGTTGATCTGTTTCCTTATTTCCTCGTGCGGGTATTGTAGTTTTGAGAATGCTTGGTGGAGATTTTGTAGGTGTTGGTCTCTGTCTGAGGGGTTAGAGCAGATTCGGTTGTACCTCAGTGCTTGGCTGTAGACAATGGATCGTGTGATGTGCCCGGGATGGAAGCTGGAGGCATGAAGGTAGGCATAGCGGTCGGTGGGTTTTTGATATAGGGTGGTGTTAATGTGACCATCACTTATTTGCACCGTGGTGTCAAGAAAGTGGACCTCCCGTGTAGATTGGTCCAGGCTTAGGTTGATGGTGGGGTGGAAGCTGTTGAAATCATGGTGGAATTTTTCCAGAGTCTGTGATCAATTGTTCTCTATGTCCAGTGAAGATAGGACAAAAAGTAATGTGCAGCAAGGGAGATTTAGGTTAGATATTAGGAAAAACTTTCTAACTATAAGGGTTGTTAAGCTCTGGAATAGACTTCCAAGGAGGTTGTGGAATCCCCATCCCTGGAAGTTTTTAAAAATAGGTTGGACACAAACCTGTCAGGGATGATCTAGGTTTACTTTGTCCTGCCACAGAGTAGGGGGCTGGACTTGATGACTTCTCGAGGTCCCTTTCAGCCCTCCATTTCTACTATTCTGGGGTTATTTTAATAACAAACTAAAGAAAAGTAATCCATAAAACAGTTACATAATTTTCTCTGCTTCAGCTATTTGTTACGCCTGAGTTATAAAAGACAGTAGTGTCAGGAACAGGTTTTTTCCAGTGCTTTTGTCTTACTCTGAGTGTGGGGGGGTAGGTAGGGAAGAACAAGAGACTATCTTTCTATTATGACTTTGTTTCTTGTACAGTGTTTCTTGTATTTTTTCTGTCTATACTTTGATATTGCAGGTAGAATTGCTACACACCCAGTTTGTGTATGTAGTTACAATAGCTATTTTTGTAACTTTATGGTGCTGGTAAAATATGATCTCCTGTCCTAAAAATTAACCAACACTGTCCAGAAAGTGCAAAAGAGTATAGAATTGAAATGTGTCCCTGGAGTGGGAATGGCAACTCACCAGCAGGGCACTGGCAAATGATCGATTATTTTCTGATTGTCACACAGAATCTAAAGTTCATATTTCTGGGACCTTTGGGGAAACCCTTACAATATGAGTTTCAGTATGCTATGAGGCACAAGCTGATGCAGTACTTAAAGTGCCTTCGTACACCATATTTGATCAATATACTGTGGATATTGAATAGGGAGAGAGTGTCTATTTCTTTGAAATAATATGGCAGCTGTTGACTTTGTATGTTGATTTCCAATGTATTGTCTAGGATTATTATATATTTTGAGCTGGGCTTTGGTTTTTAATTGGTGCCTTTGTACATTTTAGAGGTAAATGTATTAATATTCTTTTCTTCCTCGTGTACTTGTTGCTGTTGTTTGTGGTTTGTTTGTTTTTTATTGCAAAGTAGCACATACAGGTACCATCTGAGATTGAGGTCCCATTCAGTGAGGCACTGTATAGACACTTCGTGAGAGACTGTCCCTGCTCAAAAGAGTTTACAATCTAAACAGACTAAAAAGGGTGGGAAAAAAGAAAGTAATATTATCCCCATGCTACAGATAGGGAACTGAGGCACAAAGAGATTGAATGAGTTGCTCAGATTTACACAGGAAGTCTGCAGCAATACTGTGAATTGAACACCTGAATCCCAGTCCTGACCTTCCACGGTAAGGCCATCTTTCCTCTCAGGACAGTAGACACAAAATCTCTTATGTAATGCCTCTCCCTCATCCTCTTAAGATTGGTGTCTCCACCTACTGGTTGACTTGAAGTACAGTAGACATGTTTAAAGCCCGATCCTCTGGCTCCATGCAAGGCAGGTTCCTCAGAGCTAGTCCAGATTTCTAGGTGTGTTTGGTTTTTTCTCACCCTGTCCTTTCAACTCTAGCAGCAGTTGTGATAAGAATAGGGCCATTTGGTGGTATTTCATGGGTACCAGGCAATTCACCTATCTTTAGTACTTTCTCAGAACTACCAGCTGAAGCAGAGCCTATGCCTCAGATCAAAGCGGGGCTTCAGCTCCATGTGCCTGCAGCCACTTCACCATTTGACAGCAGCACTGGGAACAACCATCAAAGGAGTTCTGGTGCTGATTTGCCTAAGCAGAATGTGTCTTATGGGAATTCACAACCAGTTTTCTCCTGCTACTTCTTCAGGACTTGGCTAAACATGACAGCAGACTCCAAGGAACAGGTCAATTAGAGAGGAAGGAAATGAACAAGATGTAAGACTGCTGCAAATGTTTTAAGGAGGGCAATAATACCAAAGTCCAGTATCTTTCCTGCTCTGAGCCTTGTCCCCCACTGCCTCTCCATATCTGTCTTCACAGAGGTCAGCTAGGGTTTGTTGTTCTAGGGACAGATTTATTTAAACAGCTTCTTTGACTCTCACAAGCACCTGCACCCAAATTCTCAGGCAAAACACCTGTGGTCCTGAATTCTTATAGAAGATCCAAACCTCACTCCCTCTCTCTTCAGGAAGACTAGGTTTTAGGGGCATTAGTGACCACAGTTCCTTTGTTTAATTTCTGAAAGCTCAATGTTCCTTCAACCTTCTTCATCAGCATCAAGATAACTATCAAAGAGAGTCCTAAAAATCCTCTTTTTCTTGTGATGACTGACCATCCCCCATAAACTCTCTGACTCAGATGTCCAACTCTCTCTTATCTCAGCTTTATCCTATTGGATAAAGTTGATGTGTGGGTCTTATTCACTGCACCTTTAATGTAACAGAACGTTCCTTCCAGCCCAGTACCCTCTCCAAATGGAATGAAGGTAGAAGGGCAAACCAGTCTTCCCTAGGCTAGAATAAGGCAGGATTTTTTTCCCTCTTCCACGGTTGCTACTCTAGAGTTGGAGATTGCTTGATGGTAATGGCCAGATTAATAACTAGACCCATGCACACTGCTTCTTGCTTGACCAAATCAGTCATTAGCTGCAGTAATTCACTAAACTGAGCCAACATGGCAATGTCATTGGCACATTTGAGGTCTTAAAGTAAAATGGTGTTCAGCTCAATGCCACAGATGGCAGCATCCAACTCTAGATTTCAATTACAACTTTAGTTTACCATCAAGCAGTCTCCATCTCTAGATGGTAACTAGCTCAATATTAACCTGTCCAGGTTGGATACTGAGCAAATGGCAACTGTCAAGTAACTTAGGAAGTGTCATAGTATTGGAGGAGGTTTGAAAGATGTGGATCCTCCTATAGCAACAGCTGCCACCATGTTATGGGCCTCTCTGGAGATGTTGTGACATCTAGCTTGCCACAAAGCTGCAGCTCTATGGAACCACAGTTATACCAACATTACTGCATGGCATTGAAATGTGGGTTCTGAGGAAGGGTGAAGAGTGGTTGATTGACATTTTTGATTCTCATTGTCTTCATCAGCAACTCCCTATTAAGCGGCAGGACAAAATCTGCAGTTAGGATATTGGTACCCAAACCCAGCAACTGCCTCCATCAGCACTGTTTCGGTTTCAGCAGCATTCTGTTACAGACATATTATTAGAAAGACCATTAAGTTCTGAAGCACGTTCACCAAGGAATTTCACCACATGTTCAGCAATCATGTTGTCACCAAAAGCTTTCATGGCACAGATCACCAATGATGGACATAGGCCCAACATCCAGCCAGACCATCTTAAGGCCTAGGGATCAATCTAGGTGGTGCATGATGTGCAAGGAGGCATTATATCCCTTTGGGATTTTCCTTGATTAAAACAATGGGCTAGTCCTCTCACGCTAGAGGCCACTGGTTGCAGTTCCTGTGGATGAAAGGTTCTTATGCTTTGTATTCAACATTCTTCATGGACGACATAAGTTGGTTTTTGCCTGGTATGAATTTAGCAGTGTATAAGGCCCATTTCCACATGGAGCCTCTGGTCTTTCCAATTCAAGATATAGCTCTATAGGATTATTTTTGCTCTTCCAGCATCAAAGAGGTCTGTCTCCACATAATGATTCACTTATCTCACCAAAGCTATCGGTGCTTTGCAATCAGACACAATCAATAACAATTTCAGGCAATGCCCTTTGGTCTTGTGTATTTTCACAAAGCGGATGCAATCCTGATAGTCGGGAAACCCAGATTTTGTGTTAAGGGCTCAGTCATATGATGCAATTGCTCTTCGATCTAGGAGAACTATCTAGGTCATGGAGAACCATGGTTTGGCTGTCAATTATCAAAAATGCTTATTAAGCTTGTTGCAAGAGCTCCAGTCAGGAGGCTGGTTAAGCAATGGAGCCTCACATGTTTCTGTAAGTCAGAAGCCCACAAACTGTGGGGCAAGCCCCCCAGGGGGTGCTGAAGAACATTTGAAGGGTGTGCCCAGGCCAGCTCTCACGGGAGGTGGGGAGAGAGCATCATCTGGCTCTGCACCCGCCCCCGGCTGGGGCTCTGCTCCCAGCCCTGCCCCAGCTTTGGCCCCAGCCCCAGATCTGCCCCCAGCTGTGGCCCCTTTACCCCCCGTTGCGGCCCCTGGAGCCACAGCCCGACTCACGGCATGGCTCAGGGTGAGGAGCATGACCCTGAAAAGTTTGGGGACCACTGCAGTAAGTCTTCAGCAAGACCTCATTTTTAACCAGAAAAGCTTCCCTTTATTTTCTCACCCCCCAAGATGGCAGTCCTTTTGGCAATAACTGGCAGGAAGAGTGAGCACACTGGTAGTTACTGTCTATTAAAACAACATATCTGAAATTATTTCCTGATGATGTTTAGTTCTTATGCCAGCTCCAGGATGTCTTACCGATTTTATTTATTTTTTTAATTTGAACCACAGCCCTCCACACCCTGGTAACTCCACTTCATGCTTCTGAAAGTGGCCAGAGCAAGAATAAAATCTCGTGTCTATAACAACTGAGAAGAAATTTGACGCTGTTTTACATGGGGGACTCGAGAAAGGGTACAAAGTTTATAAATCTGCTATTTTTTTATGGATACTGTGAGCCATTGTTCAGGCCTACAAGTTGTTCAATAGAGACCCCTCCACTATAGTTAGGATTTACTCCACCAGGTGTGTCCCTTCCTCATGAGCAGATGAGCTTAGGGTATCTTGCAATGTGATTTGCCATGTATCAACTATCTGATCTTCACTGCGTTCTTGTACCAGGTACTACAAGAAAAGTTTTGGCATTCACTAACATGGCTTTTGGATCAAAGATCTTCTAGTCTTTCTTTAGTTTCCTGTAATACAGATGCTTGTACTAAAGGGCTTGACTATGTGTTCTGTCCTTCTTGTGTTTAATTTTCCGCTTCCCTTTATTGGATATGTTTTGTTAATGCTTTCGCAATTTCCCATGCCTGGCTGACAGGGCAGGAAGTACCCATGTGGAAGAAAGATAGAATTGGTTTCTTTACCTGTAATTTTATCATTAGCAGGCAGGTACCTGCTAAACCATCAGAATCCACTTGTGCTTATCTAAGAATTCTCTAAGCCCTATTGGCTTAAAAAGGCAAGAGAATAACATGTGGAGGCTGAATAAGAGACATTGATCTAGCAAATAATTTTAGTTATTTATTTTACTGTGTGGTGGGTGGGGAGAAGGTGATAGAGATACTTGTATTTTCCTGCTTTTTGGTAATATTTTTCTAATGTTGTCCTTAGTCTTTTATGTGTCCTCAGCTATAGCAGTATGCCTGAGCTGTAAATGTGTCAAGAGTCTTCAGGCGACTCCAGAAATCAGCTTTGGGGCTAGGGGGAGAATTCATGAGGGTCTGGTGTCTACCTCCACAACATGGAATGAAGGCAAAAGGGTAGGCCTTGTCTCACAAATGGACTGAGAACGCTTGTCCAGTTGAAAATTAGAGGTAAGGAAACAAACTTTACTGTTTAATAAAGGATGTTATGAGGATGCCTACTGCTGTTTGCAAAGGGTGATAGTGGCAGGGAATGAAAGCACACCAAAAAATCCACACAATAAGAATTGATCACTCTCCAAAAGACTCATTTTGGCTTCAATTGGTCAGATCTTTTCCACCTCCTCGCAGAACACAGTCCATAGGAAGTTTTGGAGAGAAGGAAAAAAAGGAGGATTTTTTGTCGTCTTGCTGGAAGGAAGAACTGTAAATGGTTCTTCTGTTTTGTGTTTGTGTTGTTAGTCATCATTGATTTACCTCTTCTACAACATTGAATCAGCACTTCTGAAAACAGAACCAGTTGATTGGTTTTAGAAATCCCACTTTACTTTACTGGAAAAGAGCCAGATCAGTGGTAGCTAAAGAAAGTGTGCAGAAGGATGGATGTGTGAAACTGTTTTTAACAATGTACATATAAAACTGAGGGCAAACAGGAGGGCGATGATGAAAAGAAACGGAAAGTGAAGGTTGAGCATGCTTCTTTTTAGAAATTCTCTGCCTGTGTACAGCTGGCCAGTGGAGACAGTGCAATTCTGAAAACAGCCTTTTGCAGAGGGATTGCAGAAAAACTATCAACTGAGAAGATGCCAGAAATTCTGCAGCTGTTTCCTGTGCCATGAAAGTGGATTTGTAGGTGATTCAGCACTGGTGGCTTTTCTGGAGTCATTCAGTCATTGGGACCTTTTTGTTAAATAACTTAATTTATTTTCCTGTTTCTCTGATCGAGTTTGTAAGTATACTTTTGTAATGATTTACTTTCCTTTCCTGGTCTTTTGTCTTGTCTCATATTTTATGTCTTGGAGCCTTAGTGCCTTTTGTCCTTGGCGGGGATCAGCTTCTTTCATTTTTGATCACTGGTCCCAGGACAATGCTTGCAGAAGTTTCTACTTACGCCACCAAAACATCTCTGGTGCTAGTAGATATCACATCTTTACATCACACCATTCTGACTGCCATCTTCCTTTTTTCCACTTCTCAGATTATTTTAGCAATGAGTATCTCACACTTTAGCATCTTTAGCAATGAACATTGTTAAAAAGAGTGATGTTTTATCCTGGTTGAAAACTGGGGAACTCAGCTTTGGCTTGTCTTTGGCAAAGTGCTTCTCCTGCCACAGTCTTATTACCAGGCTATATATGGACTAGCTTTCATGGGGACACAGGTGTAATCATCACTTACCACTGCCCTGGGGGGCACCAACATTTGTTGAAACAGTTCCTGGTAGTGCCTCGTACACCCTGGCTCAGGCAAGCTAGGAGCTTCAGCACTTGGTGGGCCTCAAAGAGCTTTCCAAGGGTCTATAGCCACCACATTCCTCCCAGGCTACTACTTGGAGCATCAGTTCATAGCATCTCAGTAATTCTTAGAACATCCAGATGCAAATCAGCCCAACTGTTTACCTGTGGATTTTAATTTCCTGCTGATCTAGAACTAGTTAATTCCAGTTAACATGGGAGTTACAGTGGGAAAAGGACCAGGAGGAGAGCAAGTCAATCAAAACTCCAGTAACCACCAAAGATCAGTGGTATTAATCCATGTGATGAAACTTCTGAGCAGTAACAAGTCCACAAGGGCAGCATGATGTCCTGGTGGTGATGAATCTGCTGCTGCTCTTTCCCTCTCGTGCAGGAGGGATATAGGTCTCCAGAGGGAAGGTTTGGTAGCAGTTAGTGTGTTGCAGACAGGGTGTGAGGTGTGACCTGGGAGGAGCCTCCATCCTTGTGCCCATCTCACAAACATGGCTCCTTTGAAACCTTGTGGGGGGTCCCTGCTGCATACTGATCAGCCCAAGGCTCTGTCTGGGTCCCCACTATATATTATTTTGTCTCTGCCATGAGCTTCTGCTACCCTTTTTTGCCTTGGCCCCTCCTCACTCTGCAGGGCTCTCCCCCTTCCAGAGACACCATTTCCCCCCAAGTTCATTCTTCAGGGGTCCAGACCCATCAGTTGTATGCCATTTCCCCACACATGAAACACTCAGGGCATCTACCCCTTCTGATCCAAACCTCTCAGTGGTCACACCAATAGCTGAGGCACTCAGATCTTCAGCATCCAAGTTTCCCAGAGTCTGTGTTCTAAAGTGGCCTAACCCCCCTACTTCAATAAAAGGATGAAACCCATAAGAGCCCCCCGTCCTTGTCCCTTCTTGAGTCCTGTAACAAGTGGAGTTCTGCTGAGCATCTCCTCCCATTTCTTCTGTGCTCCATGGAGCTGAGATAATCTAAAAAGCACAGTTTACATGGGGCAAACACTTTTTATATACCCCACTCACCACCAGGCCAAATATTCCCTCCATTGGGCCTCACGCTTCACAGGCTTTGAACCCCTTTTTTCTGCTTTAAACCTGTGCCCTTGACACTGTTCATCTTCAGAAACTCCAGGAGTTACTGCTGCTGCTCCTCAAGCAATATCCAGAACACAAGACTTGGTAGTAATGGAGGACTTTAACTACCCAGATATATGTTGGAAAGTATGTGGCAAAACACAACATTTCCAGTAAGTTTTTTTTAAACTGTATTGGGAACAACTTTACACTTCAGCAAGTGGAGGAAGTAACCAGGGAGATGGCTATTTTAGACTTGATTCTGACCAATGGGGAGGAATCGATAGCAAATCTGAAGGCAGAAGTCAATTTGAGTAAAAGTGATCATGAAATGACTGATTTCATGATTCTAAGGAAAGGAAGGAATGAGAACAGCACAATAAGGACAACAGACTTCAAAAAAGCAGACTTTTGCAAAGTTGGAGAACTGGTAGTTCTGTTCCCTGGAGAAGAAAATCTAAGGGAAAAAGGAGTTTCAGGAAAGCTTGCAATTTCTCAAGGCAACAATATTGAAGGCACAACTGTAAATTATTATGATGGGAAGAAAAGATGGGAAGAAAAGCAGGAGGCCAATATGGATCCATCAGTAGCTCTTTAATGACCTGAAAATCAAAAAGGAATCCTAAAAGAGTGGAAACATGGACTAAATGCTAAAGAGGAGTATGAAAGAAGGATGTAGGCACAAAATCAGAAAAGTAAAGCACAAAATGAGTTACACCTAGCAATGGACATACAAAGCAATAAGAAGAGGATCTTTAAATACACTAGGAGCAAGAGAAGGTAAGTGTAGGTCCTCTACTTAGCATTAAAGGAGAATTAATAACAGATGACATCAAGAAGGCTGAGGTGTTTAACTTTTTTAGTGAAGACTGAAGCAAAATATGCATTAATGGTGACCAGATACTCAACGTAATTTATATTCACATCAAGGTGGAAGGAACACGTGCCATAATAAGGAAAGAACGGGTTAAAATTGTTTAGATAAGTTAGATATGTTCAGGTTGGCAAGATAATGAAGTGGGCGAGGGGTTGACCAGTTACTTCATTATCTGGAAAGATACTGGGACAAATTATTAAACAATGTGCTTGTAAGCACTCAACTGCTTGGAAGACCGTAGTCAAAAAGTAGTTATCTCTGGTTTGCTGACAGATGGTGAGGGCATATCTAATCCTGCAGGGGTCAGTTCTGGGTCCGGTACTATTCAATATTTTCATTAATGAGTTGGATAATAAAGTGAAGAGTGTGCTTCTAAAATTTGCAGATGACACCAAGCTGGGAAGGCTGCAAGCACTTTGGAGGACAGGATTAGAATTCAAAATAACCTTAAAAAAATGGAGAATTGCTCTGAATCCAACAAGATGAAATTCAATAAAGAAAAGTCCAAAATATTCCAGGAAGGAAAAATTAAAGGCATAACTACAACACGGGGAATAACTGGCTAGGTTGTAGTACTGTTGAAAAGACTCTAGGGCAGGGGTTCTCAAACTGGGGGCTGGGACCCCTCGGGGTTGCAGAGTTATTACATGGAAGGTCATGAGTTGTTAGCCTGCACCCCAAGCCCCGCTTTGCCTCCAGCATTTATAATGGTGTTAAATATATTAAAAAGGGGTTTTAATTTATAAGGGGACTCACACTCAGAGGCTTGCTATGTGAAAGGGGTCACCAGTACAAAAGTTTGAGAATCTCTGCTTTAGGGGTTAGAGTGGATCACAGATTGAACGTGAATCAACAGTATGATGCAGTTGCAAAAAAGGCTAATATCATCATTAACAGGCTAATATCATCATTAATATATGTAAGACATGGGGAGGTAATTATTACATCCTATCAGCACTGATGAGGCCTCAGCTAGAGTACTGTGTTCTCTTCTGGGCATCACACTTTAGGAAAGATGTGGACAAACTGGAGAGAGCCCAGAGGAGACTAACAAAAATGATAAAAGCTATAGAAAATCTGACCAATGAAGAAAGGTTTAAAAACCTGGGCATGTGTAGTCTTAAGTAAAGAAGAGCTGGGGGACCTGACAAGTCTTCAGATATGTTAAGGGCTGTTAGAAAGAGGACAGTGATCAATTGCTCTCATGTCCACTGAAAAATAGGAAAGACATAATGGGTTTAATTTGCAGCAAGGGAGATTTAGGTTAGATATTAGGATAAACTTCTAACTATTAGGGCAGCTAAGCACTGGAACAGGCTTCCAAAAGAGTTTGTGGAATCCCCATCATTGAATTAAAAAAAAAAACAGGTTGGACAAACCTCTGTCAGGGATCGTCTGGGTTACTTGGTCCTGCCTCATCTCAGGACTTGACTTCCTAAAGTCCCTGTAAGCCCTACATTTCTATGGGTATGACTACATTTGGAATTTCAAAGCGCTGCCCCGGCAGCGCTGCGGGAGCGCTGCCGCGGCAGCGCTTTGAAGTGTGAGTGTAGTCAGAGGGGCAGCGCTGGGAGAGAGCTCTCCCAGTGCTGCATGTAAACCACATCCCTTACGAGTGTAGCGTGCAGCGCTGGGAGCCGCGCTCCCAGCGCTGCTGCCGTGATTACACTGACGCTTTACAGCGCTGTATCTTACAGCGCTCAGGGGGGTGTTTTTGTCACACCCCAGTTGCAGCGCTGTAAAGTGTGAGTGTAGCCAAGGCCTATGATTGAATGGTTAGCACCAGTTGTACCTCATGCTGCTTCTGTCATCTGGCCCCCTGCGGAAACTGGAGTGGAATCTCCTGAGATTGCGACCATCCTTCAAGGCACCAACTTGGGGTGAACCTTCTTTTCTCAAGGCAGGCTTCTTCATACTTTGGCTTCATCGATTCCTGAACACCCAAACTAGGTGGGGTATTAGTCAAATCCAGGCTTCAACTTTCTTTTTCCTTGGTGCCAAGGATCTGCCTCACTTGTACCAGGAGTCAATTGAGATGCCCTAATGACTCACTTCCATGTCTGCAGTCAGTCAGAGGCTATTTTATTGTCCAACTTAACAAACCAACAAACAAACCAGGTCTTAAGCTCACCCTTCAATCTCTACCTGCCCCCTTCCCCCCATGGGCCTCAGACAGTCCTGCTGCTCCTCCTTCCTGCCACACTCAGCTAGTTCCTTCCCACAGTCAGTCCTGTTCCCTTCCAGCTCTGTTCTTACTTAAGCTCCCTTGGACCCTTTATAGCCTGAGTGTAGCCCCTGCCCTCTTTATTGGCCCAGCTGGGAGCACCTGCTCTAGCACAGGGGAGCTGGACATACTTTTTGGTTATGGGGTCAGCCACCTTGTGACACCCCCGAATGTACTCATTGAAACACTTTTAAACAGATGATAGAAGGCACCTGTTGATCCCTTACAAACATCCCATTTTTATGTTCAACTTGCTTACTTTTGCATTGTTCTAGGACTATCAGTTCCAAGATTACAAAAAGTATATGAAATTCAGTTGTATTTATCCCATTATGGAGGAGTGGGAAATGTGACTGTAAAAGACTTTTGTCAATGAGCATCCTGTATTTTATACTTCCTTTTTATAAGCAAAGACTGTCTTGAAAGGGTCATTGTGGTGTAGTTGTCCTCCCACTTTACTGCACACCAATTCAAGCAACTCTATTCTGGCTTTAGGATAGACATATCCTAACAGAAAGTCCACAAATGTCTGTAATGATTTATGCTTCTCCCACCCTTAACTCCAGCCCCCTTTGGTGCTTGATATCTGCAGAGTGAACTCTCTAGAATCAGGTACTTGATAGCCTCGAGCATCTCCTTGTTCTCTAAGGTTTTGTACTGAACTGATTTACTGCATGTTTTTTCCAGTGATTTTTATTGTATTGCCATTAATAGTTTTACTTTTCATTCTGTTCCTCTTTAGTATGGCATGCTATGTACATCTTGACTCTGAGCTCTTAGTGTATTTATTCTCAACGTTAGCTACTGAGTTAACATGTGCCATCCCCAATGGGAGTCTGCCATCTCTAGTTGTTTCTAAGACTGTCTCCATATTGCTGGGAGCAGGGACGGTACCCAGAGACATATAGGGCTAGTTTCTTACCTGGTGTAAATTGACATACTACTATAGTGAAGCTGTGCTGATTTGCACAGCTGAGAGGCTCATGCTCACAATGAACAGGGAGGTCTTTGAGAAGATGTTTGAAAGTATGTGAATTTTCATCTGAGGCTGCAGAGCTTGGGAGAATTGAGTGGAATGAATAAGAAATCAGACCCTGTTGGCTGGTGGCAGAGTTTTCATGTGATGCCATCTATGGTGTAAAGTTGGCCTGGAGTGGAATTCCATTGTGGACCACAGACATTTGGAATACAGAATGTATTCACCTACTGACACAGACAAAGCATCTATAACTGTTTGCACCTTTGGGAAGTAATATCTCTTTGAGACTGTTTGTTTGGTAAAAGTGTCAGCTTCCATCAGGGACCTTCCATCTGTTTCCTTTCCTTAGTTGAGGTCCGTAAGATGGTCCAGCCTTTATGGGCTTGTGGCATGGCTAATTGCAGAGGCTGATGGAAAAGTACAGACATGGTTGCAGGCTGTCCACTTCTTTGAGAGGTTTCAGTTTTCTCACTTAGACTCCCTTGTTGCACACATCTAGATCTGTCTAGATATGAATGACCCACAGTTTTTTGTATGTCTGTAGAGGTTTCCATCTGCGGCTCTCAAACTATTTCATCAACAGTAATTAGAGAAGTCTCAAAACAGCCCTATTAGGTAGATATCATCACCATTTTACAGCTGGGGAAATCTCAGCTACAGACCAGCTTAAGTGAGCCTTCTGTCGTAGATCCAGGAATAGAACGGAGTCCTGTGCTTTATCCACTATACCATTTTGGACTATGTGCCCAATGTACTGATTATGGTCCTATTGTATTTTTCTTTGAGTTAGTCTGGTCATTCCAGTGGGATTCATTTGTCTTGTCACCACCTGCTTATAGACCGTAAAAAGGTTAATGTCCAAGTGAAGCTGAATAATCCTCTAAATCTCCTGGCAGTACTGCCAGTTCTGCTAAAGGAAAGGAAGTCTGGCATTTATTCTGAAACCAAGCACTAAAAATACATAGTGGTGCTACACCCTGACGGCTGAATAGGTTGCTGAGTACTGAGAATATTCTTCCCTAAGATCCAACATGTGGACAGTGACTCCAGGGGAATTCTGCACACAAGTGATTTGAAGTGGAGTTAGCATCCCTCTGTTGTACTTTGGGACTGGTTGTACACAAGTTACTAATTTTATTTTATTTTTTATTTGTATTCCCATAATGCCCAGGAGCCTAAATACTCCTCAAGTTGGGGGAGCACTATCTTTAGCAGGCCCTTCTCTTCAGTATGGCTACTGCAATCCCCAGCACCTTCTGCCAAGGTGGTGATGGTGCTTGCTCTATATTCTGGAAGTCATTTTTAGTCTTAGTGTCACCTTACATACGGTATTAGTGGACAGCAATGTAGGTGTAAATTTGCAATGTGCTGTTTTTATCACAAAAGTTCAATGTCCTTTTTAGACTACATATGCAGACCAGTGATGTCACACAGCAGGGAAGTAAAAAAATCTCCTTTTTATGACTTGGTGTGATTAGCTGAACTACTCTATTCAGTTTTGGTAATGATGTTGAAGGAAAGATATTGTCAAACTGAGACAGGTTCAGAAAATGGTGCATAAAATGATCATGGGCTGGAGGAATTGACTTTACTGAGGAAAAATTAAAGTAACTAAATGAACATGGCCTGGCTAAGAAATAACCAAAGGAGAACAATATGTATTTGAAGGGTCTGCATCTCAAGATGGCTTTAAAATGGTTTTAAATGGCTTTAAAATCATAGAGAAACATGTAAAATGGCTTTAAAATCATGGAGAAACATATCTAAAGTTTTGTCTGAGTGAGGGCTTCAAAATTTGCCCATAAATGGTTAGGAAATAGGATTTCATAGGCTATACTTGAAAAAGAATTAATTCAAGAAGTGGCAATCGGCCATTAGATCATTTCTGTTGGGGTCCTAAGAAGGGTTTGTTTGTCCTCCAAAATGAAGGTTTTTGTGTGTTTGTTTTTTACTGAAAGATCACATTATAGGGAGGTAAACTGTGTAAATGCTGGCAGCTAGGGAGGGCTCTATGAACAACATCTGTTTCATCACCTTGGGCAGAGGTAGGGCCTGTGGTACCATGCAGTCTGAGTTTTATTTTTTGGTTGTAAGGAGAACCTCTGTTCCCCTTGTTCCTCTCCTCCCTAACTATAAAGTGGGACAGTCCCAAATCCTAAGGTGTGGTTTTATGTCCTTACTTATTCAATGGCAAGTAAAATTAGCGGTAACATTTCTGTTTTTGTTCTTTCATTTGTCTCCCCACTCCACTCCCCACACTCCCTTTCCCCACATTCTTAGGTTGAAATAAAGGGGGGCAGAAATGCAGAAACAAGGGAACAGGAGCAGAGACCATCTCACATGTTTGTGCATTTTTCTCTTTGCCACTGTTCCCTTGTTTCTGCTGTTCTTTACCTGGTTTTATCTGAGCCTCTCCATTTCTTGTTTTCTTCACAGTAAAAAAAAAAAGGAGAGTGCGGTCCCCTTCCTCTGCCTGGAAGGATTGTTGGTTTCATGTTGCTGCTGAGCAGGTCTGCAGGCATGATCGCAGAGATAATTCATTCTATGGTATTCTCCTATATGGGTAATGTTAAAAAAGTATTGTAGCATCAATAAATGAACCATAAAAAAAAAAAGGGATTCCAATGATCATGCGCTGGATTTTAGTCCCCTGTGCAGGCCAGCCAGAGGGATTCTCTTGCATATAAATTTTCATCAGCCTTAATTAAGGGTAACAGCCTTTTCGGATGTGACCTTTTTAGGGGTGGGACTGTAGACTGCTATTTAAGTAGACCTAGTCACTCATATTGTTAGTATTTGATACTGCTATGAAAGTCCAGTTGGTTAAAGACAGGTAATTTCTAACATCCATGACCTTCTATAGCAGCCCAGACATCCCACCTGATATTGTGGTGGCACGGAAGTTTGTTTAGTTTGTAGTCAACATCAGGGCTGCCAGTGAGTAAACAACAAGCCCCCTGTATGATGGGAGTGACATTATCAGACATCTTTCTCCTGTCTACACTTGCTGGTAAAGGAAGTAAATTCAATTGTCTGAGCTGGTCCAGGAGATTGTACATGTGTATAGATAAAAAATTACTCCTCTTTATGGCAAGAAATGTGTTTTCCCTTTTGAACTGGCAGGCTGAGCAAAATGGTTACAGTTTTCCTTTAAGTAACATTGTCAGGTTGATGTCAATCTTGCCTCAGTCAAACCTTAAAATAGTTAGCTATTGCAAGACTACATTATTGCCATTCCCAGCTGGCAGGTGTGCCCGATAGGACATAAACTCCAGCTGTTACTGCACGGTTCCTTGTGGAAAATATTTGGCTTTGGTATTAACTGGCAGTTTTAATATGTGTTGATTTTTACAACTGCCATTTCTGTTCATCAGGTATAACATAGTCTTGGTTAAGTGTATCTTAGTGATCTCTTAGCTTTTTATTTCCTTAGCTGTTCAGTGGGACCCGTGCTCCCCTGTGGCATTCTCTTCAACTTGAAAAGCTTGACACTAAGTGGAGATATATTTTCAAATATAGTCAGGAAAGCTGTTATTTTTTATTTAGCTTTTACCGTGTAATGGAATTTGTGACAAGGTTATTTGCTTCAATATAATTTTGTGTACTGATTAGTGTTCTTTGAAAAGAGCCTTGAGGCACATTGCATGAAAGGCGCTATACAAGCAGAGAATAGGGGGGTAAATGACCTTCATTTAAATGCAGTCAAGTAATCATTATCAAAGTTTTAAGTAATTTGAACTGCCTCATAGAAAGGATGGTGATAATAATTGCCAATGTCCTTAAAGGATATCTGGACCCATTGTGATCACCGCCACATTCTGAGGTTCATGCAAGGAAAAGCTCTTTTGATTATGTATAAACAGCATATGAAACGCCATTTAGAAATCAATATATAAAATGGGTAGTTCAGAGCCCTCTGCTGGAAGCTCCAACAGAATATTATGACACAGTGGTATGGGTGTGCAGGGCCAGAGGACATAATGTTTCCTTATTCTCTCCCATCTCTTTGTCTGTATCTATCTGTTCTCCTTATCTTATATTTAGGATTATAAATTCTTTAGGGCAAAGACTATTTTTTTGTTTTTGGTTCTGTGTTTGTACAGCACCTAGAGTAGGATCCTGGTCCGTGACTGGGGCTCGTAGGCACTATAGTAATTCTAATAATAAATGTTTCACATTAGAAAAAGAGCTTTTCTTATTAGTATCAAAGTAGAAGGGAAACAACTAGTTTGCATGTGTAGGTATGGAGTTTATGTCTTACCGGTGATATAAATGGTGTCACTTTCCTGTTGTTTGGTGGTCATCACGTTAAGGCTCTGGAGTGCTGCTTTTAACTTAACTCTTAATGATTGGGGACTGAATTACATGGAGGAACAGGATAAGTATGGCTCCTAAGCTCCTCCGTCTCCCCCTTCCCTGCCCCTGCCAAAGCACCCCCATGCCTGGTACTCCAAGCTATGCCTATACTTGACTTACTGCAACATGTAGAATACAGGCACTATATATGTGTAGCTACTCATTGCAGTGAAAGGCCGGAATCCAGCAGGGGTGAAAGACTACAGCAACTCCCTATAGAGCCTTTGACTGAGGGGAGGAAAGGCTGTGGCGGGGGAGGCAGGACATTATACTGCAAAAGATAGTGTAGACGTAAGAGGCGTAGAGTTGTGTAGGGTATGTGCCATAGAGCTCATGTGTGTAAGGCACTCTGCTCTACTTGCCTAACCTATTTCTCACTGTCTACACTGCTGTTTATACCCACACTAGCTGGATATGCAGTGTCTGTACTTTTACATGCTGCCAAAAATGTAGACATTGCCTCAGTTACCTCATTCTCCCCTAACTTCCCCGTGCTTGGATGGCACTCTGTAATCTTCCTCTGATTCACATGCATTCATCAGCTATGAGGGGGAAAGTCTCTTTATAGAGTTTGGAAAGCTTTGATTTTTTAGGAGGTTGGTTTTTATGATTATTATCTAATATGAATATGCTCTGCTTGTATTTTGGACCGGTTGGTTTTTATGATTATTATCTAATATGAATATGCTCTGCTTGTATTTTGGACCGGTGTATCATACCTTGTGTACACGATCGGTTAATAGCTAAGTAAATAGGAGCATTTCTGAAATACCCTTTAGTCTTTCACTGTCGTTGCCATGATGTTTGATGAAGACAATGACCTTTCCCTGAAGTCTCAGTGCTGCTCTGAAGTCCCTTACAGGCACTCTCTGGGGCATAGTAGCAGCTGTCCTGCAAGGCTTCATCGTCTGGAAGATAAAAGCATTATGTTAGCCCTGCTACATTTTACTTGAGCTACAAAAAAATTTTTTTTCATGGCAATTAAAGTATAGTTATTTTTTTCATTATCATTCATCATCATCATGATCATTATCATCATCATAGTTGTGTGAGCAGATTTTGTGCCTGGGCTGGTAACTTTTCTTCGTTGCACTGTGCTCTTGAATTAACCCCTAGGAATGGTGCATGGGATGGGGAGGAAGGGTCCATTATTTTACTTTCATCTTCTTTTTCCAAGTGGGGCAGTGATGCAGGTACCCAGTGAGACTGACAGCATCAGTACAGTTTACAATGACCCCCATGCACACACCATTGTTTAAAATACCTCAATTTCCATTCCCTTCATTTTGCCTCCAAGTACTTTGGCCAATAAGTTCCCATTGGCTGAAAATTATTGCAACCCCTCCCCTTTCTCCTACCCTTTACAATATTTACCCCCAAGAAAAAGCACTGCTGTTCAACCCATCTGTTAGCTGACTCCTCTGTACTTTTCAGTTCTGCTGGGAGCACTGGAAAGCTGTTGAGAGAGCCTGTTCTTAATGACAGGTCCAGAGCAAAATGTCATGTCTTTTTAGTGTTGTGGCTGTATTCAGAAAGCATCCACATTTGTGGTCCTTCTTTGAGCCAAACAATTTTTTGTCTGATCCTTCTGAGATTTTCTCTCCACTGTTTTTCAGTGAAACTGTACATTTATAAGATTATTTTAGCATCAAAACACAACTGACTTAATTCCACTGCGCTTTTGTTACTTTGAGCAGACTTTGATGTTCACATCAGCTCTGTAGAGTTCCAGAAGAGATTTAAGAAACAAATACCATAAAATAAACATGTCAAAATGAAAATGCAAGTATAAGTCAAAACATTTTGTGGTTTAGGTTGAAAAAGCAAAGAGAATACAAATAGAAGAATAATATATGGGCATAGGTAGTCTGGGAGCTGTTAAAATAGGGTTTGTTCATTTTTCTAGGCCACAGTTCTGTGTTATCTCAAATTACAGGGAAGTCTTAAAAGCTACATAGCATATTTTTTCAGTAGACACCGTATATATTTTTTTATTAAATGTAACTAATTGACCTAGAGAATTCAGCTTTTTAGAATGGAAATATTAGGTATTTTAACAAGAGCATTGTAGAAAGCAGTCGTGTTCAATCTCCAGATAATTCCAGTTATCACCATCTGATCTTTTGAGAGACATGGTGTGTGAGGTAATATCCTTTATTGGACCAATTTTTGTTGGTGAGAGAGACAAGCTTTCGAGCTACACAGCTCTGAAGAAGAGCTCGGTGTAGCTCAAAAGCTTGTCTCTCTCACCAACAGAAGTTGGTCCAATAAAAGATATTACCTCCCACACCATATATTGTGGGTATGTCTATACTACCCGCTGGATCGGTTGTGATAAATTGACCCCCTAGCGCTCTCCTGTCAACTTCTGTACTCCACTGTCGTGAGAGGCGCAGGCACAGTTGATGGGGGAGCAGTAGCAGTCGACACACTGCAGTGAAGACACCATGGTAAGTCAATCTAAGTACGTCTAAATCAATCTAAGTTGCGTAACTTACATCGATCCCCCTCCTCTGGCCTCAGACGAGGCCTGAGACTAACACGGTTACAGCAACACTGCATACAACATGTGATCTTTATTCCACTATGGAACTCTTGAGGTTTTCTAGTGAGCCAGTCTTTTGAGGGCAATGGTCCAAATTTTGGAGATATGACCTGCAGCAAAGTTTTAAATAACACTCTACATGGTGTTACTTCAGTTTGTTTTTTAAGCTTCTGGATTTTGGTGTTTTTATGCTATTACACTGGCGAACTTTCTGCTATATTATTTGCTACTTCTTGATTCCTGATATAACTGTCATCATTCCAAATAAACTTCTTTACCCTAGTTATTGTAGGTGTGTTTACTTCTATTTATCTACTCTCTTTGTCTGTAATTACAATCACTGCACCATTCTTCAGTGAATTACATGTTGCTGTGACACCACCAGTGTGTTTCCATTGTTGCATTCTGTTAACAGTGGGACTGATCCTGCTTAAGTTGGACTCATTGATAAAACTCCCATTGGCTTCAATGGGAGAAAGGCTTTCAGTGTTCCTAGTGGGATCTTGGGTCCAAATCTTGAGGGATGCTGAGCACTTGCAACTCCAGTTGATGACAGTGGAAATTGTAGGTGCTAAGCAGATCTCTAGATTTGTACCTGCACTAGGAAGGTACTTTAAATCAAGGATTTGAATGGTCAGATTCAAGTGATGGCACTGTATCTAATTTTAATTAGCACACAAACACAGATGCTGAATTTTCATAAGTAGATATTATGTATTGAAAATTGTTATTCTGCTGTAACTAAGGCCATGTCTACACTACATACTTCTTCTGGCATAAATATTTTGGTCAGGGACATGATCCCTGACTTACCTAACTGTGCCAGCAGAAGCCCCTAGTGTAGACACACTTACACTGCCAAAACTGTGCTTTTACTGGTAGAACTTGTTTGGAGGAAGGAGGCAGAGAGCTGGGTTGGAATAAACTATACTGGTAAAGCGCAGCTTTGCCAATATAAGCTGCATCCATGCTAGAAGTGCTCTGATGCATACCAGCAAAGCACCTCTAATGTAGACGTGGCCTAGATGTCCTAATTTGGTAGTCAAAATAGAAATATGTTTTATAAGCCAAGATAGCATTTTAACAGAATTACTGTAGCAAGAAAACAGATTATCTAGCCACATGTTCAGACGACCTTCAGTTCTTACTGCAAGTGATGTTTCAGTTAAGCACTAATTTATGTTCCACCTGAATATACAAAGCAATTAATTGCCACTCTGTGGAACCAATTCTATGGAGACATTTAGGCCCACATTTTTAAAGATATTTAGGCATTGCTCCACTCAGTGTTGCAATACCTAACTGACTTAGGAGACTAAAGTCTAGTCTACACTACAGACCTGCGTCAGTATAACTATGTCACTCGGGGTGTGAAGTATCCACACCCTTGAACGTTATACCAACCATTTTAAGTGTAGGCTTGTCCTAAGTCTCTCAGTTTCAAAAGTTATTTAGGCACTCCTACAAGTTTAAGTGCCTAAGTCACTTTTGAAAATAAGAGTCTTGAGCTCCTAAGTCAGTTAGCCATTGCAATGCTGAGTGGAACGATGCCTAAATACCTTTAAAAATCTGGGCCTTCCTGCTGTTCGGCAGCAATAGGTTCAACATGTAAGCTGGTTGATTAATATATGTTGCAATTAAGCTATTGTCAAGACTAAATAAATTGAAATATTAGTTTCTTTTGAATCATTTGAGAACATTTTGTTTTTTAATGTGTCTGATCATTTTATGATGGGTTGGATAGCACGTGAGCTCGTGTGTGTGCATTTTATATTACTTAAAATATACCAGCTTTCATCTTAATAATGTTTTAATAGGTGGTCCACTGATTATATGTCTCCTCGTTAGTTCATGGGCATGTCTCATAGGCATTCCCTACCTTGTCTTCATGTACAGCTCTATAGCTGGGTAGCTGCACCGCTTAGCAAAGATACTATTATATAGACATGAGAACTTCTCCAGTCGACATAATGAATCCACCTCCCTGAGAGGTGGTAGCTATGTTAATGGGAGAAGCTCTACTGTTGATATAGCACTGTCTATAAAGTTGGCTATGTTGGGATATGTCACTCAAGGGTGTGGATTTTGATGCCCCTCAGCAACGTAGTTATACTGATACAGATCTGTAGTGTAGACCTGGCCTGAGTGGGGTTTTTCTGTGATTATGGTAGGCTTTCAAAAGCTGTTTGTTATGCAATGACATGTGTTAGGCATGTGCTGCTTTTTTTTTTTTAATTTCTTTCATTAGATAAATGTAAACAGATTCTTTGTTATTTCTTTTGGAAGTTTACAATGGCAATGGCAAGATTATGCAAAAACTGGAGTAAAATTGGTTCATATTATATATCATGGCAATACATTGTAAGAGCTTGTTTGTTTGTTAAAGTATCTACTTATTCTGTACCTACAGATATCAAAAATAGTGCAATAGGTCCATCAGATACTGTATGTAATGTGTTCACATAAAACTTTTAAGACATAAATCCATTCAAAGCATGAGAATATTTTTGTATCAGACTTTTTACAGACTTCTTATATCGTTCTGATAATTTGAGAGCAGAACTATATATGGTACAAGTGCAGTGCTGTGTAAAAGGTGAGATCTCTGTATTTGAAGCTTACTTGAATTGATCTATAAAGTTATTTTTAGGAGTTACATTCTGGTAACATCTGCATAACCTGATTTACTCTAATCTGATTTTTCCAAGCTTTTTAAGCAGTGCTGAAAATTACTTTAGGGAATAGATTGGCTTTCAAACTGAGTTTTCAGAATAAAGTTGGGGTCATTGTGTTCCTTGAGGGGTTGGCTGAATGCCACTAATAGTATGTTGTGACTGTTTTTAAATCTAACAGTTGGCTACAGTACACTTGAGTAACTTCCAGATTTATTGTCAACCAGGTATAATTTCAGCAGAGATGCTATCTGACATACATAGCAACATGCAATATGCAATTAAAACAAGCTGCACTTGATCATTTTTGTAGGCTTATTGACTCAATTCAAACACTGGTCTGTGCCATATCTGGATTAAATGCATAAGGAAATCTTTTATTTTAAAAAGTTAAGATGGTAACCTCTAGCGATATAAGTATATCCATTAAGTACCTAGAAGAGTAATATGCATTTAAATAAATAAAATATAACATATATATCTGAATTATAAGAAGTACTGTATAATGCCAGCATACAGACTACAAACAACTCCATTTCATGTTGAACTAATGGTTTGTATTGTGATTTTGCTTGGGCTCTGTCCATGGGGTGCACTAGACAGGTAGGGAAAGTCTCTTCCCCTCTCTCGTAGCCAAATCGCAAAGGTGGCATCTATGGGTACATTGCTACATTGCTAGCACTGCCTAAGCCCCCTAAGCATTTCAGGTCTTGGAGGGAGTGTGCCAGGTTGGATTAGATGCATAATTATGTCCCCTCCTATGCCTGCGCACCTTCTAGTGGCTGTAGAGCAGTGATGGGAAACCCGCTGGTGGGCTGCAAGACAGTTTGTTTACACTGACCATCAGCAGTCACGGCTGCCTGCAGCTCCCAGTGGCCCCGGTTCGCCATTCCTGATCACTGGGAGCTGCGGGCAGCCATGTCTGAAGACGGTCAATGTCACCAAACTGTCACATGGGCCGCAGTTTGCCCACCGTTGTAGAGTAATGCTAAGGGGAGTGCTACAAATGTAGAACCTGCTGCTCTCAAACACACTACACCAGCACCTGTGAAGGATTATGCTGATTCCTACATAAGGCATAAGTTAGCCCTCTGATGATATGCTAGTATTTAAACATTAATGCTTGCTTAACTATGGGCAATTGATACTCTTCTTTTTTCCTGCTCAGTTTTTGGTTCTCTGTTAAATTGCCTAGCCAAATCAAACAGGTGTCAGTAACACCTAAAGCTGATTTTTCCATACAGGTTACTTACTTTATTAATAAGTACATATAACAAGCCAAACTATTTCCTAGTGTAACTCCATTGACTTAAATGGCAGAGAATTGGCCTAATATTTTGGTTTTGTTCAACTTGTTTTTTTTAGCATGTGGATTCAAGCTGCTGTTCCTCGAAGCACTGAATGCATGTGAACTAGCCGTGAACATCTAGGAGCATCACAATTTTAGGACTACAAGGGAGACTGTCGGACAGATTTTCTAAGGTTTTAGGTTCCCAAAGATGCAGATAGGCACAAAGTAGGATTTTCGAAAGCACCTACATACCTCACTCCCATTGATTTTTAAAATACCATCTGCTAAACACCTTTAAAATCTGAGGTGTGGTTTGTTTGTTTTTTATATACACACTGTTAGCTCCTGTATTGGGGTCCAATTTCTGATTTGAACTGAATTAATATTAGAGATGGACCTGAACAAGAATTTTGGATTTAAAATAGCCCCAGTTTGGGAATAGTTTATACACAGATCCAAACACTTTAGTGCAGGTCTATCTCTGATTACTGTGCACAGAAGACACAGCAAACAGTGTCGGACCCACACTATGACAGAAATTAGAATTTATAGCTCTTATTTGTAAACTCACAGATAATGTATAAAGTGTGTTTTTTGTCAGTTGAATGTTCAGAGTTAGTGTCATCCTAATTGGTTGCCAATGACAGAGTAAATATTGTTCCATCTGTGCACTATTAAAGCTGATGACTGAAGGTTTACAACACTTGAGAAGTGGATGTCAAGCAGACTGAAAAGGGACTGGGAAACATCTCATTTGGATCCTCTTGCATTTATTACCATTCAGGGGAAGGTCATGGGGGAGGAGGCCATACTCATCTGTACCCATTTCATCCCAAAATTATGCAAAAATACATTATTTTCTTCAACAGACTTTACTTGATTGTTAGCCTGAATCCTGAAAGTGAAAGGATTTCAGCCACTGTGTCCATATAGAAACATTCAACCTATTTTTTCATGTGCAGAAAGGTAGTTTTAGAGGAGATCTCTTGGCATTAGAATTACAGAGACCGGATTAGTTGGACCAATATTCTTTCTTTATTACATAACTCTGAGACCAAAACTAGAACAATTCTCAGGAGAGCTCCCTTCCAATGCAAATGTTTGTAACTTTATAGTAACATGAATCTTTATAAAAGGTAATTCAGTATTTATTTAATCCTTATTCCTGAAAATGATTTCTCTTAAAATGTAATTGATTCCATTAAATTAACTCAGTGTTCTATTGGGGGATGGTATTTTGGTGAATGGGTATGGGGAAGGGGAAGTTTTCATATGACTGTAGAAAATAGATTTTCATCTCCAAATTCTTGCATTTAGGCTGTGTGACACTGGAAATATTTCTTGTGAGTAATAAACCTTTACTTAATGGAGTAGAATTTTTCCAGTCCAACTTCTTGTCCTCCTTGTAGCTTGATTAAACAAATTAATTTTTACATAATTGGAAACCAGCCCAGCATTTCATAAAGATGTTGCTCAGTATTTAAACAATAAACTTAAAGGAATACTAATAACTTTACTATTTAAAGGAAGGCAAATCCCATGCAGCATCACAGGAAAATGCCATAGACAATACAAACTAATTTATCCAAACTCTCTTTCATTTGAAAGAAGGTCATAATTCATGACATGTATAGATTCCATTGTAAATTTCCCTGTGTATCCAAACATAACTCAATTTCCCCCTTGATATACAGATAATTGAGATTGTTCAGTATATGTGAATATATCTGTCACCTTAGATATATTTTAAATACCTTTTTATGTTCTCAGAAACATTAATGTTAAGACAGATTCAAACACTTATCATTAATTAAACTATTAAAGCCTTTAATATGTAGAAATTAGAGATTGACAGAGCCCCTTCATTTTAAGATATAGAAACTTGTGCAGAATTGATTTTTTTCCTAGGGAGCTTGTGTTACCTCGTGTAGCTATAGAAAGGAGGGAGAAGTAACTAATATTTTATATTTTCTAACATACTGATAAATAAAACTATATTACAACTGATTCACTAAATATGTTGGCACTGCTCTTGCAGACAACCAAAAAAACTATCATTAATTTGGAATGAAGATGCAAGAAAAAAGCAGTGTTTATTGGGAATAGTCAGAATCAGTCTTCTTTACTGGAGATGTGTGATACTGTTTATTATATTTTTTGCTTTACAGATTAAACTAGTTTTTTTTTTTTTAAGGGAGAAAAACTCATAAAAGAAATGGCTTTCGAGCAGTGCTGTGCTATACCATATTTAAATAATCAGACTTCTGCTTATTGAAATGTATGTTCTCCGGGTTTACTAGTGATAAAAGCATGAATATTAGTATGATTAGGAAATTATATGATGTCACAGTGTGATTGACTGACTGATAGCTGAATGAAAATGAACCAAAAAGCATGCAGTGGTAGATGCATATTCTGATGTTACTTTAGGCAAATATTCCTGCATCTAACACTTAAACACAGAATGGAACAGGTGTTTTCCTCCTCTTGTTTGATTTTGTGTGGTTTCTGGCCAGTTTTTGCTGTAAAACCAATAGAAAAGGTATGAATAAGTTGCTGTAACAGAGCTAGAGTTAGAACAATTGGGTGATTGGGACTATAGTACAGCTGCAAAAAAGACAATGCATATTAAATGGGTGTATTAGCAATTAATGTTTGACTAGAAAAGAATCCTTGATATTTTTTAATTTTTTTTTATTTTTTTTAATGTAAGTGGTACAAACGCCTAGATTTAAGACATGCATCTCTGAGAAAATTACCAAGGAGTCATTTAAAGGTACAGTTAGAAAAATGCCTTCATATTATTTTTTAAACCATTTTATTGATGTTTTTTCATTTATTATCTGTCCCCTAAAGGCTCCTTCACATTGAAGTCCACAGTGGCACTCACTAGTGGGGATGAAGCAGAGAGACCACTGCAGGATTCCCTATTTCAAAGCTGAACCAATATTCACCATTGACACATTCATTCATCTATGCAGGGTCACTGGAAATCCTCTTTCTCTAGTTTTCCCTTCTCTTCAGGGAGCAATGCTTAAAAGAGCAAACCCCTGGTGTGAAGAGATAGAAGAATTCTCAGCGCGGCCAGTGGTGCCAGGAATCGACTTAAAGGTGTCCATTTGCAGATGGCTATATGTTGGAGTTCCCAGCATATTCAGCCACAGTGCTTGCTGCTGGTGTGCTGTTTACTTGAAATACTATCAGAGGTATTTCATTTTTATTTATTTTTTTTCTGGCACAAAGTCATCTCTCCACAACAACAAGAAAAAATGCTGAGAGTGAGTAAACTCCATTTTAAAATGTATACCTAGAGTTCAAACATTTTATTTCGTTCTTGCTATTCTTTTAGATATGGGTTTGTGTTCAAAATTATCACAGACTGATATAGCTACAGAGAGGTAAATAATTACAGAATGTACTTCTTTTGGATAGTTTAACACTCGTCATTTATATTGCTGTTGTTGACACCTTAGATCTCTATTTTGGCATAAATCAAATTTTGACATGACTAAACCTACAATTTTGTCTCTCTTCACATGCATTATCTCTTCCATCTGAAAGGCACTGCGAAGGCGTGGGCTGCCATTAAATCTTAAATGCCTGCAGTCAACACTAAGAATGCTTCTTTATTTCAGTTTGATTTCCTTTGTCATGAGAGATGCATTTGGTGAATGTATCTGGGAAAGCTTGCAAATTGCCAAAGAATCTGTAAGAAGGAGCTGAAGAACTTACAGAAAGAATGTAACAAATGTAGGGCATGAAGGCAGGCCCATCAGCCAAAATCCCCATCCTAGAACCAAAATCATGCTCCAGCTGTAGGGTGTTTTGATGATATAGATCTCTGTTTTTGGTGACAGCAGTTGTTTCCTAAGGGACAGATTTTTCCAGAGGGACTTCTATTTAGTGATCTCAACGAGGCTACTCACAGTGTAGGATATTGCTCATGTGAATAAGGGTGGCAGAATCTGGTTCTATCATAAATCTGTCTTAGCTTGAGTTTGCAGAAAATGTCGATAGATGAACAAATTATAAGCATCATCTTACAAACAAGCATAAGGGTACCTTTACTCATGTGATTAAAATGAACTATATTAGCAAATGCATTTGTAGGATCAAGCTCCATATCTAACATAGCAACTTCTCTTCATTTGTTTGAATACAACTATCCCGCAAACATATTTTTTAATTAAAAAGAAGTTTACAGGGAATGCCTTTGTACAATGCATATAAAAATATACTCTATCTTCATCACGATGCCATACTTGGGTGTTGTAAAGAGGTATGGTGAGGAGTTAAATCTAACTGAACACTTATACAAGGGGAAGAGAGTCCCATGAGGAGACACCTTGTAATGAGTGCAAGGTGTGCTCTAAAGCAACCCAGAACTGATTCTAGCCTAATAACCACAACTAGTATCCCTACTTTGTGGAGCATGGGGGCCTTTTCTGGGCAGTATATTGTTTAAAGTACTGGGAGAGACAGTTTAATCATTTTAAGAGTATGCTGTGTAACTGATCTTGGATGTGCCCGGTACTCGCCGGAGATTTATTGAAAAAACATTTCTAGCATGACTGTCCTTTCCTCAAAAATAGTTAAAATATGAAAAAAAGCAGTCATGCTCAGCACCAGCTTTCATTGATGCATTTAGGGCATTCCCTCTCTTTAGCAATCCAGACCTTTTTAAGAAATGTCATATCTGATTATTCTCAGTATAAAATGGCCCATCAAAGCTACCTTGGTGCAACCTTACCTCTTAAATATCAGCCAGTGACCTCTAACCATTTGTTACCAAGTATCTTTTCGTTCTGTTGTGGCAAACCTCTCGGTTTAATCCTCCTTTTGACATAAAATGAACAAGATGGGACACCAGCCTTAGGAGTTTTTTGTTAAATCACAGATATATTTATTTAAAATGTTTTGGGCAAATATTTAAAAAGTAGCATAAAACTGAGGTATTTTATGACACAAAGGTAATCAGATTCTTTTGTGGCATACTGATGTGTAAATGAAATATTCTAAAGTAAGGTCATAGGCCAAATAAAGGGCAATATTAGGATTTTGGAGGTACTCAATGAAGTATGAGGTCAGAGGTCTCATCATCTCTCAACAATTTCTCCAACCTTTTGGTGCTTCCAGTTAACTAAGTTGCTTCTTTATCCCCACAATCACCTTAATTTTTCCCTTTCTCTTTCTATTATTCACCCCAAATCTTGACTTATGTGATAGCGTATTCAAACAGCAGATACCATAATTGTTATATATTAGTTATGGGAACTAACCTGCATTTGGAGTGAGTGGGGTGGCATGAACTCAGGTTGTGGACCTCCTGGCATTGGTGCTGGAACTAGGAGTGCTGGGGGTTCTGCTGCTCCTCTTGATTTGAAGTGGTTTCTATCATATACAGGGTTTACAGTTTGGTTCAGTGGCTTTCAGCACCCCACTATAAAAATTGTTCCAACTCTCCTGGATCATGGATTTCCCAAGACCTGTTTTTTAAGGACTCCTTTAACCATCCTATTTTCTAGTAGTTTCTCTCTCTCTCTAGCATGCACTCTCTCGTTCTGTCTTTTTTGGTGCAGCTTTAATGCTGAAATAGAAGACAATTGTGGTTATACAAATAGCTACAAAAGGAAAGAGCATATATGACAGATCTAGAGGAGATATGCATTTGATAAGTCAGTACTGCAGCTCATGGAAATTCCATGGCATACTCCATCTCCCTCCATGAACTGGGCAGTAAGGTTTATAGAGTGTAAGGTGCAAACACCTGAATAGTGCTTTTTCTGTTTTCATTTCTTCTAAGAACAGAGAAGTAAATTCCAAAATTCCTCCCAGCTGCAGTACAATATGTGACTTTTGGGAAGGTATGTCAATTCAGAATAATTTAAGGGAAGTGCATTTAGGATTACAGGCAGTGTAGTCTGTCAAGATAGTGTAATTCAAGAATTTCCTTGGTGATATACTTTTTTTCTGAATTCCTTTTCAAACATAGTTGTGTCATTGTTTCCAGACATGAGCAAGAGAGGAAGAAATTATATCTTGCATTGTGTATATACTCCAGCCCCAAACATTGTATTTGTAGATTTTTAAATATCCATTATAAAAAGTAAACATAGAATCCAAAGTATAAAAGTAAGGAATGTATCTCACATGTATTTCACATCTCATACTTCAGGGCATAATCTAATTGGCTGTAGAGGTCAGGCAGGAATTCCCCTACTCTCTGTTGAGCATTACACAACTGCCTATCTGCATTACATTTTTTATTGGGTCTTCATTGGGTATTTTTAATGGCAATGATACAAAGCTATGCACAAATAAATAAATAAAAGCTAGAGTAGAAAGACAGCAAATACAAACTTCAAATAATAGAAATAAAAATCAAGAACTACTCCTACCCGCTGTTCCTCCATACTCAGTCCCTCCCAAACCAGGCTGTGTATATCTCACTTTCACATTTAATTTACTTTATACGTAAAAATGTTTCAGAAAACATGGAATTCCTTAGTTTTGTTATTTGTAAGATTTTCTAGGAAGCAATTATTGTCATGACACTATGCACCAGACTTTTATGACTGGAACACGAGAGCTTTTCTACTTCCTTAGGAGTGTGGGAATATTGTTAAGTAAGGGCATAATGGAACTAATGTGGGATATTGTCTACTACAACAAAGAGGATTCCAGACCTGTTGCACAAATGTTCTCATCTGGTATAGCCAGACTTTTGTGCTGTTATGCAAAAATATCATATTGGAAATGGTGCACCACTATGCCTGTAGCCACCAATAATACAAGTCTGAATATTTCAGAAGGTATTGGCCACGGAACATTTTGTCTAGAACTGTTGATGCCAGTGTTATTCCCTCTTTAAAACAATAAGTCAAACATCTACTGGGGGAATGATCACAGTACACCAAATAACCTTCCACACTATAATGAAATGGCCGTATATTATTTTCCACCCAAACAAAACAAAACAAAACAAAAAGTAAATCCAGATAATGCCATCTTCAGTAGGAGTACAGAGACGTCCACAAACAGTCTGCAACACCCTCAAGGCTCTGCAGAAAGTGTTGGTGAGCCATGTGGCACTCTTTTCTGTAAAGACTACACTGTGTCTATTAAGTGCAGCCTGTTGTAAGGGGTAGTGCAGAGGTGCACTCCCCCAGGGGAAGCAACTTGGTTTTACCCTTGGAGCTCCCTGGATATGCTGCCGGTGGTGAATAATTTCTGCACCTCTGTAAAAAGTGACCAGCAATCTCTGCCTACTTCTGCTCCCTTTTTGGACACGTTGCTCCCATGCTGCAGCTTTTCCATGACCATAGCAAAGCCTGTAATTCCAGTCTGCCTTTATGCAGGCCATGCAGTGGGATGGTGAGTCCTGACTCTATTCCTGCATGGTTACATAAAGGCCTACCCAGTCAATACTGAATCAACGATGCATTTCATGGGAACTTCATGGCATACCCTCTCAACATGATGTTTGTTATAAACAGATAGCTAAGGGTTAATGTCTCTTTCACCTGAAGCACCTGGCCAGAGGACCATTCAGGAAACCGGATTTTTTCAACTTTGGGTGGAGGGAATTTTGTGTCTGAGGTCTTTTTCTGTCTGCCTGCTTTCTCTGAGCTTTGGAGAAGTAGTTTCTGCTTTCTAATCTTCTGTTTCTAAGTGTAAGGACAAAGAGATCAGATAGTAAGTTATATGGTTTCTTTTCTTTGGTATTTGCATGAATATAAGTGCTGGAGTGCTTTGATTTGTATTCCTTTTGAATAAGGCTGTTTATTCATATTTCTTCTAAGCAATCGACCCTGTATTTTGTCACCTGAATACAGAGAGACCATTTGTATGCATTTTTCTTTCTTTTTTATGTAAAGCTTTCTTTTTAAAACCTGTTAAAGTTTTCTTTACTGGGAAATTTCAGGGAAATTGAGTCTGTACTCACCAGGGAATTGGTGGAAGGAAGAAATCAGGGGGAGATCTGTGTGTGTTGGATTTGCTAGCCTGATTTTGCATTCCCTCTGGGTGAAGAGGAAAGTGCTTTTGTTTCCAGGACTGGGAACGGAGAGGGGGAGTCACTCTGTGTAGATTCACAGAGCTTGTGTCTGTGTATCTCTCTAGGAGCACCTGGAGGGGGGAAGGGAAAAAGGATTATTTCCCTTTGTTGTGAGACAAGGGATTTGGGTCTTGGGGTCCCCAGGGAAGGTTTTTCAGGGGGACCAGAGTGCCCCAAAACACTCTAATTTTTTGGGTGGTGGCAGCAAGTACCAGGTCCAAGCTGGTAACTAAGCTTGGAGGTTTTCATGCTAACCCCCATATTTTGGACGCTAAGGTCCAAATCTGGGACTAAAGTTATGACAGTGTTAAGTAGGCACTGTGCTACCAAAAATGCTGTCTTAGAGATGGGGCTTAAAGCATGGGTCCTGGCCACTTGTGTACATTAAGAGTGCATGGTTCTTTTCATAAGAAGTAGATAGTTAGCCTTAATGTTCTGGGAAAATGCCAGATGTCTGCCTGCCTACACCTACAGTTTCACCTGGATCATTCACTTTCTGTCCTAAACTGTTGTGTAAGGCTGCTGTGTAATAGTAAACAGATGTGGCATTCCACATCAGGGTAATCATATTTCAGTGGTGGTGATATGTTCAGACAGGGCCTGGTCCTTCAACTGTAACCCTAGCAAGTAGCTGTGTAAATAAAGGTTCCATAATCAGGCTCAGAAGACCCAGTGCTCTCAGATGCCAAACTCCTCCATTCCTATGGAAGACTGGAGCTATGGTTGCTCAGAATCTCACACAATTGGACCACCTATATGTTGTAAGGTTGGTAAAACACTTAGAGATCTTATATAAAAAGTGTTATTGTCATGGTGTAATCCCCCACTCTGAACCTTAGCGTCCAAAAGATGGGGTACCAACATGAATTCCTCTAAGCTCAATTACCAGCTTAGAACCTGTAGCACTGCCACCAACCAGGAATTCCAGTGCCTTGTACACTCTGGTCCCCCCAAAACCTTGCCTGGGGACCCCCAAGACCCAGACCCTCTGGATCTTAACACAAGGAATGTCAACCCTTTCCCTCACCGTTGCCTCTCCCAGGCTTCCCCTCCCTGGGTTACCCTGGAAGATGACTGTGATTCAAACTCCTTGAATCTTAAAACAGAGAGGAAAATGCACCTTCCCCCCTCCTTCTCTCTCCCCCTCCCAGACGCTCTCTGAGAGAGACAGTAATCCTAACACAGAGAGAAATTAGCCTCTCTCTCCCCCTTCCCTCCTTTCTCCCCACCAATTCCCTGGTGGATCCAGACCCAGTCCCCTGGGGTCTCACCAGAATAAAAAAACAATCAGGTTCTTAAACAAGAAAAGCTTTTAATTAAAGAAAGAAAAAAAACAATAAAAATTATCTTTGTAAATTTAAGATGGAATATGTACAGGGTCTGTCAGCTATAGATACTGGGAACACCCTCCCAGCGTAAGTATTCAAGTACAAATTAAAATCCTTTCAGCAAAATATAAATTTGAACTCCTTCCAACCAAATACACATTTGCAAATAAAGAAAACAACCATAAGCCTAACTCGCTTTATCTACCTATTCACTATTCTGAATTTATAAGAGCCTGTATCGGAGAGATTGGAGAGAAACCTGGTTGCACGTCTGGTCCCTCTGAGCCCCCAGAGTGAACAACAACCAAAAACTAACAGCACACGCACAAACTTCCCTCCTTCAAGATTTGAAAGTATCCTGTCCCCTGATTGGTCCTCTGGTCAGGGGACAGCCAGGCTCACTGAACTTAACCCTTTACAGGCAAAAGAGATATGAAATACTTCTGTTCCATTAACTCTTAACTATCCGTTTATGACAGTTATACACAGGCAAGTTTATGATTTAAAAATCTGTATTGTAAATAGACGTAAGTTCACAGCCCAAAAGTCCAAGGAAGAGTCATTTTTGTTACATTTGGGAGTGGGGAAGAAGTTTTCTCTGTGTTAGAACCAGGTGAAGTAGAGATAATGATGTCTAAGACATTTGGTGTGAATTTTCACTTCCCAACTAAAACCCTGATTTTTAAGTTACTTGTAGACCAAGATATCTGCTATAATACTGTAGTGTAGGATTTATTGATAAGTAATTGACATTTCAGAGCATCCGTGCTTTCCTAGTCAAATCAACAGTAAAAAAACATGTGTTCTATATCTTAGAGCATTAGGTTGTCACTCATAAATGGTGTGAAGTTTAATGCATTATTCAAAAGTATATGAGAAGGCACCCCAGAGAAGCTGCAGGGCCTTTATTAGCTTCTGCTGTCCATAATAAAAAAAAAGAAAAGAAAAGAAAAGTCTAAAAATGAGAGACTTAAAAATGCAATATTTAGGATTGTGCAATAGTTGGATGCAGTAGCAGTTGTTTTTGTTTGGATCTGAGAACAAATGCAGTTCAGACTTAAGAAACTTGAAGATATTTTGATCTGATAGCTATAAGAACCCACATGAATGAGTTCAGGTTCCCCCTTCCCCTCCCCCCCCTTCCCCCCCCCCCACCGCCCACACACTACATACCACAAAATCAGATGAAACGGACATTAATTTGGCAATCTCAGTTCTCATCGCCCTATTGATTCAGAAAGCTGCAAACAGATATAAAGGCTTATTGGCTCCAATTAGGATTACTGAAGTTTTGGGGGTTAGGATAAATAAAATGGTGTTTATGAGAGGAATCATCCAGTAATGGAATTCCCATTAACATCTTACCGTAAAGTTCTAATATAAAATCTGAGATCAAGGGAATTAGTCTTCTGTAATATTTTGGTGGTTCCATTATTGATCACTCACCTTCTTCATATGCTTTCTTCACAATGTCCTGAATGCAACTTCAAAGATTCTCTTTGGTATAATTTTTAGCAAGCAAAACAATATTTGCATTAATGGTATGTTTCGTCCAAGCAGAAGAGCCCAAAGGTACCAACAGTCTGCTGCATTTCTTATTTATAATTTAGGAACACATTATGTCAAGCTCAAATCAGTCTAATGAGAGAATGAAATCAGTGACTATTCCCTGAGATCAACGCTGTGGGTTTTTAATTAGCATAGATCTCATATGTGCAATCCATTTTTTGTTGTGTCTGCGTTTAGCATTTGCAATGTGTTTTAGTGTGGGTGTTACTAGTGTACTGAGAGTGGGTAGCAGGCTAAATTGAACTTCCTCTTGATGACAAACCTACCTCTCATTGATCACTGCATTTTATGAATAATATATGTCACAATGTTACATTTTCTGAGCTATATTTTTTCTTTTACCGTATGAGCATGGTTGTTGGCTGGATAACTGCAATGAGGCAATGGCATTTGAGGTATCTTATAGAAAAAAACAGCATATGTTATTTTCTTTAGGGACATAAAGCAATTTGCTGGCTATTTCATATAGAGCACTTTCAGCTGTTACTGTAAAGTCAGAACTGGCCAATGTTTCTTCAAGCATCACTTCTTAAACTGTCACTTTTGTTCATTATCATTCAGCTAATGACAACAAAATTTATTATTTGTATCTTAATGACTGGAAATTGTTTACAGTTGGTATGGGTTGGAGTACACAGTCGAACAAAGACAAGAGGAGTGAGCAATTTGCATGCCTGGTGGAGGATACCTGACTCATGGTACAATCTGGATCCCCAAAATAATCCCATTGATTACCATTTGCAGAGTTGATCCTTTGTAGGATAATTTTAAACCATTCTAAAATTTGCTCTGGAAATATTAACTGCAATTTTGCTTGAACATAAGACAAGTGTATTTGAAAATACACTTGAAAAAAATTATATAGCAGTAAATCTAACATCACAGCTACCAATTCCTTGAGCTTAATTATGACACTACTAAATGTGAAAATCTATTCAGTGCTAGGAACACTTTTCACATTACATTCACGCTAAAGATTGGCTGTTAAGAACTCATTACTGGTAGTTTTCTAAAGAGCGGTTTATTAAACACTGTTACCTAATAAGCATCTTTGGTGGTGCAAATTGCTGAAAACAGTAATGAGTCTGATTAGACTTCTTTTCAATTACGACAGCTTGTCTAGCAAAAAAAAAAAAATCTTTCCTTGATGCTTTGGAATCTGGCTACAAGGCACTACGTAGTTTAAAAGGAAAATGCCACCTCTGTGTTTCCTTTCCACAATTCAGTAATGAATAGAGAATTGTCCAAGTAGCCATCCAATTTATACACTGGAAAACTGGATGGACAGCACTGGAAGCACAATCCTGATTGCTTAAAATTTGCCAAAGCTATCTCCACTAATATACCTAAATAGGGTCATTCTGAAGTTTCCTCTGCTTCTTTTTGTTTAAGCATGTAAAGCCATAAATGAGAGAGAAAATTGAAATGATTCACTCCTAACTGGTCTATAGAGGTTGTGCATTCCTCTGATTAGTCTAATATAATGTCCAATTGTTTTATCTATAAATCTTTTACTTGCTGTCACAAAACTCTTGCAGCTTTCCGACTGTTATGGCAATTAAAACTAACTTTTTTAAAGCAGTGTATTTTCAAAATGCTTTTAAAATCTAAGCTTCACAAATGTGTGCTAGTGATGTCAGGATGTTTAAATGAGTGTTCTTTAGCTTCTAAACTGAATAAAGGTGTAAAATGTGTTATCTGTATTTAATGACTGACTCCCTGTTAAATCATTTCTGAATATTACTACACAAATGGGAGAGGATGGTTAATATAAAACACCTTTAAGTGATTAACTGTCATTGCTGCTGTTTGGTTATGCCAGTAACATTCTAATGCTTCTGTAGGTAGTGGATACAATTCAGTGTATTTCATCCTGTGTTAAGTATGTGAATGTCTTTTTTTTTTTTTAATAATACTGTTTGACATAAAGCTGGATAAACGAAGTGCTCAAGTAAAATGTGGAAGCAATTACTATGACTGAAGATATGATAAAAGAAGAACACAAAGACTTACACAAGAAAGATAGAGTGCAATGTTGCTGGAGAGAATGTGAGAGACATGCAAAACAAAATGAACTAAACTACTGTAGTAAATGTTAGAACTCTGTGCAATTTTATTGTATAAAATTATACATAGAATGTCTATTTTCAGTGATGAGCATATATTAAGTATGTGATACAGATACTAGACATTAATAGAATGATATGAAAGTTTATTATGTAATCTGCACCATAATTGTTGCTTACAAAAAAGCCTCAAGTAAAACAATAGTGCATGATTTTCTCCTCACTTAATGGCATGCTGATGTCATACCATGGACGTCCGGGGTTCCTCCTGATTTACACCAATGTAAGAAGAGAATAAATCTCATAAACATTTTAATTGTAATTGCAATATTACCAAAAAAAAATCCCTTTTGTGATGTTGAAAGGCAAGTTCCACCTCCGTTCTTCCTTTCAAATCCTTACAGTTAACTGATCTGCATATTTCTTGATGGAGAAGGACTTTCATAAGTGTGCATGATCACACATCCAGTAAAATAGTGCAATTTTTGTTTTTAAAATATCACCTCCTCCTCTCCCACACACAAATTGCTATTATTCGGCTGTACAAATGTCTGCTCGTAGTGAGCTTTGAGATGCTAATCAGCGGAGCTTGACTTTTGTTCCCTGCAGCAAATTTTAAAACTATTTCATCATTAGTTGACTCCTTGCACAATAAAAATGTGGCCAAAATTATAGCAGAAATAACATTGCTTATGGTGGTTTAAACTGTCATTAGTGTGCTGCTAGTTCTCCATATGATTCTTGCATAGATTAGTTTCTTGGTTTGTCTCTTGGAGGCTGTTTACAGAAAAGGTTGACTTAGTATATTTGTAACAAAGGGGGATGACTTTTCTTAATCGTCAAGTATAGTTGATTTCTTTCTTCTCCTCCACCCCTTGAAATATGTGCACATGCTTTCCTTTACGCGCTCTGTGCCTCCAGCCATGGCTCAACTTTTCCTCTGCAAGCTCAACTTTGCTCCTTTGAGCAGGGACAAACTGCACAAAACATGAAGAGTTAGTATGTAAGCTTTCTTTCTTTCTTTCTTTCTTTCTTTCTTTCTTTCTTTCTTTCTTTCTTTCTTTCTTTTTCTTTTTCAGGAGGATAAAAAAGAGTTTGGGTTATCTAGAGATGAAGCCCTCAGTTAAGATGTCCTCTTCATTCAAATATATATGTGAAAATTATCAAGCTCAATTAACAATATAGTCTAGTTCATGAAATAATGCAGTAGTCACCAGAACAATAGGCATGCAAATAATGAGCTCTTTTTCCATTTTTTAATATTTAATTCAGAAATCTTTTATTGGATGAGCAAAGAATTTTTGGGGGAATTTATGGAATGCAGTAACTGGAGGCTTTAAGTGGGGGAAAGATTTATTTTAACTTAGTGTTTCTGGTATAGCAGTTTTCTTTCATTATCTTTTTGCTTTTAATCTTATTTCAATATATTTGGGGGTAGCAGGAAGGAAAAGGAAGGAGTCGGCTGTAAGTACAGCCAAGCTTAAAAAGTGAGCCATATTGGGCCTCTGCTTTCCTTTAGACTGAAGTTAGTGCAGTTCTGCTGGCTTCCTTTGGAAGGAAATGCCAGGTTCCCTGTGCTAACATCATCCCTTATTAAGACATAATCTCTCATTATGCAACATGTTTACGTTTATTTTCTTGAATGGAAAGGCCAACTGAATAAATGGGTATGATAATATGCTACTTATATCTGAATGTCATTGCGTTTCTTGGAAAGTCACCATATACCAGTTGTAGCCACTCCCTGGGTTTCCTGGGCTTAAGAAATGTGTACAGTATGTGTGTGGTAATGGGAAGGAGGAGGGTGGAAAGGCTCTGCTGTTGCTGCTAAGAGCTCTCCGCTCTTAATCCTGGGCCACATCAGAAGCATTCTAAAGCAGTTTATCTTCATATGTCGTCTTGAATATAAGAAACAACGCTAAACCCAGCAAAACTCATTTCATATGTAGCTTTTTCCACAGCCTTCAGATCAAAGTTATTTTCTTTGGGCTGGACTAAATTATACACAGGTCCCAGGAGTGAAGGACACTGAATTAATGCACTATGTCACCCAGTACTGGCTACAGAATATTTTTATCGAAGTCTGAGACACTACGTCTCTTTACTACTGCATTAAAAATTAATGCACAGATTGCCAAAAAGAGCAAAATGCATAAATAACAAAATCAAATTTTGCAAAGGCTTTGTATGGTTTGGAGTCACCTTAAGCAGCATTGTTTTAAAGGCAAGTATTAGATATTTCTAAATATACATTTAATCGGTATTTGTTCTCCTTTAGCTAATTAGCAGAGAGGAAACTAATCTCAATAAAACAACTGTATATAACTTCATTGTGGTGGTAGGTGTTGGAACTGGCATTTTTAAAAGGGTAGGAATGCACTGTTCATTCTAGGCAGTGCCATGGGGTTATTGGTCCCTAAATATTTGATTTTTGACCCTTGTTAGTGTATTGGGTCAAAATTGACTACACTTTATTTCAAACTTACTGAAATTGATCTTTGCCTTCACATACTTAGGGAGAACAGGTCCATGTAGGCAAATCTCTGGAATTAACCCTGTCTATATATACACATAGCTATTTGGGTTTAATACAGGACAGTGACTGAGATTTAAAAAAATATCATAGTGGTTTAAACTGAGGCTTGCACCGTTTGCTGCTAATGTTAATTGGAAGTGAGGAAGCAAAGTTTTCTAATATAACAAAATCAAAGTCTTTAACATTATTGGAATTTTGGTCTTAAAAGTTGGACACTGAATGTAATGCCCATCTCTGATTGTTGGTATTTAAACAGAGATTGTTTCCAAATATTTTGAAAAAGGCAAGATATAAATGAGTGTTAGGATGCAGTGTCCCTTAAAACTCTATTTATCCTGCACATAGTTTGACTAAATAAAGCATGCTCCTTTATGGCAATTTTAACCTCATTTATCCCCATGCACTAGTACTCACCTGTTATTTACTCACGCAAGAGAAGGTCGATACTGCAGAACCGGGGGAGGGGGGTGCTCTTTTGTGATATAGAACATACATATTCATTAACTCTGCTGTCCCTATGGGCACTTGTCTTATGTCCTGATGATCTTTGTATGACAAAAGGAAGTGGAGGTAAAAGGGGAATTGCCTCAATGGATTGACGATAACATGAGAAAAGGTAAAAGAGACACCATGACAAATTGGCTACCAAACAGTAACTTTAAAAGTGAACTAGAAGCTTTTATACCAGAAGAAATACATGTGATCTTTGATCAATAGCAGTGTGTATACAGACCAAAATATTACAAATAAAAACATCATTAGAAAATCAGAAATGGACCAAAAAACCTAGATATGAACCTCTAGGAACTCTGAGAAAGTGTAACTCTCGATCTGAGCTTTGCATAGCTAGACCATCATTACTAAAAATCCATTTTTTTCTTCCACCTGCTTGCTAAAACAGAAATTCGGGATTCCGTGTTTCCCCTGCAACAACTGATGACATGAGAGAGGCAAATAAAGCAGTTCAAGTATTACATCTACTCTGGTTTCAGGAGTTTGTATTTCTGTGCTGGCAAGGGAAATACTGGATCCTGAATACTAGCCTTGGAAGGGAAACAAAGCAGGAGATTACTTTCAGATATCCAGTTTAAAAATGTTTGTGTGTGTTTGTTTAAAGATCCCACAAATCTCCAGTTTAAGTCAATGATAGCTTAAGTGCCTACTTCATTGGGATCAGGATCAGGCCCTAAGTCTGCACATGTATGTATATATATATTGTTTTTGAATACACCAAAAATAGTATCCAATAGAATATTCTGCTATAATCAGTAAAAACAAGGCTTACAAAATTGACTATTATATTTATCAAAATCCCTCCAATTACACTGCAGTGGTTACACTGCTTCTCATATGGAGAGTCATGAATTTGCAGAAGGCTTGTCGGGTGGTATGTTAAATGATCTAAAGTAGATTGTGGCAATGCATATGTATTCAGTGGACAAAAAAGGGACATTTTTCTTACAATTACAGTGACTTTTTTTGTGCACTTGGCTTTCACCTAGCACCCACTCGGAAATTATTATTGTGAGTTATTTGTTCAGCACCCACACCTTGCTAGACTGTTTACAGTTATGACCTTTCCTCTGAGGAACTTGCAGTATAAGAAAACCATGTACAGATGCAAAGAATCAGAATGGGTAGCAACAAAAAAGCTGCATGTATGAATGGTACAGTGTGGCAAAATGCCTTGTAATAGCAATTTTTTCTTCATTATTATGTAGTTGTTTTAAAGGGGCCTATGAACACTTTTGTGTGTGTAGTGGGAGTAGGGTTAAGGAAGCACTTGAGTTTGTAGAATTATTTAAAGAAATGCACCTTATATTTTTGTGTGTCAATCTTACATATAAAAAAGGGCCCGGCAGATACGTGCATAAATGGATTCACCTACAGTATGTAACAATAATGAATCAATGCAGCTACAATTTAAGGCAGGGAGTATATGGATGAGAACAAAATACATTACACCTAATGCATTATGCCACTACAGAGAAATTGATATTTCCGAATTTGCATAGAAAGAGGTCAATTCAGTGCATAAGTAATATGTGTTGTCCACGCTGACTCTTATTTCTCTGTCCATCAGTCTCTGTCTATCTATTTTAATTTCATAGAGCTTTTGATGTCATGGGATCTTAACTATACCTGCTAAAGAACATTTAGCCAGAAACGCCTTTGTGATTTTTTAAAAGTGCTGCTTTATATAAATGAGAAGGAATGGGGGGGGAAGTAATTTGCTGTAAATGTATTGTAATTTGCAGTCGTGAGGTGTGAAAGTGTGATTTAAAGGAATAATCATTTGACAGTATTTAAATTAGATAATTGAGATACATTAGTTTGAAACTACAGGTTTTGAGAATCATTCTTTAACCAGTTCCAAGCTTCCAAATGTGCTGTGTATTTGTAGTTGTTTTTAGCTGTTATGTGCATATTCCCTAAAGTCACTAGCATGTTAAAACAGTATGGTTTAAAGAGAGGTTGGAATGGCACCTATTAGGTGACAGTTGTTCTCAGGGAACCTGCTAGCAGTTGGAGTTTAAAATCCTGATCTTACTCCCATTGAAGTCAATGGCAAAACTTCTATTGACTCAAATGGAGCAAGACCAGACCTTAGCATGAAAATGCGGACAACACTTTAAAATCCTGTTTTCCCAGGTTTGCATCATGTGTAAAAGTTAACCCTGAGCTCTCATTGCCAAACAGTCTCCAAAGGTGGGCCCTGGCCTTTCCCTCTTATCGGCATGGGTGGAGTCTTGTGTCTGTTCATAATTCCGTGAAATGAAGGGGTTCCTCTTTCCCCCTATTTAAAATATCTAGTTAATGTATATTTTTGGTCCTGTGTTATTTTTGAAGATTCAAGATAATCCCATCCCCTGCCATCACCACAATCCCTGCCATTCTTGGTGAATGCATGATATTTATATAAAGTCATACTCCTTTAACTAATTAGTGTTCATCTCTTCTAGTGAACTTTCCTAGTAAATTAATAAGCAAAAGTTATTTTTTCTGCCTGCAATCCTATATGGGGGAAGATTGTTGGGTGAACATATTAGGCTGAAAGAGTTGTAACCCATTAGAATTGTTGGGATATGCTGAATCATACACTATTTCTTCTCTCCCCGCCCCCAATTTAATATGCCTTGCTGAAGTTTCTAATAGAAAACTCATATTGAATCAAGAGAGAGGTTGTAACATAAACCAGTCAATTAAAGTTCAAAGGAAGGCTGCTGCTTTGCATTTCTCTATTCTTACTGAGTCCAACCCTGTGAGATGCTGAGCTCTTTCAACTCCCATTTAAGTCAATGTGGATTCAGGACACTCTGCACCACACAGCAGACTCTCAGTATATTGAAGGATTAGGCCCCATATGTGCATCTGTGATGCCTAGGAAGAACTTGGATGTGTTAAAACACTGCTAGGCTTTAAATTGTCAGTTTCCTTATACTCAGTTAATTTTGTCACAACGGTAGCATTATTTGCATATAGTTTTTATCTGTAAAGATGAAATTGCAAATACACTTAATTCCATGAAGCAGAATTATATCACACTCTGAAAGTCTTATTTAATAAGTTTTGCATTTTCAGATTAAATACATAAAAGCAGAAGGAAAAAAGAATGATTGAACATTTGAGTAAAAAGGGAATTGTATATTAAACTTGTTAGCCATGATAATTATTCTAAATGTAGTCCAAACAGATCCAACTACTTAAAATTATGGAGGAGAAATGTAAAATAATTCTTTCAGAACAAAAAAATAATGCTTAGGATTTTTAGTATGGTACCTGCCTCTTATATATAATATGTTAAATTATCTAAAAAGCAAGTTTCTGTTAAATAGCAGTATGTATTTAAAGAATTGAATTGTTTCTTTATGCATTTAGCATGCCTAAAAGAAAACACCCAAAAGCTCTGTCAAGCAAAAGAGAACAGAACAAATAATGCTCCCACAAACACTGAGGAGCTATGAGAACAAAAAGAACACGTTTGCTCACCAGAAAAAGTGCAAACTGTATTTTTTATTCTGACTCATAAATTTGACCCTTGTGATCACTATTCACAAAAGGAGTTAAGCAACAAAGTTTTTATGCTAATTCAAATTCATGTCAAACTGAGGAAAAAGCTCTTTGTGCCCCCAGCCTAGTGAACTTCACATAAATACATATTTCTTCAGTGCATACTAATATAAAGTAAATATTTATGGTTAACTATTCAGTTACGGTTCCAAATAACACCAGTGATTGCAATGCACTAAAATAAATGCTCAAGTTTCATGAGATGAGAACAGTCCTGTTTTCTTCAACTTATCTAATCAAAACCTAATTCTGCCTTTTAACAGCCTTTGTTAAGTGCAGTGGTATTTAGTATGCATCAATAAATAAACTTTCAATTATTGTGCAGGAAGCACTTCCAAAGACTGGCTTCAGCTTGTCAGGCTATCAATTATCTAGCAATTACTCCAAATAAAGAATTTTGATTGATTTGATATTTTTCTTAGTATCGGAGAGAACTGAAATGTCATAAAATTCAGTCATCATCTACAAACTCAGATTAGGGGAAATTAGGTAGGAATATTTTTAATATGCCCCAAATTTGGATTTTTAAATATTTTTAAATAGACTTCATGCTCCAGATCGTGAAAAATGGGGGGAAAATAGTTTTCATGTAAAAACTATTTAAGCATAATGACCTCTTAAATATAGTGGGAGTGTGTATATATGTGAAAAGTTATTACGGAAGCCATGCTTATGGGTATCATACAATACATGTTGTTATACTGTGGCACCGTGAATAGCTTATTTTATTTTACTAAAGTGGCCTTTCCTTCTTTCATTTGCCAATAAAGGCATTTTGCCCAAATTATAAAATGCACATTCATTAACTAATATACGAGTGTTTGCCCAAACTGTCTGCACAAGTAAAGGCTGTGTCCGTTCCCCTTTTACTTTATCTTTCTCGTAACTTTCACTGCTGCTAACTGCTGAATTCTTTTCCAAGACCCTTTCTCATGGCATTCATTCATGTGTATCTAGTGAAGCATCAATCTACTCAAGTTATTGTGCCTCTATATATAACAGAAGCCTTCTATGTTGTGGTAACCTTTCAAGCCCAAAATCACAGAACGTGGATAACATACATATCTATCTAAATATTTTACAGTGTGAATGAATTTGCAAGCCTTTTAGGCACTTTTGCATTACAGAAATGTTAATATTCTTTCTGTTTAAAAAGGCTGGAAGTAAATTCCACAATGCTAGGAGAATTTTGGATGCTGGCTACTTGCAATTGGCTCTTGGTGATTTGCTCTTAAGATTTCCAGCAGAATTTAACAGAAGTATGATTTCTGAAAAACTGCTGCTGGTTCCTCACTAAAACTACGAATTTCATAACTGAGCGAGATTTCCGTAATTTCACCCAATTACATGATATATTTCCCCTTTTAAAATGCAATGGTTGAAACATCAGAAACAATTAGCAAAAAAAGATTAAATTAATTCCAAATGGAAGTAATACATCTGCCAGTAACTCAGCCTCAAAACTGCATTTGTCAGAATAATTTCTATAGGCTATAGCGTAACTGGATAATGGTTAACAGACATTTTTCTTCAAGTTGTCATAAGTGTTTTAAAAATAGGGGGAAAGATAGAACTGGGGAAAAACAAACAAAAATCCCACCAGACCTAATCAGTGGCATGCTTGTGTCGAATGAGATCTGCAGTATTTGTACTAATAAAATATAAGGCTCAATTAAGCTTTACTTTGCAGTTTTCAGGCTAAATTTAACTGATTTAGTGATTTGCAAATGAATGCCTGCATGACTCCTAAAAATAAATAAATAAATCCAAATGCAAATTAGTGCAACTGCAATAAAATATATTTGCAAATGAATCCTGTTGCTTTCTTCATTTATTGTGTAATTACTGCAATCCTTCCCACCTTGTTTTCAGTATTTCTTAATCATTAAGTCAAAAGCATGACAGCAGTGCCAGCCCTGGCGTGATTCTCTTTGACTAAAACCTTGTAAATTAACACAATTAGCACAGCATCATCCTGCTAATTAACTTCCAGTGTCTGGTGCAGTGGTTTTGCAAACAAGGAAGAGGGAGTCAGAAGGGAATAAACATGCCATTCTGTTACCAAACTGTGTGCTGTGTTAGGTTTAGCTCAGTGAGGCTAAGCTGGCCATGTCAGATGCCAGAGTCAGGCAATGAAGAGCTAAAGGGGTTGGGGGAAAACAGGAGAGGGTAGAAGTTGTCATAATAGACCACAGTAATTCATAAGGGAGCTAGTGCCACAGATGCTTCATTTAGAGTAAGCCTTCTATTTATCAGGAAATCTGTGCCAGAGGGCGCAAGACTTTGCAAAAAATCACTCTAGGTAATACGGGAGAAATTAAGGAGGCCTATTTGATACAGCTGTACAAAAATCAGGAACGGTCTACCATGAACAGGTAAGAGTTGGAGGGGTTATTATAATACTTGTAAATTACTCTTACTGCGTATGATGGATTAAAAAAATCATCCCATTATTTGCGAGATTAATTGCTTTAAAGTGATGGTCTCACAGTCACATTTTGTTACTTAGTTTACTGTACTGACAGGGCTGATAGCCAGCAGTGTGTGTCACAGAACTTTTCGGGGCTAGACTGCATTTCTTTTCTTTTTTCGGTTCCCTGGAGGCTCTGAGGGAGGGGAAAAAAAAAACCAAGCAAGGAGACCGACAGACAAGTGATGCTTGTTGGGTTTTTTTTTTTCCCAGAGCCTCAACAACAGAACTGAGAGGCAGAAAGGAGCCAGTTGTAATTCATACCGAGTTGTAGGCTTTGTGTGATGAAAGCGACGGAGCGCTGCCTGGGAGATTGCTTTGCTGCACTCCACGAAGCAGATTTGAAACTGTTGTGGACCACTTTAGATGAGAGTTGGATTATGGAATGACCTGTTATGTCTGTGTCATATTGTTCTGCGCAGGGTGCATTATACTGTGCTAACTAGGTGTTCAGTACCAAATGAGAGAGGTATCCTAGATGTGATCTGTCAGCTGTGTCTCATAGTTTTATATTTTAACCAATATAAAAATGAAACTGTGATAAGAGAAGACAGAACAGTTGGGTATCTTCTATGTTAACAACAAAAATCCACACTCTGGGTACTTAAAATGTATTGGGTCTTGTTTAATTACTTTAAGTAATCTGGCTTTAAGAAAATAAATATTTCCCCCCATCTAAATTAGCAAAAGTATGGCTGTGTGTGTGTGTCTATATTAAACAAATCTGATTATTGATTGTGTTTTACAAAGACATTCAATTGCATGTGTAGTGTGATTTTATTGTTTTTAATCTATAGTATAAATACAGTTGTCACTATGCAGGTAACTAAAAAAGCGTAAACAGATACTTTTAAAAATTCATTTTCAGAGCATCTAAAAATGGCTCAGACCATTGTTAACTGTGTTTTCCCCCCAACCCTAGGCTTGAAGATGCAGTGGACGCCGGAGCATGCCCAGTGGCCAGAACAGCACTTTGATATCACTTCAACTACCCGGTCTCCTGCTCACAAGGTGGAAGCATACCGTGGACACCTGCAGCGCACCTATCAGTATGCCTGGGCCAAT